>NC_139383.1:101315000-102515000 GCF_054392235.1 Sus scrofa | reverse complement strand
CTGACTATTGCTTGAATCAAAATTTCCTTCTACTCCATCTCTCTCTCTCCCTCTCTTCTCTCTCTCTCCTCTCACTTTCTCTCAAATAGTACTACCACAACTTTTCCTCTGTTGATCCTGGAAAAATTATCTCAGACAAAGGAGTTTTCAAAGCTTTTACCCAAAATTTTCCCTCTGTCTTATGATCCCCTATCCAATGTACAGTCAGTGTTCCAGCAAGAGCCCCTCTGTCAGAATAGAGACATTCCAACACGGGCCATCCTGCCCTCAGTAATCCAATTATCAGACCTTCCCTGGGACCCCCTGTCAACCTCTCATGAACTGCATTATTATTGGCTCAAGTTTGGACTCAATGATCAAAACTTTTTCAACCACATTAACATGAGGGCTATATCAAGATTCAACTTTCTTTCAGCAGCCACATAATGAATATTAGGTCTTGTGGTTTTGCTGGGGAAGTGGAGAAATTGTCTAGGGCATGGGGGATTTAGGAATTGATGTCTGTGACTCTTCTTGTCTCACTGAATTGGCATCAGTACACCGGTCTGAGCCAGCTTTATCAAGGCCTGGCTGACAATGGGCCGGAGTGCAAGTCTTCAGTCACCCAAACCCAGTTTATTATGGGAAACAACTCATCCTTCTCTAGAACCACGACTTGCAGGGTAGAGTCCCCTCTCTTCAAAGATGGAACCAAGTACCTCAACATGAATACTTCACTCCAGGGCTCAGCATATTTCACCAGAGTGACCCTCCTTCCCTTTCTAACCAATATGTACACCACTGACAAGTTGGCACTGTCCCTGGTCACCACAGTGCCAGCCAGCACCCAAAGCAAAACGGGACTTGTAGTCATCAACCCGTGGATATCCCACATGAAATAACCTGGTTTCATTCTCTCTTAACATTCCTTTGCTTTTGGAATGCTAGCTTGTTTTTTTCAGGTATTGACCTGTACATTCAAAAAAGTGGAGCTCTAATTTTCCCCTTGTGAATGTCTCCTTCAGGGGTGACATCGAGTGCCTGGTGCTTGGTTGAAGGCAGAATTTCATTTATTCCATGTTTGTGATCTGGGATGACATGTTTAAAAAGGCCAGTAGACACGAGTCTTTTTTCACGTTTAGGACAAAATTGAGGTCGTCAGCTCACTGGTACCTTTAACTTATACCATGAACAAATATCATGCCTGTATCATTGGTATCTAGCTCATTAGACTGATGATAGTGTTGGCCATGAGGATAAAGATGGAGATAATATTTTTCATCATAATATACCATCCATCTGATGGAACATCTTTAGTTTATTATCAGTTTACCTCCAGAACAAGAGCTCTGGGTGCCCATCATCCAACCATCAAAGCGTGAGTGTGATAACTTCCCACCTGCCACCCAACACGCACCTCTCATCTCACAGAGTGGCATTTGTGCTTCATGGATCCACAGGCATAATTTCATTGCCATGGCAAACAGTTAGCTTGTACCTTTCAGATGTAAGAACATTCTGACCACTCTGGGTCCATCTGCTCAATATATAAGTGTGACTGTCTCCCTGGACATGTGTGACAGTTCAGATTCAACCTTTTATTTCAAAAACTGCATCCCAGAACCACAGAGTATTACTCTTGATTGGAAAGGAATACATGTGAGCCAAAAAGACCCACTTCCCAAATAGACTGGATGCTGAATACAAGAAAGAGTGGGTAACACAACATAAGAAGCCCTTTACAAGGTAAGGGGCTTCTCAGCTCAGGAAAAATGTCTACTGTCACTTACTCTGAAGCCCAAATCATGACATTTTATTGGAAAAGGGTGCCAAACAGTGGATCTAACCACTATTTACCGGTGGAGAGCAGTGAATTTCAGCACCACATAACGAGTCACACCAATACGGAATGAAGAATCTGGGACAAGAGTGCTGATTCCTCCCCGAATTCAGATATCCACCTGAACCACTGACAGCCTCTCAGCACTGAGATATTTCCCTGGACCCTGCTTATATGAAAAACTCCTTTCTCATGCTCCCTCTCTCTCTCCTTCTCTTTCTCTGTCTCTCTCGAATCCTGCTGCCCCAAGTTTTTTTGTGTCTTTTTACCTTCTCTCAGGCCACTCCCATGTCATATGGAGGTTTCCAGGCTAGGGGTCTAATCAGAGCTGTGGCCACTGGCCTTCACCAGAGACACAGCAATGCAGAATCTGAGCCACATCTGCAACATACACAACACCTCATGGTAATGCCGGATTGTTAACCCACTGAGCAAGGCCAGGGATTGAACCTGCAACCTCAATGTTCCTAGACATATTCATTAACCTCTGCCACACGATGGTAACTCCTTCCCCAAGTTTTCCAGGGGTTATTGTGGAGAAAATATCTCACCCAGGAGAGCTGTCCAAGTCTTTGCCCAACATTTCCCCTCCATCTTCCCATCCCCCATACAAAATGCAATCAGTGGTCCAGAATGAGCTCCCCTGTAGAAATACATTTATTCCACCTTTGGCCATTCTATCACAATCCTCCAATTATCAGCCCTCCACAGTGATTCCTGACCACCTCATCTAAACTGCACTTTAAGCAGTTTCCAAATTTGACTCAGATATCAAAATATTTTCAACCACAATCACATCAGGGCTCTATCGAGTATCAGATTTCCTGCAGCAGAACATACCTGACCAGATCACATCTTGTGGATTCACAGAGGAGTTTGATATCTGGACTCGTGCTTGGGGGATTTAGGAAATGAAGTCTGTGACTACTCATGTCTCACTGAATTGGCATCTGAACACCTGTCTGAGCCCCCTAGACCAAGACCTGGCTGAAAATGGACCAGAGATAGAGATTTCCAGACCCAAAATCAGTCTCTATTTGGGACACTCCTCATCCTTCTCTAGATCCTTGATTTTCAGGGACAGAGTCCCCTCTCTTCAAAGAGGGATTCCTCATGACACTCTACATGAAGACCTCAGCCAAGGGCCCATGGATGTTCACCAGATAGACCCTGCTTCTTTTACATATGTTTGTAGACAACACTCAAAAGCTGGAACTGGACATGGTCACCAATCTCCCAGACAGCACCCAAGAGAGAGTGGACTTGTGCTCATCAAACAGTGGAAATCCCACCTGATATATCCCACTTTCATCCTCTGTTACCATTCTTTGATTAGGATGGCTAGCATGTGGTTTCAGCTATTGACATGTACATGAGGAAGAGTGGAGCTCTAATTTCTGCCTTATGAATGTCTTCTTCAGTTGTGACATCAAGGGCCTCATGATGGGTTGAAGGCAGATGGACATGTTTTCTGTGATTGTGCTCTGGGAATACGTGTTTAAAATGGCCATTAGACATGAGTCTTTTTTTCACATTTAGGAAAAGACTAGAGGTGGTCAGCTCACTGGTCCTTTTAAGATATACCATGATCAAGCAGCAAGCCTGTATAATAGATATATAGCTCTGTGGACTGATGAGAGTGGTGGCCACGAGGATAAAGATGGAGGCAATATTTTCCTTAAAATGTACCACCCATCTGATGGAACAGCCTTTAGATCGGTATCAACATACCTTGAGACAAACAGCTCAGGGTGCCCATCATCCCCAACCCTTGAGGTGTGAGGGTGAGATCTTCCCACTTGCTGCTGTAAACTCACCTCTCATCTCACAGAGTGGCAGTAGGGCTGAAAGGCTTGATGCGTGTCATCCTATTGCCATGGCAACTTGTTTGCCTGGAAAGTTCAGAGGGAAAGCAACATGGACCACTCTGGACGCATCTGCTGTCTAGATTTGTGGCTGTTTCCATGGACATGTGTGGCAGTTCAGGGTCAACATCTTATTTTGAAAATGCATCCCAATATCACACAGTATTATTCTCATTTGGAAAAGAAAATATGAGAGCAAAAAGACTTCACAAATAGACTGGATCCTGACAAGTAGTAAAGGGTGAGGAAGAACACGACATGAGAATCCCTTTCTATATTAGTGGCTTTTTGGTTCAGGGAACATATCCACTGTCCTTTATCCTTGTCCCTACATCATGCCAGTTTAATGGAAATTGGTACACAAAGGGGCTCTTACCCCTCTCTTCCAGTGTAGAGCAGTGAATTTTAGGGCCACATATCAAGAGTCATGCCAATAAGGATTGAAGAATGTCTGACAAGTGTTCTGTTTCTTCCCTGAAATTCAATATCCACCTGAACGACTGACTCCTGCTCCATGCTGATTTTTCCCTGGACTCCAACTTGAATCAATAACTACTTTCTGTCTGCCTGTCTCTCTGTCTGTCTCTCTCTCTCTCCTCTCTCATAATCTCTACTTCTCTGGTTCTCTCACAAATCCTGTTGACCCAAGACTTCCTGGGGTGATCCAGGAGAAGATATATCAGCCTGGAGAGCAGTACAAGTATTTACCTTACCTTTTCATTCCGTATCCCAATTCCCAATCCAAAATACAATTGTTTCTCCATAAAGAATTCATCTGTAGGAGTATAAACACTCCAACTCGGGCATCCTCCCCCAGTCTTACCATTGTCAATCATTCATGGAGACCCGCTGACCACCTCATGTGTACTGTGGTCTACTTGGCTCCCAAATTTGACTCAGAGATCAAAATATTAATCAACAACATTCACACGAGGGTTCTATCAAGTATCAGCTTTCCTGCAGCAGACCACACTTGAACGATAAGGTCTGTGGATTCATGGGGGAAGTTGACATCTAGACTAGTGCTTTGGGGATTTGGAAATTGAAGTCTGTGACTCTTCCTGTCTCCCAGAATTTGCTTCCAAAAAATGGTCTGAGCAACCTTGACAAAGCATGGGTGAAAATGGGCCGGAGTGCAAGTATTCTGACACCCAAACCCAATTTATCTTTGGGACATTTCTCATCATTCTCTTGACCATTAATTTGCAGAGACAGAGTAACCTCTCCTCCAAGAGGGAACCCACAAGACACTCAAAAAAAGACCTCATGCCATTGCATATGGAGGGTCATCTGAGAGACCCTCCTTCCCTTTCTTACAAATGTGGATACCACTGACCATCTGGCACTGGCCCTACCAAACAGAACTCAAAGAAACAGAAGGCTTCTGCTCATTACCTGGCGGATATCCAACCTGAAATATCCCAGTGTCATGTTTTGTTATCATTCCGTTGCCTTTAGACTGCTAGCATGGGGATTCAGCTATTGACATGTACATTCAGAAGAGTGATGTTTTAATTTATTCCTTGTGAATTTCTACTTCTGGGGTGACATTGAGTGCCTTGTGATTTGTTGAAGGCAGAAGGCCATGATTTCTGGGTTTGTGCTCTTGGATTGCATGAATAACACAGTCATTAGTCAGGAATCTTTTTTCACATTTAGGAAAAGACTTGAGGTCTTTGGCTCATTGGTCCATGATCAAAGAGAAAGCCTGTATAATAGATATCTAGCTCAGTAGACTGACGAGTTTTGGCCATGAGTATATATAAGATGGAGGTAATATGTTTGGTCAAATATACAACCCATCTGGAGTGTCAACATACCTCCAGAACAACTGAGGGTGTCCGTCATCCAACCCTCGAAGTGTGAGGGTGAGAGCTCCCACCTGTCGCCCAACACACACCTCTCATCTGACATAGCAGCACATAGGTTGAAAGCCTCCATGGGCATCATTCCATTGCCATGGCAACCAGTTGGCATGGTTCTTTCAGAGGGAAGGCAACTCCACCCACTCTGGGCCCACTTGCTCTCCACATGATGGCGACTGATGCCCTGGACATGAGTGGCAGTTCAGGGTCAAAATTTTATTACAAAAACTCCATCCCAGAAACACACAGTATTATTCTAAGTTTGAAAAAAATACATGTGAGTGAAAAAGAGCCACTTCCAAAATAGACCATATCCTAAAATAAGGAAAGTGTGCTGAAGAACACCATATGAGAATCACAGGTTTTTGCAGAGGGAAAATGTCTACTCACCATTAGCCTGATCTCCACATCATGCCATTTTAGAGGAAATAGGTGCCTAACAGGGGCTCTAAACACTATCTTCCAGTGGTCAGCAGTGAATTTTAGGGTCGCATTTTAAGAGTCATGCCAATAAGGAACGATTAATCTGGCAAAAGTGTGCCATTTCTTCCATGAAATTGGATATCCACATGAATCACTGATACCTGCTCTAGGCTGAGATATTCCCTGGGCTCCAGCTTGAATCAAAACTCCTTTCTCCCACTCTCTCTCCTCACTCTTTCCCTCTCTCTCTCTCTCTCACTCTCTCTGTGTGTCCCCTTCTCTCTACTTATCTCTGGCTCTCTCTTGAATCCTGTTGCCCCAAGATTTCCTGAGGGATACTGGAGAAAATATCTCTGCCACGAGACCAGTCCAAGTATTTACCCAACATTTTCCCACCATTTCCCATCCACTATCCAAAATACAGTCTGTGTCCAGAAAGGGATCCTTTGTAGGAATAGTGATATTCCATCTCGGGCCATCCACCACACACTATTCCCATTGTCAGATTTTCATGGTGACCTGCTGACCACCTCATGTGATCTGCGGTTTACTTGGTTCCCAAATTGGACTCAGAGGTCAAAACATTTTCAACCACATTCACATGAGGACACTAGCAAGAATCAGCTTTCCTAGAGAAGACCACACCTTGACCATCAGGTTTTATTGATTCACTGGGGAGGTAAACATCTTGACTAGTGCTTGGGGGAATTAGGAAGTGAAGTCTGTGACTCTTCATGGATAATGGAATTGACATTTGAACACCAGCCTGCACAACCTTGACAAAGGCCTGGCTGAAAATGGGCCAGAGTGCAAGGCTTCTGAGACACAAGCCCAGTCTTTATTCATGAACTCCTCATCCTTCCCTGGACCCTCAATTGGGAGTGACAGAGTCCCCTCTCCTCCAAAAAAGATTCCTCAAGACCCTCTACATGAAGACCTCATGCCAGGGCACACAGAGGTTCACAAGAGAGAACTTGCCTCACTTTCTTACTAATGGGGACACAACTGACCTTCTGGCCCTGGCCCTGGTCACTGCACTAAAAACCAGCACCCAAAGACAGAGAGGGCTTCTGTTCTCTAACCAGTGGATATTCAAACAGAAATATCCCAGTTTCATTCTTTTTAAACATTCTTTTCCTTTTGACTGCTAGCATATGATTTCATCTATTGACTTGTACATTTAGAAGAGTGGAGCTGTAATTTCCCCCTGTTGATTGTGTCCTTCAGAGGTGACATCTAGGGCCACGTGCTTGGTTGAAGTTGCAGAGGCATGAGCTCCATGTGTGTGTTCTGAGATGATGTGTTTAATGTGGCCATTAAGCATGAGTCTGTTTTCACATGTAGGAAAAGAGTTAAGGTTGTTGACTCACTGATATCTTAAAATAAACCAGGATCAAACAGCAAGCCTGTATAATAGATGTCTTGTTCAGTTGACTCTTGTGAGTGGTGGCCATGGGGATAAAGATGGAGGTAATATTTTTCAACAAAATATACTACCCATCTGATGGATCATCCTTTACATCAGTATCAACATACCTCCAGAACAAAGCTCAGGGTGCCCACCACCCAACCCTCGATGGGTGAGAGTGACTGCTTCCTACATGCTGCCTAATATGCCCCTCTAATCTCATAGAGTGGAAGTTGGGCCTCAAGGCTCAATGTGCTTTATGCCATTGCCCAGGCATCCAGTTATCCTGGAAATTTTAGAGATATGGCAACTCCGCCCACTCTGGGCCCCCCTGCTCTCTACATAATTATGGCTGTATCCCTGAACAAAACTGGCAGTTCACATTCAATATTTTTTTCAAAAGCTGCATATGAGGAATCCACAGTATAAAATCTCAATTGGAAATAAAATATATGAATGAAAAAGACTCACTTCCAATACAACCTGGATACTGAATACAAGAAAAGAGTAGAGAAGAACACAATATGAGAAGTCCTTTACATTAGAAGGGACTTTTTGGCTCAGAGAAAATGTGTACTGATCTTTCACCTGATCCCCGCATCATGCCATTTTAGAGGAAACAGGTGCCAAACAGGGGGTATAACCCCTATCTTCCAGTGGGGAGCAGTGAATGTAAGTGTCACAATTAAAGGGTCCCACCAATAAGGAGTGATGAATCTGGATATCCACCTGAACCACAAACACTTGCTTGGCACTGAAATCTTGTCTTGGACTGTTTCTTGAATCAAAGTCTCCTTTCTCTCTCTCTCTAAAGCTACTGCCCAAAGATTACCTGGGTTGATACTGGGTGAAATATCTCAGCCAGGAGGGTAGTCCTAGTCTTCAACACAAATCTTCTCTCTGTCTTCTGATCCAACATCCAAAATACAAGAAGAGGTCCAGAAGGAGTTCCTCTGTAGGTAGAGAGACCTTCCATCATGGACCATCCTCCCCCAACACTTCCCAATGTCAGCCTTGCACGTTAAGAGGCTGACCACCTCATGTGTATTGTGGTATACATGGTCCCAAATCTGACTCAGAGATAAATATATTTTTAACAGAATTCACAAGAGGTGTCTAGCAAGAATTAGCTTGCCTGCATCAGGCCACACATGGATGATCAGATTTTGTGTATTTTCTGGCGAAGTGGACATCTGGACTCACAATTGGGGGATGTAGGGAATGAAGTTTGACTCTTAATGTCTCACTGAATTGGCATCTGAACACCAGTCTGAGCACCTTTGAACATGGCCTGGCTGACAAGGGGGCAGAGTGCAAGGTTTCTGTCACCAAAAACCAGTTTCTATTTGGGACACTCCTCATCCTTCTCTAGACTCTCGATTAGCAAGGACAGAGTCCCCTCTCCTCCAAGAGGGAAACCTCAAACCATCCACTTGAAGCTCTCACCACAGGGCTCATGGAGGATCAGAAGAGAGACCCTCCTTCCCTTCATGACAATTGTGGACACCACAACCAAGCTGGCACTGGCCCTAGTCACCATCCTACCAGCCAGTACCCAATGAGAGAGAGGGCTTGTTCTTAGCAACCTGTGGAAAATACACCAGAAATATCCTGGTTTCATACTTGGTTAAAATTCCTTTGCTTTGGATGGATAGAATGTGGTTTTAGCTATTTACATGTATATTCAGAACAGTGGATCTGTAATTTCCCCCTTTGGAATGTCTTCTTCAGGAGAGACAATGGAGGGCCTCGTGCTTTGTTGAAGGCAGAGGGGCATGGTTGCCATGTTGGTATTCTGGAATGTTGTGTTGAAATGGTCATTAGGCATGAGTTTTTATCACATGTAGCCAAACTATGGTAGTGAGCTCACTTGTCTATTTAAGATATATCATGATCAAACAGCAGGCCCGTATAATCAATGACTTCCTTGTGAGAATATTGAGAGTGCTGGCCACGAGGCTAAAGGTAGAGATAATATTGTTAGCCAAATTGTACCATCCATCTGATGTATCATCTTTATATCAGTATCAACATACTTCCGGAACAACACCTCAGGTGTCCATCGTCCAACCCTAAATGTGTGAGGGTCAGAGATTCCAACATACCACCAAACAAGCACCACGCATCTCAAAGAATGGCACACGGGCTGAAAGTCTCCATGCACATCATGCCATTGCTGTGGCAACCTGTTGGCCTGGAAAATTCAGAGGGAAGGCAACTCCACACACTATAGGCCCACATGTTCTCTAAATATTTATGGCTATTTCCATGAACATGCCTGGCACTTCCGGGTCAATGTGGTTTTTCAAACACTGCATCCCAGGAATCCACAGTATAAACACTCCGTTGGAAAGAAAATATGTGAGCAAAAAAGATGCACTTCCCACGTACCTTGGATAATGAAAATAAGGGAAGAGTGAGGAAGATCACAACATGAGAAGCCCTTTACATGGGAAGGGGCTTTTTCACTCAGGGAAAATGTCTACTGTTCTTTAACCTGGCTGGAACATAATGCCATTTTAGAGGAACAGGGTGCCAAACAGGGGCTCTAAACCCTATCTTCTAGCAAGGAGCAGTGAACGTAAGGGCCACATTTCAAGAGTCACATTAATAAGGAGTGAATCTTCTGGAACAAGAGTGGTGTATCTTCTCTGATGTCGGATATCCACCTGAACCACAGACAGCTGATTGGCACAGAGTTCTTGCCCTGGACTGTTGCTTGAATCAAAATCTCCTTTCTCTCTCTCTCTCTCTCTCTCTCTCTCTCTCTCTCTCTCTCTCTCTCTCTCTCTCTCACTCGCTCTCTCTCTCTCTGTTTCTACATCTGTCATTCTCTTTCAAATCCTGATGCCTCTCAAATTCCCGCAGAGATCCTGGATGAAATGAAATATCTCAGCCAGTAGAGTAGTACAAGTCTTTACCAAACATTTTCCATCCGTCTTCTGATCCTCCATCCAAAATACAATTGGTTGTCCCAAAAGAACTCCTCTATAGGTACAGAGACATCCCAGCTCGGGCCATCCTCCACCCACTCCTCCCATTGTCAGCCCTTCATGGGAACCCACTGACCACCTCATGTGTACTGCAGTCTAAGTGGTCCCACATTTAACTCTTAGATCAAAATATTTTCAACCAAATTCACATGAGGGCTCTAGAAAGAATTAGCTATCCTGCAGTAGGCCACACCTGGAAGATCAGGTCTTCTGTATTTGCTGGGGAGGTGGACATCAGGACTCTTGTTGGTGGATTTGGGAAATGAAGTCTGTGACTCTTCATGACTCACTGAATTGGCATCTGAACCCCAGTCAGAGCACCTTTGTCCATGGCCTAGCTGACAAGGGGGCAGAGTGCAAGTTTTCTGCCACCCAAAACCTGTCTCTATTTGGGACACTCCTCATCCTTATCTAGACTCTGTATTAGCAGGGATAGATTCCCCTCTCCTCCAAGAGGGAACCCTCAAAACCTCCACTTGAAGACCTCAAAACAGGCCTCACAGTGGATCAAATGGTAACCCTCCTTCCCTTCCTTACATTGGTAGACACCACAAAAAAGATGGCTCTGGCTCTGGTCACCACACAATCAGCCAGCACCCAATGAGAGAGAGGGTTTGGTCTTATCAACCTGTGGTAAATCTACCTGAATTTTACTGTCTTACTTCTCAGGTAAAATTCCTTTGCTTTGGATGGCTGGCGTGTGGTTTCAGCTATTGACATGTATATTCAGGAAAGTGGAGCTGTAATTCCCCACTATTGAATGTCTACTTCAGGGGTGATATCTAGGGCCTCGTGTTTGGTTGATGGAAGAGGTGCATGGATCTCGTGTTTGCATTCTGGGATGATGTGTTAAAAATGGCCATTCGGAACAATATTTTATGACATGTACAAAAAGACTTCAGTTGGTTGGCTCACTGGTCCCTTGAAATATACTATGATCAAATAGCAAGTATGTATAATTGATGTCTAGCTCAGGAGACTGATGAGAATGGTGGCCATGAGGATAAAATGGAGATAATATTTTTTGTCAAAAATTACCACCCATCTGATAGATCATCCTTTACATCAGTATCAGCATTCCTCCCAAAAAACAGCTCAGGTGGCCCATCATCCAACTCTGGAGTAGTGAGTTTGAGTTCTTCCCACATGCCACCCCACAAGCACCTCTTCTCTCACAGAGTGGCAGTTGGGCCACAAGGATCCATGCATGTCATGGCATTGCCATGGCAACCTCTTGGCCTGGAAACTCAGAGGGAAGGCAAATCCACCCACTCTGGGCCCACCTTATCTCTTATAGTTACATAATTAGGTAACTTTACCTGAACATGTGTGGCAGTTCAGGGTTATTTTTTTTTCAAAAACTTCATCCCCAGGAATCCACAGTATAAACTCTCATTTGGAAAGAAAATACGTGAGTGAAACAGAACCAGTTCCCAAATAGCACCAATATCTAACACAAGGAAAGACTGAGGAAGAACACAGAATGAGAAGACCTTTACATGGGAAGGGGCTTTTTGCCTCAGGGAAAATATCTACTCTCCTTTACCCTGATCCCCACATCATGCCATTTTAGAGGAAAACGGTGTCAAACATGGGCTGTAACCCCTATGTTCCAATGGGGAGTAGTGAATGTAAAGGACACAATTCATGATTCACACCAGGAAGTTGTGAATTATATGGGATGAGTGCTGTTTCTTCCCTGCAATGGGATATGCACCTGAACAACGGACACCAGCTCAGTGCTGAGAACTTCCCCTGGACTCTTTCTTGAATCAAAATCTCCCTTATTGGTGGTCCTGAAGGAACCCCTCTGCAGGAACAGAGCCATTCCAACTCAGGCCATCCTTCCCCAACTATTACGATTGTCAGCTTTCATGACCCACTGACCACCTCATGTGTACTGTGGTCGTGTTGGTCCCAAATTTGACCCAGAGATCAAAATATTTTCAACCACATTCACATGAGGGCTCTAGCAAAAATTAGCTTTCCTCCAGCACCACACCTGGATGATCAGACTTCTGTATTTTCTGGTGAGGTTGACATCTGGACTTGTGATATGATAATTTTGGAAATGAATTCTGTGACTCCTCATGACTCACTGAATTGGCATCCAAACACCAGTTTGAGCACTCTTGACAAAGGCCTGGCTGACAATGGGCCTGAGTGCAAGTTTTCAGTCACCCAAAAGAGTCTCTATTTGGGACACTCCTCTTCATTCTCTAGACCTTCAACAAAATCCCCTCTCCTCCAATAGGGAACCCTCAAAGATGGTCCAATTGAAGACCTACACATAGGGTTCATGGAGGATCACAAGAGAGACCCTCATTCTGTTACTTACAATTGCAGATACTACAAACAAGCTGGTACTGGCCCTTGTCCTCACATTACCAGCCAGGACCCAAAGAGAGAGGGATTGTGCTTATCAACATGTGGAAATCCATCTGAAATATCCCAATTTCATTCTCTATTAAAATGCCTTTGATGTATAAGGATAGCATGTGGTTTAAATTATTTAAATGTGTATTCAGAAGAGTGGAGCTGTAATTTACCCCTTTGGAATGTTTTCTTCAGGGGTGACATCCAGGGCCTCGTGCTTGGTTGAAGGCAGATGGGGATGGTTTCCATGTTGGTGCTCTGGGATGATGTGTTTCTAAGGGCCATTAGGCACGAGTCTTTTTTCTCATGCAGGAAAAAACTTGAGTTGCTTGGCTCACTAGTCCCTTTAAGATATACCATGATCAAACAGCAAGCCTGTATAATCAATGTCTAGATCAGTAGACTTATGAGATGGGGGGCATGAGCCTAACGATGGAGATAATATTTTTCATAAAAATGTACCACCCACCTGATTGATGATCCTTTATATCAGTATCAACATACCTCCAGGACAACATCTCATTGTGCTAAACTTCAAACCGTAGAGGTGTGAGGTTGAGAGCTTCCCACTTTCCACCCATCAGGCCCCTCTCATCTCACAGTGTGGCAGTTTGGTCACAAGGCTCAATGTGCATGATGCCATTTCTGTGGCAAACACTTGGCCTGGAACTTTCACAGGGAAGTCAACTCTGTCCACTCTGGGCCCACCTACTTTCTACATAATTGTAGCTCTTTCCCTGAAAGTATGTAGCAGTTCAGGGTCAACATAGTTTTTCCAAAACTGCAACCAAGTAATCCACAGTATAAACACTCAATCAGAAAGAAAATATATGAGTGAAAAAGACTCAGTTCCCAAATAACTTGAATACTGAAAAAAAGGAAAGATGGAGTAAGAATACTATATAAGAAGTCCTTTATATGGGATGGGGCTTTTTGGCTCAGAGAAAATGTGTACTATATCCCAACATCCTGCCATTTTAGAGGAAAAATGTGACAAAGAGGGACTCTAACACCTCTTTTCCAGGGGAGAGCAGTGAATGTAAGACTGGTACAGCCACTATGGAGAACAGTTTGCAGATACCTTAGAAATCTATACAAAGAACTTCCATATGACCCTGCAATCCCACTCTTGGGCATCTATCCGGACAACGCTCTACTTAAAAGAGACACATGCACCCGCATGTTCATTGCAGCACTCTTCACAATAGCCAGGACATGGGAACAACCCAAATGTCCATCGACAGATGATTGGATTCGGAAGATGTGGTACATATACACAATGAAATACTACTTAGCCATAAAAAGGATGACATAATGCCATTTGCAGCAACATGGATGGAACTAGAGAATCTCATACTGAGTGAAATGAGCCAGAAAGACAAAGACAAACACCATGTGATATCACTTATAACGGGAATCTAATATCCAGCACAAATGAATATCTCCTTAGAAAAGAAAATCATGGCCTTGGAGAAGAGACTTGTGGTTGCCTGATGGGAGGGGGAGGGAGTGGGAGGGATCGGGAGCTTGGGCCTATCAGACACAACTTAGAATAGATTTACAAGGAGATCCTGCTGAATAGCATTGAGAACTATGTCTAGATACTCATGTTGCAACAGAAGAAATGGTGGGGGAAAAACTGTAATTGCAATGTATACATGTAAGGATAACCTGACCCCCTTGCTGTACAGTGGGAAAATTAAAAAAAAAGAAAGAAAATTAATACAGAAAAAAAAAGAACTATATTTCAAGAGTCACACCAATAAGGAGAGAAGAATCTGGGACAAGAATGTGTTTCTTCCCAGAAGTTGGATATCCACCTGAACCACAGACATGTGCTCAGCACTGAGATCTTGCCCTGGAACTGTTACTTGATTCAAAATCTCCTTTCTCTCACTCTCTCTCTCTCCCCATCTGCTTCTCCCTCCTTCACTCTTTCTTATATCCTGCTGGCCCAACATGTCCTGTTGTGATCCTAGATGAAATATCTCAGCCAGGAGTGCAGTCCAGGTTTTTACTCAACATTATCCCTCCATATTCTAAACCACATACAAAATACAAGCTGTAGCCCAGAAAGAACTCCTCTGTAGGAATTGAGACATTCTAACTCAGGACATCCTCCCCCAATCTTACCACTGCCAGCCTTTCATGGTGACCCGCTGGCAAACTCATGTGTACTGCAGACTATGTGGCCCCAAATTTGACTCAGAGATCCAAATATTATCAATCACATTCACATGAAAGCTCTAGGAAGATGTAGCTTTCCTGCAGCAGACCATTCCTCGATGAGCAAGTATTCTGGATTTGCTTGTGATGTGGACATCTGGACTCCTGCTTGGGGCATTTAGCAAATGAAGACTGTGACTCTTCATGTCTCACTGAATGGGCATCCAAACAGAGTTCCTAGCACCCTTGACCAATGACTGGCTGGCAATGGGCCAGAGTGCAAGTTTTCAGTCACCCCAAACCAGCCTCTCTTTGGGACAATCATCATCCTTCTCTAGACCCTTGATTGGCAGGGACAGAATCCCTCTCCTCCAAGAGGGAATCCTCAAGACGGTCCACTTGAAGACCTCACCACAGGGCTCATGGAAGTTCACAAGAGACACCCTCCTTACCTTCCTTACAATTGTGGACATAACACATTATCTGGCATTGGAAGTAGTCACCACACTACTAGCCAGCACATAAAGTGAGAGAGGGGTTTTGCTTATCAAACTGTGGAAAAACCACCTGAAATATCCCAGGTACATTCTTGGGTAAATTTCCTTTGTTTTGAATGGCTAGCTTGTGGTTTCATGCTAGCCATTCTAGTTGCCCCTTTTGAATGTATTCTTTAGAGGTGACTTCAAGGGTCTCCTGCTTGGTTGAAAGCCAAGGGGTATGGTTTCCTTATTTTGGTTCTGGGATGACATGTTTCAAACAGCCATTAGGCACTAGTATTTTTTCAGTTGTAGTAAAAAAAAAATGAAGTGGTCGGCTCACTGGTACCTTTAAGATATGCCATGATCAAAAAGCAAGGCTCTATAAATGATATGTGCCTCAGTAGCCTGATGAGGGTGGTTGCTATGAAGTTAAAGGTGGGGATAATATTTTTCATCATAATGTACCAACCATCTGATGGATCATCCTTTACATCAGTATCAACATACATCCAGAAAAAGAGCTCAGGCTGCCCATTGTCTGACCCTCAAGTTGTGAGTGTGACAGCTTCCCTCATACTGTCCCACATGCACCTCTTTCTCACAGAATGGCAATATGGCCACTAGGCAGGATGGGTGTCATGTCATAGCCATTTTAAATAGTTGGCCTGGAACTTTCAGAGTGAAGTCAACTCTGCCCACTTTGGGCCCACCTGCTATATACAAAATTATAGCTCTTTCCCTGAACAAATGTGGAAGTTCAGGGTAAAACTTATTTTCAAAAAATACATCCCAGACATTTACAGTATGAAAACTCAGTTGGAATGAAAATATGTGAGTGAAAAAGTCCCACTTCCCAAAGTGCCTGGATACTAAAAACAAAGAAGGAATGAGGAAGAACGCAACGTGAGAAGCCCTTTACATGTGAAGGGGCTTTTTGGCTCAGGGAAAATGTCTACTGTCCTTTAACCTGACCCCCACGTTATGCCATTTTAGAGGAAGATGGTGCCAAACAGGGGTTCTAACCCCTATCTTCCAGCATGGGCAGTGAATTTAAGGGCCACATTTCAATAGTCATGCCAATAAGGAGTGAAGAATCTGGGACACAGTGCTCTTTCTTCCCTTAAGTCGGATATCTACCTGAACCACACACACATGCTCAGCCCTGGGAACTTGCCCTGGACTGTTGCTTGAATCAAAATCTCCTTTCTCTCTCTCTCTCTCTGTCTCTCTCTCTGTCTCTGTCTCTATCTCTGTCTCTTTCTCTGTCTCTGTCTCTCTCTGTCTCTCTGTCTCTCTCTGTCTCTCTCTGTCTCTCTGTCTCTCTCACTCTCTCTCTCTCTCTCGCCCTCTGCTTCTCCCTCCTTCACTCTATCTTGAATCCTACTGTCTCAACAATTCCTGGGGCGGACCTGGCTGAAATATCTCAGCCATGAAATCAGTCCAGGTTTTTACCCAACATTTTCCTTCCATATTCTGAACCCCATCCAAAATACAAGTGATGGTCCAGAATG
Source organism: Sus scrofa (assembly GCF_054392235.1). Taxonomy (NCBI): domain Eukaryota; kingdom Metazoa; phylum Chordata; class Mammalia; order Artiodactyla; family Suidae; genus Sus; species Sus scrofa. The sequence goes on along the minus strand of NC_139383.1, from coordinate 102,498,095 downwards.
AACTTCTCTGTAGAAATAGAGACATTCCAAATTGGGGCATTCTCCCCAACTCTTCCCATTGCAGCCCTTTAAGCTGACCCGCTGAATACATCATGTGTACTGTGGTCTACCTTGTCCCAAATTTGACTCATTATCCAAACATCATCAACCTCCTTCACATGTGGGCTCTTGTAAGTAAAAGCTTTCCAAAGCAGACCATTCCAGGATGATCAGGTCTTGGGGATTTGCTGGGGAGGAGCACAGCTGGAATTGTTCTTGAAGGATTTGGGAAATGAAGTGTGTGACTCTCCATATCTCACTGAATTGGCATCTGAATACTAGTCGAGCACTCTTGAGAAAGACCTGACTGACAATCAGCTGGAGTGCAAGTTTTCTGTCACCCATATCCAGTCTGTATTTGAAACATTCCACATCCATCTCTAGACCCTGGATTTGCAGGAATAGAATTCCCTCTCCTCCAAGAGGGAACCCTCAAGATGGTCCAATTGAAGCCCTCACCACAGAGCTCATGGAGGGTCGTAAGAGTGACTCCCCTTCCATTCGTTAGAATTGTGGATGCCCCAAACAAACTGGCACTGGCCCTAGTGTCCACACTTCCAGTCAGCACTCAAAGAGACAGAGGGCTTGTGCTTATCCACCTGTAGAAAATCCACCTGAAATAGCCCTGTTTCATTCTCAGTAAAAAATTCCTTTGATTTGGACAGCTAGAACGTGGTTTCTGCTATTGAAATGTATATTCAGAAGAGTGGAGCTGTAATTTCCCCTTTTCTATGTCTTTTTAGGGGTGACTTCGAGGGCTTTGTGCTTGGTTTAAGGCCAAGGGGCATAGTTTGCATGTGAGTGCTCTGGGATGACATGTATAAAATGGCAATTAGGCACAAGACTTTTTTACGTGTGGAAAAATATTGAGGTGGTCAGCTCACTAGTCACTTTAAGATATACCATGATCAAACAACAATCATGTCTAATTGATATGTACCATGGTAGACTGATGATGGTGGTGGCCATGAGGTTAAATTTGTAGAAAATATTTTTTGTAATAATGTACCACCCACCTGATTGATCATCCTGTACATCAGTATCAACATACCCCCAGAAAATCAGCTCAGGCTGCCCATCATTCAACCCTCGAGTAGTGAGGCTGAGATCTTCCCACATGCCACCCCACACGCACCTCCCCTCTCACAGAGTGGCAGTTGGGCCACAAGGATCCACGTGTGTCATGCTATTTCTGTGGAAAACACTTATCCTGGAACTCTCAGGGGGAAGGCAACTCCACCCATTCTGGTCCTACCTGATATCTACATAATTATGGATCTTTATCTGAACATGTGTAGCAGTTCAGGGTTAAATTTTTTTTCAAAAATTACATCCCAGGAATCCACAGTATAAACTCTCATTTGGAAAGAAAATATGTGAGTGGAAAAGATGCAATTCCCAAATAACCTCGATATTTAACACAAGGAAAGACTGAGGAACACAGAGTGAGAAACCCTTTACATGGGAAGGGAACTTTTTCCTCAGGGAAAATGTCTACTCTCCTTTACTTTGATCCCCACATCATGCCATTTTGGAGAAAATGGGTACAAAAGAAGGGCACTAACCCCTTTTCCCCAGCAGGGAGCACTGAATGTAAGGACCACATTTCACAAGTCAAGCCAGGAAGGAGTGAATAATCTGGGATAAGTGTGCTGTTTCTTTCCTGTAGTCAGATATCCACCTGAATGACATACACCTGCACAGCGCTGAGAAATTGCCCTGGACTGTTTCTTGAATCAAAATCGCCATTAATTGTTGTCCTGAAAGAACTTTGTAGGAATAGAGCCATTCCATCTCGGGCCATCCTCTCCCCACTATTACAATCATCAGCCTTCACAGTGAACTGCTGACTGCCTCATGTGTACTGTGGTCTAGGTGGTCCCAAATTTGACTCAGAGATCAAAATATTTTCAACCACGTTCACATGAGGGCTCTAGCAAAAATTAGCTTTCCTTCAGCAGACGACACCTTGGACATCAGGACTTCTGGATTTGCTGGAGTGATTGAGATCTGGACTCATGTTAGAGAATTTGGGATACGAAGTGTCACTATTCATGTCTTACTGAATTGGCATCTGATAACTGGTCTGAGCACCCTTGACAAAGGCATGGCTGCCAATGGGCCTGAGTGAAAGTTTTCAGTCACCCAAAAACAGTCTCTGTTTGGGACACTCCTCATCATTCCCTAGACCCTCGATTGGCAGGGCCAGAGGCCCCTCTCCAACAAGAGGGAAATCTCAAGAATCTTGAAGCACTTGAAGCACTCACCACAGGGCTCACCACGGATCATAAGGGAGACTCTCCTTCCCTTGATTACAATTTCAGATACCACAAACAAGTGGCACTGGCCCTAGTCCCCACACTACCAGCCAGTCCCCAAAGAGAGAGAGGGCTTGTTCTTCTCAGCATGTGGAAAATCCACCTGAAATATACTCGTTTCATTCTCATTTAAAATGCCTTTGATTTGGAAGGCTATCATGGGTTTTCATGTATTGACATGTATATTCAGAAGAGTGGAGCTGTAATTTCCCCTTTTGGAATGTCTGCTTCAGGGGTGACACCCAGGGCCTCATGCTTGGTTGATGGCAGAGGGGTATGGTTTCCGTGTTGGTGCTCTGGGATGACATGTTTCTACGGGTCATTAGGCATGAGTCTTTTTCACATCTAGGAGAAGACTTCAGTCAGTCAGCTTACTGGTCCCTTTAAGATATGCCATGATCAAAGAGCAAGCCTGTATAATCAATGTCTAGATTTGTAGATTGATGAGATTGTGGGCAAAAGCCTGAAGATGGAGATAATATTTCTCAACAAAGTGTACCACCCACATGATTCATCATTCTTTATATCAGTTTCAACATACCTCCAGGACAACAGCTCAGTGTACCAAACATCAAGCCCTCAAGGTCTGAATTTGATTGTTTCCTACATGCAACCCCAATGGCCCTTCTCATCTCACAGTGTGGCAGGTTGGCCACAAGGCCCAATGTGCATGATGCCATTTCCATGGCAAACATTTGTCGTGGAATATTCAGAGGGAAGTCAACTCTGCCCATTCTGGGCCCACCTACTCTCTACATAATTATGGCTCTTTCCCTGAACATGTGTGGTGGTTCAGGGTCAACATAGTTTTTCCAAAACTGCATCCAAGTAATGCACAGTATAAACTCTCAGTCAGAAAATATGTGAGTGAAAAAGACCCACTTCCCAAAAAGACTGGATACTGAAAAAAAGGAAAGAGGGAGTAAGAACATTATATGAGAAGAGCTTAACATGGGAAGGGGCTTTATGGCTCATGGAAAATATATACTGTCCTTTACCCTGATCCCCACATCATGCCATTTTAGAGGAAAGGGGTGCCAAAGAGGGGCTCTAACACCTCTCTTCCAGTGGAGAGCAGTGAACGTAATGGCCATATTTAAAGAATCATACCAATAAGGAGAAAAGAATCTGGGACAAGAGTGTTTTTCCTCACTGAAGTGGGATATCCACCTGAACCACAGAGACCTGCTCAGCACTGAGATCTTGCCCTGGACTGTTCCTTGAATCATAATCTCTCTCTCTCTCTGTCTCTCTCTGTCTCTCTCTGTCTCTCTCTGTCTCTCTCTGTCTCTCTGTCTCTCTGTCTCTCTGTCTCTGTCTCTGTCTCTGTCTCTGTCTCTCTCTCTCTCTCTCTCCTTGACTCTCTCCCAAAACCTTCTGCCCCAGAAGTGACTGGGGTTTTCCTGGGTGAAACATCTCATCCAGGAGATTAGTCAAGACTTTACCAAATATTTTCCCACCACATAGGTATACAATGATCAAATAGCAAGCCTGTATTATACATGTCTAGCTCAGTAGAATGCTGAGAGTGGTGGCCACGAGGTTAAAGATGGAAATATTGTTCATAAAAATGTACCACACATGTGATACAACATCATTTACATCAGTATCTACATACCTTCAGAAAAACAGCACAGGGTGCCAATCATCCAACCCTCAAGGTATAAGGGTGAGACTTTCCCACGTGCTGCCACACATGCACCTCACATCTCACAGAGTGGCAGTTGGGCCATAAGGCTCCATGGGCATCATTCGAATGCTGTGGCAACAAGTTGGCCTGGAACTTTCAGAAGGAAGTTTGATTGCTTCCTACATGCCACCCAAACAGCCCCTGTCATCTCACAGTGTGGTAGTGTGGCTGCAAGGCTTAATGCACATGATGCCATTTCCATAGCAACCAGTTGTCCTAGAACTTTCAGAGGGAAGGAAATTCTGCCCACTGGGCCCACCTGCTCTCTGCATAATTATGGCTCTTTCCGTGAACATGTGTGGTACTTCAGATTCAATATTTTCTTCAAAAACTGCATCCCAGGAGACCACAATATAAACTCTCAGTTGGAAAGAAAATATGTGAGTGAAAAAGACCCACTTCTCAAACAGCATGGATATTGAAAACAAGAAATGAGGTGAGGAAGAAAACAACAGAAGTATCCCTTTACGTTGGAAGAGGCTTTTTGTCTAGGGGAAAAAGCCAACTCTCCTTTCAACTTATCCCCTCCTCAAGCCATTTTAGAGGAGAAGGGTGCCAAACAGGGGCCCTAACCCCTAACTTCCTGTGGGAGGCAGTGAATTTCAACTGCCACATTTCAACATTCACGCCATGAAGGAGTGAAGTTTCTTGGACAAGAGTGCTGTTTCCTCCCTGAAGTCAGATATCCATCTGAAAAACTGAAACCTGCTCCGTGCTGACATCTTGCCCTGGTCTGTTTCTTGAATCAAAATCTATTCTAGCTCTCTCTTCCTCTCTCCCCAAAGACCTCTTTACTCTCTTTAATCCTGCTGCCCCAAAAATATCTGGGATAATCTTGGAATAAATATCTCAGCCAGGAGAGCAGCCAAACTCTTTACACAACCATTTACACCCGACTTCCTAACCTACATCCAAACAACATGTGGTGGTCCAGGAAGAAATCCTCTCTAGGAATAGAGACATTCCAATTTGGGACATGCTCCACACTCTATTCTCATGGTCAGACTTTGACATTGAAACTCTTACCACCTAATTGTAATGCAGTTAAAGTGAATGATCCCAAATTTCACTCAGAGATCAAAATATTTTCAACCACATTCACAGGAGGGCTGTAGCATGAATTAGCTTATTTGCAGCAGACCCAACCTGGATGATCAAGTGCTATGGATTTTATGGGAGGTGAATCTATGGACTTGTGCTACAGGCCTTTAGGAAATGAAGTCTGTGACACTCCATGTCTCAGTGAATTGGCATCTGAACACTGGTCTGAGCACCCTTGAGCAGGGAGTGGCTGAAAATGGGACAGAGAACAAGAGTGCTGTCATCCCAAACCAGTCTCTATTTGGGACACTCCTCATCATTCCCTAGACCCTCTAGTAGCAGGGCCACCGTTTCCACTCCTGAAAGAGGAAAACTCAAGAACCTCCATTTGAAGCCCTCACCACAGGGCTCACAGAGGATCAGAAGAGAGACACTCCTTCCCTTCCTTACAATTGTGGACACACAAAAAAACAAGCTGGAAGTGGCCCTGGTCGCCACACTAACAGCCAGCACCTAAAGAGACAGGGTGTGTGATAATCCACCAGTGGAAAAGCCACCAGAAATAACCTGGTTACATTCTTGGTTAAAATGCATTTGCTTTGGACGTCTAGACTGTGATTTAAGCTACTGACATGTATAATCAGAAGAGAATAGCAGTAAATTATCCCTTTGTAATGTCTTCTCCATGGGTGACATTGAGGGCCTTTGCTTGGTTGAAGGCAGTGGGACATGGTTTCTCTGTTTGTGACCTGGGATGAGGTATTCAAATGGCCATAAAACATGAGTCTATTTTCACCTGTAGGAAAAGACTGAGGTGGTTGAATCACTGGTCCATTTAAGATATAACATGATCAAAGTGCAACAATGTACAATCGATGTTCAGCTTGGGAGACTGATGCAAGTGCAGGCCATGAGGCTTAAGTTGGAGATAATACCGTTCATCAAATTATACAACCCACATTATGGATCATCATTTACATGGGTATCAACATACCTTCAAAAAGAAGAGCTCAGTGTAACCATCGTCCAACCTTTTGGAGTGAGGATAAGAGATTCCCACATGGGGCCAAAGAAGCCCCTCTCCACTCACAGAGGCTGTTGGGTAACAAAACTCAATGGGCATCTTGCCATAACTGTGGTATCCACTTGGCATGGACCTTTCAGTGGGAAGGAAATAAAACACATTCTGGGCCCACCTGCACTCAACATAATGATGGCTCATTCCCAAACATGTGAAACTATTCAAGGTCAATGGTGTTTTTCAAACAGTACATCCAAGGAATACACAGGAAAACATCTCCTTTGGAAAGAAAATATGTGAGTGAAAAAGACTCACATCCCACATAACTTGGATACTGAAAATAAGGAAAGAGTGACGAAGAACACCAAATGAGCAGCCCTTTTCATGGGAAGGGGCTTTTTAGCTCAGGGGAAATGTCTACTCTCCTTTGCCCTGATCCCCACAATATGCCATTTGAGAAAAACAGGGTGCCAAACAGGGGCTCTAAGCCCTATCATTCAGCAGGGAACTGTGAGTGTAAGAGACACAGTTCTAGAGTCATTCCAAGAAGAAGTGAAGAATTGGATATAAGAGTGCTGGTTTTTCCCTGATGTTGGCTCTCCACCTGAAACGCAGACACCAGCTGGGCACTGAGATGGTGCCCTGGACTGTGGTTTGAATAAATATCTCATCTCTCTCTCTATTTCTCTCTCTCTCTCTTTCTCTCTCTCTCTTACTCTCTCAATTTAATCTCTATCTCTTTCTCTCTATTTTATCTCTCTCTCTCCCTCCCCCTACTTCTACCGTCTTTAGTTTCTCTCAAATCCTCCTGCCCCTACCCCAATTTAACCTGTGGTGATCCTTGAATAAATATCTCAGCCAGGATATCACTCCAAGTCTTTACTCAACATGTTCCCTCCGTATTCCAATCCCCTATCAAATATACAAGCGATGATCCAGAAATCACTCCTCTGTAGGTATAGAGACATTCCAACTCAGCCACCCTACACCCACTCTTCCCATTGTCAGCCCTTCACAGTGACCTGCTGACCACCTCATATGTACTGTGGTCTACATGGTCCAATATTTGACTCAGAGATCAACACATTTTCAACCACGTTCACATGAGGCTCCAGCATGTATTACCTTACCTGCAGCAGACCCTGCCTGGACAATCGGTTCTTGTGGATTTGCTGGGGATGTGGATCTCTGGACTCATGCATGGGGAATTTAGGAAGTGAAGTCTGTGACTCTCCATGTTTCAGGGAATTGGCGTCTGAGCACCCTTGAGCAGGGCCTGGCTGATGATGAGCCAGAGCACAAGTATTCTGTCACCCCAAACCAGTCTCTCTTTGGGACACTCCTCATCCTTCTCTAGATCCTTGATGGGCAGGGCCAGAATCCCTTCTCCTCCAAGACAGAAATCTCCAGGCCCTCCACTTGAAGCTCTCACCACAGGGATCATGGAGGATCAGAAGAGAGACCCTCCTCCCCTTCCCTACACCATAAGCAAGCTGGTAGTGGGCCCTTGCCACCACACTAACAACCAGCACCCAAAGAAACAGGGCTTGTGCTTTTCCACCCATGAAAAATGCACCAGAAACATACCAGTTTCATTCTCGGTTAAGATTCCTTTGCTTTAGATGGCTAGCCTGTGATTTCGGCTATTGACGTGTCTATTCAGAAGTGTGGAGTTGTAATGTCCCCTTTGGAATGTCTTCTTCAGGTGTGATATCAAGGGCCTCGTGCCTGGTTGAAGTCAGATGGGCCTGCTTTCACTGATTGTGCTTTGAAGTGTGGTGTTTCCAACGGGCACTGTGAAGGTATCTTTATTTGCCTGTAGGGAAAGACAGGAGTTGACCATGCACTGGTCCCTTGAAGATATACCACGATCAAGCAGCAAGCCACTTCATCGATGCTTAGTGCTGGGGACGGATGAGAGGGGTGGCCATGAGGAGAAAGATGGAGATCCTATTTTTCATCCAAATGTTCCACCCTCCTGAGGGATTGTCCTTTACCTCCAGAACCACAGCTCAGGGTGCCCATCGTCCAACCCATGAGGTGTGAGGGTGAGAGCTTCCCACATGCTGCCCAAAAAGAACCTCTCCTCTCACAGAGAGGCTCTTGGGTCACAAGCCTCCATGGGCATAATGCCATTGCTACGGCAACCAGTTGGTCTGGACTTTTCTCAGGAATCCACTCCACCCATTCTGGCCTCACCTACTCCCTACAGGATGATGGCTCTTTCCCTGGACATGTGTAGCAGTTCATGGTCAACATTTTACTTAATATCTGCATTCAGGAACCACACATTAGTACTCTCAGGTTGAAAAGAATGTATGTGAGCAACAAAGACACAATCATATATAGACTGGATCCTGAAAACAAGTATAGAGTGAGGAGGAATACAAAATGATAATTACTTTTTATGAAAAGCGTATTTTCACCTCAGGGTAAAGGTCGACTGTCCTTTAACCTTATCCCCTCATCATGAAATTTTAGTGGAAAAGGGTGCCAAACAGGGACTCTGACCCCTATCTTCCAGTAGAGAGGAGTGAATTTGAGAGCAACATCTCAATGCCCTCACCAATAATGAGTGAAATATCTTGGATGATGGTGATTTTCCTTCCCTGAAGTCAGATATCCACCACAAACACTGACACCTCAGCACTGAGATTTTGCCCTGGACTGTTGCTGGTATCAAAATCTCCTTTATCTCTCCAACCTCTCTCTCTCTCCTTCTCTCCCTTTCTCTTGAAGAGTACTACCACAAGATTTCCTCTTTTGATCCTTGAAATATTGTCTCAGCCAGGAGAGCCGTCCAAGTCGTTAGACAATTCTTTCCGTCTGTCTATGATCCCCCATCCAAAATATAGTGGCTGTTCAAGAAAGAGCCCCACTGTTGGAAAATCTACACTCCCACTCAGGACATCATCCCCACAGTATTCCAATTATTGGCAATTCACTGTGATCCTCTGACAACCTCTTGTGAATTATGTTCTAATTAGCTCAAATTTGGACTCAGTATCAAAACATTTTCACCAAATGCACATGAGGGCTCTATCAAGAATTGGCATTCCAGCAGCAGACCACACAAGGAAGATTATAATTTTTGGATTCACTGAGGAAGTGGATAAATGGTCTACTGCATGGGGGATTTAGAAATTGATTTCTGTGACTCTTCATGTCTCACTGAATTGGCATTAGAACACTGCTCTGAGCAATCTTGAACCAGACCTGGCTGACAATGGACTGGAGTACAAGTCTTCAATCACCCAAACCCAGTCTATTATGGGAAACAACTCACCCTTCTCTAGACCCAGGGCTTGCAGGGACAGAGTGCCCTCTCCACCAAGAGGGAAAACTCAAAACCATCAACATGAGGACTTCACAAAAAGGCTCAGAGAAGTCCACCAGAAAGACCCTCCATCCAATTCTTACAAAAGAGGACACCACTGTCAAAGTGGCACTGGCCCTGGGCACCACACTACCAGCCAGCATCCAAGGTGAAATGGGGCTTTTGCTCATCAACCCGTAGATATCCAACCTGAAAGATCTCAGTTCCTTTCTCTGTTTAAAATTTCTTTGCCTTTGGACTGCTAGCATATGGATTCAGTTATTTACATGTACATTCAGAAGAGCGGAGCAGTAAATTCTCCCTTTTGAATGTCTTTATGAAGGGTGATATTGAGAGCCTAGGGCTCGTTGAATGCAGAGGGGCAAGTTTTCCTTGTTTGTACTCTGGGAAGACGTATTTATTATGGCAAAAAAACTAGATTTATTTAACTTTTAGGAAAAGATTTGAGGTGGTGTGGTCACTGCTCCCTTTAAGATGTTCCATGGTAAAAATGAAAGGCTGTATTTTTATTAATACATCAGTAGACTGAGGAGAGTGGAGGCCATGAGTGTAATGATGGAGATAACATTATTGATATAAATGTACCACCTATCTCATGGAGCAACCTTGAATTCAGTATCAACATATCTCGAGACCTACAGCTCAGGATTCCCATCGTCCAAGCCTCAAGGTGTGAGGGGGAGATCTTCCCACCTGCTGCCCAACACACACCTATCATCTCACAGAGTGAAAGTTTTTACACAAGGCTCAATGGGTTTCCAACCACTGCCATGGAAAACAGTTGGCCTGGAACTTTCAGAGTGAAAGCAATTCCACCAACTCTTGTACGAGTTGCTTTCTATAGAATTGTGGCTGTTTCCCTGAAAAGTGTGGAAGTTCAGGGTCAACATTTTATTTAAAATCTGCATCCCAGAACCACTCATTAGTACTCTCAGGTTGAAAATAATATATGTGAGTGACAAAGACTCACTTCAAATATAGAATGGATCCTGAAATGTAGTAAAGAGTGAGGAGGGACACAACATAAGAATCACTTTATGTGGGATGTGGCTTTTCAGCTCAGGGAAAAGGTATACTGTCCTTTACCCTGATCCCCACATCATGCCATTTGAGTGGACAAGGGTGCCAAACAGGTACTCTAACCACTATCTTCCAGTGGAGAGCCTTGAATTTTAGGGACACATCTCAATAGTCTCCCCAGTAATGAGTCAAATAAGTTGGAGAGGAGTGCTCTTTCTTCCCTTAAGTTGGATATCTGTCTGAACCTCTGACACCTCCTCAGCACAGAGATCATGTCCTGGGCTGTTGCTTGAATCAAATTCTCCTTTATCTACCCCTGTCTCTCTTGCTCTCTCTCTCTATCTGCTTCTCTCTCTTTCTTTCATATAGTACTGCCACGACATTTCCTCTGTTGATCCTTAAAATATTATCTCAGCCAGGAGAGAAGTCCAAGGTTTTACCCAATTATTTTCCTCTGTATTATGATCCCCCATCCAAAATACAGTGGCTTTTTGGGAAAGAGCCCCTCTGTCAGAATAGACACATTCCAACTCAAGCTACCATCCCCACAGAATTCCAGTTATCAGCAATTGGCTGTAATCCTCTGACAACATTTTCTGAACTGTATTGATATTGGCTCGAATTTGGACTCAGAGATCAAAACTTTTTCACCACATTCACATGAGGGCTCTATCAAGAATCAGATTTCCGGGAGTTCCCATCGTGGCGCAGTGGTTAATGAATCTGACTAGGAACCATGAGGTTGTGGGTTCGGTCCCTGCCCTTGTTCAGTGGGTTAATGATCCGGCATTGCCGTGAGCTGTGGTGTAGGTTGCAGACGCTGCTCGGATCCCGAGTTGCTGTGGCTCTGGTGTAGGCTGGAGGCCACAGCTCCGATTTGACCCCTAGCCTGGGAACCTCCATATGCCACGGGAGCCGCCCAAGAAATAGCAAAAAAGACAAAAAAAAAAAAAAAAGAATCAGATTTCCAGTGGCAGACGGCTCAAGGACAATTACGAATTGTGGATTAACTGGGGAAGTGGACAAATGATCTAGTGCATGTGTGATTTAGGAATTGATATCTGTGACTCTACATGGTTCACTGAATTGGCCTCAGAACACCGGTCTGAGCAATCTTGAATGAGGCCTGGCTGACAATTGGCCAGAGTGCAAGTCTCCAATCACCCAAACCCAGTCAATTATGGGAAACAACCCATCCTTCTCTAGACCCAGGACTTTCAGGGACAGAGTCCCCCTCTCCTCCAAGAGGGAACCCTCAGACCGTCAACCTGAAGACTTCACAACCGGGGACACAGAAGTCCACCAAAGAGACCCTGCTTCCCATTCTTCCAAATGTGGACACCACTGTCAAAATGGCACTGGCCCTGGTCACCACAGTACCAGCCAGCACCCAAAGTGAAAGGGGACTTGTGCTCATCTACCTGTGGATATCCAACCTGAAAGATCCCAGTTACATACTCTGTTTAAAACTCTTTGCCTTTGGAATGTTAGCATGTGGTTTCAGTTATTGGCATGTACATTTAGAAGAGTGGAGCAGTAAATTTCCCCCATTTGAATGTCTTTATGAGGGGTGATATTGAGACCCTAGTGCTTGTTGAAGGCAGAGGGGTATGTTTTACTTGTTTTCACTCTGGGATGATGTATTTATTATGGCAATAATAAATTAGATTTATTTAACTTTTAGGAAAAGATTTGAGGTGGTGTGGTCACTGCTCCCTTTAAGATATACTATGGTCCACCTGCATGGATGTATAATCGATTTCTAGTTTGATAGACTGATGACAGGTGAGTCCATGAGTGTAATGATAGAGGTAATATTTTTTATCCAAATGTACCACCCATCTGATGTAACAGGCTTGAGTTCAGTATCAACATACCTCAAAACCAACATGTCAGGTTGCCCATCGTCCAACCCTCTAGGTGTGAGGGTGAGATCTTCCCACCTGCTGCCCAACACACTCCTATCATCTCACAGTGTGGCAGTTGTGACTCAAGGTTCAATGGTCATCATCCCAATGGCATGGCAACCAGTTGGCCTGGTACTTTCCGAGAGAAGGCAATTCCACCCACCCTGAGAAAACCTGTACTTTCTATAGAGTTGTGGCTGCTTCCCTGGACCAGTGTTCCAGTTCAGGTTCAACATTTTATTTAAAATATGCCTCTCAGATCCACACATTAGTACTCTCAGGTTGAAAAGAATATCTGTGAGTGAAAAAGACCCACTTAATATATAGACTGCATTCTGAAACATAGTAAAATGTGAGGAGGAAGACAACATGAGAATAATTTTATATAGGAAGTGGCTTTTTGGATCAGGGAAAAGATCTCCTGTCCTTTACCCAGATCCCCACATCATTCCATTTGAGTGGAAAAGGGTCCAAATCATGGGCTCTAAAATCTATCTTAAAGGGGAGAGCAGGGAATTTTAGGGCCACATGTCAATAATCTCCCCAATTATTAGTGAAATAGGTTGGAAAAGTGTGCTGTATCTTCCCTGAATTCGGATATCCACCTGAACCACTGACCACTCTGCTGTGCTGAGATTATGCCCTGGGATGTCGCTTGAATCAAAACTATCATTTATCTCCTCCTGTCTCTCACTCTTTCTCTATCTGCTTTTTTCTCTTTCTGTCATATAGTACTGCCTCAAGATTTTCTCTGTTGGTCCTTAAAATATTATCTCAGCGAGGAGAGACTTCCAATTTTTCAAAATATTTTCCCTCTGTCATATGATGTCCCATCCAAAATACTGTTGCATTTCCAGAAAGATCTCCTCTGTTGGAATAGAGACATTCCAAATTGGGCCATCATCACCCCAGTAATCTAATTATCAGACCTTCATCTAGACCCCCTGACTACCTCTTGTGACTCCGTTGATATTGGTTCAAATTTGGACTCAGAGATTAAACCTTTTCAACCACATTCACATGAGGATGCTGTCAAGAATCAGCTTTCCTGTAGCAGACCACACAGGGAAGATTATGGCTTGTGGATTTGCTCAGGAGTTCGACATTGGTCTAGTGCTTATGGGATTAAGGAATTGATGTCTGTGCCTCTTCATGTCTCACTGTATTTGCTTCGGAACCCCAGTCTGAGCAATCTTGACTAAGGCCTTGCTGACAATATGCCAGAGTACCCGTCTTCTCTCCCCAAAACTCAGTCTATTATGGGAAACAACTCATCTTTCTCTAGACCCAAGACTTGCAGGGACAGAGTCCCATCTACTCCAAGAGGGAATCCTCAAGACCCTCAACATAAAAACTTAATTCTAGGTCTTGCAGAAGTTCAGAAGAGAGATCCTCCTTCCCTTTATTATAAATGAGGACACCCCTGACAATTTGACACTGGCTCTGTTCACCATACTACCAGACAGCACCCAAAGTGAAAGTGGGCTTGTGCTCATCAACCCATGGATAGCCAACCTGAAATATCCAAGTTCCATTCTCTGTTTTAAATTCCATTGCCTTTGGACTGCTAGCATGTGGTTTAAGTTATTGACATGTACATTTAGAAGAGCAGAGCACTAAATTCCTCCTTTTGAATGTCTTTAAGAGGGGTGATATCAAGAGCCTAGTGCAGAAAGCACTAGGGGCATGAAAGCAGAGACACATGGTTTCCGTGTTTGTACTCTGGGATAATGTGTTTACTATGGCAATTTGATACTAGATTTATTTAACCTTTAGGAAAAGATTTGAGGTGGCATGATCACAGCTCCCTTTAAGTTATATCATGGTCAACAAGCAAGGCAGTATAATCGATTTCTAGTTCAGTAGACTGATGAGAGTGGAGGCCAAGAGTGTAATGATGGAGATAATACTTTTCATCTAAATGTACCAGCCATCTGATGGAACAGGCTTGAGTTCAGTATCAACATACCTTGAAACCAACATCTCAGGTTGTCCATCATCCAACCGTCTATGTTTGTGGGTGAGATCTTCCCACCTGCTGCCCAACAGGCACCTATCATCTCACAGAGTGGCAGTTGTGATATAAGGCTCAATGGGCTTCTTCCCATTGCCATGGCATCCATTTGGCCTGGAACTTTCAGAAGGAAGTTGATTCTGCACACTCTGGCCCCCCTGCTTTCTATAGAGTTGTGGCTGTTTCCTTGGACATGTGTGGCAGTTCACAGTCAACATTTTATTTAAAATCTGCATCCCAGAACCACACATTAGTACTCTCAGGTTGAAAAGAACGTATGTGAGCAACAAAGACGCATATCACATATGGACTGGATCCTGAAACCTCGTAAAGAGTGAAGAGGGACACAACATGAGACTCACTTTACATGGGAAGTGGCATTTTGGCTCAGAGAAAAGGTTTACTGTCCTTACCCTGATCCCCACTTCATGCCATTTCAGTACAAAAGGGTGTCAAACAGGGACTCTAACCCCTATCTTTCAGTGGAGAGCAGTAAATTTTAGGGCCAAATCTCAATAATCTTGCCAATAATGAGTGAAATAGGTTGGACAAGGGTGCTGTTGCTTCCCTGAATTAGGATATCCACCTGAACCATTGACATCTCCTCAGCACTGAGATCTTGCCCTGGGCTCTTGCTTGAATCAAAATCTCTTTTATATCCACCTCTCCCTCTCTCTCTCTCTCTCTGTCTCTACTCTCTCTTTCTCTGGAATTGTACTGCCAGAAGATTTCCTCTGTTGATCCTTGAAATATTATCTCTGCTAGGAGATCTGTCGATGTCTTTACCCAACACTTTACCTCTGTCTAATTATCTCCCATCCAAAATACAGTGGCTGTTCCAGAAAGAGCTCCTCTGTCCAAAAGATACATTCCACCTCAGGCCATCTTCCCCACTGTAATCCAATTATCAGACCTTCCCCTTGACCCTCTGACAACCTCTTGTGAACTGCATTCTAATTGACTCAATATTGGACTCAGAAATCAAATCCTTTTCAAAGTCATTCCCATTAGGGTTCTATCAAGAATCACTTTCCTGCAGCAGACCACACAAGGATGATTAGGGCTTGTGTATTCGCTGGGGAGGTGGACATGTGGTCTAGTGCGTGGGAGATATAGGAATTGATTTCTGTGACCCCTCATATCTCACTGAATTGACATTAGAACACAGGTCTGAGCCATCTTAACCAAGGCCCGACTGACAATATGCCAGAGTACCAGTCTTCAGTCACCCAAACCCAGCCTATTATGAGAAACATCTCATCCTTCCCTAGACCAATACTTGCAGGGACAGAGTCCCCTCTCCTCCAAGAAAGAACCCTCAAGTCCCTCAACATGAAGACTTTACACCCAGGCTCACAGATGTTCACCAGAGAGATCCTTATTCCCTTTCTTAAAAATGTGGTCACCACTGACAAGTTGGCCCTGATGCTGGTCACCACACTATCTGCCAACACCCAAAGCAAAAGGTGGCTTTTCTCATCAACCCATGGATATCTAACATGAAATATCCAAGTTCCAATCTCTGTTTAAAATTCCTTTGCCTTTGGACTGTTAGCATTTGGATTCAGCTCAGTATCAACATAACTCGAGACCTACAGCTCAGGTGGGCCCATCATCCAACACTTGAGTTTTGATGGTCTGGTCTGGTCACGTCTGGTTGTGTCCGGTTATATCTGATCATTTTTGGTCTGTTCTAGTCATGTCTGCTCTTGTCTAGTCAGGTCTGTCCATGTCTGTTTATGTCTGGCCTGTTCTGGTCAGGTCTGGTCATGTCCAGTCACATCTGGTCTGGTCTTGTCATGTCTGCTCAGGTCCAGTCATGATCAATTGTGCCTGGATGTGTCTGGTCTGGTCTGGTCATGTCCAGTCAGGTTCATTCAGGTCTGGTCATGTCCAGTCACATCTGATCATGTCTGTCCTGGTCCACTGTAGGCCCAGCTGCTTTCTATAGAGCTGTGGCTGTTTATCTGGAAAAGTGTGGCAGTTCAGGTTCAACATTTTATTTAAAATCTGCATCCCAGAACCACACATTAATAATCTCAGGTTGAAAAGACATGAACAGACATGACCAGACCAAAACAAACACTACTAGAAAAGACCAGACCTGACCAGACCTGACCAGACCAGATTGGACACCACTTGACACGTCCGGACATGACTGGACCTGACCAGACCTGACTGGACAAGACCGCAGTGCACCAGACATGACTGGAACCAACCGGACCAGACTGGATCATACTGGACTCAACCAGACACAACTGGACGTGACTGGAACAGACCAGATAAGACTGGACATGAATGGACATGACCAGCTCAGACCAGACCTGACTGGACAAGACTGGACCAGACATAACCAGCTATGACCAGAATAGACCAGACATACCTAGAACAGACTGGTGCAGATCAGACCAGACCAGACATGACCAGTTACAACCAGATCAGACCATACCAGACTGGTCCAGACCAGACAAGACCAGACATAACCGGATCAGACTGGCCTGGACTGGATCAGAACAGATAAGACCAGACCAGACCAAGCCAGACATGACCACACCAGACTGGACACGACCAGACACGACAAGATCAGGCTGGCCCAGACTGGACTAGACTGGAACAGACTGGCTCAGATTGGACAAGACTGGACATGACTGGATCAGACTCACTCAGACCAGACCCAACTGGACCAGACCAAACCAGACTGGACACGATCGTTTATGACTGGAACAGACTGGCCCAGACTGGACATGACTGGACATGACTGGTTACGACCAGATCTGACTGGCTCAGACTGGACCAGACCCGAGTAGACTGGCTCAGATCAGACACGACTGGATCAGAACGACTCATACTGGACCCAACTGGACCAGACCGAACATGACCAGTTATGAACAGACCAGACAGGACACGACTGGAACAGACAGGCCCAGACCAGACAAGAAAGGACCAGACTGGACATGACTATTTATGACTGGAGCAGATCAGCCCAGGCCAGACCAGACTGGACATGACCAGTTATGACTGGGTCAGACTGGAACAGACCAGTCCAGACCACACACAGCTGGTTACAACTGGATCAGACCAGAACAGACCAGATCAGACTGGATCAGACTGGCTCAGACCAGACCTGACCAGACCTGACTGGACCAGACCAGACCAGACCAGACCAGATATGACTGGTTACGAGTGAATTAGACCAGACCAGACCAGTCAGACTGATTCAGACTGATCCAGACTGGACCAGACAAGACACAACTGGTTACAACTGGATCAGACTGGACCAGACTGGACCAGACCGTATCATACCATCTCAGACCAGACCAGACTGGACCAGACTGGACCAGACCGGACATGACCAGAAATGACTGCATCAGAGTGGACCAGACAAGTTGTCACCAGAGCAGACTGGCCCAGACCAGACACGACCATTTACAACTGGATCAGACCAGACCAGACTTGTCTAGACTGGACATGACCAGTTAGGCCCAGATCATACCAGCCAAGACCAGACCAGACTGAAACAGATTGGCTCAGACTGGACACGACCAGTTACAAATGGATCAGACTGGACCAGATCAGTCCAGACCGGACCAGACCACAGACAACCAGATCAGATTGGCCCAGACTGGACCAAACTGGAACAGACCAGTTCAGAATGGATACGACTAGTTATGACTGGATCTGATCAGCCCAGACTGGACCAGACCCCACTTGGCCAGACTGGACCAGACTGTACCAGACCAGAAAAGACCTGACCAGACCAGCTACGACCAGACACGACAGGATCAGACTGGACCGGACAAGTTATGACCAGAGCAGACTGGCCTGGACCAGATGTGACCATTTATGACTGGATCAGACCAGACCAGACCAGTCCAGACTGGACATGACCAGACCTGACTGGACCAGACTGGTTGACATCAGACACGACCAGTTATGACTGGATTTGACTGGCAAAGACTAGACCAGACTGGAACAGACTGGTTCAGATCAGACAAAACAGGACATGACTGGATCATACTGCCTCAGTCTGGACCTGACCAGACCTGACTGGACCAGACAAGACATGACTGGTTATGACCAGATCAGACCAGACTACACTGTTTCAGACTGGACCAGAACAGACACAACCGGTTATGATGAGATCTGACCAGCCAAGAATGGACCAGACTGGAACAAACCGGCTAAGACCAGACATGACCGGACATGACTCGATCAGACTGGCTCAGACCAGACCTGACCGGACCCCACCAGACCCAACTTACCAGAACCAACATGACTGGTTTTGACCAGATCAGACTGGACCAATCCATACCAGACCAGACAGGACCAGTTATGACCAGATCAGACTGGTTCAGACCAGAACGACCAGACACAACTGGTTAAAACTGGATCAGACCAGGCCAGACCAGTTCAGACCAGACTAGACTGGACACGGCTGGTTAAAACTAGATCAGACTGATTCAGAATGGAACAAACTGGTTACGACTGTCAGACCAGTTCACACCAGATCAGTCCAGACACAACCAGTTACAAGATGTCAGACCAGTTCAGACTGGACCAAATTGGACACGACCAGTTACAACCAGATCAGACCAGATCAGACTGGTTTAAACTGGACCAAAGAGGATACGACCAGGTACAACTGGTTACACCCACGTCAGAACGGTTCAGACCAGTTCAGACCAAACTGGATGAGACCAGTTCAGACAAGATCAGACCAGATCAAACAAGAAACGAAAGGTTAAAACCAGTTACAAGCGGATCACACTGGACCAAACAGGATATGACCGGTTATGACAAGATCACACCGGTTCAGCTCTGATCAGACCAATTCAGACCAGTTCAGACTGGTTCAGACCAGATCAAACTGGACATGACCAGTTACAACAGGATCAGACTGTTCAGGCCAAAACAAACTGGATTAGACTGGTACAGACTGGTTAAGATGAGATTAACTGGACACGTCAGGTTCAGACCAGTTCAGATTTGATCAGACAAGTTCAGACCAGTTCATACCAGATCAAACTGGACATGATTGATTACAAGCAGATCAGACCAGTTCAGACCAGAACAAACCAGATTTGACTGGTTCAGAGCGGTTCAGACTGGATCAAACTGGACACGACCAGTTACAACTGATTACAACCATATCAGAGTGGTTCAGAGTAGAACAAACTGGATCATACCTGTTCAGAATGGTTCAGACTGGATGAAAATGGACACAACCGGTTACAACCAGATCAGACTGGTTAAGATCAGAACAAACCGGATCAGACTGGTTCAGACCGGATCAGACCAGATCAAACTGGACATGAAATGTTACAACTGTCAAAAACTGGATAAGACTGGTTCAGACTAGACCAAACCATATCAGACTGGTTCAGACCAGATCAAACTGGACACAACCTGTTACATCCAGATCAGACAGGTTCAGATCAGAACAAAGTGGATCAGACTGGTTCAGAGCAGAACAAACCAGATAAGACTATCTCAGACCAGTTCAGACAGGGTCAAGCTGGTCATGACCGATTATGATCGGATCAGACTGGTTCAGACCTGATCAAACTGGACACGACCAGTTACAACCAGATCAGACCAGTTCAGACCGGATCAGATCAGTTCAGACTGGATCAAACCAGACATGACTGGTTGCAACTGATTCATACCAGATAAGACCAGTTCAGACTGGTTCAGAATGGATCAAACCATACACAACCGGTTACAAATGGTTAAAACCGGATCAGAGCAGTTCAGGCCGGTTCAGACTGGTTCAGATAGGACCAAACCAGACACGACTGGTTACAACCAGTTACAACAGGATCAGACTGATTCAGCCACAACAAACCAGATCAGATGGGTGCAGACCAGGTCAGACCAGATCAAACAGGACACGACCAGCTACAACTGGATCAGATCTGAATAGACAGGACCAAACTGGATACAAATGCTTACAAGCAGACCAAAATGGATCAGACCGGTACAGACTGGTTCAGACAGGATCAAATAGGACCAAACCGGATACAACCCCTTATGACCAGACCAAACTGGATTAGAATGGTTCAGACCAGTTCAGACTGGATCAAAACAGACATGACCGGTTACAACAGTATCAGAATGGTTCAGACCGGATCAGATGGATTCAGACAGGACCAAACTGGAATTGACTCATTACAACCGGAACAGACCTGTTCAGACTAGATCAGAATGGTTCAGACTGGATCAAATCAGACATGACTGGTTAAAACTGGATCAGACTGGATCAGTCCAGACCAAACTGGACACGACCAGTTATAATTGGTTCATACCAGTTCAGACCGGATCAGACTGGTTACAACCAGTTACAACTGGACCAGACAGGTTCAGACCAGAACAAACTAGATCAGACCGGTGCATAATGGATCAAACTAGGCACAAACAGTTACAGCTGGTTATGACTGAATCAGACCGGTTCAGACCAGAACAAACCGGATCATACTGGTTCACACTGGATCAAACCATACAAGACCGGTTATGACCAGATCAGAACTGTTCAGACCAGATCAAACTGATCACAACTGGTTACTTCCGGTTACAACTGGATCAGACTGGACCAAACTGGATATGACCAGTTATGAACGGATAAAAGCCAATCAGGCCTGTTCAAGCCGGTTCAGACTAGAACAAACCAGATCAGACTTGTTCAGACTGGGTCAAACTGGACATGACTGGTTACAACTGGATCACACTGGTTCAGACCAGAACAAACAGGGTCAGAGTGGTTCAGACCGGTTTAGACTGTATCAAAGTGGACATGACTGATTAAGACCAAATCAGACCAGTTCATATCAGAACAAACTGGACCAGACTGGTTCAGAATGGATCAAATTTGACACGACTGGTTACAAACAGATCAGACCAGAACGGACTAGTTCAGTCCAGATCAAAATGGACACATCCAGTTATGACAGGATCAGACTGGTTCAGGCTGGATCAGACTGGTTGCAACTGGTCATGACCGGATCAGACTGGACCAAACTGGATACGACTGGTTACGACCAGACCAAACCAGATCAGAACAGATCTGACCAGACCAAACTGGACACAACTGGTTACAACAAGTTAATAATGGTTCAGACCAGTTCAGACTGGTTCAGAATGGATCAAACCAGACATGACTGGTTACAACCAGATCACACCGAATAAGACCGGTTCAGACTGGACACTACCTGTTATAACCAGATCACACTGAATAAGTCCAGATCAGACCCAACCAAACTGGACACGACCAGTTACAACCGGATCACCCTGGTTCAGACTAGAGAAAACCAGATACGACCAGTTAAGACAGGATCAGACCAGTTCAGACTGGTTCAGACCGAATCAAACCCAATGCAATTGCTTACGAACAAATCAGACCAGGTCAGACCAGTTCAGACCAGACCAAAACGGACATGACCAGTTACATCCAGATCTGACAGGATCAGACTGGTTCAGACTGGAACAGACTGGCTCAGGCTGGACACAAGTTACAACGAGATCAGTCAGACCCAGAACAGACCAGGACAGAACAGAATGTCTCAGACCAGACATGACCAGTTATGACCAGATCTGACCAGGACTGACTGGACCAGACTGGACATGACCAGACATGACTGGCTATGACCTTATCAGACTGGACCAGACCGGTCCAAACAGGACAAGACTGGACACGACCGGTAACAACCAGATCAGACCAGACCAGACTGGACACAACTGGTTACAACCGGATCAGACTGGATCAGACTGGCTCGGACTGGACCCAACCGGACCTGACTGAACCAGACTGGACCAGACCAGTTATGACTGAATAAAACCAGAACAAATCGGAACAGAGCAGCTCAGACCAGACATGACCAGTTATGACTGGATCTGACCTGACCAGACTGCACCAGATTGGCCCAGGCCAGCTCAGACCGGACCTGACTAGACCTGACTAGATCAGAGCAGACCAGACTGGACATGGAACAGTTACAAATGTATCTGACTGGTCCAGACAGACCAGACTGGAACAGACTGGCTCAAGCCAGACACGACCAGAAATGACTGGAACAGACTGGCTCAGACTGGACATGACCAGACCAGACCAGACCAGACTGGACACAACCCAATCAGACTGGCCCAGACCAGTTATGACCAGAACAGACCAGAACAGTCTGGCCCATACCAGACATGACCATACATGACTGGGACACACCAGCTCAGACCAGACATGACCAGACATGATGGGACCAGACCAGTCCTGACCAGACCTGACAGGACAGTACTGGTTATGACTGGAACAGACCAGACACTACTGGACCCAACTGGACCCAACCAGACATTACCAGACATGACTGGACAAGACCAGACCCTGCCAGACCTGACCAGACCAGACCAGATCAAACCAGATGTGACCAGTTACAACCAGACCAGACCAAACACGACTGGAACAGGCTGGTCCAGACCAGACACTACTGGACACAACCAGAACAGACAAACTCAGACTGCACCCAACCAGACTTGACTGCACCAGGCTGGACCAGACCAGACCAGACTGGACACAACCAGAGAGGACCTGACCAGACCAGACATGAATGGACTCAACCAGACCTGACCAGACCCAACCAGATCAACTGGACTTGACCAGTCCAAACCAGACCCAACCAGAACCAATCAGGCCAGACTGGACCAGACTGGACATGACCAGACATGACTGGAGATGACCAGACCAGACTGGACCCAAGAAGACCCAACCATACATGACCAGACCAGATAAGACATGACCAGACCCAACCATATATGACCAGATAACTTCAGACACGACCAGACCAGACACAACCAGACACAAGCAGACATGACCACACCAGACCAGACATGACCACACCAGACCAGACGTGACCAGATCACCAGACATGACCAGACATGACCACACCAGGCCAGAACTGACCAGACCCAACTAGACACAACCTGAACTGACTGGATACGTCCAGAAACGACTGGACATGACTGGACCTGACCAGACATGACCAGACCAGACCTTACATGACTAGACATGAACAGAGTGTGACCAGAACAGATTGGGCATGACCAGACCAGACTGGACCTGACTGGACATGACCAGATGTGATCAGTCCAGACTGGACATGACCAGATGTGATGAGAGCAGACTTGACATGACCAGACCACACCACACCATACCAGACATGACCAGACATGACTGATCCAATCCAGACATGACCAGAAATGACTGGACCCAACCGGACCAGACTGGACATGACAGGACCCGACCAGACCTGACCAGGCCCGAACAGACAAGACCAGACATCACAGGACCTGACCAGACCAGACTGGACACAACTGGACCCAACCCCACCCTACGAGACACAAATTGACCTGATGAGAAAAGACAGGACCTGACCAGACATGAACAGATATGAACAGACACAACCAGACAAGACCAGACACGACTAGACCAGACCAGACATGTCCAGAAATGACCAGACCACCAGACACAACCAAACATGACAAGACCAGACCGGAACTGACCAGACCCAACCAGACCAGACCAGACCAGACTGGATATGTCTGGACACCACTGGACATGAAGGGACCAGACCAGACATGACCAGAACTGACTGGAACAGAACAGACACGACTGGACATGACTGGACCCAACTGGACATGAGTGGAACAGAACAGACCAGAACAGACATGACCAGAACTGACCAGACATGACCACATATGACCAGACAGGAACAGACCAGACAGGAACAGACCAGACATGACCAGACACAATCAGACCAGACCAGAACAAACAGGTTGAAAAGTACGTATGTGAGCAAAAAAGACCCACTTCACATATAACTGAATCATGAAATGTAGTAAAGAGTGAGGAGAAAAGGGTGCCAAACAGGGGCTCTAGCCCCTATCTAAAAAGGGAGCGCTGTGATTTTTAGGTACACATCTTGATAGTCTCCCCAGTAATGAGTCAAAGAAGTTGGACAAAAGTGCTCTTTCTTCCCTGAAGTCGGATATCCACCCGAACCACTGACAACTCCTTGGAACTGAGATCATTCCATGGGCTGTTTCTTGAATCAAACTCTCTTTTATCTTCCCCTCTCTCTCACTCTTTCTCTACCTGATTCACTCACTTTCTCTCATATAGTACTGCCACAACATTTCCTCTGTTGATCCTTAAAATATTATCTCAGCCAGGAGAGAAGTCCAAGTTTTACCCAATATTTTCCCTCTATCTGGTGATCTCCCATCCAAAATACAGTCACATTTCCAGAAAGAGCTCCTCTGTGAAATAGAGAGATTCCAACTCAGACCATTTCCCCCCCACACACCCAGTAATCCAATTAGCCCTTCACTGGGAAACCCTGACAACCTCTTGTGAACAGCATTGATATTGGCTCAAATTTGGACTCAGAAATTAAACCTTTTCAACCACATTCACCTGAGGGTGCTGTCAAGAATCAGCTTTCCTGCATCAGACCACGTAAGGAAGATTAGGACTTGTGGATTCACTGGGGAGGTCAACAATAGTCTAGTGCTTGAGGGATTAAGGAATTGATGTCTATGACTCTTCATGTCTCACTGAATTTGCTTCAAAACCCCAGTCTGAGCATTCTTGACCAAGGCCTGGCTGACAATGTGCCAGAGTACCAGTTTTCTCTCACTCAAACCCAGTCTATTAATGGAAAAATCTCATGCATCTCTAGACCCACATCTTGCAGGGACAGAGTTCCATCTCCTCCAAGAGGGAACCCTCAAGACCCTCAATATGAAAACCTCATGCCAGGGCTTGCAGAAGTTCACGAGATAGATCCTTATTGCCTTTCTTACAAATGAGGACACCACTGACAATTTAGCACTTGGGCTGTTCACCATACTCCCAGCCAATATGCAAAGTGAAAGAGAGCTTATGCTCATCAACCTATGGATATCCAACCTGAAATATCATGGTTTCAGTCTCTGTTTAAAATTTCATTGCCTTTGGACTGCTATCATGTGGTTTCAGCTATTGACATGTATATTCAAAAGAGTGGAGCTGTAAATTCCCCTTTTAGAATGGATTTATGAGGGGTGATGTCGAGAGCCTCATGCTTGGTGAAGGTAGACGGGCATGTTTCTTTGTGTTTGTTCTCTGGGATGATGTGTATATTATGGCCATAAAACACAAGATTTTTTGTCCCATTTAGGAAATATTTGAGTTGGCCTGCTCACTGCTCCCCTTAAGATACACCATGATCAACCTGCAAACCTGTAGAATTGATTTTTAGCTTGGTAGACTGATGAGATTGGAGGCCATGAGTGTAATCATGGAGATCATATTTTTCATCCAAATGTACCACCCATTTGATGGAACAGCCTTGAGATCAGTATCAACATACCTCGAGACCAACAGCTCAGATTGTGCATTGTCAAACTCTCGAGTTGTGATGGGGAGATCTTCCAACCTGCTGCCCAACCTTTCACCTCACAGAGTGGCAGTTGTGACATCAGGCTCAATGGGCATCATCCCATTGCCATGGAATCCAGTTGGCCTGGAACATTCAGATGGAAGGCTATGCCACCCACTCTGGGCCCACCTGATCTCTATAGAATTGTGGCTGCTACCCTAGATATGTGTGGCAGTTCAGGGTCAAAATTTTATTTAAAATGTGCATCCAATAATCACACATTATTTTCTCAGGTTGAAAAGAATATATGTGAGTGACAATGACCCACTTCACATATAGACTGGATCCTGAAAACAAGATTGAGGAGGAACACAACAGGAGAATCACTTTATATGGGAAGTGTCCTTTCAACTCATGGAAAAGGCCTACTGTCCTTTACCCTGATCCCCACATCATGCCATTTAAGTGGAAAAGGGTGACATACAGGGCCTCTAACCCTTATCTTCCAGTGGAGAGCAGTGAATTTTAGGGCCACATCACAATATTCTTCCCAATAATGAGTGAAATAGGTTGGACAAGGGTGATGGTTTTTCCCCGAAGTTTGATATCCACCTCAACCACTGATACCTCCTCAGCACTGACATCTTGCCCTGGACTGTTGCTTGAATCAAAATCTTGTTTATCTCTCCCCACATCTCTCTCTCCTTCTCTCACTTTCTCTCGAATATTACTGCCACAAGATTTCCTCTGTTGATCCTAGAAATATTACCTCTACCAAGAGAGCCATCTAAGTCTTTACCCAATTCTTTCCCTCTGTCCTATGATTCCCCCATCCGAAATACAGTGGCTCTTCCATAAAGAGCCCCTATGTCAGAAAATATACACTCCAACTCGGGCCATCCTCCCCCTTTTAATCCAATTATCACACATTCACTGGAACCCTCTGACAATCTCTTGTGAACTGCATTATAACTGGCTAAAATTTGGACTCAGAAATCAAAACCTTTCAACCACATTCATATGATGGCTCTATCAAGAATCAGCTTTCCTGCAGAAGAGCACACAAGGAATATTAGGTTTTGTGGATTCACTGAGGAGGTAGACATGTGGTCTTGTGCATGTGGGATTTAGGAATTGATATCTGTGACTCTCCATGTCTCACTAAATTTGCAGCAGAACAACAGTTTGAGCAATCTTGACCAAGGCCTGGCTGACATTGATCCAGAGTGCAAGTCTTCTGTCATCAAAATCCAGTCTATTTTGGAAAAGCCTCATCCTTCTCTAGAGACACGAATTGCAGAAATTGAGTCCCCTCTCTACCAAGAGGAAAATATTAAGACCCTCAACATGAAGACCTCCCCCAGGTGTTGCAGAAGCTCACCAGAGAGACCCTCTTTCCCATTCTTACAATTGTGGACACCACTGACAATTTGGCTGGCCCTTGTCAACACAGTACAGTCCAGCATCAAAAGTGAAAGTTGGCTTCTGCTTATCAACATGTGGATATCCAACCTGAAATAGCCCAGTTCCATTCTCCTTTTAAAATTCCTTTGCATTTTGACTCCTAGCATATGGTTTCAGCTATTGACATGTACATTCAGAAGAGTGGAGCAGTAAATTCCCCATTTTGAATGTCTTCATCAGGAATGATGTCAAGAGCCTCATGTTTGATTAAGGCACAGGCGCATGTTTTCCGTATGTGTATTCTCAGATGACGTTTGAATTATTGCCATAGTGCATTGGGTTTTTTTTCACATTTAGAAAAAGGTTTGAGGTGATCTGTTCACTGCTCCCTTTAAGATATACCATGATCAACCTGAAAGACTGTATAATCAATTTCTATGTCGGTAGACTGAAGAGATTAGTGGCCATGAGCCTAAAGATGGCGATTATATTTTTCATCACACTGTACCACCCAATTGTTGGAACAACTTTGAGATCAAAATCAACATACCTTGAGACCAACAGCTCAGCTTACCCATCATCCAACCCTCGAGGTGTGAGGGTGAGATCTTCCCACCTGCTGCCCAACACTCACCTCTCATTTCACAGAGTGGCAGTTGTGATGCAAGGCTCAATGGGCATTTTTCCATTGCTGTGGAAACCAGTTGGCATGGAACCGTAAGAAGGAAGGCAGTTACACTCACTCTGGGCCCACCTGCTCTCTATATATTTGTGGAGGTTTCCCTGTATATTGTGGCAGTTCAGGGTCAATATTTTATTTAAAATCTGCATCACAGAACAACACATTTTTACTCTCAGGTTAAAAAGAATGTATGTGGGTGAGGAAGACTCACCTCTCATATATAGACTGGATCCTGAAAGCAAGTAAAGTGTGAAGAGGAACACAACATGAGAATCACTTTTTTCTGGGAAGTGAATTTTCGGCTCAGGGAAAAGGTCTACTCTCCTTTAACCTGACCCCACATCATGCCATTTTAGTGGAAAATGGTGCCAAACAGGGGCTCTAACCCCTATCTTCCAGGAGAGAGCATTGAATTTTAGGGCCACATTTCATTAGTCCCACCAATAATTAGTGAAATATGTTGGACAAGACTGCTGTTTCTACCCTGAAATAGGATATGCACCTGAACCACTGACACCTCCTCAGCGCTGAGATCTTACCCAGAAATGTTGCTTGAATCATAATATGCTTTATCTCCAGCCTTATTCTTTCTCTCACTTTGTCTTGAATTGTACTGCCACAAGATTTCCTCTGTTCATCCAAGAACAATTATCTCAGCCAGGGGAGCCTTTCAAGCTTTTACAAAATATTGTCCCTCTGTATTATTATCCCCCATCCAAAATAGAGTTGGTGTTCCAGAAAGAGACCCTCTGAAGTAATATAGACATTCCAACTCGGTCCATCCTTCCCACAGTAATCCAATTATCAGCCCTTCACTTGGACCCACTGAAAACTTCTTCTGGACTCCATACCAAGTGGCTCAAATTTGGACTCAGAGATCAAAACTTTTCCAACCACGTTCACATGAGGGTTCTATCAAGAATCAGCTTTCCTGCAGAAGACCACAGAAGGAATATTAGGTCTTGTGGATTCACTGGGGAGGTGGACAAGCAGTCTAGTGCATGGAGCATTTAGGAATTGCTGACTGGGACTCTTCAGGTCTCACATATTTGCATCAGAAAACTGGTCTGAGCAATCTTGACCAAGGCCTGGCTGACAATGGGCCAGAGTGCAACTCTTCTGTCACCCAAACCCAGGCCCTTATGGATAAAACTAATCATTCTCTATAACCAAGACTTGCAGGGACTGAGTCCCCTCTCCTCCAAGAGGGAACCATCAAGTCCCTCAACATGAAGACTTCACACCAGGGATCACAGAACTTCTAAAGAGGGACCTTCCTTCCCTTTCTTACAAAGGTATACAGCACAGACAATTTGGCACAGGCCCATGTCAACACACTACAAGCCAGTAACCAAAATGAAATGGGGCTTGTGCTCATCA
Source organism: Sus scrofa (assembly GCF_054392235.1). NCBI lineage: Eukaryota > Metazoa > Chordata > Mammalia > Artiodactyla > Suidae > Sus > Sus scrofa. Next base: position 102,468,840 of record NC_139383.1, on the reverse strand, counting down.
ACCCGTGGATATCCAACCTGAAATATCTTGGTTCCATTCTCTCTTTAATATCCCTTTGCCTTTGGACTTCTAGCATGTGCTTTCACCTATTGACATGTACATTCAGAACAGTGAAGCAGTAAATTCCCCCTTTTGAATGGCTTTATCAGGGGTGATATTGAGACTCATGGTATGTGAAGGAGGAGGGGCATGTTTTCTGTTAGTAGTCTGGGATGATCTGTTAATTACGGCCATTATACACTGCATTATTTTTATTCAATATTAGGAAAAGATTTGAGGTGCCCTGCCCACTGCTCACTTTAAGATATATCATGAACAACTTGCAAACCTGTATAACCAATTTCTTGCTTGGTAGAATGATGAGAGTGGTGGCCATGAGCCTAAAGATGGAGATAATATTTTACAACTGATTGCACAACACATCAGATGGAACAACATTTAGAACAGTACCAATATACCTCGAGAACAACAGCTCGGGTTGCCCAACATCCAACCCTCAAGGTGTGAGGTTGAGATCTTCCCATCTGCTGCCCAAAAGGCACGTCTCATCTCACAGAGTGGCAGTTATGACACAAGGTTCAATGGGCATCTTCCCATTGCTGTGGCAATCAGATTGCCTGGAGTTTTCAGAGTGAAGGAAATTCTGCCCACTCTGGGTCCAGTTGCTCTCTATATAAATGTGGCTGTTTTCCTGGACATGTGTGGCAGTTTAGGGTCAACATTATATTTAAGGTCTGAATCCCAGAAACACACTTTAGTACTCTCAGGTTGAAAAGAATATATGTGAGCCACAAAGACCTACTTCCTATTTATACTGGATCCTGAAACCTAGGAAAGAGCGAGGAGGAACACGACATGAGACTCACCTTTATATGGAAGTGGCTTTTCAGCTCAGGGAAAATGTATGCATTCCTTAAACTTATCCCCACCTCATGCTATTTTAGTGGAAAATGGCACCAAACAGGGGCTCGGGCTGAGAACTTACCCCAAACAGTTGCTTGAATCAAAATCTCCTTTATCTCCCCACCTTCACGCTCTGTGCTTCTCTCACTTTCTCTCATATACTACTGCCACAACATTTCCTCTGTTGATCTGGAAAAATTGTCTCATCCAGGAGAGCCCTCCAACACTTTACCAAATATTTCCCCTCAGTCTTATTACCCTCCATCCAAAGTACAGTCGGTGTTCCAGAAAGAGCCCTTCTCTAGGCATAGCAACATTCAAACTTGGGCCAAGCTCCCCACAGTAATCCAATTATCAGCCCTCCACTGTGACTGCCTGACAACCTCTTGTGGACTGTGTTCTAATTGGCCTATGTTATAATTTGGACTCAGAGTTGAAAACCTTTCCAACCACATTCACATAAGGGCTCTATCAAGAATCAGCTTTCCTGCAGCAGATCACACAAGGAATTAATGTCTTCTGGATTTGCTGGGGAGGTGTTCAAATGGTCTAGGCCTAGGGGGATTTAGGAATTGATGTCTGGGACTCTTCATGTCTCACTGAATTTGCATAAGAATTGGGTCTGAGCAATCTTGACCAAGGCCTGGGTGACAATGGGCTGGAGTGAAACCCTTCTGTCACCCAAACCCAGTCTATTAAGGGAAAAAAACTCATCCTTCTCTAGACCCAAGACTTGCAGGGACAGAGTTCCCTCTCCTCCAAGAGGGAACTCTCAAGACCATCAACATAAAGACTTCACAACCGGGCTCACAGAAGTCCACCAGAGAGATCCTCCTTCCTATTTTTACAAATGTGGACCCCATTGATAACTAAGCACTGGCCCTTGTCACCACACTAAAAACAAGCACCCAAAGTGAAAGGGGCTTGTGCTCATCAACCCATGGTAATCCAACATAAAATATCCTGGTTCCATTCTCTGTTTATAATTCAATAGCCTTTGGATAGCTAGCATGTGGTTTCAGTTATTTACGTGTACATTCAGAAGTCTGGAGCAGTAAATTACCCCTTTTGAATGTCTTCATTAGGGGTGATATAGAGAGCCTCGTGCTTGGTGAAGGCAGAAAGGCATGATTTCCGTGTTTGTACTCTGGGATGACTTGTTTATTACAGCCAAAAACAGTAGTTTTTTTTCAAATTTAGGAAAATATTTGAGGTGTCCTTCTCAGTGCTCCATTTAAGATCTAACATGAAAAAGTTGCAAACCTGTTTAATTGATTTCTAGCTCAGTAGACTGATGAGAGTGGTGGCCATGAGCCTAAAGATAGAGACCATATTTTACAGCAAAGTACAACCCATAAGAAGGAACAGCCTTTAGATCAGTATCAATATACCTCGAGACCAACAGCTCAGGTTGCCAATTGTCCAACCCTCGAGGTGTGAGGGTGAGATCTTCCCACCTGCTGCCTAACATGAACCTCTCATTTCGCAGAGTGGCAGTTGTGACACATGGGCATCAATGGGCACATGGGCTCAATGGGCATCATCCCATTGCTGTGGCATCCAGTTGGCATGGAACATTCAGAGAGAAGGCAATGCCACCCACTCTGGCCCCTCCTGCTCTCTATAGAATTGTGGCAGTTTTCCTGGACATGTGTGGCAGTTCAGGTTCAATATTTTATATAATCTGCATCCCAGAACCACACATTAATACTCTCAGTTTTGAAAGCATTTATGTGAGCAACAAAGACAAACTTCACATATACACTGGATCCTGAAACCTAGTCAAGTGTGAGGAGGAACACAACATGAGAATAACTGTATATGGGGAGTAGATTTTAGGTTCAGGGAACAGATCTCCTCTCCTTTACCATGGTCCCTGCATCATGCCATTTGAGTGGAAAAGGGTGCTAAACAGGGGCCCTAAACCCTACCTTGCAGTGGAGAGCAGTGAATTTGAGGGCCATATTTCAATAGTTTCACCAATAATGAGTGAAATATTTTGGTGTTTCTTCCCTGAAGTTGGATATCCACCTGAACCACTGACACCTCCTTGGGGCTGAGGCCTGGCCCTGGAATGTTGCTTGAATCAAAATGTCCTTTATCCCCCCCTACTGTCTCTGTCTCTCTCTGTGTGTGCTTCTATCACTTTCTCTCAAATAGTTCTACCAAAAGAACTCCTCTGTTGATCTTGGAAAAATTATCCCAGCCAGGAGAGCCATCCAAGAATTTACCCAATATTTTCACTCCGTCTTATCATCCCCCATCCAAAGTAGTCACTGTTCCAGAAAGAACCCCACTCTAGGAATAGAGACATTCCAACTCAGGCCAACCTCCCCCCAGTAATCCAATTATCAGCCCTCACTCTGACCCCTGACAACCTCTTCTGGACTGTGTTCTAATTGGCTCAAATTTGGACTCAATAATCCAAACCTTTAAAACCACATTCACATGAGTTCTCTATCAAGAATTAGCTTTCCTTGAAGCAGACCACACAAGGAAGATTAGGTCCTGTGGATTTGCTGGGGAGGTGTACAAGTGGTCTAGTTAATGGGGGATTTAGGAGTTGATGTCTGTGACTCTTTATGTCTCACTGAATTTGCATCAGAACAGCAGTCCGAGGAATCTCAAAGAAGGCCTAACTGACAATTGGGCAGAATGCAAGACTTCTGTCACCAAAACCCAGTCTTTTGTGGCAAAAAACTCATTCTTCTCTAGACCCACGACTTGCAGTGACAGAGTCTCCTCTCCTCCAAGAAGGGAATCCTCAAGACCCTTAATATGAATACATCATGCCAGGGCTCACAGAAGTTCAACAGAGATACAATCCTTCCCTTTCTTACATATGTGGACACCACTGACAATTTGCCCCTGGCCGTGGTCACCACACTACAAGCCAGCACCCAAAACGAAAGCGGGCTTATGCTCATCAATCCATGGATATCCAACTTGAAATATCCAGGTTCCATTCTCTTTTTACAATTCCTTCGCATTTGGACTGCTAGCATGTGTTTTCAGCTATTTACATGTACATTCAGAAGAGTGGAGCCATAATTTCTCCATTTCAAATGTCATTACCAGAGGTGATATCAAGAGCTTCATGCTTGGTGAAGGCAGAGGGGCTGGGTTTCCTTGTTTGTACTCTGGGATGACGTGTTTATTATGCATTAACACACTTGTTTTTTTTCACATTTAGAAAAGATTATAGGTGGCTTGCTCAATGCTCCCTTTAAGATCTACCCTGACCAACCTGCAAGTTTGTATAATCAATTTCTACATCAGTAGACTGATGAGAGATGTGGTCATGAGTGTAGAGATGGAGATAATATTTTTCATCCAAATATACAACCCATCTGATGGAACAGTCTTTAAGTGAATATCTACATACCTCGAGACAACACCTCAGGTTACCCATCGTCCAACCCTCGAGGTGTGAGGGTTAGATCTTACCACATGCTGCCCAATATGCTACTCTCATCTCACAGAGTGGCAGTTGTGACAAAAGGCTCAATGGGAATCATCCCATTGCTAGGGCAACCAGTTGGCCTGGAATGTTCAGAGGGAAAGCAATTCTTCCCACTCTAGGCACAACTGCTCTAGGCTGGACACCCCCAGGCTGACACTTCAAACCCACCCACACCCAAGATGTTGGGTCAGGAGAAAGTTAGGATTGATGTATCTATCCATTTTCTTAGGTATTCTTTCATACTCTATAAGGGTGTGTTTGTGTGTATGCATGTACAAATATACATATACATATATATGTGTGTGTCTGTATATATATTTATATATAGAGAGAGTGAAAGAGACAGAGTGAAAGAGAGAGATAGACAGAGATTGACATTGACTCATTTCTTTATCCATTCAGCTCGTTCGTTTCAATCACTCTTCTTATTTATCCATGGATTTTGGTGCCCCCGACACATGGAGATGTGGTATGGCCAGAGCTGAATAACCCAACCCAGCTTTTCCCCAGACATAGCAGTGACCATGAGAGACTCTTAAGCCTGGTTGCCACTTAGGAACTCCCTGATAGCTTTCTTTGAGTGTATCTACATTCATGTGTCAATGAATGTATATGCCCTATGCCTAGGAATTTTATGCAAGGCTCTGCTCTTCATCCCAGACTAGTACTTAATTCACTCTGTCACCTGAGGTGTTGGGTCAGGAGAGCCTTTATGATTGTCTTATCTATCAATTTTCTTTGCTACTGTGTAGGAATATATGTATTCATTGACATGCTTATCGATTCAACTCATTCTTTTCAATATCTCTTTTTATTTATAAAGGTATGTGGGTGCTATATGTGATGTTGGGATGTGGTCTGCCCAGAGATTGATCTAACAATGCACCTCTTACCACAGCCACAGCAGTGACAGAAAGAGACTCTTAATCCAGGAAGCCATGATGGTACACCCTGGGAGCTTTCTTGATTATACCAATCAACCCTGATTTATTCATCAGACCTGGGTTCAGTCAGGCACCCATAACCTAGCGCAGTACTGAAAACTGAGGCTCATCTCGAAAGGCAAGAAGGAAATTTCACGAAGTCTCTAGAGTGAAAAAAGCACAGGGTTAACACTGTTGTCTAACCTAATGACACCGAGACCCCCATACTTTCATCAGCACCAGCCTTTTCCTTCACGTATCAAAAGCCCCGATGGTCAGGGGCTGAAAAATGGCCAGCTCATGATACAACACAGATGCTGTGTGTTTCTCATCTCCTGTCTCCAGAGGAACACAAGAGACACCAACATATAGTGAGTCCTTCAAGTGTTCTAAGTACACTCCCAACAACCAGGATGCAAATCCACCTCAGATGAGGGACACCTGTGTCCTTAGCCTGACATGCTGCATCTTGGGCCAGATAGTCCCATGTGCCCAGGAACCTGAAAAATATCCAGGTTCTTGCTGCATGTTCTGCTCAACTCAACATCAACCCCAACACTGAGCCTGCACCTGCAGCCTTGCAGTTGCACCTGGTTCCAGAAGGTATTCTGGCGCCATCTTGTGGACATCTGCTCTAATAACAACTCTCAGGTTTTCCTCCTCTCTCTGACTCAGCCACCATCCAGGGCTGCACTCGCTGGGGGCAATATGCTCCTTGAATTTCCTTCCTCCACTTTCCAAATGGAGATATACCAAGAAGTGCCAATACATGTGGGTCATTTCTCTCGCAAAGGTTTTCAGAGCCTTGAGGGCAACTACACCTTGCCACTCCAGTCAAACCTTCAGCTCCCAAACCATCATATCATGACAGCCTTCTTCCTTGTGTAGTGATCCCTGAAATTATGTATTGATGAAGAGAGATAAGTAGGTATGTAACAATTGATATTTTTTCATAATCTCCCAGCTGATTCCTTCCTTCCTATGCCAAAATACTTCTTCTTTGCTTTCCTTTCTTTTGTCCACTCTTTCCCTCATTCTTCCTAATTTATTGACCCCACCTTAGCTGGCCTGAGTTGTCTGCATATTGATGTTTTTTGAAGCAACAGGGGTGAGCAAACGCAACACAGAGACAAAGAAAGATCTTTTACCCAGGGAATTGGGGGGATTCTTGCTGAAAACTCCCTTTATATCCATCAATCTACCAGCCTTAGGTCAGATTTTCATACCACGTGTATTGAGAGAATAGAAGAGGCTCAAAGGTCAAGAAAAGGATGGAGTTTCATGAGACCTCATGAGAGAATATGCACAGGGATTAACATAGCTGTTCACCAAAGGATCATCATTTTACCACCATCCATGCACCAACCACAGGCAATTTATCCTGTAGGAAAATAAGCTTCCATGGGAAGAAAAGGATCAAGGTTCAGGAGACCTCTTGAGACAAAATTGGCACAGCTGCTCTCCAATTTTCCAGCCATCTAGCACCTCCTTTGAACTACCCACAGGCACTTTCTCATGATTCCAAAGCCCAGATCAGGCTGGGATGACCAAAAGGAACAGCTCCACAACTGATAGCATCCTAGGGCCAACGAAAGCCCACAACCCCATGGAAAAGTGGGCATCAGACCTGAAGAGTCCTTTCCCTACACCAGATAGACAGAGGGCAACAAGCACCAGAAACATGATTCCTGTCCCTCATTCCTAGAGAATTGCAAAAGACAATGAAGCTGAGGGTTCCCCTTACCACTCTACTAGGGGCCAATATTCATATACCTACAAAGGACAAGCCCTGGAGAGGGGCTGTAAAAAAATGTGCCCTGCTCGAGTGTGGGTGTGTATGGAAATGTGTACAACCACTATGGCCCACTATGGCTTCTAATCCAAACAAGAAGCAAAGCACAAGCATGGGAGCCAGGCATGCCACTCTTGGGCATGTATCCAGAACCTGTTCTTTGCAAAAAGTTCAGTGCCCCGCTGCATTCCTGCAGCACTCTCCACAAGAGCAAGACTGGGAAACTCACTCTATGTTCACGTACAGATGATGGGATCAGGAAGAGGGTGTCCATGTACATAAGGCAATATGACTCAGCCATAAAAAGGAGACACACCCCACCCACCAACACCAAAATACACACCCTTGGCAGCCACAGAAATGGAAAGAAATACTTCCGTATGAAGCGACATATATCCGAAAGTGAAAGACAGATACCATGGAAAACCCCTTCCCTCTGGAATCTTCCAAAGGACACCAAGGAACCTTTGTAGAGAAAAGAAAGGTATGGATTGGAAAACCGATGTTTGGTGTCCATAATGGAGGGGGAGGGGGTTGGCAGGCCTGGGATTCAGAGGGTAGTCATTCCAACCTCTCACCTTTGCAGTGGGCAAGCCTAGGGATCCTGCTGTATAGCACTGGGAACAATACTGTGTCACTCTTTTTGGAACCAAGGGGAGGACACTTGGAGAAAAAAAATTGTAGATACGTGTATGTTTGGGTACCCTTCTTGTCAAAGTGAAAGTGAGCACCAACATCAGTGACAATGGAGAACAATAAATGATCAAACCAACCACCACACCTGGCGGTTCAGCGTTTACCAGAGGAGGTGTCTGGGTCAAGACTGCCACCTATCAAGAAGAGAGACAGGCATACCACCTCCATGGAACCTGTCCACATTTCCCAGAAAGTGACATCTGACCTGACCTAATTACCTAGGATGTATGAAGATATTTCTTGGATAACATTGCAATCATAAACGATGATATTCCTGACCTATTTATCATCATGTACCCATGTGTGGTTTGCAGATCCACTCTGCCCTGCAGTGAAGTCGCTCCTATTCTGGACATCCCTGGCCTCATCCCTAATACCTTCTGCCACCTGAGTTCTTGGTAAGGACAGCTTTTGGGATTGCCTTATTTCTCAATTCCCTTGGCTACTCTGTAGAACACATATATATGTATGTGTGTTTTTGTGTGTATAGACATACATGTATTCAGTGACTTCCTCATCAGTGAAGCTCATTCATTTCAATATAATGTTTTAACAATTTATTTGGGTTCCACCTATGACAATGGGATGTTGTCTGGCCAGAGATAGGTCTCACAATGCAGTTCTTGCCACAGTCCCTGCAATGAAAAGGAGAGACGTGGAAGCCAGGCAGCCACAAATTTACTCCATGAGAGCATGCCTGATGATACCAATCAAGGCTGCTTAGTTCATCAGACCTAGTTTAGGTCAGGCCTCCAGACCCTGGCACCAACCTGAAAAGGGAGGCTCATCTTGCCAGGCAAGATGGAATATTCTCTAAGCCTCTTGAACAAAAATATTCCCAGGTGCTAGACCAGGTCTGGCAGCCAGGGTGTATATGTCCTGAGAGGAGATGGACAGCATTGGTGTTTGTAATTGAGACAGCCTCTTTGTCCCTTCTTTCAGGGTGCTGGACTGCTCAAACTTTATTGGCATAAGTAGTTGATTATATAGACAGTTTTTCACTACGGATTACATCATAGTGTTAAAAGTACATTGGTTAACTCTTAGGCTTTGGTTTTTGATCACATGGTACAGTAGAGATACATCACATTCTAAAATCTTCAACTTTACTAAATTTAATGAGTATAATTCAAGGACCAAACAGGTGCAGCATATCATGTGACAAAGTGGAGACTCAGCACAAACCATCTCATGGCCAGCCAACATTTACAAGTTGAAGAAGTTACAGACACAAGAATCTGGCATTTACAAATCTTGTTTTTAAACTAATGTTTATCTTTAAAATGTTATGGCAGGAAGATAGTATGAGGAAATATAAATCAACTTAACTAGCTACCTCTTAGAAACTTAAAATCAAGGACAAAACACAGCTGTATTTCTTTTGATCAAGAATAATATATATCTAACTTCTAAGAACCTCATTAAAATCATAACTCTAAAGTTTACTGTATAACTAGTTAGTAGGTAAACACTATGTTTTTAATTATGTTGAATTTAAATAGGGGAAAGTCCTTTAGAATGAAATTATTATTATATTATTATTGCAATCTTGTTAAATCACAAATCACCACCAGAAAATAAGAATGAGAAATAAGAATAATAAGTAAATAATCAGGAAAGACAGGAAAAAAAACTGAATAGCAAATGAATAACAGAAAAGACTGTCATCTATGGAACAATCCTCACTCAGCAACACAAAATGGAAATGATTTCCTGGCAAATCTAGTTCTCCACCAAGGTCAGTGGGTGAGACTTATTGTCTTTTGGGGCCTGTCCTTGGAATTGCACAGTACAGGCAAATGTCTCCTTGTTTAGGAATCTGCCCTCAGAATTGCACTGTTCAGACAGGCCCCTTTTTCTGATCAGGAGCTGGTCCTCAGAACTGCATGATTCAGGAATGCCTCTTTTTCTGATTAGGAGCCTACCCTTAGAATTGTACCATTCAATGGCAAACTCCCTTCCTCAGCTCCTTGTATTTTCTCAGCTCCCTGCACAGCCTCATGCGGGACACCTGTGCCCTCTGTTTCACCTGAGGCATCTTGGACCAGAGCATCCCTGGTGCCCAGGCAACAATCAAAAATCCCTGATTCTTTCATCAGCACCACCCTTTTTCTCTACCGACCTAATGCCACCGAAGGTCAGGGGCTTGAAATTGGACAGCTTCCAATTAAACACAGATGCTGTGTGTGTCTTGGCCTCTGCTGCTGAAGGAACACCAGACCTTCCCAACACTGGGAATCATTCAAGCCTTCTACACATGCAGCCACCCACCCAACCAGGCTGCCACTCCACCACCAAATGCTGGAGGGACACCTGTGCCCTCTGTTTCACCTGAGGCGTCTTGGACCAGAGCATCCCTGGTGCCCAGGCAACAATCAAAAAACTGCTGGTGAGAGAGGAGACAAGATGGTGGAAGAGTAGGGGGACACGCTCACCATCTCCCACAAACAAAACAAAAAAAGCACATCTACAGAACAAATAACTCACACAGAACAGCAACCTATCGCTGGCAGAAGAACCTAAACTCCAATAATGGCAAGAAGTTCGTGACATTACTAGGCAAAACAAGAGAAAAGAGGAGAGTGAGAGAAGGTGAATCCGAGCTGGACAGGCGCTCCCGAAAAGGGAATTGAGGAGGAGAAAGTGATCCCACACCCTGGAGAGTCACCTACTCGGGGGGGGGGGAGATCAAACAAACTGGAGGAATCTCCAGAAGCAGATAAGAGTGTAGCAGTAAGTTGGAGTATGGAAAAGCTGATCAAGAACCGAACGGAACATCTGAACTACTGGCACAGTCACCACAAATTGAGACGCCTGGGGGAGGGGCTGGGCACTGAGTCCTTGGATCTGGAGGTTAGTCCCTGGGAAAGGGCTGGGGGATGCCTGGGTGGGGGCTGGGTACTGAGACCTCAGATCTGGAGGTTAGTTCCTGGAAAGGGTTGGGGGGGCAAGCCAGAGCGGAGACTGATTGGGAGGTCTAGAAACCAGTCTGTCAAGTTTGATGGGGCAGACACTGCCTGGGAGACTAGAAAAAAAAGCAGTCACAGAGGAAGGGAGCAATACTCTAGGGGCGGGGAAGTGGAAAACCACATCAGGGGGAACCTGGGAGAAGAGCCTGGTCTGCGCCCGAGCTGGGGAGGGGAGAGAAGAAGGGGTGGGTCCCCATAGAATACTCCCCACACCACAGCAAGCTTACAGACCCGCTAGCTAGCAGAAAGCTGTGCTTCCCAGTGCATCCCCTCCCCCCACCCCTGCCACCACCTATGCTCTCTCCAGACATGGGGCTGCCTGCCACCTGGGAGGGATGGCCTCAACAATTGCCTGAAGCCTACCACTGCAGGGGCTGTCCCTGAACAGGCCTGCTTGCCCTGTGGAGGGGCTACACCTCTGCAGAGCAGCACCAAACACCACAAGCCCCCGAGAAAAGGCCTGCAGCCCAGAAAAGCTACAACAAGCCTGGCCAGGCTGTGAAAAGATCTGCCAAATTCTCAGACGGTCATTCTGAATTGGGCTGCCCTGGGGAGGAGCCTCTTGGGTTTTCAGTGGCCCAGCTAGCTGCCCAAGCCCTCAGGTGGTGCCAAGCTCTCACTGATCAGCTGCATAGGACTGCCAGCTCCAGGCAGGACCCCCTGCAGCCCATAAAAGAAGCAAAAAGCCTGGCCGGGCTGTAAAAGGATCTCAGATGTGATTTCTGAGTTGGGCTGCCCTGGGGAGGAGCCTCTTGGGTTTCCAGTGACCCTGCTAGCTGCCCAAGCCCCCAGGGGATGCAAAGCTCTACTGGATCAGCTGCATAGGACTGCCAGCACCAGGCAGGATGCCCTGAAGCCCAGAAAAGATGCAACAAGCCTGGCTGGGATGTGAAAAGATCTGCCTAATACTTTGACGGTCTTTCGGAGTCGGGCTGCACTGGGAAGGAGCCTCTTGGGATGGCAGCAGGCTAGCTAGCCGCCCAAGCCAAAGGGCGGGCCCCAATCCTGCAGAATAGCTGCTCAGCACCACCAGTCCCCTGGAGGAGCCACTGCAGCCCAGAAAAGCTACAACAAGCTTGGCCAGACTGTGAAAAGATCTGCCTACATTCTCAGGTCGCCCTTCTGAGTTGGGCTGTCCTAGGGAAGAGCCTCTTAGGTCCTCAGTGACCCAGATAGCTATTACAGCCCCCAGGGGGTGCTACACTCCTAAGGAAGAGCTGCCCAACACTGCCAGACTCCTGCAAGAACCCCACAGCCTAAAAACACCAGAGCAAGCACTGCATGACCAAGTGAAATCTGATACCATCGTGGTGTGGATATCCCAGTCCTGTCTGCCCTCAGGAAGTCCTCCTTTGCCTCAAAGAGATCCTGTTAGCCCCACCAACACTCCAGAAAAGCCACACTGCCTCAAAAAAGTCTGACCAACAACACCAGGCCTCAGGAAACATTCCACGGCAGTGACAAGGCAAACACTGCCCAATCATGGAACTCCCTCAGGAAAAAGAAAACAACAAGCAAGATGAAGAAGCTGAGAAACCACCCCCAGTCAAACCAACAGGAGAACTCACCTAAAACAGTCAACAATGAAACAGATCTCTGCAGTCTGACAGACCTGGAGTTCAAAAGAGAAATAGTGAAAATACTGAAGGAATTAAGAGAAGATATGACCAGTAATGCAGATACCCTCAGAAAGGAACTAGAACATATAAGGAAGACCCAAGAAAAACTAGAACATTCATTGGCAGAGATACAAACTGAACTAAAGGCAGTAAAAACCAGAATGAATAATGCAGAAGAACGGATCAGTGATGTGGAAGATGGAATAATGGAAATCACCCAATCAGGTCAGCAGACAGAAAACCGAATCAAAAAACAGGAAAGCAATATGAGAGACCTATGGGATAATATAAAGCAGGCCAATCTATGCATGATAGGAATTCCAGAAGGAGTAGAAAAAGATAAGGGAATGGAAAATATATTTGAAGAAATTATCGCTGGAAACTTCCCAAATCTAAAGGATACTGAGTTCAAGATACAGGAAGCACAGAAGGCCCCAAACACACTGAACCCAAATAGACCCACACCAAGACACATCATAATAAAAATGGCAAAAGTTAGGGATAAAGAGAGGATCCTAAAGGCAGCAAGAGAAAAGCAGAATGGCACCTACAAGGGAACCCCCATAAGAATATCAGCTGATTTCTCTACAGAAACACTACAGGCCAGGAGGGAATGGCAAGAGATATTTAAAGTGCTCAAAGGAAAAAATATGCAACCTAGAATACTCTATCCAGCAAGAATATCGTTTAAAAGAGAAGGGGAAATAAAATTTTTTTCCAACAAACAAAAACTAAAAGAATATAGCAACACAAAACCCAGGTTAAAGGAAATACTGAAAGGGCTTCTCTAAACCAAAAAGAAATGAAGGAAAGGGAAGAAAAAAGAAAACAAAAAAAAAGAAGAAGAGGAAGATCTAGGACTGAGGAAACTGCAATCAGAGAGCAGTCACTCAAATAAGCCAGCATACAGATTTAATCATGAACATGCTTCAAACAAAATAAAATTAAAAAGAAAAAAATAAAAAAGAGTCATCAAAACCATAAAATGTGGGCAAGGGATGTTAGGAAATCAATAACCCTTTTTGTGTGTTTGTATGTTTCTCTTCTTAATTTTAATATAATAATGAAGTGTTTGAACTTGCAGGACCATCAGGCTAAAACACACAATTATAGGAAGGGGTAAGCATACATAAAAAACAGGGCAACCACAAGCCAAAACCAAATATTGCATTCGCAAAAATGAAAAAAAAAAAAAAAACACTCAAGCAGATAATAACAGGAGACCATCCAACCAAAAAAAACAAAGGAAGAATGGAGAACCATAGAATCAACTGGAACACGAGGTTCAAAATGGCAATAAATAATTATCTATCAATTATCACCTTAAATGTCAATGGACTGAATGCCCCAATCAAAAGACACAGAGTGGCTGAGTGGATAAAAAGGCAAAAACCGTCAATATGCTGCCTACAGGAAACTCACCTTAGGACAAAGGATATATATAGATTGAAAGTGAAAGGGTGGGGAAAAATATTTCATGCCAATAGACATGACAGAAGAGCAGGAGTTGCAACACTCATATCAGACAAAATAGACTTTAAAACAAAAGACATAAAGAAAGATAAAGAAGGACACTACTTAATGATTAAGGGATCCATCCAAGGAGAGGATGTGACTATTGTCAACATATATGCCCCAAATACAGGAGCACCCAGATACACACAACAAATATTAACAGACATAAAGGGAGATATTGATGAGAATACAATCATAGTAGGAGACCTAAATACCCCCCTCACATCAATGGACAGATCCTCTAGACAGAAAACCAATAAAGCAACAGAGATCCTAAAGGAAACAATAGAAACATTAGACTTAATTGATATCTTCAGGACACTACATCCAAAAAAATCAGAATACACATTCTTCTCAAATGCTCATGGAACATTCTCAAGAATCGACCACATATTGGGACACAAAGCTAACCTCAATAAATTTAGGAGCATAGAAATTATCTCAAGTATCTTCTCTGACCACAATGCCATGAAATTAGAAATCAACCATGGGAAAAGCAAAGAGAAAAAACCTACTACATGGAGACAAAACAGCATGCTACTGAAAAACCAATGGGTCAATGAGGAAATCAAGAAGGAAATTAAAAAATACCTTGAGACAAACGATAATGAAGGCACAATCTCTCAAAATCTATGGGATGCTGCGAAAGCAGTGCTCAGAGGGAAATTTATAGCAATATAGGCCTTTCTCAAAAAAGAAGAAAGATCCCAAATTGACAACTTAACCCTCCACCTAAACGAATTAGAAAAAGAAGAACAAAAAAGTCCTAAAGTCAGCAGAAGGAAGGAAATTATAAAGATCAAAGAAGAAATCAATAAAATAGAGACTCAAAAAACAATAGAGAAAATTAATAAAACCAAGAGCTGGTTCTTTGAACAGGTAAACAAAATGGACAAACCCCTGGCCAGACACACTAAAAAGAGGAGAGAAAGAACCCAAATAACCATAATTAGAAATGAAAAAGGAGAAATCACAACGGATACAGCAGAAATACAAAAAACCATAAGAGAATACTATGAACAACTATATGGCAATAAGTTTGACAATCTGGAAGAAATGGACAATTTTCTAGAATCTTACAGCCTGCCAAAACTGAATCAAGCAGAAACAGATCAACTGAACAGAACGATCACTAGAAATGAAATTGAAGAGGTCATAAAATCACTCCCTAAAAATAAAAGCCCAGGACCAGATGGCTTCAGAGGGGAATTTTATCAAACATATAAAGAGGAATTGGTGCCCATCCTCCTTAAACTCTTTCAAAAGGTTGAAGAAGAAGGAATACTCCCAAAGACATTCTATGAGGCCACCATCACCCTCATTCCAAAACCAGACAGAGATACCACCAAAAAAGAAAACTATCGCCCAATATCATTGATGAATATAGATGCAAAAATTCTCAACAAAATCTTAGCCAACCGAATCCAACAACATATCAAAAAAATTATACACCATGACCAGGTTGGGTTCATCCCAGGTTCACAAGGATGGTTCAACATACGCAAATCAATCAATGTCATACACCACATTAACAAAAGAAAAGTCAAAAATCATTTGATCATCTCAATAGATGCAGAAAAAGCATTTGACAAAGTTCAACATCCATTCATGTTCAAGACCCTCGCCAAACTGGGTATAGAGGGAACATTCCTGAAGAAATCAAAGCCATTTATGAGAAACCCACAGCAAATATAATCCTCAATGGGGAAAAACTGAAAGCCTTCTCACTCCAATCTGGAACAAGATAGGGATGCCCACTCTCACCACTGCTCTTCAACATAATTTTGGAAGTCCTAGCCACAGCAATTAGACAAATGAAAGAAATAAAAGGCATTCATATAGGAAGAGAAGCGATTAAACTGTCACTGTATGCAGATGACATGATACTATACATAGAAAACCCTAAGGACTCAACCCCAAAACTACGTGAACTGATTAATAAATTCAGCAAAGTAGCAGGATATAAGATTAACATTCAGAAGTCAGTCGCATTGCTGTATACCAGCAATGAAATATTAGAAAACGAATACAGAAATACGATACCTTTTAAAATTGTACCTCACAAAATCAAATACCTCGGGGTACACCTGACCAAGGAGGAAAAGGACCTATATGCCGAGAACTATAAAACTTTAATCGAAGAGATCAAAGAAGATGGAAAGAAATGGAAAGATATTCCATGTTCCTGGATTGGAAAAATCAATATTGTAAAAATGGCCATTCTACCCAAAGCAATCTACAGATTCAATGCAATCCCGAGCAAATTACCCAGGACATTTTTCACAGAACTAGAATAAACAATCCAAACATTTATATGGAACCACAAAAGACCCAGAATCGCCAAAGCAATCCTGAGAAACAAAAACCAAGCAGGAGGCATAACTCTCCCAGACTTCAAGAAATACTACAAAGCCACAGTCGTCAAAACAGTGTGGTTCTGGTATCAAAACAGACAGACAGACCAATGGAACAGAATAGAGAATCGGGAAATAAACCCTGACACCTATGGTCAATTAATCTTTGACAAGGGAGGCAAGAACATAAAATGGAAAAGGAAAGTCTATTCAGCAACCATTGCTGGGAAGCCTGGACAGCTGCATGCAAAGCAATGAAACTAGAACACACCCTCACACCATGCACAAAAATAAACTCCAAATGGCTGAAAGACTTAAATATACGACAGGACACCATCAAACTCCTAGAAGAAAACATAGGCAAAACACTCTCTGACATCAACCTCATGAATATTTTCTCAGGTCAGTCTCCCAAAGCAATAGAAATTAGAGCAAAAATAAACCCATGGGACCTCATCAAACTGAAAAACTTTTGCACAGCAAAGGAAACCCAAAAGAAAACAGAAAGACAACTTACAGAATGGGAGAAAACAGTTTCAAATGATGCAACCGACAAAGGCTTAATCTCTAGAATATATAAGCAACTTATACAACTCAACAGCAGAAAAACCAATCAAGCAATGGAAAAATGGGCAAAAGACCTGAATAGACATTTCTCCAAAGAAGATATACAGATGGCCAGCAAACACATGAAAAAATGCTCAACATCGCTGATTATAAGAGAAATGCAAATCAAAACAACCATGAGAGACCACCTCACACCAGTTAGAATGGCCATCATTAATAAGTCCACAAATAACAAGTGCTGGAGAGGCTGTGGAGAAAAGGGAACCCTCCTGCACTGTTGGTGGGGATGTAAACTGGTACAGCCACTATGGAGAACAGTTTGGAGATACCTTAGAAATCGATACATAGAACTTCCATATGACCCTGCAATCCCACTCTTGGGCGTCTATCCGGACAAAACTCTACTTAAAAGAGACACATGCACCCACATGTTCATTGCAGCACTATTCACAATAGCCAGGACATGGAAACAATCCAAATGTCCATCGACAGATGATTGGATTCGGAAGAGGTGGTATATATACACAATGGAATACTACTCAGCCATAAAAAAGGATGACATAATGCCATTTGCAGCAACATGGTTGGAACTAGAGAATCTCATCCTGAGTGAAATGAGCCAGAAGGACAAAGGCAAATACCATATGATATCACTTATAACCGGAATCTAATATCCAGCACAAATGAACATCTCAGAAAAGAAAATCATGGACTTGGAGAAGAGACTTGTGGCTGCCTGATGGGAGGGAGAGGGAGTGGGAGGGATCGGGAGCTTGGGCTTATCAGACACAACTTAGAATAGATTTATAAGGAGATCCTGCTGAATAGCATTGCGAACTATGTCTAGATACTCATGTTGCAACAGAACAAAGGGTGGGGGGAAAACTGTAATTGCAATGTATATATGTAAGGATAACCTGAACCCTTGCTGTACAGTGGGAAAATTAAAAAAAAAAAGATTAGATGCTTGGGAGTTCCTATTGTGGTGCAGCAGAAATGAATCCAACTAGTAACCATGAAGTAGTGGGTTCAATCCCTGGCCTTGCTCAGTGGGTTAAGGATCTTGCATTGCTGTAAGCTGTGGTGTAGGGTTCAGATGTGCCCTGGTTCCTGCACTGCTGTGGTTGTTGCATAGGACAGTAGTTACAGCTCTGATTCGAACCCCAGCTCCATATGCCATGGGTGCAACCCTAAAAATTAAATAATAATAATAATAATAATAATAATTCCTACTAATGACTGATTTTGATCTGTCTATTCAGGTTCTCATGGATAGGAAACTGTCCATTTTAGATCTTACTATCTTATTTTACTGGTAGGAAACTCATAATTAAAGAGATAAAATATATCAAATAGCAGATGCTCGATCTGGAAATTTAACCACAAACTGCTGGCTTTAACATCCATGTCCTTCCCACTCGCTCTACAGGGAAAGAAGTGAAAAGTATTTGAGAAAGAACTTCAGAGCAGGGGTGTCTTTTCTACAATCTCCATCCACCAATAGAGGCTAAAATATTCTGATTTCCTTGCTCATGTTTGATGTCTCTTGATGAAGGACACAACAAATGATGTAGAAACAAAAGATAACAGACAAATTACACGTAAAAATCAGCTACAACCACACCCGTAAGGAAGAGAAACAGTATGTTGAATATAGCAGGGGTCTTGAGATTTTATTAACTACTTTCTAATGCTTTGTAAAATGTGACCCAATCTGGATAGGAATTTTGAAATTGCTAAAGATATAAACCCTTCCTAAATTAATCTTCCTAACTCAAAACATATTGGAACATATAGACACTTTTGTGACTAGCTTTGCTTATTATAAATTTAATTTGACACCATGAATATGTAAGAACAGATATAATTCTGAAAAAGAAGAGGAATGGGGAAAGGTTAGACTTGTTGGATTTTAAAATGTATTATAGATTATTTATAATTACATCTTGCATTAAATTGTTCATGACTGAAGAGAATAGTGAAATAAAATAGTCCTGAATTGCATTCAGATAGAAATGGAACTTTAAAATACAATAAAGTTAGGATTTCAAATCCGTGGTGGAAGGTAATTATGCAACTACAAAAAAAAGTTCATTCAGAAAACAAAACACAATTTATATTTAACTCCTTAGATACCAAAATAAATACCTGATAGCTCAAAAATTTCATATAAAATGTAAAATCACAAAAGTGCTAATAATTATTAACTTCTAAAAAGATGTGGAAAAAATTTTGGTAGGGGGAAAGGAGCAAAATCTTTTAAGGATGATACAAAAACCAAATAAAATACTCATAAACTGACTAGTTAAATAAGACAAAATATATATCCAAAAATATTCCATATCAGAGAAGAAAGTCAAAATCATGTCACAACACAGAAAATTAGGTACATAGATAATAACTTTTTAAAGATTATTTTCTTAGTACGCAGTTACTCATAAAAATCAGTATGGAAAAAGACTAGAAATCAAAGAAAATAGGTTAAAAAACATTAATACATGATTCAAAGATACATACATATAACTTTAAAATGGGAAAGATGGCTTAAATCAATGATGTTTTCAGAATTTCAATTAAAGTATCTAAATGGATTACGATTTTGTTAATGAGTTATATTGCCATAAACAAAAAATCTTCATCCCGCACTGATTGTTGAGAATGTGGACAAGCAGATACTCTCACGGACTGAGAGCAGAAATGTAGGTACAACCTCATGAATCACATTTTGGCAATAAATATGAATGTCATTATTTAAAATACATATTTTCTGTGACTCCAAAACACTATTTCTAGTAACTAATATTTCTAGGAACACATAATCCAGAAAGTATATATTTATTGCATAATTATATGTGATAGTAAAAAACTGGAAATGACATGAAAAGTACTGGATACATTTATTCAGGAATATTATAAGCAAATATTGCATATTATAAGAATAATTGAGAATATTAGATCTATATAGACTGGTATGGAAAGATCCACAAAGTGTTGTATAGTAAAACACAAATGTTTATGTGCAGACATATATACACATACCCATATGTAAATATGCTTGTATTTAAAAGGATTAATATTTGAAGAATCTTTAGACACAGACTTATGTTACTACTCTGGGAAAGAACACTGGGAAGCACTAAAAAGGGATGAAAAAGAGGTTTGGTTTGTTTTTTTTGATTTGTTTGCATTTTATTTTACAGGATGTTGTACTAAGCTTTCAAGCAGCAAATCATCCCAACTTTGTATGAACACATCCTGTGAATCTCAATTCAGTTTGTAACTTGCCTTTTTGCTTTCTTTCAAATGTGTTTGTTGAACAGAGGTTCTTAATATGGTCAAATTTATCATTCTTTTCTTCTTACCTTGTTTTGAAATATTGTGAAAGAAGAATTTTCACTCACAATATAAATTGAATACAGAGACTATTATCTATATATTCTATATATTTATACATAATCAATATAATTAAATATACTTATATACAGAACTAAATATTTTCACCAGTAAAACAAAAAGAATGGACAAAAATGGCAAGAATATAACTAAAAAATTAAAGGGTCTCAGAAAAAAGTTAAAGATAAGTACATAAATTGATTAAAAATCATTGAAACTATAAACATTTTACTATAGCAACTCCCACCTTATATGTATCACAATTTTCTAGGGAATGTGATAAACAAGGCACTACATATAGAGGTAAAATTATACCACAGAAACATTAATAACCCAAACATACAATTAATTCTTCATTACAATACATGTTTTAAAGGAAAGGAATAGGTGAGTCAGTTTTAAGAGAATTTTAGTTTTCAAGGAGATGAGCCCAAAAGTCATATGATCCTCCTCATGTTTCTTCTACAGAGTTTCTTCATAGCATTAGTTAACTCAGAATTTCTTAGACTGTAGATTAATGGGTTCAGCATGGGGGTTATGATTGTATAAAACACACTCAATGATTTGTCAATGGAGAAGGTCTTGGCAGGTCTTGCATACATGAAAATACAGGGAACAAAGAAGAAGACAACCACAGTGATGTGGGAACCACAGGTCTGGAGGGCTTTCTGCCTCCCTTCCTGACTCAGGTTCTTTAGAGTGTGCAAGATTACTCCATAGGAGATGAGTAAGAGCAGAAACACGATACTGCAGATTAGTCCTCCATTAACCACCACTAAGATACCAATGACAGAGGTGTCAGTGCAGACAAGTTTCAATAAAGGGTACATGTCACAGATAAAGTGATCAATGACATTGGGGCCACAGAATGGGAGCCCATAAATAGTGCCAAGCTGAATGATTGAGTGGAGAAAACCCCCAACCCAAGACACCATCAAGAGTACAATACACACCCACTGCCTCATGATAACCAAATAATGCAAGGGTTTACAAATGGCCACATAGCGGTCATAGGCCATTACCAACAAAAGAAAGACCTCTGATCCACCAAAAAAGTGCTCTATAAAAAGCTGGATCATACAGGATTGGAACGGTATGGTATTTTTCCCAATGAACAAACTTGAAATCAGTTTGGGAGTAATAGATGAGGAATAAATGACATCCATAAATGATAAGCTAGCAAGAAAAAAGTACATTGGTGAGCCCAGAGTCTTACTGAAAGTGACAGTCACAACAATGAGCGTGTTCCCCACCACAGTCAACATGTAGAAGAGCAAAAACATAACAGATAGGAACTTCTGTTCATTTGGATTCTGTGTGAGGCTCAGGAGGACAAAGTAAGTCACATTGATCCTTCGTTCCATTTATTTTTTATAGATACTGATTTCAGATATTAGAAATAGTTTGCCTGAAAATCAAGGAAAAGATGTTTGAAAGTCTTATAAGCTTAATATTTTCCTTATTAATTCAATTTTTTAAATTCCCATGGAGGATCTATATGTATCAACCTGCCATAGAAATTGGAATTACCATTTTAAAAGTAATAATTTGCATCTACCAACCCCAAACTTCCCATCTATCCCACTTCTCCCCGCTCCCCCTTTGCAACCACAGGTCTGTTGTCTATGTTTATGAGTCCGTTTCTCTTTAGAATGTATAAGCAATCAGCAACTACCATATAGCAGAGAGAACTATACCCAATCTCTTGGGATAGACCATGGTGGAAGATAATATATATGACTAGGCACATATGCTGTAGAGCAGATATTGACAGAACACTGTAAATCAACTATACTCTAATAAAAAAATTGGGATTACATTTTGAATAATATTATGTATATTTCCATATCTCAGTGACATGATATATAATGATGGGATTATAAAATATAAGGCCAATTTAAAAAACATTATAAACATATTCATTTTGTGCTAAGAAATATTTGAATCAAGCTGGGAGTAGGAAGTGCTTCCCAGACGAAGCAATGCTTTAGCTGAGTTTAAAGGAGAAGGGAGAAAACAAAAAAGGATAGGAAGAGAATAACATGAAAAGTTGCACCTTGTACAAAGTCATAAAAGTGTGATACTGAGGATTCATTTAAGACAATTTACATACTCAAAAGTCAGTAAAACAAATGTGAAGTAAGGTTATAGATATAAGGTCACTGTATAGTAGCTAGGACTGCTTATTTAGAACAATAATTGTTCTTTCTTCTGGTTTCCAATAAGTTGTTCTTCTTTCCTTTTGAGGCCTCCACCTTAACATCATATTTCTAGCAACATTCTGTTCATGATGTTCATATCTACGTTCTCTTAGATGATAAGTGCTTTCTCTTCAACCATCCATGCACCCTTCTGGGTCAGCACCAAGATCCCTTTTCATTGCTCATATTCTATAAATGGCTCTTCAAAGCAACCTATGATCTTTTCCATCATACATTCCAAAACTTTTTAAGCAGATGCTGAAATCCAAATGTCACCTCCGTATTTTCTGATATTTATTATAGCAGCACTCCACTTCTCAGACTCATTTTCTTTTTTAGCTAACTAGAACTTCTATAGCAAAATAATATGAGCTGGGTGGATTAAGCCATATAATTTTATCACCACATCATTGTGGATGATAGAAATTCAAAATCAAGGTGTTGACAGGGTTGGGTGCTCCTAAAGCCTGTAGGGAACTTAGCTGTTCCATATCTCCTTCCTTGGCTTATAGATGAACAGATCTGAGTTTGCATGATGTTCTCCATGTGAGCATGCCTTTATGCAAATTCCCCTTCTAATGAGAAAACCCATCATGTTGGATTAAGGTTCACCCAAGTGATTTTATTTTAACTCAATTACCTTCATAAAGAACCTGTATCCAAATGAGGTAATATTATAAAGTTTTGGGGATTAGGAACCAACACATACATTTTAAGAGGACACTGTAGAACCATAGTTGTATAAGCTGACTCTCATATAACCCATAGCAATTGTTGTCCCAATAGTCTAACACTACTCCAAAACTCCTTCTTAGTTAGTGTCTTTACTTAGATCCTCTTCTTTTTCATTAACTATAAATGCTAAATCACTCTAAAATTGTATGTTTTCATAGACTTGGAGAACAGACTTGTGGCTGCCCAGGGGGAGAGAGAGGGATCAGAAGCGTAGGTGGGGTTAACGGATCCAAAATAATGCTCTTGGAATGGATTTACAATGAGATCCTGCTGTGTAGCTTTGAGAACTATGTCTAGATACTTACACTGCAGCACAACAATGGGAGGAAAAAGTTTGTATACATGTATGTATAACGTGGTTCCCATGTTGTACAGCAGAAAATAAATAAATAAATAAATACTTTCAGTCTCTATCTCTCCCTTAATTTTCATATTTGTATATGCAACTATCTAATTGACATCTTGAAATAAATATCAATTAAATATTTATAAAACTATTTACTTTTCTGCAATAAACTTATTCCTTCCTAGGCATTCCCTAATTAAATATTATATCTAAATAATCTTGCATGTTATTATTCAGAATTTATATCTGACAATATCTTTCAGTCCTTTACTTTTCTTGCATTATTTATGGAAAGTTATAACCAGTCCCAATGACTCCCTTTAAAATATATTGCAAATTTGATCATTAACACACCACCCATTCCTTCCTTTATCTATTCCAGTAGCCTCCTGCAAGTTCTCTCCATTTTTGTTCTGGCCCTCACAAATTATTCTCATGAAGCAGCCCAAGTAATCTTTTCATTCTTTATTTTTATTTTTTGGCTGCACCTGCAGCGTGTGAAAGTTCCCAGGTCAGGCATTAAACTTCTGCTACAGCAGCATCCTGAGCTGCTGTTAACGAACTGCACCAAAAGGGAACTCCCAATTTTCTTTAAATTGTATTCAAATCATATTATTCCCCTGTTGAAAATTTCTACAGCTGATTTCTATAGCACTCACTAAAATCTAATTCCTTGGTATACATTTGGCTAAGAGACCCCAGACAGCTTAGGAGCTGGCCACCTCCCCAAACTCATGTCCTACAATTCTCCATGTTCAGTCTGCTCATGACTTTGTGCTAGTCCTCAAATATGCAAAGTGCTTTTCCATTACTTCAGTTCCATTAATTCTTTTGTAGATTCTAATTTCAGACATAAGAAACATTTTCCCTCTAAAAATGATGGGAACTATGTAGAACAGTATAATGTAAATGTAATCTTTACTTGTTTATTCATTTGACACATGTTTATCAAGTACTTGACATTGGATCACACCTTTCAGATAACATAGTCTCCCAGCTATCTCAGAAGGTCTACTAATTCATTAAGGGTCAGGGTCTATACCTAGAGTCATATCATCAGAGACCAGAAAAGATGGAGGAATCACCTTTTCATCACTCTCCTGCTTTTGCAGATATGTACACCTCTTGTGGTTATAAGACGGCTGCTGAATTCACTGAAGTTTTTTTAACCTCTACATGACGAATACCATAAGTCATGACCAGCCACTTTATAATCTTTTCCCACTTATTACTCAATGATATTGACCTTTCCTTGAGGAAATTTCCATTTTGCTAATTAAATATCACATCTGATTATAACTCTCCCTCCTTACTTAAGATACTTAGTTTATATGCCATGAAAGCCAAAAAGCTTTATGATACTTGCTTTCACATAGCCCTTATCATTAATGTATGTGTAGGAACAATTTTATGTTATTGAAATATCTACACAATTCTTCTTTTAGATAATATATATCATTTTTGTAGTGAAAGATATAGAATCAGTAAATTAAGTTTTTATAACTCTAGTTATAATACCTTAAATAGGTGGCAGTGACCACACTGGGTGGTAATTTGCATATTAATACAGTAACTTATGATACTGAATTTTTGTGAGTATCTAGTGGGCTAAAATATATGAACATATGTAACACAGTTCTTGGACTTAAATGGGTAATCAATTTTTGTTTTCTTATAAAACATCAGAAGCTTCAATTTAAGTATATCAGCATGCATCACAAGTTTATATCCCTCTAAAATACAAAACAACATGGTGAAAAAAATAATTTCCTTTATTCCAACATTTCCATTGATATAGACCCAAAAATGTAATGAATGAAAATGTTATAATAAAATGTATAAGTTCATTTGTTTGGCAAAATCATGTTCAGATGTTACACCCATGCATACTCACATGTTATATGTACACAATCATATACACACATGCATATACATGCACATTAAAGGAAATAAATACATATAATTATATTTAATGTATCACATTTTATTCTCATAATACCAAAAATTATTATCTCCATTTAATAGTAAAAAAAAAAACTGAGTCTCAAAATTTAAAATTAACTTTTCCAAAGTTACCTATTTTTAAGTGACAGACCTGGAATTGGAATCTAAGTTTGATTTATTTCAAAATTTCTGTACTATCAGCAGAAGTTTTTTTAAACTTTTCGGTTCTTAGAAATTCAAGTGATACTGTTTTGTACGTATTGTGATAAAGAAACATACACAACTGCAAAGCCTGGTTTCCACTAATAACCGTTAAAATCTTACCTTTTGGAAGCTAGATCACAATTTGAAGGAGGACTTTTATTTCACAATATAGAACTGGAAATTTTTCTTCCATCTACTTTCCCCACACGAGGCAAAAAGCTGTATTACTATTTGAGGGTATATTTGATTTCATATGCCTATGTCAGTTCATTCTCTCCACGGAATCTTCTAAATATTTCAGAACATTATCACTTGTGTTGTAGCATATAGGAGTCATGGTGTAACAGGAAAAACTAAAAATTTCCCATTAGAAAAATTTATGAGAATTGCAAAAAAATTGTATGTAATTTTAGGTCTACATGTGAAGATAGCAACTAGCCATTTTACCAGGTAACTTTTTAATCTCATCAGTTATTTTTTTAGTAATATCAATAAAGAATAATTACCATTCAGAGGTTTAGTCAGTCTCATTCAATTGTTATACTTGAGATTTGGAGAGGGCAGTTTTGTATATATTTATATCATGTTTTAGGCAGTTCCTGAAATAAATACATTTGTTTTTAAGAGGACAGTATCTTCTACTAAATATGAGCAAAGATCATGAAGGTTTTATACCTTCTAATGATGTTCCTGAATTGGAATATGTCCAAAACAGATTTTTACGTAATTAAATTCACTGAGGATTTTCTACCATATTTTAAAAGAACATCTATATATTTAAAAAAAACTTATTAAACCAATCACATCACATAACTAGAGTAAGGAAGATGTAACAAGGAAAAAAAATAGTGCCAAAACAATTACAGAAATATTTCCAATGAAAAATATCAGCCCTGTCATTTTGTTCCAGTGAAAATGAGTTTGCCACTTTCCCTTCTTTGCTATAGCGAGATTTTTTTCCTTTTCCCTAATACTCAGTGTTTTCTGTATAAGAGTGAGGTTGCATATGTGAAAATTTCATCTCTAAGGTATATGTAATAACTAATTATTTATCAAATCATTCATTATTTTTTTTAAAAATGAGCATCTATTTTGTGCCATGTTGTATGCTATGAGCTAAGGATATAAAAATAAATTTAAAAAAATCAGGATAAAATCTCTGCTTACACTGACATTATAACTCTCATAAGAGAGTCAGACAATAAAAAAATAGAACTTAGTAAGGTATTATAGAGACTTCAAATGTTCACCATCAGAAATAAACAAATCTAGCAGGCATAAAATCAGTAAGGACATAGTTAAACTCAACAGCAACAACAGTCAACTGGATATAATTAACATCTATAGACTACTTCATCCAGCAACAGCAAAGGACACGCTCTCCAAGCCCCCATGGAACATTTGCAAAGAAAGACCACATATTGAACCATAAAACACACCTTAATTTTTTTTTAACAATAGAAATCATGTAATGTCTGTTCTCATACTACAATTGAATTAAACTAAACATCAGCTATAAAAAAAGGTGAAAAATCCCAAAACACTTGAGAAATAAACAACACAAAACCTCCAACCTCCAAAAACTGTGTCAGAAAATTAAACTCCCCCTTGACCTTCCAAACAATTAAGATGGAAGGTTTAGTATTTATCCCTTCTCTACCTTCTAAGAAGACAAAATTTTTTCTATAACACCGAGTTTATAGTCTCTCAACAATGTCCATTCTGCTCTACTACAATGTCCTGGGAGTCAGTAAAACTTTTTGAAAAATACAAAAAAAAAAAAAAAAAAAAAAAAAACACCAGTTTTTGTAGTATTTACAATATGCCAGGAATTCTCTTAAGCACTTAATATATATAAACCCACTTAATTGGTTCCAAAACATTATGAGATAGACATCATTGTTATTATATTTACAGATATAAAATATGAGGTAGAAAGGTTAAATAACTTCCCCAGATTACATTAAAACCCAAGAAATGTGACTCAAGTCTGCTTTTACCATTTCATCTTACTACCTCCTTTAAACAAATATCTGTTCATATTCTGATTGCCTGCTGTGTTGATCTCAAGTTCATAAAATGACTTGTTGGTCTTTTAATCATGAGAAAACCATACCCATAATTGGATCTAAAGCCTAAGAGGCATGAGGCCAATGGAGATCAGAAAACCAGGAGAGAGTGGCCAAGGAAATCTCTCCAGCCCCCAAGAAATCCTACAAATCCAGTCAGTTCAAAGTAACATTCTTTGACCTCTCTCAGTGGGTTGTGGGTATGGCATTACTCTGAGCCGTGGTGTAGGTCACAGAGGCACCTTGGATCCCAAGTTGCTGCAGCTTTGGTGTAGGCTGACAACTGTAGCTTTGATTCAACACCCTAGCCTAGGAACTCCACATTCCACAGGTGCGCCCCCAAGAAAAGCCAAAAAAAAAGTATCATTCTTCACAGCAGTTGCATAGAAATTATGTATTATCCTTTCTAATGCTCAAAAACATTAGATTAATGAACATTTGTGGAGACCAGCTCAGCAGGTTAGGGCTGAAGAACGGGTGCTGTGAAACTCAAGGAAAAAGTGAACATAAAGCAAGACATGGAGACATTTATCTTAAGCAAAGGTGGGAACTGGGGAACCCAAGGTCTCAGGGACCAAGAGTGCCACCTTAAGACACCACACTGCTTTTATTGTGCTCTTTGGGATTATTTCAAGTGAGGAGAGGGTTGTTAGGTGCAGGATATAGGGATTTTTAAAAATTATTTTAAATGTTGCAGAGCCAGTAACTGATTAAGCTTTTATTCTGACCTTTAGGCATTTAACAATCATTAGCATTGAGGAAACTTGGTGTCAGCTATCTATGCATAGCATCTAGAGAATCATCTTTGTGTTTCTGCAAACAGTGTGCCTATCTGCAGCAACCCCTCCTGCCTAGGTTTGCACCTTCAGTTCTCCTTGCTAATGCATCTCCTGCTAAGGACCCCTCCTAAACCCCTTGGGGCCATGAGGCTCATCTTCCTCTTATTCTTTAGAGGACACGTGCTGTGCAAATGGCATGCCAATCTGCACAGGTCTGGTGTGCCTAGACCAACGCATTATGTCCTCATTCAGCTGACCACGTGAATAACATGTCTTTGGGTGTTTGTTCTTAAGCTTATGACATTTACCAGCACTGAGACTGTTTTCCAAGTGGGAAGATGGGGTAAAGCAGGATAAGATGGAGTTTTCAGCGTAGAAAATAGAAGCAAAAAGGCTAAGAAAATATGGTAGAAACATGTCTTGTGACAAACATTCTACACAGTTATAGAGACTCCAGCAATAATGTTCATGATAGCAAATAGCTCTGGAGCATTTATTGGTAATAAAAGGTCTACAAGAATTTTTTAATCCTGACAATATGTCTGTCATTATCCTTTAACTCAAATTTAAAGAGCTTTGATTTGCCAAAGCTCACATACTATGTGGCAACAATAAGTTTTGATCTCAGAACTATCTTATTCAGAGATATTAACCATTATAGTATAGTAAACCTTATCACTCACTCCTCCCACATGTGTGTGTAAAAATGATACATAAAATCTCCTTCACACAGCAAAATTGTAAAAACAATGTTCTCAATATGAATGACAAGATGAGATTACAATAACAATGAAGATTATTCCAAATAATTTAGCAAGAATATATGACAGACTCTCCCTTTGGAAGCACAGAGGGGAAAAGAGACCAGATGTAGCAAAAGATTAAAAAATATAGGAGTTCCCGTTGTGGCTCAGTGGTAACAAACCCAACTACTATACATGAGGATGTGGTTTTGAACCCTGGAGTCCCTTCTTATCCCACAGTGACTATCACATCTATGGCTCTTCAGCTCTTCCTGGTGTTACTGACCTCAGAGTAAGGAGCCCTCTGCTGATATGTGGGCATGTGTTTTTTTTTTTTTACTTTGTGAGGAAACATTTAAAGTGTATTAAAATATATTTGAAATAAGGTATCTTTGATAGCACTTATATGTGGAATCTAACATATGGTACATCTACAAAACAGAAACAGATGCAGACATGGAGACTCACAGACTTGTCGCTGCCAAGAGGGTGAGAGGTCAGGTGGACTGGGTGTTTGGGGTTAGTAGATGCAAACTATTACATTTAGAATGGATAAGAAATGAGGTCCTGCTGTATAGCACAGGGAACTATATCCAATCCCTTGGGATAGACCATGATGTAAGATAATATGAGAAAAATCATGCATATATATATTTTGGTCAATGTGCTGTACAGCAGAAATTGACACAACCCTGTAAATCAACTTTACTGTAATAAAAAAATCAAAATAAAATAACATGGCAGCCATTCATGTACTTGTCATCTGAGTTCTGCAACTTGCTTGTTACTCAGCATTCCATTTGAGAAATTTGTCCACATAAATATGTAGCATCAGTATACGGAATTCTCATTGATTTATTAATAGTTCTTATTTTTTTTCTATTGTCAGGATTATGATGAACATTCTTCCGTATATGTGTGTCTGTGCATCCTTCTTTATGTGGTCATAAGTTTATCTGGAATATATACCTATAATGGAAATTCTGGACCAAAGAGAGGCATATATTTAATTTATTAATGTTCCCAATATGGTACCCAATGTTACTATTCTAATTTACCTTCTGACCAGAAATACGAGTCCACATTGTCACAGAAGCTTCATTTTAGCCTGAGGAGTGTAAAGTTATATTCAATTAAATATCAATATACAGTTATCTGAATACTAATGAGTTCTTTGTATATCCATATTTATATTAACCATTTAAGTCTCTCCTTCTATAATTATCCTGATTATATCTTTTGTGAATTTTTCCCGTGGGGAAATTTATAAAAATTACTTAAATATACTGGATACTAATCCTTTGACATTTATATGTGCTTCAAACAAGTTTACCTAAGTAAATTTTTAGTCAGTACCTGGGATTTTCTTTTTTATAGTGTTGGTATTTTTACTTTAGATATAGGTAAGTTTTCAGTGTTTTATGTTTCTATAAAACACATAAACATAAGTTTTATGTTTTATATGTCTTATTTAAATTTTTTACTGCATAGCTAAGTCATAGATACTTTGCTATATTTTACCCTCAGAGGTTTTCAGTGTAAATCTTTCATCCATTTGGAACTGATAAAATGAAAAGTAAAATTACAGTATACTTTATTTATATGTGAAGCATTTATAGCACCACAGTCCACGAGGTATTTTGTACTGATTCACATACTACTGTTTTCATACATCAAGCTTCTAAAGATTCTTGGGTCTGTTCATGGTATCTTCTTGTCAGTTCCATTGATTTGTCTACCCTCAGACTGGTACCACCTGTCATTATTATTACTGCTTGATAATAAACTCTGATATCTGATAGGACAAGCTCCCAACATTTTTCCTTTTCAAATTCTCCTAGCTATTTTTAGCTCATTTCCATATAAATTTTGTAAGTTTTTGCAAGTACTTGTGAAGTTCCCTCAAGCATTTCATTGAAATTACATTGAACTTATAAATTAGTATGAGAGGAAATACCATGTTGATACAACTCTCTCTTGACCGCTGATGGGAAAATACTTTTTCCCTGCCTCTAATGTTTCTGTCCTGCAAATGAGCTCATTTTGTGGAATAATGGCCATCCTGTTCCCTTTCTAGTCAATCCGTTTTCCTAGAAGGGTACAACAACATATCTGATCAGTAAATCTAGGAACCACCTGGCATGCTCTGCTCCACCCGCTCAGGAACAGCCAGCCTGCTGGGCCCTTGTCCCCCTGCATCTCAGAGGTGCTTTGCCACAATGTGCAAAAGGCATAACCCAGTCACTGCCACAAATACTGTGTAGATAAGCTTGTCTACTCAGGGTGATCACTGGGCACAAGTAACCTGACTAAGAAAGTCTTCCTACAGGTGTCTGAAGGTGACATAATGGTCTCCATCTATACACTTTTATTTTTATCTGTCCATACACAGAGAAAAGAAGAGAATAGCTATTTACTAAAGCCTCTTTAAAACCATAGCAATCATTTGTTCATGAATGGATAGGTTTGATTATTGAGTGTGTACTTATTAAATGCTGTTTCATCTGTTTTCACACATTAAATCTCTCTGATATTCTTTTCTCAAACTGTCCTTATGGGGGGCCGGGTTGCATTAGCTGTACAAAATGAGTTGTGGAATGTTTTCTTTTGCAACTTACAGGAAAAATTTTTTAATATTAGAATTATTTGTTCCAAAAATGTTAGGTAGAAATTTCCTGTACCGTAACTGGGTCTAGTGTCTGTGTGTAAATTTAGAAAAAGTAAAATCACTTAATGATTTTTAAAGTATTTAAATTTTTAGCATACACACAGAGAGACACACAGTGACTACTATCACTCTCTATCTTGCTTGCCTACTTTTTTTTAAAAAAAATTGAGAAAACACAAATGACATTTATCAAATTATATATATGATACAAAATGTCATATTGCCACAAATACCATGTGCCAGCAAACTAAAGTGAACAAAAAAAGTTTTCTTATTACTTTTTATTATATTAAGGAAATTAAATGGGTGAAATTTATTTTTCAAAAGAATAAACAATAAGGCACAAAATAAGAACAATTATTTTAAATTTAAGGATTTATGTTCTATAAAGGATAGCACAGGCAAAATTAATACATGATAGATAGAATGTAAGGAAAATTTTTAAGTCAAAAACCGACCAGAAATTCAAATCTTGGATAAGCAAAGAACATCTAAAATCAACTCAATAGTAAATTTGCAAAAAAATAAATAGATAATTTACAGAATAATAGAAACCCAAAATTCTAAAAAGAACATTAGACTGTAATCAAATTTACTTGTAACTAAAGGGCAGAAAATGAAAGAAAACAAGACAACGCTTTGCATCTGTTTTCCTGGCCAAAAAATATTAGGAAAATACCAATGTTCGCTAGGAGGTAAAGACATGGGAGCCCCCATGCACAAATGCTAGGAGTGTATACTGGCTAATCCATTATAGAAAATGATCTGGAAAAATTCATTCAAGTTAAATGTGTGCATACCTCCAGACTCAACAATTTTGTTCCTAGGAATACTCCCTAGGAACATTTCACCCTGAGTTATTTGTAGTGGAGACAAGTTGTAGATAACCTACTATCCATCACTAGGAAAACACATGAATAAATTATGATGAATGGACACCACAGAGCAGTGCTACTCAGTGTGTGGCCCAGGGACCAGCATCAGTCCTTGGACTCTGTTTCCACTCTATGATGCACTTAGCTACCAAAAGTGAGATTAAGCTTTTAAATGATCACAAATTTTGACAATGCTGAAAATTTTTTTATTGCTTTTTACAAAAAGAGACAAAACTGACATTTTAAAAAGAGAATGATACTTTACTACCAATACTTTGATAAACACTTCCACAAAGAATGCTACAATTACATGAGAACATCATGGCAGAAAAAGTTATTACTAAGAAAGACTGAAATGAGAATATAGAGATAAGTGTAAGGAAGATCATATAGAATTCTATGGATATTTGAAGATTTCAAATATGATGATGAGTATTTAAGCAATCATTAAATTCTAACTAATCATTCATTCTAATTAAAATGTGGAGTACATAAAAGAAAGATTAATTAAGTAAAAGTATATGTGATTTGTTCCTGAATTGATATAGTTAAGAAATACCAATCACTCTGCACACTGAGAAACCAATACTGGTCCATGACAACATCCTCAAACTATAGATGAAAATATCTAAGTCAGGTATCAAGTTTTAGACTTCAAAAATCTAAGTTAATTATGTCATGGAAATTATTCTCTCACCCCGCTATGAAATTAAAGATGATGCCATCTCCAATGCCAGAATTAAAGGATAGCAGTGGTCATAGATTTCTCTGCTCTTTTTTCTTTGCATCTTTTCAGCTGATATTTAATCTTTACCAGCCATAGAACAAAACAATGGCACTGGAATGACTGAATTCATTCTCCTTGGATTTGCTGGTCAACACAAGCCTTGGCTTGTCCTTTTCATAGTGATTCTAGTGATCTATGTGGTCACCCTGGTGGGTAACATTGGCATGATCCTGCTCATCAAGATCAATTCTTCCCTTCACACCCCCATATACCTTTTCCTCCAAAACTTGGCTTTTGTGGATCTCTGCTACACCTCTGCAATCACTCCCAAATTGCTGCAAAACTTTACAGGAACAGAACAATCTATCTCATTCATAGGATGCGTGGTGCAGTTGCTAACCTGCATGCTGCTTTTGCAACAAGTGACAGCTACAGCCTGGTTGCAATGGCAGTAGACCGTTATGTGGCCATCTGTAACCCACTCTGCTATCCAACAGTCATGTCCCAGAAGAGTCTTCATTCAGCTCATAATTGGTTCATACTTCATGGGCTTCCTAAATGCTTCTGTAAACACAGGTTTTACTTTCCAACTGAACTTTAGCAAATCCAATAAAATTAACCACTTTTTCTGTGATGAACCCCCAATTCTTGCCCTCTCGTGCTCCAGTATTTACTTCAACGTCATGCTACTAGCAGCCTTTGTGGGTTTAATTTGATGTTTACTGTGTTGGTCATCATCTTTTCCTACATATTTAACCTGGATGCCATCCTGAAGATCTCCTCTGCTGCAGGGAGGAAAAAAGCCTTCTCCACGTGTGCCTCCCACCTGACAGCAGTCACCGTTTTCTATGGGACTCTGTCTTACATGTATCTGCACCATCGCTCCCTAGAGTCTCAAGAGCAAGAAAAACTGGCTTCCGTGTTTTATGGGATTGTGATCCCCATGTTAAACCCCCTCATCTACAGCCTGAGAAACCAAGGTGTGAGAGAAGCTCTGAAAGGGGTTGGAAAGAAGTATTTCTAGCTTGGAAACCAACTACTAACTCAGCATGTTCAACAAGCAAGCCAAAATTTCTCTCTCATTTCTCAACAGTAGAAGGTGTGGCAAATATTTGGGAGTTACCAAAACATTCCTTAATTATAACAATAGATCTGAAATGTAATGAAAACATATTAAATTTTTAAATAAGTTTATTATTCATGTGCTCCTTAAAAGAAAGCATCTGGGAAGGTCTTTGATACTGCCTTTGTACATTTTGAGGAGATCATTTTTCAAATAACTGCACTTAAAAAAGCAAAGTATAAAAAAATTTAAGTACCTGCAACAGCTGAATGTTAAAAAACTCACCAAGACAAAAATCTTTTATGTTTTCCCTAAAGGAGTGCTATTACTCTTACTGTGACTCTATAGTTAATCTCTTTTATTTTTGTAAAGAATAATTGAAAGAGCCATTTTTTGGGGGAAATACAGAGAAAACAAAGAATGGGAAAAAGTACTTTAGTGAGTCCACATAAATATTCAGGCGTTATGGAACAATATCCCTCCTTTCTATACAGGGTTTCTAACCAACCAGGAAACTGACACAGGAATCAGGCAAATATGGGTCATGTCAATTTATTTTGATAAAATTGTATGTTAAATATAATATGAATCTCCCTCTATATACCCTCTTTCAGATGTACAAAATCTAGTGCAAAATTCAATCTCCAGAGCAGACTCATTTACCCAAAATTGATGGCTTATTTTCTACAGTCTCCAAGAGTGTGGAGAGATGGGGGAATCCAGGTTAAACATGAGAAGTCATACGTGGTCTTGGACATAATTATTCACTTCACTTAGGAAAAATAGAATCAAGCACAGACCCATCCTATTGAAAGGCATATTAACAAAAAAGGCTGGAGTTCCCACTTTGGTGCAATGGGATCAGCAGCATCTTGGGAGCTCTGGGTCACAGGTTCAATCCTTGTCTTGAACTCCATATGCTATGGGGCAGCCAAAAAATGAAAAAAAATGTTTAAAAATTAAAGAACATTTTTTTTTAAAGGCTGAGATCAAGTGTTATAGTTCTTTAAATCTAATTAATCGGTTAAACCACAGGATGTTCTGAGTGAGAAGATTGACAAGATGAGAGTTACTGCCTTTTTCAACATTTCCAGAAGTTTTAAATTATGGGCTGAATGATGAGCACAGAAACATTGTGATACGGATCCAGTTGTAACACAAACAAAGAATCCAGATGGCACCAGCCCATACAACCGAGTGCATTTTTCTAGAGAGACATCTCAACATTAGGAAACTCTGATCTTATGTAAGGCTGCTGGTGACCTGCCATATTTTCCTCTGCAGAGAGAAATTTTACTTTCACTTGTATTGTTAGCAACTCCTCTCCTGAGAGGGAAGGAAAGGTATTTACCTTTACTACCCCAAACTGTATCTGGAGACAGAGGCAACTCCTAAGTTTTGCTATTCTAATAGGTCTCCTTTTACAAGAATTCATAAATGTAATGGCTGTAAATACCTTGAGCAGAGGAATTGGACCATACCTAAATATTCATGGAACTATCTGTATATTAAATAATATTTTCTTGATATTCATAAAGTGAAAAAAACAGGAAATATATAGATGAAAGTAACACAATGATACTGTCATAGTAAACATTAATTTACATCTTCTAGTTCATGACAGGTCAAGTTGAGAAAAGAATTTTAAATACAGTTACAGATGAGCTATTTGAGATCATTAATGGCAATAAGTACATATTACAGAAACTATGTATTATTGAAGCTTACCAATCAAATACACTTATAGTTAAAATTTAGACTTATTTTGCTTCTGCTACTCACTCCATAGAAGCTGCAGCCCTCTCAGTAAGAGGAACTGGGAAAGAGCTTTTTTTTTTAAATTTTTATCATAGTTGCTTTACATGTTCTGTCAATTTCTGCTGTACAGCAGGGTGACTCCATTGTACACATACATACGTTCTTTTTCTCACATTATCCTCCATCAGATTCCATCACAAGCGATTGGCTGTGCTATACAGCAGGATCTCATTGCTTATCCACTCCAGATGCAACAGTCTGCATCTACCAACCCCAAACTTTCAGTCCATCCCACTCCCTCTCCCACCCATCCCCCTTGTCAACCATTAGTCTGTTCTCCATGTGCATAAGTTTTTTTCTTTTCTATAGATAGGTTCATTCGGGCCATGCACAAGTGCTGTCATGTAATATTTGTCTTTCCTTCTTCTGATTTACTTCACTTAGTATGAGAATCTCTAGTTCCACCCATGTTGCTGAAAATGGCATTATTTTGTTCATTTTTATGGCTGAGTAGTATTCCACCGTGTATATGTACCATATCTTCTTGATCCATTCATCCATCAATGGATATTTAGGTTGTTTCCAAGTCTTGGCTATTGTGAATAGTGCTCAATGAACATAGGATATCTCTTCTCCACACCCTCTCCAGCATTTTTTATTCATCATTTATTAATGGAACATAAAGACCCAGAACTGCCAAAGCAATCCTGAGGGGAAAAAGAAAAAACAAGCAGGAGGCATAATTCCCCCAGACTTCAGACAGTATTACAAAGCTACAGTAATCAAGACAGTGTGGTGCTGGTACAAAAACAGATATACAGACCAATGGAACAGAATAGAAAATGCAGAAATAAACCCAGACACCTTTGGTCAATTAATCTTTGACAAAGGAGGCAAGAATATAAAATGGGGAAAAGACAGTCTCTCCAGCAAGTGGTGCTGAGAAAACTGAACACTGCATGTAAATTGGTGAAACTAAAACACACCCTCACAACTATGCACAAAAATAAACTCAAAATGGCTTAAACACTTAAACATAAGATAAGACCAAATAAAACTGCCAGAAGAGAACAAAGGCAAAACATCCTCTGACATCAGCCATACAAATGTTTTCTCAGGTCAGCTTCCCAAGGCAATAGAAATAAAAATAAAACTAAGCCAGCCAATGGGACCTAATCAAATTTACAAGCTTTTGCACAGCAAAAGAAACCGTAAAAATAAAACAAAAAGACAACCTATGGAAGGGAAGAAAATAGTTTCAAACGATGCAACTGGCAAGGGCTTAATCTCTAAAATATGCAAATAACTTATATAACTCAACAGCAAAAAAACAAACAACCCAATTGAAAAATGGGCAGAAGGCCTGAATAGACATT
Organism: Sus scrofa; assembly: GCF_054392235.1. Taxonomy (NCBI): domain Eukaryota; kingdom Metazoa; phylum Chordata; class Mammalia; order Artiodactyla; family Suidae; genus Sus; species Sus scrofa. The sequence goes on along the minus strand of NC_139383.1, from coordinate 102,431,158 downwards.
TCTCCAAAGAAGACATATGCAGGGCCAACAAGCACGTGAAGAAATGCTCAACATCACTAATTATCAGAGAAATGCAAATCAAAACTACAATGAAGTACCACCTCAGGCTATCATCAACAAGCCTACAAATAACAAATTCTGGAAAGAGTTTTTATATGATCTGGGCTTTGCTAACTGAATTCTAATATGGATGAGGTAAGCAGGTACTCTCTCTAGATTTGAATACTGTCAAAATGATGACGATCATCACTGGATATCTCAGTAATCATTACTCAAGAAGTGGATGGGATTAAGTAGGAATAGTTATGTCACTGGTGAAAACGCAGCAGTCACTTAGAAGACAGAGTTGTCAGTACTTCTGCTGCAAGGTCCAGTTATAAATGCTATTTTTTATTGGTTTTCTGTGACCATTGATAATGTGTTTGATACATCACAGTCCAATTTATTGACAGAACTGATTTCATTCTTCATATTAACTCAAAACTAGGAAAACCTTTTTATTTGTCTCTTCTTTGCTTTTTCTCTTTCTTTCCTTCCTTCTCCTTTCCCTTTCCTTCTTTCTTGCCTTTTTTCATTTCTTCTTTCTTTTTTTTTAATGTGCCCATGGAAGAATTAAAGAAATATGATAAGCTCCAAAAACCAGAAATAGTGTGGAAAATATTCTCTGATCCAGTGGGCTAGATCTGTAATTTAATAATACAGCTTCAAGTTAAAAACACCTGAAATTCTACCACTTAATATTGAAATTCTCATTTAAACAATCCTTTAGTTGAAGATGAAATAAAACAGAATTGACAAATATCTATAAAATTACATTTTACAAGCCATTATAAATATCTATAAGCTACAAGGGGTGTTAAAATAAAAGTCTTTGAAAATTGGATTGTGATGATCACTGTACAACTAGAAATGTAATAAATTCATTGAATAATTAAAAATAAATATATTTGTTCACATACAAAAAATAAAAATTAAAAAATAAAGTATTTTACTCTATGAATACTCGTGTTAATAAATAGGAAATAATAATAAAGTATAAATTTCAAGACATGAGATAATAATATTTAAAAAAAGAAGAGGTAGGGGTTCCCATTGTGGCACAGCAGAAACAAATCTTACTAGGAACCATGAGGTTGCAGGTTCAACCCCAGGCCTTGCTCAGTGGGTTAAAGATCCAGCGTTGCTGTGAGATCCAAGTCACACACGCAGCTTGGATCTGGTGTTGCTGTGGCTGTGGTGTAGGCAGGCAGCTGTAGCTCCGATTAGACCCCTAGCCTGGGAACCTCCATATGTCGCGAGTATGATCCTGAAAGGACAAAAAAAAAAAAAAAAAGAGAGAGAGAGAGAGTAATAATTATTATTAATTGATACTAACACTATAAAGATAACAGAAATAATAAATAAGAACTCATTCTCTGTAGCTAAAAGTAACAATACAATGGATAAGTCAGTTGCTAATTTACCAAGAAAAACAATACCAGGGCACAAAGAAAAATTTTTAAATGAGAAACTCCTTAGACCAACAGTATCCAGATGTATTAGAGAACCTGTTGGAATGGATGTTTTTTGACTGAGAGAATACTGGTTGCCAAAAATTACCACAGAAGAGATTAAAGAGCAATTAACATAGAGGAAATAAAATAGTAAAAATGCAGCCTTCTCCCCAAAAATAGCATCAAGACCTCTTGGAAGAGTGAAAAAATCTTAAAATGGTGCAAAAACATTTTTAGTGTTTTAAAGTTTGAGGACCTATGCTGCCTGTTTTCAAATTTAACCTAAAGATATTGTAAATAAACCAGTTTTTGTAATAAAACAAACAAGATATATTGACCAATGGGACAAATATAGAATTAAAAAATGCAACAACAAACATGCGATAAGCTGAATTTCAACAAAAGTGCTAAGCCAATTCCATGATGAAATTATTGTCTTTTTTTTTTTTAATTTTCCCACTGTACAGCAAGGGGGTCAGGTTATCCTTACATGTATACATTGCAATTACAGTTTTTTCCCCCACCCTTTCTTCTAAGAAAATAGGAGTTCTCTTGGGTTAAGGATCTTTCACTGCAACAGCTTGAGCCATTGTTGTGCAAAAAAAAGAAGACCACGAAGAAGACAGAGTTCCCTCAGTGGCTTAGTGGGTTAAGAGTACGACTGCAGCAGCTATCAGGTCACTGTGGAGGTGCAGATTTCATCCCTAACCTGGTGCAGTGGGTTAAAGGATCTTAAAGGATCTGGCATTGCTGCAGTTGTGGCGTAGGACTCAGTGGTAGCTTGGATTCAGTTACTGCCCAGGAACTTCCATATGCTGTGGGTGCGGCCATAATATTTTTTAAAACAATGATGTTGAAAACAACCCTACAGCCTCCCCACCATATCCACAGTTTCTGAATTAGTGGAGTCAATGAACAACGGATCAAAAATATTATTTCACTCCTATAGTGCTTTCCTAGAAGACCCCACTAGTAAGCCTATTATTATTTGTCCTAACTCAAAACTCATTCAATGCCAAGCACCTTTTTTGCCTGAGGGCATTTGTTTAAAAAAAAAAATGAGGCCATGCTTTAACATTGCAGCTGCTGAAAGATGTAGGTAATATCAAGCCAAACAACAGTCAAAGCAAAATGCTTAAAAGCAAAAGCTACAGCATGAAACTTTCACAGTGGTATGGAAAACTTGCAGTATACTCCTGAACATCTGTAATTACAACTGTGAGCTTGACCCAGGGCTGTGTTCACTTTTGGGAAGGACCTAAGAAGATTTCAAACACACACTCTAGGTTATCCTAAGGCTATACTCAAGCAGGAAGTAAAGGTTAGTGTGGCATTATAAAATACCTATACCGAGGGTTAAATACATAATCTAACATATATTCAGATATTTGGCAAAGGCCAGGAAATTTATGGGGGCATAAAAGTCAAAACTTTTTTACATGCAAAATACAAAATTAGCAATATATAATATTGAGAAATACATATATGCAAATTTTATAAGGAAGGAAGGCTTCTTGACTCAGACTATCAATATAGAAGCAAACAAACTATTTTTAAGAGGGCAACATATATAAACAGGTAATTCACAGAAAAGGAAATACTAACTGTTCTTGGACATGGGAAAAGTTGCTCAATCTGGTTTGTAGGAGAAAACAGCAAATAAAACAAAAATATGCTTTTTTGTTAACCTATCATAATGACAAAGTATAAGAAAATTGTCTAAACCTTGTGTTAGAAAGGATTTGCAAAAGACGGTCACTCTAGATTTGCTAGAAGCAATTTAAATTGACAGAGTCGTGCTCCAAAGGACAGTTGGGCAATGTTTATCAAAATGTACAATGTTGATACCCTTTGACATAGAGGATCTTCTCCTAAATATCTTTTAATCCTGCAGATATATTCACACATACACACACTAGTCTATTTATTATAACATTGTTTTTATTAATAAAGATCTGAAACCATCTAAATGTCCACCAGTAGGGAAGAGAGTTTCATGAGACATGGTAAGCAATGCAGCTGTTCAATAAAATAACAAACAACCAATAAAGACTAAGATTGTTCTTTCCATGTACATCGCCCAGAAATATTGTTATATTCAAGCTGCAGAAAAATGTGAAGGATACACGGTCATTTATATGGGTGAGGAAGAAATAATATAATATTAGAATGTTTGCACATGCAATTAAAGGCTAATCTAGAAGAATACAGAATTGTAACAGTGAAATTCACCAGGGAGGGAAATTAGAAATTGGGAAACAAGGGATAAAGGGGGCAATGTTTTTTACTCTATGCACATTGGTACACCTATGCTTTTAACCACACTTCTGGTTTGTTATACACCTTCCCTCCAAAAAGGAAGGCAAGGCATTCCAGTTGTGGCTCAGCCGTTAAGAACCTAATATCCATGGGGATGCAGGTTCGATCCCTGGCCTCAGTGGGTTAAGGATCTGGCATTGCCAGAAGTTGTGGCATAGGTCCCAGATGCGGGACTGGCATTGCTGTGGCTGTTATTTTCCTTTGGCTGCTGATGATTTGTATCCTTTGTCCATAATAAACATGTAACTGTATGTGTAGTACTTTCCAGATGTGTTAGTCCATGAAGGCTCTGTTGACAGTGTACACAGACTGAGTGACTTCTAAACAGCAAACAGGTATTTCTCACAGTTCTGGAAGTTAGAAGTCTGGGACATGGCTAGAGTCTGGTGGAGTCAGTTTATGAGCTATTCCTAAATCAGTGAAGCAGAGAGATACTGTGGGAAACCTGCCACTAGTGACACAGGCAGAGCTGTCCACCACAGCTGTGCTGAAATCACGTAGCTGAGATGTGGTGCAGGACACACAGGTTGCTCCTATCCAAGTGACACAGGTCTAGCCAGCGGGATCTAAGTAGAAGTTTGCAGGACTTGGGGAAGCTTTTGTCGTTATGACCAGGAGTATGTGGTTATCACCCTACCTACCATCCAGGATCCCTTTTCTGCTCTGAAAGGGAACGTGATGCCTAGCACTATGACTGACATGTTAGACTGTGAGACAACAAGCATATGGGAGAGACTAAGCAAATCACAAATGTGAGCCTTGACTTCCAAATTGCTGCTGTAAAGGAAAAAGAAGGCTCTGGTTTTGTGAAAGTCCCAGCCAAAAGGAAGTTGGATTTTCTTCTACTCTCAGTAGACCACATTCCACGTACATTCCACTTGATTGTGCAATGAGGAATATTGAATGTCAGTTCACCAGACTTTGGCAATAACTCTCCTTCAGACAAGAAGTGACAGACTCACTGACTCTAGCTTTCTCCTCTCATTAATGAAAGGTTTAATACTAGAAGCCTCATGGCCAAACACTACTCAAAATCTCTCACATCACAGTTGTTATCTGAAATATTGTGAAGGTGTAAAGTGCTGATAGGAATAAGGGTGTCTTTATTGATACTTGATTTTGAAAATATAAACATTGCTAGAAAAAAGAAAGAAGTGATCAAGAGTCTTTTTTTCTTCAAATTAAAAAAATAGTCAAAGTGGTAATATACATAGTTATTCAAACAGTGGTAACTCTATTTGTAATATTAGGGACTGTGGACTTAAATTTAGATTAGCTTTGGATTTTGGATTTTTTTTCTCCAGATGCTCCTGCTTTTTGCTGATTATGATGACAAGATCAGCGTTCTAGAACTGAACGCAGATTCATAGACATTGTAAAAGTTATTCAACCTGATTTTTAACAAGAAAAATTTCTAAAGGTGTTGTTCTACAGCAAAGCAACACACACACATGAAAAGGCCCTAATGACAATAGCATGATTAAACTCACCTTCTCTAGAGAAAGCTTAAATGCTCTTTAGCTGAAAATAACTACTGAGGCTTGTTTATTCCAATTCCATCACAGCCTCTGAAAGCTCAGGTTCTCAAGGGAGCAGGGATCTATCCCTTAGGCTCCAGCTTTAAATTCCCCAGTTAGGAGGAAACACACAGAGAGCCTGGTGGCCAATCATCCTGTGCATGGTGCAGAAAGAAAATCTGGGTGCAAATCAGGTGTAAGTAAGAGAAAGCAAAGCCTGTTTTGCAAAGCAGCCAGGTATCATCCCAGTGTGTGCTGGTAATGGTGGAGCACAGGGCTCAGAACGAAAGTGTCACCCCAAGACCAGGAATAATCACTTCTTCCATGGAGATGCAATGAAAATGGAGTGAGGAACTGAACTGGGCTGCGTGTTGTCTGAGGAGGATATGAATGAGCACATGATTGAATGATTACATGAAGGAGTGAGTAGCAGTGAGCAGCAGAAGGCTTTAGTGTGGTATGTGCATGAGTCCTTATGACCTGTTTTGAGTGCCCTTTCAGTGCTGCCCCTGTGCTGGGAAGTTTACATCAGTCATGTCACTTTGTCACATCATTACAAGGCAGACATGACTGCTTTCCCTTCCTCTTCCTTCTTAAAACAGTTAAAGTTCTTTTAAAATGTAAAGGTGATGAAGTTTAAAATTTCAAAGAACTTGTGGCACAGTGTGTTAAACATGTGAATACAATGCCTCATGTCGCTGGAAAGGTGAGGGTTCAATCCCTGTCCAGCACAGTGGGTTAAAAGATCTGGCATTGCCACAGCTGTGCCCTAAGTCACAATTGTGGCTTGGACTCAATCTCTGGCCAGGAACTCCCATATGCAGTGGGTGCAGCCATAAATAATAATAATAATAATAATAATAATAATAATAATGGTAATGATAATAAAGATAAAGCTGAAAGGGCTGCAAACAGTCTCCTTAGGAGTGGAATTGGTGAGAGGGAAAGGATTGCTAAATTTTTCCATTGCAAGTTTACTAGTTTAACTATGTGCAAAGATTTTGGGAGAGAGGACAAGATGGCAGAGGACTAGGGAGACACACTCACCCTCTCCCACAAGCACAACAAAAAAAGCACATCTACAGAATAAATGACTCACACAGAACAGCAACCAATCGCTGGCAGAGGAACCTAAACTCCAACAACGGCCAAGGAGTTCGTGACATTACTGGGCAGAATGGGAGAAAAAAGGAGAGTGAGAGAAGGTGAATCTGAGGGGGACGGGCGCTCCTGAAAGGGAACTGCGGAGGAGAAAGGGTTCCTGCACCCTGGAAAGTCACCTACCGGGGGAAAGATCAAACAAACCGGAGAAATCTTCAGATGCAGAGAAGAGTGTAGCAGTAAGTTGGAGTACGGAAAAGCCGATCAAGAACCGAACGGACCATCTAAACTACGGGCACAGTCACCAAAAATTGAGATGCCTGGGTGGGGGCTGGGCACCAAGACCTCTGCTCCAGAGGTTAGTCCCCGGGAAAGGGCCGGGGGATGCCTGGGTGGGGGCTGGGCACCGAGACCTCACCTCCGAAGGTTAGTCCCTGAGAAAGGGCCTGGCAATGCCTGGGTGGGGGCTGGGCACCGAGACCTCGGCCCAGGAGGATAGTCCCCGGGCTGGGGGGGTGGGGCGGAGCCGAAACTGCTTGGGAGGTCTAGAAACCATTTGATGGGGCAGAGACTGCCTGGGAGACTAGAAAACAAAGCTGTCCCAGAGGAAGGGAACAATACTCTAGGGGCGGGGAAGTGGAAAGCCGCATCAGAGGGAACCTGGGAGAAGAGCCTGGTCTGTGCCCATGCTGGGGAGGGGAGAGATGAAGGGGTGGGTCCCCATAGAATACCCCCACACCACAGCAAGCTTACAGGTCTGCTAGCTAGCAGAAAGCTGTGCTTCCCAGTGCATTCCCTCCCCCAACCCCTGCCACCCCTACACTCTCGCCGAACCTAGGGCTGCCTGCCATCCAGGAGGGCTGGCCTCAACAATTGCCTGAAGCCTACCACCCCAGGGGCTGACCCTGCACAGGCCAGCTTGCCCTTTGGAGGGGCTACACTTCCGCAGAACAGCACCAAACACCACCAGCCCTGGAGAAAAGGCCTGCAGCCCAGAAAAGCTAAAACAAGTCTAGCCAGGCTGTGAATAGATCGGCCTAATTCTCGGATGGTTTTTCTGAGTTGGGCTGCCCCAGGGAGGAGCCTCTTGGTCTTCAACAGCCTTGCTACCCGCCCAAGCCCCCAGGGGGTGCTGAGACCTAGTGGACCAGCTGCATAGGACTGCCAGCTCCAGGCAGGACCCCCTACAGCCCAGAAAAGCTGAAACAAGTTGGCTGAGTCGGGAAAAGATCTCAGATGGTCTTTCTGAGTTGGGCTGCCCTAGGGAGGAGCCTCTTGGGTCTCCAAAGGCCCTGCTACTGGCCCAAGTACCCAGGGGGTGCTGAGACCTAGTGGACTAGCTGCATCGGACTGCCAGCTCCAGGCAGGACCCCCCGCAGCCCAGAAAAGCTGCAACAAGCCTGGCCGAGTTGGGAAAAGATCTCAGACAGTCTTTCTGAGTCTGGTGGCCTTGGGGAGGAGCCTCTTGGGTCTCCAATGGCCCTGCTACCCACCCAAGCCCCCAGGGGGTGCCCCACTCCCACGGAATTGCCTCTCAGCACCACCCGCCCCCTGGAAGAGCCCCTGCAGCCCAGAAAAGCTGCAACTCGCCCAGATAGTGAAAAGATCTGCCTACATTCTCAGGCCGTCCTTCTGAGCTGGGCTGCCCTAGGGAAGAGCCTCTTAGCTTCTCAGTGACCTAGATATCTGCTCCAGCCCCCAGGGGGTGCTGCACTCCTGAGGAACAGCTGTCCAACACCGCCAAACCCCTGCAAGAACCCCACAGCCTAAAAACAACACAGCAAGCTCTGCATGACAAAGTGAAATCTGCTACCATTGTGGTGTGGACCTCCCAGTTCTGTCTGCCCTCAGGAAGCCCTCCTTTGCTTCAAAGAAACACTGTTAGCCCCATCAACACTCCAGAAAAGCCACACTGCCTCTAAAAAGATTGACCAACAACGCCAGCCCTCAGGAAATATTCCATGGCAGAGACAAGGCAAACACTGCCCAATAACGGAGAGTACAACTCCCACAGGAGAAAGAAAACAACAAGCAAGATGAAGAAGCTTAGAAACCACCCCCAAGTCAAACCAACAGGAGAACTCACCTAAAAGAGTCAGCAATGAAACAGATCTCTGCAGTCTGACAGACCTGGAATTCAAAAGAGAAATACTGAAAATACTGAAGGAATTAAGAGAAGATATGAACAGTAATGCAGATACCCTCAGAAAGGAACTGGAACATATAAGGGGGAGCCAAGAAAAACTAGAACATTCATTGGCAGAGATGCAAACTGAACTAGGGGCAGTAAAAACCAGAATGAATAACGCAGAAGAACGAATCAGTGATATGGAAGATAGAATAATGGAAATCACTCAATCCGGTCAGCAGACAGAAAACCGAATCAAAAAACTGGAAAGCAATATAAGAGACCTATGGGATAATATAAAGCGGGCCAATCTACACATAATAGGAATTCCAGAAGGAGTAGAAAAAGATAAGGGAATGGAAAATATATTTGAAGAAATTATCGCTGGAAACTTCCCAAATCTAAAGGATACTGGATTCAAGATACAAGAAGCACAGAGGGCCCCAAACAAACTGAACCCAAACAGACCCACACCAAGACACATCATAATAAAAATGGCAAATGTTAGGGATAAAGAGAGGATCCTAAAGGCAGCAAGAGAAAAGCAGAATGTTACCTACAAGGGAACCCCCATAAGAATATGAGCTGATTTCTCTACAGAAACACTACAGGCCAGGAGGGAATGGCAAGAGATATTTAAAGTGCTCAAAGGAAAAAATATGCAAACTAGAATACTCTATCCAGCAAAAATATCATTTAAAAGAGAAGGGGAAATAAAAATTTTTCCCAACAAACAAAAACTTAAAGAATACAGCAACACAAAACCCAGGTTAAAGGAAATATTGAAAGGGCTTCTCTAAACCAAAAAGAAAGGAAGGAAAGGGAAGAAAAAAGAAAAGAAAAAAAAAGAAGAAGAAGAAGAAGAGGAAGAATTAGGATTGAGGAAACCGAAATCAGAGAGCTGTCACTCAAATAAGCCATCATACACACAGATTTAATCATGGACATGCTTCAAACAAAATAAAATTAAAATGATAAAAATAAAAAAGAGTCATCAAAACCATAAAATGTGGGCAAGGGATGTTAGGAGGTAAATAACCCTTTTTGTTTGTTTGTTTGTATGTCTCTCTTCTTAACTTTAATATAATAATGAAGTGTTTGAACTTACAGGACCATCAGGCTAAAACACACAATTATGGGAAGGGGTTAGCATACTTAAAAAATAGGGCAACCACAAGCCAAAACCAAATATTGCATTTGCAAAAAAATGAAAAAAAAATACACTCAAGCAGATAATAACAGGAGACCATCCAACCAAAAAAAAAAAAAAAAAAAGAAAGGAAGAATGGAGAACCATAGAATCAACTGGAACACGAGGACCATATGGCAATAAAGAATGATCTATCAATTATCACCTTAAATGTCAATGGACTGAATGCCCCAATCAAAGGCATATAGTGGCTGAGTGGATAAAAGGCAAAAACCTTCAATATGCTGCCTACAAGAAACTCACCTTAGGACAAAAGATACATATAGATTGAAAGTGAAAGGCTGGGGGAAAGTATTTCACGCCAATAGACATGACAGAAAAGCAGGAGTCACAACACTCATATCAGACAAAATAGACTTTGAAACAAAAGACATAAAGGAAGATAAAGAAGGACACTACTTAATGATTAAGGGATCCATCCAAGGAGAGGATGTGACTATCATCAACATATATGCCCGAAATATACGGGCACCCAGATACATACAACAAATATTAACAGAAATAAAGAGAGATATTGATGGGAATACAATCATATTAGGAGACCTTAATACCCCCCTCACATCAAGGGACAGATCCTCTAGACAGAAAACCAATAAAGCAACAGAGATCCTAAAGGAAACAATAGAAAAGTAGACTTCATTGATATCTTCAGGACACTGCATCCAAAAAAAGCAGAATACACATTCTTCTCAAATGCTCATGGAACATTCTCAAGAATCGACCACATATTGGGACACAAAGTGAATCTCAATAAATTTAGGAGCATAGAAATGATCTCAAGTATCTTCTCTGACCACAATGCCATGAAATTAGAAATCAACCATGGAAAAAGGAAAGAGAAAAACGTACTACATGGAGATGAAACAACATGCTACTAAAAAAACAATGAGTCAATGAGGAAATCAAAAAGGAAATTAAGAGCAGAAATAAACCCATGGGACCTCACCAAACTGAAAATCTTTTGCACAGCAAAGGAAACCAAAAAGAAAACAAAAAGACAACTTACAGAATGGGAGAAAATAGTTTCAAATGATGCAACTGACAAGGGCTTAATATCTAGAATATATAAGCAACTTATACAACTCAACAGCAAAAAAACCAATCAATCAATGGAAAAATGGGCAAAAGACCTGAATAGACATTTCTCCAAAGAAGATATACAGATGGCCAGCAAACACATGAAGAAATGCTCAACATCGCTGATTATAAGAGAAATGCAAATCAAAACTACCATGAGATACCACCTCACACCACTAAGAAGGGCCATCATTAATAAATCCACAAATAACAAGTGCTGGAGGGGCTGTGGAGAAAAGGGAACCCTCCTGCACTGTTGGTGGGAATGGAAACTGGTACAGCCACTATGGAGAACCGTTTGCAGATACCTTAGAAATCTATACATAGAACTTCCATATGACCCTGCAATCCAACTCTTGGGCATCTCTCCGGACAAAACTCTACTTAAAAGACACACATGCACCCACATGTTCATTGCAGCCCTATTCTCTATAGCCAGGACATGGTAACAACACAAATGTCCATCGACAGATGATTGGATTTGGAAGAGGTGGTATATATACACAATGGAATACTACTCAGCCATAAAAAGAACAACATAATGCCATTTGCAGCAACATGGATGGAACTAGAGAATCTCATGCTGAGTGAAATGAGCCAGAAAGACAAAGACAAATACCATATGATATCACTTATAACTGGAATCTAATATCCAGCACAAATGAACATCTCCTCAGAAAAGAAAATCATGGACTTGGAGAAGAGACTTGTGGCTGCCTGATGGGAGGGGGAGGGAGTGGGAGGGATCGGGAGCTTGGGCTTATCAGACATAACTTAGAGTAGATTTATAAGGAGATCCTGCTGAATAGCATTGAGAACTATGTCTAGATACTCATGTTTCAACAGAAGAACGGGTGGGGGAAAAATGTAATTGCAAAGTATACATGTAAGGATAACCCGACCCCCTTGCTGTACAGTGGGAAAATAAAATATAAAAAAATAGAAATTAAAATCTACCTTGAAGCAAATGATAGTGCGGACACAACCTCTCAAAATCTATGGGATGCTGCGAAAGAAGTGCTCAGAGGGAAATTTATAGCAATACAGTCCTTTCTCAAAGAAGAAGAAAGATCCCAAATGGACAACTTAACCCTCCACCTAAATGAATTAGAAAAAGAAGAACAAAAAATTCCTAAAGTCAGGAGAAGGAAGGAAATTGTAAAGATCAAAGAAGAAAACAATAAAATAGAGACTCAAAGAACAATAGAGAAAATTAATAAAACCAAGAGCTGGTCCTTTGAAAAGGTGAACAAAATTGACAAACCCCTGGCCAGACTCACTAAAAAGAGGAGAGAAAGAACCCAAATAACCATAATTAGAAATGAAAAAGTAGAAATCACAATGGATACAGCAGAAATACAAAAAAACATAAGAGAATACTATGAACAACTATACGGCCACACGTTTGACAATCTGGAAGAAATGGACAATTTTCTAGAATCTTACAGCCTGCCAAAACTGAATCAAGCAGAAACAGATCAACTGAACAGAACGATCACTAGAAATGAAATTGAAGATGTCCCAAAATCATTCCCTAAAAATAAAAGCCCAGGACCAGATGGCTTCAGAGGGGAATTTTATCAAACATATAAAGAGGAATTGGTGCCCATCCTCCTTAAACTCTTTCAAAAGGTTGAAGAAGAAGGAATATTCCCAAAGCCATTCTATGATGCCACCATCACCCTCATTCCAAAACCAGACAGAGATACCACCAAAAAAGACAACTATCGGCCAATATCTTCGATGAATATAGATGCAAAAATTCTCAACAAAATCTTAGCCAACCGAATCCAACAACATATCAAAAAAATTATACACCATGACCAGGTTGGGTTCATCCCAGGTTCACAAGGATGGTCCAACATACGCAAATAAGTCAGCATCATACACCACATTAACAAAAAGAAAAGTCAAAAATCATATGATCATCTCAATAGACACAGAAAGAGCATTTGACAAAGTCCAACATCCATTCAGGATCAAGACCCTCGCCAAAGTGGGTATAGAGGGAACATTCCTGAACATAATCAAAGCCATTTATGACAAACCCACAGCAAATATAATCCTCAATGGGGAAAAACTGAAAGCCTTCTCACTCAAATCCGGAACAAGATAGGGATGCTCACTCTCACCACTGCTCTTCAACATCGATTTGGAAGTCCTAGCCACCACAATTAGACAAACAAAACACATAAAAGGCATCCATATAGGAAGAGAAGAGATCAAACTGTCACTGTATGCAGATGACATGATACTATACATAGAAAACCCTAAGGACTCAACCCCAAAACTCCTTGAACTGATTAATAAATTCAGCAAAGTAGCAGGATATAAGATTAACATTCAGAAGTCAGTTGCATTTCTGTATACCAGCAATGAAATATTAGAAAAGGAATACAAAAATACAATACCTTTTAAAATGGCACCTCACAAAATCAAATACCTCGGAATACACCTGACCAAGGAGGTAAAGAACCTATATGCCGAGAACTATAAAACTTTAATCAAAGAAATCAAAGAAGATGTAAAGAAATGGAAAGATATTCCATGCTCCTGGATTGGGAAAATCAATATTGTGAAAATGGCCATACTACCCAAAGCAATCTACAGATTCAATGCAATCCCTTTCAAATTACCCATGATATTTTTCACAGAACTAGAACAAACAATCCAAACATTTATATGGAACCACAAAAAACCCAGAATCGCCAAAGCAATCCTGAGAAACAAAAACAAAGCAGGAGGCATAATTCTCCCAGACTTCAAGAAATACTACAAAGCCACAGTCATCAAAACAGTGTGGTACTGGTATCAAAACAGACAGACAGACCAATGAAACAGGATACAGAACGCAGAAATAACCCCTGACACCTATGGTCAATTAATCTTTGACAAGGGAGGCAAGAACATAAAATGGAAAAAGGAAAGTCTATTCAGCAAGCATTGCTGGGAAACCTGGACAGCTGAATGCAAAGCAATGAAACTGGAACACAAACTCACACCATGCACAAAAATAAACTCAAAATGGCTGAAAGATTTAAATATACAACAGGACACCATCAAACTCCTAGAAGAAAACATAGGCAAAACACTCTCTGACATCAACCTCATGAATATTTTCTCGGGTCTTTCCCCCAAAGCAATAGAAATTAGAGCAAAAATAAACCCATGGGACCTCATCAAACTGAAAAGCTTTTGCACAATAAAGGAAACCCAAAAGAAAACAAAAAGACAACTTACAGAATGGGAGAAAATACTTTCAAATGATGCAACCGGCAAGCGCTTGATCTCTAGAATATATAAACAACTTATACAACCCAACAGCAAAAAGCCAATCAATCAATGGAAAAATGGGCAAAAGACCTGAATAGGCTGTTCTCCAAGGAAGATATACAGATGGCCAACAAACACATGAAAAAATGCTCAACATCGCTGATTATAAGAGAAATGCAAATCAAAACTACCATGAGATACCACCTCACACCACTAAGAAGGGCCATCATTAATAAATCCACAAATAACAAGTGCTGGAGGGGCTGTGGAGAAAAGGGAACCCTCCTGCACTGTTGGTGGGAATGGAAACTGGTACAGCCACTATGGAGAACAGTTTGCAGATACCTTAGAAATCTATACATAGAACTTCCATATGACCCTGCAATCCCACTCTTGGGCATCTCTCCGGACAAAACTCTACTTAAAAGAGACACATGCACCTGCATGTTCATTGCAGCCCTATTCACAATACCCAGGACATGGAAACAACCCAAATGTCCATTGACAGATGATTGGATTTGGAAGAGGTGGTATATATACACAATGGAATACTACTCAGCTATAAAAAGAACAACATAATGCCATTTGCAGCAACATGGATGGAACTAGAGAATCTCATCCTGAGTGAAATGAGCCAGAAAGACAAAGACAAATACCATATGATATCACTTATAACTGGAATCTAATATCCAGTACAAATGAACATCTCGGAAAAGAAAATCATGGACTTGGAGAAGAGACTTGTGGCTGCCTGATGGGAGGGGGAGGGAGTGGGAGGGATCGGGAGCTTGGGCTTATCAGACACAACCTAGAATAGATTTATAAGGAGATCCTGCTGAATAGCATTGAGAACTATGTCTAGATACTCATGTTGCAACAGAACAAAGGGTGGGGGGAAAACTGTAATTGCAATGTATATATGTAAGGATAACCTGAACCCTTGCTGTACAGTGGGAAAATTAAAAAAAAGTATATTAAAAAAAAAAGTTTAGTGGTCCCAGAAAACAGTGGGAACTCTTGTTGGTTTCATGTGTTCAGATATTCTAAGATTTAAGAATCAATCAGAAGGTAATTATTTCAAGTCAGTTCCCACTATTAATAAAATTGTTTGTGATTATTTTCAGAGTTCCTCATCCTTGGTACTACTGATGCTGGGTTATTCTTTCTATGGGGCTCTCTCCTGTTCCTGGTACCATGTACAGCAGTATCTCTGGCCTCTGTCCAGGAGATGATAGCATCACCCTCACCCTTGACCGTGCTTTGTGACAAATCAAAAATGTCTCCAGACATTGTCAAATGTCTCTTTGGGATGGCAAGGGAGGTTCATGATCCCCTGAGTTTGAGCACTGCTGCCTTATTTCTTGAATCTGGCAAATTTTCATGTTCTTCTGTCTGACTTATGTGCAAATAAAATATCTAGTTCCTTATCCCAAATGATGTTATTATATAGATTAAACAATCTATATTATCTTTAAACCTGGAAAAAAAAGGGATATACAATTTTTATCCATATAATTTCTCATTTTTTTTCTTTTTGCTCCTGTGAATGAGCATCTTTCTTCCATGCTTTAAAATCATACTTAGAACTTACCCTATTGATTCTATTTCTCCAGAAGATTTACTTTTATTCAGTTTTTTAAAATGCCTGCCTATTAGCCATTGTTCAATTCTTCTAAAATTTCCACAAGCATAGAGATATATATTTGGAATCATTCTGGGCCCTTCTGCTCCTCACCCCCAGAGAACACTTGTTTAAGACACTGCTATGTAGATGTCAGCTAAGCCAGGTCCCCTCTACAAATCTCTGTAGAAATTATGTGCTTCCTGTTCCTGATACTTAATGTTTTCAGTGGCTCAAAATTTCTCCCAAATGATTTTTCTCATGAAGAAATAACTGCACCTAAGGTGTCTTTTATATTCCACATATGATACAGAATATCTGTATTTTCTCTGACCTTCATACACCCTTGCAGGTGTAAAAGGCAGCCCTGTCCAGCCCCAGGAGAGCGTTTTTGGTTATGGGGAGAGTCTAAGGCTTCTATACTTGCTTTCATTCCGTGTACCACCAGGACCCTAGAGAAAATTATTTGTCTTATTCTTCAGAGGCCTCCAAATTTGCAATTAAAATTAATTACTATGGTCTGATGTAATTCTGATTTCTTGAAAAATATTCAGAGGTAGCATTCCTGAGACTGAGTAACAGTGCCCTCAAATCTCCATTTAGGGTAATCATGTCTAAGTTAAGATTAATTTGAAAATAAAATGAGATTCCTGTCCAAATACTGTCTTTCAGAATAAATACTATGAATGAAACAAAGGCCACAGAGTCCAGGTCGATTTGACTAAACTTACAGATAGTGACATGGACAAAAGTGTAATGGAATGAATGTTTCATTGTTCAATTGTTTGTTTGGTATATTTAAAAATAAAAAAACACACACTGAATTTGGTGTTATTAATATTATAATTATAAATTATGATTTTCCGTAGGCTGAAAATATCCTGAACACCTCTAACTCCTGTATTTTCAAAGATGGTTCTGCTTCTGTTATGGAAATCAGATAGCCCTGCTCACCACTTGAATAGCAATACCAAGAGGCTTTAAGTCAGAATGCAGGCAGCCTTTGGAGAGAGTGGGCTCATGTCTTTAAACCAAACTCTGAAAATTCTGCTCGTGAAATTTATAAAGGAAAAAGGGGAAATAATCTCAATTAACCAGTGAGATAGGGGATCAGACTTGTAGCCTTTCCCCACAACAGGCAGGCTTGTTGAATCCTCATGATCTTCTTTAGATTCTATTCTCCAGATTACTAAAGGAGAACTAGGGAAGCAATCTGGTCATCTGTTAATGACTTATTCTTCATTTCTATTTCTTTAATGTACAGAAAGAGCCAACATGTTAATGACAAGGTGTTGCATGATCAAAAGATTTTAAAGAGTGCCAGAGCTGGAGTTGAGCAGAGCATAGGGGATTCTGGTTATAAATTTAGTTACAGGAGTTCCCCTGTGGCACAGAAGGTTAAGGGTTTGATGTTGTCACTGCAATGGCTTAGGTTGCTGCCATGGCCTGGATTTGATATTTGGCCCTGGAACTTCTACATACCAGGGACATTTGAAAAAACAAAAAAACAAAAAACAAACAAACAAACAAAAAACCTTAGTTGCAATGTAGCTTTGCTGTAGTGACAAGGCAAAAGGGGTTTCCTGTGTAGGGTAATTTTCTACAAAGATCTGTTCCCCCTTCCCCTACCCATCAAATATCATTCCATTTCTATGGAATTAGGGAGGGAAGTCCATCCTCTATAAGTGATTCATGCTGAGAAAAGGCATTGAGGTCTTAGGATGAAAAATGTCAACATGGGCTTGAAGCATCTCTTTGCTGACAGTTTGAGTGGGCAGCTTACAGTTTCAGACAGAACAAGCTGGAATTATTTTTATGTCCAAAGAGACATAGATTATTATAAGCAAGAGTGTTAATTCCAGTCTCTTAAGCCCAGTTTTGGAACAGTTTCAGTACCATAGAATGAGTACTGCTCAAGATGGAGAAGCTTATGTCATGACCACAGTCTAGTCATCAAGAAATTAGCTTTTGGAGTTCTCATTGTGGTTCAGGGGGTTAAGAGCCCACTAACAATGCATGTTTAACCCTTAGCCTCACTCAGTGGGTTAAGGATGTGGTATTGCCACACACATGGTCACTCACTGCAATATAGGTCACTGATGAGGCTTGGATTCCTCCTTGGATGAGGCTAAGTGTTGCTCTGGCTGAGGCCTTGGTCTAAGTGGCAGCTCAAATTTAACCCTTAGCCTGGGAAATTCTATATGCCACAGGTGTGGTCCTAAGAAGGAAGAAGTTAGGTTTTTTTCCCCCTCTGGTGGCAGTTATAGTACCTGTATAACAACGCCAGAACCTGCACCACTGAGTCTGTGAGTCTACCATCCTAACTATCGTCCTGATCATTAAATGCTCGCACCTACTATTTGTTACTGAGGGAGGCCTGGAAAATTTCAGCTTTTCAAATGAGGGAAGGGACATAGAAGGTCTTTGTACTTGGAATGGGGGGAGGTCACTGCTGGATTCCACTTAGAGTGCCTATATCATTAAAGGAACTCTAAAATTTCAAAATTGGGCCATTTTTACTCTGAACAGTTATCCCCTATTTCTTTAACATGGTATTTTTTGAAATGTTTAATTCTTACTTTAAAACATTCTGAACATTATTTTTTTGGTCAGGTATTGATTATTCTTTTCAAAAGCTATTTTTAATCTGGTATAAACAAATCCTTATATGATTGATTTAAATTTACATCTTACACAGTGAATACTAAACAAGATTAAATATTTGGCAAAACAGTGGCAAGGACCACTGCAGTTTGGTCCCATTCGATGTGAGGTTTAGTTTTTTTTGTCCTTTATAAATGTCATCCCCCAGTATTATGGTATCTAGCTAGAGGCACAATATAGTTCTTCCCATGTTTAATATGACAATGGCTAATAGAAGAGCAGTAGGATAGATTAGATATACATAAAAATTTGCACCTTGAATGTTAAATTAATATTATAAAATAATATGGCTTTGCTCTCTATTAAAGAAAAATAAAAGAAGATTGGGTAGGGATTGTGGGATATTACTCAACATCTGGCAGAAAGATGGATGCTAAGCACAAAATGTATTAAACAATTTAGTGTATTTAATGGATATATCACATTCCAAAAGAGAAGGAAAAAAATCTTAATCAATTCTGCTGTGGACGTTACTACCTAGTTTGGGAAAGGAAGTTGGAAAATTTATTTGTAATCCCCCTTCATTTAGCAAACACATAAACAAAACCCGGTAAGTTTTATACTTCCTAAAATTTAAGCATAAAATATCATACAAATTTGAAATACCCTATAAAATGGAGCAGGATTACCTTTCATTGTACTTATATTTTAAATTGCCAGAGAGTGACCATAATTACATAAAAATATAAACTACAGATTAAACACATACTTGATACATTAGGTTAAAGGACATTACCAAATTATAGTGTTTTTTTAAATATTATCCTAGGGGTGAATGCTTCTAAAATGTAAAATGTCCTGTAAATCATTTTGAAAAATAATGACTCCAAGTGGAGCTTTGAACAAAGTGAACAGAAACTTCACAGAAAAATTCTAAACCATTGGCCATTAAAATGCTTCCATTTTCATATTTCTCTTGCTCTTTTCATTTATTTTCTCTCTCTCTTGTCCCAATTTTCAGGTTGACACAGAAAATAAGCTGATCTCTTGGATATAATCAATATTAGGATGTTTTCTGCAGCCTTATTCAAAATATATTGTTACAGAGAAAGTGTTTCTTTATATTTTTTCTACCTGCTCCTCATTATAACAGTTATTAAGTCATTATGAACACACACACACACACACACACACACACACACACACACACGCACACACAGAGGCATACTATCTAGGAGATACTGGAATCTGGGTTCCAGACCATAGCATTTTTTTTCGGAATAGTAAATCAATCACCATTAATTACCAATCACAACAATAACAGAATAATGAAGAAATTTGAAATATTGCCAGAGGAGTTAACAAAATGTGATAAAGAGACATGAGGCGAATAATTTATTTTGGGGAAAAAAAACGGCTGAAATATACTTAATGCATAGTTGCCACAACACTGAATTTAGATTAATAAAAACACAAAATATATCTGAAGTACAATAAAATGACATATGCTTTTGTATACAAACACACACTGACACAGAGAGAGACAAAGAGAAAGAAACACAGACACAAGAGATGGAGAAAGAGAGCTATTATGATCTGGGGATTGTTCTAGCCTATTTGCACATGACCTAAAATTATTTAACTTTCTTAAGATTTCCATGAGTGAGTTATTATTAATGTCTCAATTTTTCAGATGTGATGATATATAAAGTCTCAAAAATACTTGACCCAGCAATGGCAACAAAAAAAATAATAAAGGAAGTAAGAAATAAAAAACAAACAGAATATATACACTTGTGGGAATCTCGTTCTGTGCTTAAATGGCCAAGGTGAGTCTTCCTTTGTAAAATAACAAGTATCCAATTTGGAAATAAACTTACGTTTCCATAATGGATACTGAAATAAAATGTGAGTGCCTCATTAAACCTATGAACGCTTTACAGCAAATCTTAACATCCATTCCCCAGACCCATTTAACACATTTTAGTTTAAATAAAGGAAAAAAATCGGCTTCAAATATTGAAATATGCTCAATCCTAAGCATGTAAACTGACAAGGCACAAAGAGCAGTGAATGAGAAAACATCACTATTGCTCCTCGCTTCTTGACTGTTCCCCACCCCCAGCACTGCAGCCTGTCACTACACAATTCCACCCACCCTCACTTTGGAACCCTGAGTCCCACTACGATATTGTTCTCTGGGAAAATCTTTTTGACTTCACCACTTTTCTGAGAGCTACTTTCACATCCTTGTTCCTCAGACTATAGATCAGGGGGTTCAACATGGGAATCACCACAGTGTAGAACACCGTGGCCACTTTGTCAGTGGCCATACTGTAGTTTCCAGAATTGGGTCAGCAATACATGAAAAGGATTGTTTCCTGTAAGACAGCTATGGTTGTGAGGTGGGAGGCACAGGTGGAGAAGGCTTTGGACCTTCCTTCCACAGAGCGCATCCTCAGGATGGTGATGAGAATGAACAAGTAGGAGATGAGGATGATCTCACTGGACAGGATCTCATTGAACGTAGCCACAATGTACAGTAGCAATTGATTCATAGTGACATCAGAGCAAGCAAGAGATAAGAGAGGAGGCAGATCACAAAAGAAGTGGTTGATCACATTTGATCTGTAGGATGGGATCTTCAGAGCTAAACACAGGTGAATCAGAGAACACACAGTCCTACACAGGTAGCAACAAGACACTAGCTCCACACAGACATTTCGGGACATGGTGACCTTGTACAAGAGTGGGTTACAGATGGCCACAAAGCGGTCATAGGCCATCACAGCCAGTAGGATGACCTCAGTTACTCCACATATGCAAAACAAGTAGAATTGCACAACACACCCCAGGAAGAAAATGGCTTTGTCTTCATTTATGATGTTAGCCAGTATCTTGAGCACAATGATCATGGAGTAAGAGAAATCCACAAAGGACAAGTGGCTGAGGAAAAAGTACATGGGGGTGTGGAGTCGAGGGCTGACCTGAATCAGCCCAACCATGCCTAGGTTACCCAAGACGGTGACTCCGTAGATGACAAGAAACCCCAGGACGAGGAAGACTCTCAACTCAGGGACATCTGAGAATCCCAGGAGAATGAACTCTGTGACAGAGGTGCAGTTTTCCTCACCCATGGACCCCATAATATTGGCGCTGGAGAAACATTTTAGTAGTTATTTTTCATTATATCATCCCAGTCCAGTTTTGACTCTCCTAAAACACGCATAAGAATAAATAAGATTAGCATTTTTTTAGCAAATAAATAGACCAGTGTGAAGTTTAGGAAAAGTTCAGATTTTATATCACACAAATGCATAGAGCTCATAGTTTTATTTACAAATCTCAGAAAAAGTTTGATATTCATAAGAGCCTGTATAATTCCTTAATCTGCTCTACACAATTTAAAGTTTGGAATTGAATCACCTGCAAGACAGCCAATGTAATTTAATTTGCCATATTTTTTATGAAATTCAAATATCTTTTTAATGGAAGACTCATTAAACACAACGGAAAATATTGAGATCCTAAGAAATATTTTTTATTTTTTTTATTAAAATATAGTTGATTGGGGGTCCTATTGTGGCTCAGTGGAAATGAATCTGACTAGTATCCAGGAGGATGGTGGTTCAATCCAGGGCCTCACTCAGTGGACTGGGGATCTGGCATTACCATGAGCTGTGGTGTAGTTCGCAGACACGGCTCAGATCCCGTGTTGCTGTGGCTGTGGTTCCCATTTGATCCATAGCCTGGGAACTTCCATATGCCATGGGTGTGGCTCTAAAAATAAAAAAAATGTTAAATATAAATATAAATATAAATATATATATATATATATATATATACATATATATACACATTTGACTTACAATGTGCCAATTTTGGCTCTACAGCAAAATGACTCAGTCATACATATATATTTTAATTCCTTGAAAAAAGATTATGAAAGATATCAAGTTGAAAGATATCAAGTTAAAAGATAGTCAAACAGATTGAATAGATAGGATGTTATATTTCTGTACATATTTAACACACAAAATCACTGAACCATAAATATTTTATTCCAGATAACTTAAAAAAATGTGATGGAAACTTGTCTGATTTCTCACAAAACATAAGCTTTATGGGGTGGTATGGGAAAGGATGGTGGGATTTTTTAGGAATGGACTCTGATATCTAGAAAATAGCAACAGGGGTACAAACATGCCTATTTCCTAGCTCTCTCTCCTGATCCTTGTTAGTTATACATGCTTTAGAGGAGCCAGATATTCCTGGAGGAAGAGGAATTTGAATTCAGTTCCAAAAATGTCATTATCTAGACACTTTCTGTGGAAAGACATCTCAATGTCCCTTTGGCACAAGGTCCAAGTAATTCCTTTCCTATCTGTTTCAGAGTTGGTTACCATGTCTATGTCCCTTCATGAACAGTCCTGGGGACCGCTCACTCTCACCCTCAGCACTAGAATGACTGTTAGGACAATCTCCATGCTGTCTTCGCCAGGTGCCATGGATAGAGTTAAATTGAGAGAGGAGGAAGAGGGAAGGAGATTGAAATCACTCTTCCCTGTTACACCAAGAGTTGTTATACGATATTCCCTTCTGCCAATTAAATTGCTACCATTTCCCATTGAGATGGTTTCTCAGGACAAAAAGGGAAACTTATTTCTATAGGTGTGCCCAAATCCTTGCAGTTCTTCACATTCTGATTAAAAGAGGACTAGATACAGATTCTTAAACACACATCAATACAACTGCTCTCTCAGTTCCCCAAACAATCAGAGTGTAGTCCTACCAACCAACCTGTGGCATAAAGATTGCTTCCTGTTTCTAAAGATGCTAGGATAGGTAAACATTACAGGCTTTGTCCTTTTATGCATGTGTGTCCCTGGAGACCATATTCCTATTTCCAAAATCAATCATTGATCTCTGTGGGACATTCACAAGACATGACCAAAACAATGATATCTTGTGAGTCAAATAATTAATGACTTTGATGAGAGTAACTATCCCAAGTTGGTACATACCATTCTAATAAGACATGCTCCCCTTCAGAGGTCATGAAGAATATTAGAGCATTGTATACTGCATCCTAACATCCCTCAGTGAACCAGGGACCATGTTCCCATCATGAAATAGAATAGGTCTTATCACTTTTGCCTGTCTATTACACAACAGGCTCCTTCCTGGCGGGCTGAGGGTCTGAAGGCACAGCAGAGTAGTGCCCAACACCAGAAAGGGATGGGAATAATGAATTTCTTTCTTTCTTTCTTTCTTTCTTTCTTTCTTTCTTTCTTTCTTTCTTTCTTTCTTTCTTTCTTTCTTTCTTTCTTTCTCTCTCCCTTCCTTCCTTCCTTCGTTGCTTCCTTCCTTCCTCCCTCCCTCCCTCCCTCTCTCTCTCTCTTTCTTTCTTTCTTTTGAATAATTTCTTTCTTTCTTTCTTTCTTTCTTTCTTTCTTTCTTTCTTTCTTTCTTTCTTTCTTTCTTTCTTTCTTTCTTTCTTTCTTTCTCTCTCCCTTCCTTCCTTCCTTCCTTCGTTGCTTCCTTCCTCCCTCCCCCCCTCCTTCCCTCCCTCCCTCCCTCCAGCTCTCTCTCTCTCTCTTTCTTTCTTTCTGTCTTTCTTTCTTTCTTTCTTTCTTTCTTTCTTTCTTTCTTTCTTTCTTTCTTTCTTTCTTTCATTCTTTCTTTCTTTCCTTCTTCCTTCATTCCTTCCTTCCCTGCTTCCTTCCTTCCTTTCCTTTCTTTATTTTTTCCCAGTGTATACCAAGACTATCAAGTTATCCTTACATGTATACATTTTCCCTCACCCTTTCTTCTGTTGCAACATGAGTATCTAGACATATTTCTCAATGCTACTCATCAGGATCTCCTTGTAAATCTATTATAAGTTGTCTCTGAAAACCCCAAGCTCCCGATCCCTCCCACTCCCTCCCCCTCCCATCAGGCAGCCACAAGTCTCTTCTCCAAGTCCATGATTTTCTTTTCTGAGGAAATGTTCATTTGTGCTGGATATTAGATTCCAGTTATAAGTGATATCATATGGTATTTGTCTTTGTCTTTCTGGCTCATTTCACTCAGGATGAGATTCTCTAGTTTCATCCATGTTGCTGCAAATAGCATTATGTTGTTCTTTTTATAGCTGAGTAGTATTCCATTGTGTATATATACCACCTCTTCTGAATCCAATCATCTGTTGATGGACATTTGGGTTGTTTCCATGTCCTGGCTATTGTGAATAGTGCTGCAATGAACATGCGGGTGCATAGTGCATGTGTCTCTTTTAAGTAGAGTTTTGTCTGGATAGATGCCCAAGAGTGGGATTGTGGGGTCATATGGAAGTTCTATGTATAGATTTCTAAGGTATCTCCAAACTGTTCTCCATAGTGGCTGTACCAGTTTGCATTCCCACCAACAGTGCAGGAGGGTGCCCTTTTCTCCACAGCCCCTCCAGCACTTGTAATTGGTGGATTTATTAATGATGGCCATTCTGACTGGTGTGAGTTGGTATCTGATGGTAGCTTTGATTTGCAATTCTCTTATAATCAGCATTTTCTCATGTGTTTGCTGGCCATCTGTATATCTTACTTGGAGAACAGCCTATTCAGGTCTTTTGCCCATTTTTCCATTGGGTGATTGGCTTTTTTGCTGCTGAGTTGTATAAGTTGCTTATATATTCCAGAGGTTAAGCCCTTGTCCATTGCATCATTTGAAACTATTTTCTCCCATTCTGTAAGTTGTCTTTTTGTTTTCTTTTTGGTTTCCTTTATTGTGCAAAAGCTTTTCAGTTTGACAAGGTCCCATGGGTTTATTTTTGCTCTTATTTCTATTGCTTTGGGAGACTGACCTGAGAAAATATTCATGAGGTTGATGTCAGAGAGTTTTTACCTATGTTTTCTTCTAGGGGTTTGATGGTGTCCTGTCATATATTTAAGTCTTCCAGCCATTTTGAGTTTATTTTTGTTCATGGTATGAAGGTGTCTCCTCATTTCATTGCTTTGCATGCAGCTGTCCAGGTTTCCCAGCAATGCTTGCTGAATAGATTTTCTTTTTCCCATTTGATGTTCTTGCCTCCCTTGTCAAAAATTAATTGACCATAGATGTCAGGGTTTATTTTTGGGTTCTCTATTCTGTTCCATTGGTCTGTCTGTCTGCTTTTATACCAGTACCACACTGGTTTGATGACTGTGGCTTTGTAATATTTTTTGAAGTCTGGGAAAGTTATGCCTCCTGCTTGGTTTTTGTTTCTCAGGATTGCTTTGGCGATCCTGGGTCTTTTGTTGTTCCATATAAATGTTTGGATTGTTTGTTCCAGTTCTGTGAAAAATGTCCTAGGTATTTTGATAGGGATTGCCTTGAATATGTAAATTGCTTTGGGTAGTTTGGCCATTTTTACAATATGGATTTTTCCAATGCATGAACATGGACTATCTTTACATTTCTTTACATCTTTGATTTCTTTGATTATAGTTTTATAGTTATCAGCATATAAGTTCTTTACCTCCTTGGTCAGGTGTATTCCAAGTTATTTGATTTTGTGAGGTGCCATTTTAAAAGGTATCGTATTTTTGTATTCCTTTTCTAAGATTTCATTGCTGGTATACAGAAATGCGACTGACTTCTGAATGTTAATCTTATATCCTGCTACTTTGCTGAATTTGTTGATCAGTTCAAGGATTTCTTGGGTTGAGTCCTTAGGGTTTTCTATGTATAGTATCATGTCATCTGCATACAGTGACAGTTTGATCTCTTCTCTTCCTATATGGATGCCTTTTATTTCTTTTGTTTGTCTAATTGCTGTGGCTAGGACTTCCAAAACGATGTTGAAGAGCAGTGGTGAGAGTGGGCATCCCTGTCTTGTTCCGGATTTGAGTGAGAAGGCTTTCAGTTTTTCCCCATTGAGGATTATATTTGCTGTGGGTTTGTCATAAATGGCTTTGATTATGTTCAGGAATGTTCCCTCTATACCCACTTTGGTGAGGGTCTTGATCATGAATGGATGTTGGACTTTGTCAAATGCTTTTTCTGTGTCTATTGAGATGATCATATGATTTTTGACTTTTTTTTTGTTAGTGTGGTTTATGATGTTGAATGATTTGCATATGTTGAACCATCCTTGTGAACCTGGGATGAACCCTACCTGGTCATGGTGTATGATCTTTTTGATATGTTGTTGAATGCAGTTGGCTAAGATTTTGTTGAGAATTTTTGCATCTATATTCTTCATGTTATTGGGCGATAATTTTCTTTTTTGGTGGTATCTTTGTCTGGTTTTGGGTGAATTTCTTTATGAGAATAAAGCTGCTCAAGTACACTAACCACTTCCTATGTGTTAGGTAGTATTCTGAATACACCTATTAACACATTTCACTTCCCAGAAATAAGTGAGGTAAGTATAATCATGCACCTTTATGAATGAGGTGACAGTTGCACAGACGGGTTTAAGTTGCACAAAGCCATAAGTGGAATCGCTAATAGAATGAGTTCACATATTATTCTTTGGCCTGTGCCACCCACACAACCCTGTGAATAGCAGAACGACTGAACAGTCCTAAATAGTCTACTCTCTACTTGATGCCAGAGGCCACTTAAGGTTTGCTGGAAGGACTTCTCCCAGATCTGCTCCTTTGCTGACTATAGAATGTCTCCCTAAACCAATAGTGTGTAAACAGCAGTATGTGGTTTGTGTCTTTGGATACACCAAATATTTCAGGAGTTCCTTAAATGTAATTAGTTTCAGGTAATCTGTTTCCAAATTCTCAATAACCTATGTGGTTTTCTCTAAAACTGATCCATCTGATAATTCCCTGAGATTGAATAGTTTTTCTGTGTTTCCATTCCACCTAGCACTCTCACTTTCCACTCTTTCATTTTTTTAAAAGCAAGGATTTCTCTTATTACTCTGTGAGTTATCCAAATTAAAAAATGAAAGCAGCCTTCCAAAACCTAAAACATAAGAGCTCTGTGAAATATTTATTTCCATGGAGCTTTAATCAAGTCTATATATCCTTATCTTTCTATCATCTATCTACCTACCTACCTGTAAAATTTCTTGTGGAAAATAATGGCTTTAGATGTGTTTCAGCCAATACAATGATGTTTTGAGATTAGATACTAATAGCTTGATGAGATTTGTTTAGTATCTGTTTTTTGTTGTTGTCCTGAACCTCTTGTCACAAAATATATCCCCCGAATGAAAGAATCTCATGACAGTAAAACTAAACAAAATCTATAAAGACCATCATTGGCAGTGAAACTTTGCACTATCTGAGCAACACACTCACAGGAAAGTTGCTTTGCTTAATTGTTTATCTTAATCATAAAGAGAAGGAAGGTGGTTTTTTTAAAAAAATTAAATATAAAAATATTATTGCAATTTATTTCATGGCCATTATCCCATAAGTTGAATAATCTAAATATGAAGTTCTAAGTTTTTGATGAACTGTATTTAATCCACCTAAAATAATACCATTTTAGAATAATAATGTATTGGAAAGTTTTGATGAATTCAACATCTAAAATTTTCTAAACTCTTCTTTTTTTTTGTCATTTTAGGGCCACATCTGTGGTATATGGAGGTTCCCAGGCTAGGGGTCTGTCAGACTTGGGATCAAGCTGGCAGCCTACACCAGATCCACAGCATTACCTAGATCCAAGCCTCATCTGCAACCTACAACACAGCTCACAGCAACGCTGGATCCTTAACACATTGTGCAAGGCCAGGGATTGAACCTGTGTCCTCGTGGATACTAGTAAGATTCATTTCTGCTGAGCCACAATGGGAACTCCTAAACTCTTCATTGTTTTAATCAAGATGTTCTTTAAAAGGGAAGAATAGTAGATATATTTAATTGTTATATGACAAGCAATAGAGACTATTGAGTACAAAATGAGGATACATAATTACTCATTCTTACATTCATTCATGCATTTATTAAATCATATTTATTATAGGTTTACCCTGAGCTAGGTTCTTAGATATTGGGGGAAAAGAAAAAGAACTTTGTTTTGTCAACAATTTATATTTGATGGGCGACACACAAAAATACATATAGCAGTCATTTTCCAATAATTATAAGTGCTAAAAATATATAATTGAAGGCACCATTTTCAATAGGGAGTTCAGACAAATCTACTATGAGGTGCTTTTTGAGCATGGACCATTATGAAGTGAGGGAGAAATTTATACAGATAAATGGTGGAAGAGTGTTGAGTTTGGGCAAAGGGAATGGAAAACAACTTCTTTTCTTTCTTTTTTTTTTTTTTTTTTTTTTTTGTCTTTTTGCCTTTATGTGAGCCACTCCCGTGGCATATGGAGGTTCCCAGGCTAGGGGTCCAATCGGAGCTGTAGCTGCCAGCCTATGCCAGAGCCACAGCAACTCGGGATCCGAGCTGCGTCTGCAACCTACACCACAGCTCATGGCAATGCTGGATCCTTAACCCACTGAGCAAGGGCAGGGATTGAACCCTCCACCTCATGGTTCCTAGTCGGATTCGTTAACCACTGCGCCACGACGGGAAATCCACAACTTATTTTCAAATAGACAGCTTTAAAAAAATGCATCTCAATAATTCTGCAGTTTACAGTGATATTCCAGGCATTCTAAATTTCATATATATATATATATATATATATATATATATATCGGACATATATATATATCAGAGTGACATTAGTTATAGCAGGAAATAAAAATGAAAACTTTTCTGAGACTATCTACAGGTATTTTTTTAAATGTATTTATTTCACTGAATTGGCAGTTCTTAGAAAAATAACAAAATATGGGATGACACATGTAAAATACTTTTCCAGTTCAATTTCATTAATAAAGTATTGTTAAATAATTGAAGCTCAACATAAATAATCTGGATACTGAAACACAAAAAAATTAAAATTTTAAGTCTTTTGAAGATTTTCAAGGAAATAAAAAGTACTCAAGCCAAAGCTACAAGCCTCAAATCATAATTATAAGAACAGCTTGCTATACATTTTTCCTGTCCCAGATGTAATTTTTGGCCACATATTCCTGAATGCAGCATTAGAATAGGAGAGCATGTAGATCATTCTTTGTCCGTCCTGAAGAATCAGGACATTCCAAGGACAGTGAATCCCTCATTTCAATTCAATAAACTGGAGTAGTGTAAAACATAATCATATTGGTAGGACATTATGTTTCTCTATCAATCCACTTGCCAAAATAACTAGGTCATTAATGGTGGTTTAAAAAAGTGTAACCACAAATGAAGTAAGAATTTGATTAAATACCTATGCCAAAATCGCACCTAACAAAAATAATAACATAGTCTTAATGTAATTTCATACCAGATCTATGTTTAAACTTCTACAAGTGTCGTCGAGATATATTTTTACAGATAGTTTGAATCACAGTTCAAACAAATTTAGTTGTAACTAGATTTCCTTTATTATATGACCATTCCAGTGTTATGTGATATTACGTTCCATATGTCATGTAACAGTTCCTTGTGTGTGTGTTTAGGTAATTATTTTTGAGAAATTGTATCAGTTGTAGAATGCTTCATAGCCTGTATTTGACTTATTGCTTTATTTGGTGTCATCTGATTTATTCCTAAACAAATTTTTTAAACTGTTACATCAAGAACTGGGAGTTGGGGTTATTAGAAGCAAACTACTGCATTTGGAGCAGATAAGCAATGCGATCCTGCTGTATAGCACAGGGAACTATATCTAGCTATTTGTGATGGAACATAATGGAGGAAAATGTGAGAAAAAGAATGTGTATATATGTGTGTGTGTATCACTGGGTCACTTTGCTGTATAGCAGAAATTGACTGAACATTGTAAATCAACTATAATAAAAAATGCAGGTAGGCGTTCGTGCTGTGGCTCAGCAGTGACAAACCTGACTAGTATCCATGAGGATGCAGGTTCAATCCCCAGCCTCACTCAGTGGGTTAAGGATCTGGCATTGCCATGAGCTGTGGTGTAGGTCACTGATGCGGCTCAGATCCCAAATTGCTGTGAGGTAGGACTGGAAACTTCCATATGCCACAGGTGCAGCCCTAAGAAAAATGCATGTAGATTAGTAGATTAAAAAAAAAGCTGTATTAGTTCAGAGTCACACTTTTAGTTTCTTCTAGGCAAGAATTCTTCATATGCGGTTCTGATTGCTGCCAGTTGCATTGCCCTGTGAGCTCTGTTGTCTGACTTTTAGTCATGCTTAGTCTTATCTGTGGATTCAAGTACTGTCAGCTTAATTACTTCATTTTAACATTTCCTACCAACTACTCAATTAATGATTTTAATACCCATTGAAGTCATGCCTTGAACTTCCCATCCTTTTTTTATTATTTATAATTGTATTTCTTCTGAATTTCCCCTCATAACTGTTGGGTAACCCTGAAATACAGTTTGGGAAGGAAAGACAGAATAAACAATTACCTCATTTATTTACCAAGTCTCAGAATAATGACCTGATACCCCTACCAACTTTAATTTATCTTGATAGGCATAAGGAACAGAACTAATTTTATCTTTTCCCATATGTCTGTTAAATTATCCCCAAAACACTTATTAAAAAGTCTGCCCTGGAGTTCCTTTTGTGGCACAGTGGCTTAAAAATCCACCTGCAGTGGCTCAGGTCTCTGTGGAGGTGAGGGATTGACCCCTGACCTGATACAGAGGGTTAAAAATCCAGCATTGCTACAGCTGTGGCTTAGGTCACAGCTGTGGCTCAGATTGAATCCCTAGCCCAAGAACTTCCTTATGCCACAGACATAGCCATAAAACAAATCAAAACAAAACAAAACAACAGAAAAGTCTGCCCTTTCCCCACACATTAAAAAAATAATTTATTATTTTTATTTTATTGTAACTAGACATGTTTTAGATTTAAACATATTTGCTGCCTTTATATTAACTTAATTTTAATTTTATGTTCATCAAAAGCCAGTGGGAGCCATTTCAAATTGCCTCCTGTGTCTCTTTGAATTGATCCATCTAGCCACTATTATAGTTCTTGTTTCTTGGAAATTAAGTTGCTCAAAACTCATTTTATTTTCTGCTTCATACTTCAAATCAGCCATTTCTCCAAAAAGCTCTGTTTTGGTTCAGATGGTAATGATTTCCTTTCAGAGGGAATTTTTAGAGTAGAGATGTTCTTTGCTATTGAATTGTCACTGTTAGTGATATTTGTTTTAAGAGAAAAAAAAGTATTTCAAACTGAATTTCTAATTTAAATTGAAATTATTTTTTTTTTCATTTTACCTTCTCTTAGAGCTGTAACTCTCCTCTCATGCTAATAACTTTAGTTTCACCTGCATGTTAATAATTTATGTCATTTCACTTATTTACTTTTTACTAAAATAAGCATTACATAATGAGATGGTACACTCAAAATGCTGGGTTTAAAGTCCTTTATAGAAAATGTTTCACTCTTTTTGACCATGTTTCCAAATTTATAAGCAGATTATTTTTTAAATTATATATATATTTGGTATACTTTTTGATACAAACCTATGTCTTAAACTATGTGAAATATTGCATGTCCTCCAAATTAAAGCTATAAGGTACATTGCTAATCAATTTATTTTTTATCTTTTTTTTTTTTTTTGTCTTTTTTGTCCTTTTAGAGCCGCACCCGTGGCATATGAGGGAGATTCCCAAGCTAGGGGTCTAATCAGAGCTGTTGACACAGCTATACCAGGGGTCTATACCAGAGCCACAGCAAGGCCAGATCTGACCTGCATCTGCAACCTGCACCACAGCTCACTGCAACACTGAACCCTTAACCCACTGAGCAAGGCCAGGAATCCAACCCGCAACCCCATGGTTCCTAGTCTGATTCTTTTCTGCTGTGCCACAACGGGAACTCTGCTAATCAATTTCTTTCATCCCCTCTTATGCTTATGGATTTTTATTTTGCCTTTCTCTCTCCTTTCACATAATTTATCATAGTATAAAATCTTTTCTACATCTTGTGTTTATTCACTTATGTTCTAGAGGATACGCCATAGCAATATATAGAAATCTTCCTATTTTCATTTACACAACTGCATACCTACTGATCTGTAAATGCTTTGAAAAGGGATAAATGCACATGTATCATTGCTATTACTTCAAATTCCATGTAACATGCTACCTTCATGCCCCCAATGTATAAAAATGTCTATTTCCCCACAGCTGCATTAACAGGGCTTTGGACATTCTGATAGGCATAAAACAAGAGCTCAGAGAAGTTGTCATTTGTGTTTCAGTTATTATGAGTCAGGCTATACAATTCTTCACGTTACGGTCTATTTGTATTTCTTTTGTATAGACTGTGAAATTATATCTTATTGTAACTTTTTCTAGAGGATTGTCATTTCTTCCTCTGCTGTATATGAAATAGTGGTAACTTTTTCTAGAGGATTGTCATTTCTTCCTCTGCTGTATATGACATAGTGGTAACTTTTTCTCACTTTGTTATTTGTAATTTTATTTCATTTTCTACTATTTTGCCAAGAAGTTTTATATATATTCATGTAGTTTTAAAGTGACTTTTAGAACTCTCTTTTGATGTGTGAAATAAAGCAAGATCTAATTGTATTCTTTTATTATATGGGTAATGATTTGTCCCAATATGACACTGTTTTAATAATGGGGTTTTAATATTTTAATTATATACAGATAGTCTTTGTAATATAATTTGCTTTAATTTTTAGGTGGTTTGTAAACAGATATTTGTGCTTATTCAGTCATTCATATAAACATTAGAACAGAACTTTTAAAATATGACCTCAGTATTTCCTGATATAATGTATATTATATCCATACCAGCTTTAATGCATATGAAGGAGACTAGATAATGCCTGTAGAGATTTCCAAACCTAGTAATACTGAGGCTGAAGCCTTTTTAGTAATAATATCCAATAATATCAAAGAGTATTGAAATGACAAAAATGATGGCCCGTTCTGAAGGACAAAACATTTTTGTGACCTAGAAGTACCATGGTAAAAAAGCACTAGATTTAGAATCACCAGAAGTGCCTTCCTCTCTCATGTCAGTCATTTTCAGATCAGTTTCTTGAACCTCTGTGTCCTCACCTACACAATTGGTCTAAGTGTCCTTGCCCTCTGTACTTCTTCATGTAAGCTGACTGAAGTATAAGACTGTCCATCAATGGAATCCATAGAACCCAAAGGATGAAGTATCAGAAAATAAATAAAAGTGTCCCCTCACTTTTATCACACAGCATATCCATCTTATCTCTCAACAATTACACGATGCTTCAGTGAGATGCAATACAAGAAACTTTAAGGGCAAGTGAGTCATTGTCATAGGCAGCAACAAAAAAGAAAATCCTTTTCTATGATGAGTTAACATCATCCAATCACCAGTGCCCCACATTGAATCTTTGCTTTTGCTTTGTAATATTTTATTTGTTTGCTTTTAGAGAATTTGAAGAAATAGATGCTTTATGACCAAACTCATGTCAAATTAATCCCAGAATTTACTTTGCATTACCAAGTGATTTGAACTAACCAAATAAACATATTAACATCACAGATATCTATAAAAACCTCATGCAAGTATATGCTATGGGTTATAGAAGGCTCTGCTCCTATTTTTCATGGAGATTTAAGACACCCCTTGACATCAGTGAAAAGAGACTTTTGTGTCTATTAATTTCTGGAAGGCATCCTTCACATCTTTATTCCTCAGGCTGTAGATCAGAGGGTTCAGCATGGGGTTGACCACTGTGTAAGTTACAGAGGCCACTTTGACAGTCTGTCGAGAGTTCTGGGAATTGGGCACACAGTACAGGGAAAGGATGGTCCCGTGGAAGATGGTGATTTCGGTCAGGTGGGAGGCACAGGTGGAGAAGGCCTTGCGGTGACCACTGACAGAATGGATGTTTAGGACCGTAACAAAAATGAAGACATAGGAAGTGAGGATTATAAGCAGTGTACTCACCTCATTGAAGATGGCAAAGCCGAAGAGTAGCAGGTTAGGAATGCATATGTTGGAGCTCGACACAGAAATGAGAGCCAAGTATTCACAGAAAAAGTGGTTGATTATGTGATGCCCAGAAAAGTTCAATTGGAGGGCATAGCAAAGGAGTACCAAGGGGCCAAACATACCCCAGAGATATGACGCAGCCACAAGCAGGGCACAGAGCCTCTGTGACATGACCACTGTATAAAGCAGGGGATTGCAGATGGCCACAAAGCAGTCATAGGCCATCACTGCCAGCAAGAAGGACACTGTCTGTCACCACAGCAGTTCAGGACAGGAAGTACTGCGACATGCAGCTAGAGTGGAAGATGATTTTATCAGCCATGACCAAGTTCTTCAGGAGCTTGGGAGTGACAATGAAAGAGTAACAAAAATCAACAAAAGAAAGGTGACTAAGGACAAAGTACATGGGGGTGTGAAACTTGGGGTTAATTTTGATGATTACTATCATCCCAAGATTTCCTACCAGGGTGATAATGTACATGATCAGAAACACGAGGAAGAGGGGAATCTGAAGCTCTGGGAAATCTGTGAAACCCAAGAGGGCAAAGGTTGTCTCCACACTCAAGTTTCTTGAAGCCATTAGCATAATGCCTTTGAAAAGAAGGGCTGGGGGAAGAGAGTTGTTCCTGACAAAGAGAAGATATACACAAATGAGTGGAAAACATGTCATGACATTCTACAGTGGACTAAGGAAAATGAGGAGAAAGAATTATTCATCTTAAACCCTAGTTTCTTCCACACAGAGCATGCCTCATACACATAACGGCTAAGGATATACCAAACCAAGCTGAGTCTCTGAAATGCCTTTGCTCTCCCATTGCAATTGGTATTTCCATATGAAATACTTATCATATTATACTGTGTAAATCCACCCATTAGCTAGTAACATAACATGCACATAACTGTTAGAAAACATTTGCACATAAATGCATAAACTAGTGAAGGAGTCTAAGTAAAAACATAACATGCTGGCTGCAAAGAACAACATGTATTGCTAGTATATTCTGCCTGCATACACAAATCAATATGTTTCTCTTCTAAGGATAAAGTAAATTAGAAGAGAAATCTAAGAACAGAACATAGCAATCCCATTTTAGCACCTTTTGTTCGGTGATGGCTAATTCTCTCAAGGAATATTTCAGCTGCTGAGAAGGACAAGGAATCATTTTGAATTCTGAATGGAGTGTATACTTCATTAACATTTATAGACTATGAATTATCTTCCATTGTATATATATATCTCTTAAGGCCCACAAGACATATCAGGTAAGAATTCCTTCAGAATTAACTAGTTCCCAGAGTTCCAATTGGGGCACACTGGGTTAAGAATCTGACCATAGCTGGTTCAGGTCCCTGAAGAGGTATGGGTTCAATTTCTGGCCCAGTGCAGTGGGTTAAAGGATTTGTTTTGCCACAGCTGCAGCATGGGTGGCAGGTATGGCTTGGATTCAATCCCTGACCTGGAAATTTCCATATGCTGCAAGTGCAGCCATTAAAAACTAATAA
The DNA here is from genome assembly GCF_054392235.1 of Sus scrofa. NCBI lineage: Eukaryota > Metazoa > Chordata > Mammalia > Artiodactyla > Suidae > Sus > Sus scrofa. The sequence goes on along the minus strand of NC_139383.1, from coordinate 102,395,335 downwards.
TTGTCCTCATTCTTGTGAAAATTTATATATCAAATTAAGGTGCATATAGAGCAATATGTATAAATACTTACATCCAGGAGGTTATCTTATTTGTGAAATAGCTTCCACTTGTCAGGAGGCCAACTCTGCATGGTTTGTTCACTTCTTTCTTTAATATTATTGGACTCAGGATTGGAGAGCATTTATAGTGAATTAACATAAAAAGAAAAGTTAAAAAAGATCCTAGTTACCATATAAAGAATGTAGTCCTTTTACTGCTTCATAAACAGCCTGAAAACTTACCTGCTACAGAGAAGCAGGTCACCCCCACCCCGTTTCTCTGTAAAGTGGGTATTTCTGGAGCACCAAATTTCTTACATCGACCTTTGTAGCTCTTGGGGACTCAAACTCTGGAGGATCACTGGCAATTTATTCCCCACAAGCATCAAAACAGGTCATTAAAGCAAATGGCAGGTCTCTTTTACCATTTTAATGACTGGAATTTCTTTAAAATTACACAGAGTGACAGTCGCTTCCAGTTGACTACTAGGCTTTGTTTGCACATAACTGAAATGCCCTCTGGAATTAATAAAACTAACCTAAGGAAAGGCAACATTTTATATATATGTATAAATTGAGGTTCACAATTGGAAGCTGATTCACATCATTTTCTTTGCATTTTGATTTGTCTATTTCTTGAATACATAGTATAATACCTATTCTGTTCTGGATCTATTTCTCATTTACCAAAAAATGACAAGATTCAGATATACTTTCCTGAAGTTTGGATGAAAAAATATTTTTTTTTACACTCACTGTACCCATTGATGTGATTATTTTCCTAGAAAGTCTTTGGTTGAGATGTGTTTTGTGTGTGAGTTATCATAAATAGAACACAAATCAATTCACAGTCAGCTACTCTGTGTGTAATGGGATTCCATAAGTAGGTGATTTCTGTCCAAATGAAATCAGAGAAAAATACTACACTGGGTTCCTCTCCCTCCTCATTGTTGAACTCATCATTGCTCTTTCATTTAGTTTGTATAAAATATCTAGTAAGCTAAACAAATGTCTCTTTCTATATAGCTCACAAAACTACCTTGTCAATTCTATAAAACTGTCTTCCTTTTTTTTTTTCTTTTTTATTTTTGCGAGGGGATAAATAAGTTTTTGAAACATGCTCCAGGCTGTTTTGAATAGTATTCAAATATGGATTTATTTTATATTTCAAGAAAAGTTTTGATCAACACTGTGAAGAGAAATATTTAGGCTTACCAGGGCCAGTGTTGTGAAACAGCATAATTACTTTCTTTGAGTATCACTGTAACCTCGATTCCATCATAGGAATAAGGAAACACTCTGGAGGCATCCTCACAATAACAATTTTCCTTTTTCCCCATGATTTTCCTAGACAGAGGTCAGTCTGATTCCTAATGTCCTGGACTGAATAGGAACATACTCCTCCCTTTAAGTAAGTTTTCTGATTTTCTTGTGATGTTCTTGTCCCAACTCTTTGGCTAAGAGATTAGTCAATGTGGTCATATTTATTTAGTCTTTGATCATGCATCTTTTAGTTTTCATTATTTAGAAAGATTACTGTATTTGTTTCCTGTCACTACAATAATAAATTTACCAAAAATGCTGTGGTTTAAAATACCACATTAATTATCATCTTGAGGTCTTGCAGGCAAGTTGTCCAAAAAGAGTCTCATGGGCCTTAAGGAGTCTGCAAAGCTGGTTCCTTCTGGATGTTCCAGAGGACATCCATTCCTTGCTTCTTCTGCTGGCTGCTGGCATTCCTTGGCTTATGGCTGCAGCATCCAATCTTTGCTTCCATGGTTACATCTCTACCTCTTCCCTAACAAATTCCCCCTTTCTCCCTCTTATACAGACACTCATATTTAGGATCCAGTCAGATAATCCAGGACAATATTTCTATCTCAAAAGCTGTAATCATATCTGTAAAGTCCCTTTTGGTTAAAAGGTAACATTCACAGATTCCAGAGTTTAAAGCCTGGGTATCTTTGGGGTCCTTCTTCAATCTATCACAGTAATCCTCTTCTTTTGCTCAGTGAAGACATTTTATGTATGTGTGTATGTATGTATGCATTTATATGTTTGTATATTCAGTATTTATTTATTTATCTTCTTTCATTAAGCTCCATGAAGTGCTAGGCAATGCTCCTAATTAAGAGGAAATACTTCCCCTCTCTCAGGACCTGGTGTTACAATCATTTAGTATTTCTATTCTTATTTATTTGATCTTTATGTCTTCTATATGTATCATCTGCCCCACTGAATAAAGAGAATAGATTAGCTCTTCACTCTTTTTCCAGCTTTATATAATTCTTTATCCATTCATTCTTTAACGGATATTTAAGTGGTTTCCATGTCTTGGCTATCGTGAATAATTCTGCACCAGGTATGGAGGAGCAGATATCTCTTCAGGATATAGTGACTTAGGCATTCCCATTGTGACTCAGTGGTAACGAACCTGACTAGGATCCATGAGGACACAGGTTCAATCCCTGGACTCGCTCAGTGGGTTAAGGATCTGGAGTTGCTGTGACCTGTGGTATAGGTCACAGATATGGCTCGGATCCTACATTGGTGTGGCTGTGGGGTAGGCCAGAAGCTGCAGCTCTGCTTCAACACCTAGTGGGAACTTGCACATGCCACAGGTGTGCCCATCAAAAAAAAAAAAAAAAAAGATATAATTATTTTTAAAAAAATGTGTTCCTGCTGTGGTGCAGTGGGTTAAAGATCTCACATTTCTGTAGTTGCAGTATAGGTCACAGATGTGTCTTGGGTTCAATCCCTGGCCCAGGAACTTCCATATGTTGCAAGCACAGTGGAGAAAAAATAAAAAGATGTAATTTCATTTCCCTTGGATAGATACTCAGAAATGAGATTGTTGGATCATATGGTAGTTCTATTTTCATTTTAATTTACCTTTTCTTTTTAAGGAATTTCCATACTATTTTCCACAGTGGTTATACAAATTTACATTCTCATCCGTAGTGCACCAGGATTCTGTCTTTTCCTTACTAGCAACTAAGCCATTTTTGCATTTCTTCTATCTTTTTTGTGTTTTGGGTAATAAGCATTCTAACAGGTATGAGGTGATAATCTCATTTTGGGTTTGATTTCCAGTTTCCTAATAGTGATGTTGAGTATGTTTTCGTGTATATATTGGTCATTTGTATGTTTTTTGGAAATAATACGTTACCTCTTTTAGGAAAAAGAAGAACATTGTAATTATGTTGTAAATCAAGGTGACTCCCTTGTTTTAGCTGAGACTTCGTAATATTTTTCAATGAGATAATTTCAGAATACTGAATAAGCTCAGTTAAAGAGCTTTTTTATATTTTAATTTTCTAGAGTTTCTTTTATTCTCTACCAATATACCTTTAAATATGAACCATTTACGATTTGCAACTTGCTAACCTTCTACATGTGAAATTTCTTGCCTTATGAAAGCATAAACAGTTTTGGGTTTACACCAGAGAAATCAGTCATAATGGGTGTAAACAAGCAAACTACATTTGAAGACAGGTTGTTTTACTGACTCCAAGCTCCCTGAGCATTGAAAGGTAATTGCTTCTTAGAAAAAGATATTTTGCTCCAGTTTAATGATCTCCCTTGGGGCAGAATGAAAGAACACTGAAACATTCTGTTGTGAATTTTTTTTCCCTATAAAGTACTTGAGAGGTTGACTTGAAACAAATTAACATGTACTTGTTTTTTAGAAACTACATTACAGATCAAAGACCTTTTCATAACCTCCAGATATTTCATACCCCTCTCCCTCCTCAGTGCTAACTTCATCTTTAATTTGGTGATTTTCATTTTAATGATACCATTTATTTTGTTCCTAAGTGAATATTCATAACCAATATACATGTGTGTGTGTGTGTGTGTGTGTGTGTGTAGTATTCATTGCACTTTTTTTTTGGCCTTTCCCTCAGTATGCAGAAATTACCAGGCTAAGAATTGAACCTGTGCCACAGTGATGGCAATGCCAAATCCTTAACCACTAGGCAATCAGGGAACACTTTCATTGTAATTCTCAACTGTTTAAATGATTTTGAATAATATTTATACTAACTGGTATTTTTTTTCTAATATAATTTTAACTTGTACAGCTCAATGTAACTATTTTTAATATTTATTTTGCTATTTGCTTTTTTTTAATTATAAGCTATATACAATGGAATCTTTTTTTTTTTTTTTTTTTTTTTTTTTTTTTTTTTGGCTATGCCTGAGGCATATGGAAGTTACTAGGCCAGGGATCAAACCCATACTACAGCAGTGACCCAAGCTGCTTTAGGGACAATGTTGGATCCTTAACCTACTGCACCACAATGGAACTCCTTTAAGAACTTTTGTAGACCTCTTTTTGTGCATATGTGTTTGAGTTTCTCCAGAGCAGTGATTTGCCCCCTTTTTCTCATAACATGATACAGACAGAAAATAATATTTAGAGGATACACAAGGAAAAACTGAAGATGATTTGTTTTATTTTCCCAGTACTATCACTTTCTTTAATGACTTTCCCAAGTAATTTGTCATGGATATTGCAATATTGATATTTAGCACATATTGATTATAGATATTGATTTTTTTTTGTATTTTTGCCTTTTCTAAGGCCACTTCCTGTGGCATATGGAGGTTCCCAGGCTAGGGGTCGAATCGGAGCTGTAGTCACTGGCCTACACCAGAGACACAGCAATGCAGGATCTGAGCCATGTCTGCAACCTACACCATAGCTCACAGCAACACCAGATCCTTAACCCACTGAGCAAGGCCAGGGATTGAACCCGCAACCTTATGGTTCCTAGTCAGATTAGTTGACCACTGTGCCACAGTGGGAACTCCTAGATGTTGATCTTTAGTCTTTCAAATATGTTGCACATTTTTTCTCTCCTTCTGAGGCTTCTCTTTTTTAATATCCCCATGTTCTTCAATGACATATGCTTTAATTTTAATGTGGTAACATTTATTTCACTTTTTGAGTATTTGCCTACTCCGAAACTGCAAATAAATTTTCTTTATTGTCTTAAGAGAGGCCATCTTTTATAAAAATTTTTTGTTCATTTGTTTTGTTTTTAAGGCTGCACCTGATGTGTGTGGAAGTTCCTGGGCCATGGATTGAATTCAAGCCTCAACTACAACCATACCTACAGCACAGCTACAACCACACTGGATTCTTAACTTACTGTGCTGGTCCAGGGATTAAACCCACACCACCACAGAAACAATGGTGAATCCCTAACCCAATGCACCACAGTGGAAACTCCTATAAGAATTCTTTTTTTTCTCTCTCTCTTTTTATGCACCCACAGCATATGAAAGTTCCTGGGCGAAAGGTTGAATTGGAGCTATAGCTGCAAATCACACCACAGCCATGTCAACACCAGATCTGAGCCACATCTGTAATCTATGCCATAACTTGTGGCAATGCCAAATTCTTAACCCACTGATTGAGGCCAGGGATCAAACCAGCATCTTTATAGGGATAATGTTGACTGCTTAACCTCCTGAGCCACAAAGGGAACTCCAAGATTTCTTAATAGAAATTATTTTTTACAGAGGGCTTTGCATAGATATTTTGCAGACTACTTACACATTTCAGACACTTTTTCTTGTGAATTGTGCATAATTATTTATGAACCTTAAATATTTTTGAGGTTCTATACTTCAAGAATTCTGGTGGTGATACATTATTATTTCAGTCTTTCCAATAAGCAAAATTATTGCTTGGCCAGTGCCCCAAAGAAATTTAGCCAGAAATATATGGAATGATCCAGAAGTGTTCTGGTACTTAATCAAAGCTATACACAACTTTCTCCCATTATGGCGAACCAGGGCCCATCTAATCCACAGATATTATTTATCAATTATACCTACAGCCTTAAAGGTTTGAATTCTTGAGTCTAAATAATTCAATGAACCAATGTTGCCTGAAATATTAACTATATTGCTGAATAAACTCTTCAATTTTTCTGAAATCTGTGTTAAAATCTGAAAAGGAAGGATCTTTAAATTAAACATGACCAGTTTTTTAAAACTATTCTCAGCCTAATTATAAGAGACACCATTGATGGTGGAAGCATAATTTTTATGGTTCTAACAACTGCAAGATTGGTAAGTGGCTATAGGATATCCAACTACAGCTAAGCACTTAAAATTAGACTAGAAATATCTTCCACAGTTCAATGATTAGCAGAAGCATTCACATAAATAATCACAGTCAATTTGAGTGTATTATTTGCATTTGTTTAGCTTTTTGAATCTCAAGTGACAACTGTATTCATTGCGGAGACAATACCTAAAGTCGTACCTAAGTGAACAAAACATAATACTGAATATTATCAGTTTCATCTGAAATGTATATTTCCTTTCTTCTTTTATTCATCCAGATAGTAGCCACTGAAGGTCAAATGTGTTTTCTAGGTACTTTCTAAGCAGTAGAGATATAAAGTACAATAATAATAATATAAGAAATTTCCACTCTTATTAGAGTTTATATTCTACTGAGAGAAACAAACAAGAGACAAAACATTGCATGCCCTAACCGTATCATCGATTATTATGAAAAAAATGTTAAGTCGGATCAAATGGACAAGATTTGACTCTCTCATTATAGTTTTTAGGAAGAATTTTATGGGAAGGTGACATTTGAATAGGCCCATAAATAATTTCACAGGAAATATTTATCAATATTAGATTGAGCACTAAAATATTTTGGAGCCTATTAACTTCCTCACAGGATCGTTCACACTTTAGTATCTCAAGGTATATATCAGTGAGATTAGCATAGGGATTAGCACAGTGTAAAAACACAGACCCTCCTGGAACAATTCCCAATGAGCATTTGGAGTTGAGCATGCTATGAAGAGAAAGGACGATGGTGGTGGATGACACAGGTAGGGAGGACTCTGTGTTGCTCCCAGGTAGAAAGTGCCTTTAGGAAAATGATCGAAAGGAAAGCTAGGAAATGACGACTGTGAACTTTCTTAATTCATTGAAATTGGCTAAAATAAACACATTATCTTGATAAAATGAACAGGATACAAAAGGGCAACAAAATATTCATGCAAAACATATTAACTATGATGGACTCAGAGCACGCAATACAATCAAGAGGCTGAGTGTAGGGAACAGTCTATACCCAACTGTGGTATCCAGCCAGGAGGATGGAACACAACTGGTATTGGACAACTGTGAGCTTTCAGGGGCTTACAAATGTTCAGGAAGCATTTAAGACCAGTGCTGCTAAAACTTAGACTTTTTTGTAAGGATTGTGTGTGGTTTAGGAGGAAAGAGAGAAGCAGAATTCATCATCTTTTGTACACTATATACATATACTTAACATGCTTCCGATTTCTATCCCTTTTCTGCTCTCACAGTTTGTTCTCAACATTAGACATGTTGCTTTTAAAATTTAGGCTACATCATATCCCTCTTCTAAAATCCTACGTATTTCCCCATTTCCCTTAAAGTAAAAGCCAATGTTCTTAAAATATACAACAAAGCCCTGCTTGAATATGTTTCTTGCCTTTCTAACTTCTACAAAGATTTAAAAACTTTAAAGAAAATTTAAAAAGGGAGTGTACTAAGACCCAAGGTTATGAAGGCTTTATTTCTCTAATTTAAATATTTCACATTAAGGAACCATGCTGGTTATAAAGCTTGTGAAATTATCAAAATTTCATGATTAAAATTATTTTATTTCAGTCATAACTTAAATCAGTTTAATAACTAGTCAAACTGTTGCCTATGGAAGAAAGGGGAAAAGGGGAGTTGACATTAAGGGGCCTCTGATGACTCCATATACAATCCGACATGCATCTAAACCAGCTGAATTTTACCCCAAGTAAAAATGTCTGTTTAGATTCCTACTTTTCAGAGTCTGGTCCAATATCATGTAATACCAGAATCACTTACTTGGAAGTCTATTAGAAGTGCAGACTCTTTGGGTCCATCAAGGACCACAGCACCAATATCTGAGTTTTCATGCACACCTCAATGGTGTGCAAGAGGAATAAGGCTTTAAAACCAATGAGTATCTTGGTTTGATGGAAATTTTGGTAATTTGGCCAAATAAAAATAAATGAATAGATTCAGGCACTTTTTTTCTGCCTTTTTCTATGTTGTCTTTTATTACTTTCTTCCTCTTTTATTCACAAATCCAAGTCCAGAGAGAAGTCATGTTTTCTCTATATGCAAGCCAATGTGCCACAAAGTATGGAATAATGTGATTCTTTCTGAAGGGAAATGGATGACAATGATTACTTTGTCATAAGTGTTTTGGAAAAGGGAGTGTCTATACATTTTGCATCCCAATACCACACATACAAACACACACACACACACACACACACACACACTACACACACACACAAACACACACACACACAAAGAAATATGTAGTCCCGGGGAGTTCCTGCTGTGGCTCAGCATATTAAGAACCTGACATAGTGTTTGTGAGGATTCGGGTTTGATCCCTGGCCTTGCTCAGTGGGTTAAGGATCTGGTATTGCTGTGAGCTGTGGTGTAGGTCACAGATTTGTCTCAGATTTGGCGTTGTTGTAGCTGTGGCATAAGCTGGCAGCGGCCGCTCTGATTTGACCCCTGGCCTGGGAACTTCCATAGGCCACAGGTGCAGCTGTTAGAAAAAAAAAAAAAAAAAGAGAGAGAGGGAGTGAGGAGTTCTCATCGTGGCTCAGTGGTTAACAAACTCAACTAGTATCCATAAGGATGCAGGTTTGATCCCTGGCCTCACTCAGTGGGTCAAGAATCCAGCATTGTCATGAGCTCTGCTCTAGGTTGAAGACATGGCTCGGATCCCACGTTGTCATGGCTGTAGTGTAGACCGGCAGCTGTATCTTTGATTAGACCTCTAGCTTGGGAACCTCTATATTCTGTAGGTGTGGCCCTAAAAAGACAAAAGACAAAAAAAGAAGAAAGAGAGATACAATCCTTCCTGATGGAATTAAAACTGAAAATTTTCATTTCACTGTCCAGAATGAAGACCAGCCTTTGAGAAGCATTATCTGTAAAATGGACAATAGGGTACTTTAGTAACTGGTCAGAATATTATGGTAGTCACATGGGAAACCTGCTTTATAACTAAGAAAAAATAAAAGTAAGATATCTGTTTACTTTATGTTTTATAGTTGTCTACCTACTCACAAGGTAGGGTGACATACCTTTATAGTATAAGGTGAAGTTAAGTGTTTTATTTGAGACCAACACATGTGCTCTGGAGATGTGGCTATTATTTAATCACAAAGGTGATGTGGAACCACAATATCACACATCTATACAGTACATATCATAAGGAAACTTCTGTGATACAGACTATGGTCAGTGAGAGATAAACACAAACGACATTTTGAATTATTTTCTAACTCAGTCACTTAGTGGGTTAAGACCAACAAATGAATAATCAATTTAGAGGACAGTTCAATTAAAATAAGTGTAACCCTGCCATATTTGTCTGGCACATGAATCTATGCCATGCAAGTAAAACATGTTGTTAACTAATGATTAACCTTTGAAGGCAAAACAATAATTAGAGAAATTTTTTGAACTGTACTATGATATCGTATTAGTAAATAAAATTTACAGTATAAAATTTACAGTATCAAGTTTGACACATCAGGCTGTGAAATATGTGGGATTAGTAACACATATTTAGTAATTGTGCATTTTTGTGCATTTTTGTTCCAGTCCCCCTGTTAATCTTTCCAGATATAAAATCCACACTTTTCCTTGAAAGTCAGGGTCATTTTGTTTAACGTCATTTCCTATATTATGGTAAAATCACAGGAGGCCTCAGGAAGAAAGGAGTAAAGAACTTGGCCTCATTTTAGAGATGGTCCCTCCAGGCTCTCATTGCTAATTGGCCCATATTCACACTCTGAGTCAGCTACAACTTTTCAGAATTCCTCTCTAATCCTGAGATTCCGATTACTTGCATGGAATGGAATAATATTTTTCAAAAAAAATGATTTACTGCACCAGTGTATGAGTCAAGATTTTATGGTCTGTTATTTATTGTTAAGTAAGACTCCTCGTGTTGCTGGAAGAAGTGACTACAGACTTGGTGGTTTAAACAATGGAAATGTATTACCTCACAGTTCCCAAGATTGGAAGCCTGAACTCTAGCGGCAGGTAGGGCTCTCCCTTCCTTGCATTCTCAGATTCCAGCGGCCCCTGAAGCCCCCTGATGGGTATTGGAAAAGGGGAAATCTCTGCCTGCATCTTCATACCCCTTCATCCCGTGTACCTCTGTATGTGCTTTTCTGTCTAAGGACACATGCATTGGATTTAGGGTTCACTTTCATCTTATCTTGATTCTTACCTTAATTACATCTGCCAAGATCCTGTTTCTAAATAAAGTCACATTCTGAGCTTCTGGGTGGATGTGGACATTTTGGGGGGACACCAATACACCCACAACATTTATGTTATTTCACATTTGGTTTACAGCTCTTTTACTATACATTGAACTGAATAGAAACCAAATGATCAACAAAGTGGTTTATGACTATATGATTAAAAACCTCATAAGCTGACTATGTAATTGGAATCACCGTCTCTACGAGAAGCATTGAACAGTGCTCTATGTAATGATCACATTTCTTTTGGAAATACAAAACATCAACAACATTGTATTAAGCGATTCATTAACTTCCTGGCACTCTCTTTCACTTCTGGCACTCTCTTTCACATCTTTGTTTCTGAGGCTGTAGATCAGAGGATTCAGCATGGGAATCAGCACTGCCTAAAATGCAGAACCCACTTTGACTATGAGCCATGAGCTTTCAGATTTGGGTACACAATAAAGGAATAGGACCATCCCATGGAAAAGGGTGATGGTGGTGAGATGGGAGGCACAAGTAGAGAAGGCTTTCTGGTGCCCACCAGCAGAAGGCATTTTTAGGATAGTGACAAAATGTGTATATAAGTAGTGAGGATAATTACCAGGCTGATCCCCTCATTAAATACGGTGATGACAAAACAAAGCACTTGGCTAATGGAGGGGTCAGAGCAGGAGACAGACACAATGACAGAGTACTCACAGACATAATTATTTATGATGTTAGACCCACAGAAGGACAATGCCAGGAGGAAAAAGGTGAACATCAAGGGAGAGACTATTCCCCACGGGTAGGGTCTGGCCACTAATGATGCACAGAGCTTTGGAGACATGACCACTGTGTGGATAAGAGGCTTAAGAACTGCCACAAATTGGTCATAGGCCATCACTGCTAACATAAATGTTCCTGCCACTGCAAATAAGCACAATATGAAGAATTGCATGATGCATCCGATGAAGGAGATAGTTCTGACTTCTACAACAAAGTTCTTCAACAGTTTGGGTGTAACTGTGGGGGAATAACAGAGGTCAATAAGGGACAGGTGGCTGAGAAAATAGTACATGGGAGTTTGCAGACTGGGACTGACCCTGATTATGGTGATCCTGCCAAGATTCCCTGTCACGGTGACTGTGTAGATGGCGAGGAACACCAGGAACAAGGGAACCTGGAGGTCAGGATATTCTGAGAAGCCCAAGAGGGTGCATGTGGCCCCAGCACTCTGATCTTCTTCATCTAAATCCGTGATTGCTGTTGGAGGAAATCTGAAATAGTGACAACAAAAATGATACCAGTGATGATGACGATAGTGTATGTAGATCACATTCACCATGTGGCAGATATTGTGCCATGATATTAAGATACATTATTATATTATTATTATTGGTTGTGTCTTCAGCATGTAGATGTTCCTACATGGGATCAAACCCATGACACAGCAGTGACAGCGATGGATCCTTAACCCACTGAGTCACCAGGGAACTCCAGGACACATTAATTTTGTTTGCTAAATAATGCAATAATCTTCAAAGTGGGAAAAAAGCATACATGAGTTAAGATACTTGTTTAATATTACACGGCTTGATAATAATGAGTTAAGGTTTGAAGCTGACCATGAGTGATAGAAAAAGAATTAGGTTCAAAGTTAGAAACTTCTACAATGTTGTAGAAATGTGTTTTCACAGTTTCATCACTCTGAAAGTCTGTGCTTTTTAATAGTACTATAAGAATGAATGTAACTTTAGCAATAAAATCTTTTTAAAAAAAAAGAATCAGGAGAAGTAATATATTAAAGATAGTAATACTTCTAGAGTTGTGATGTTCAAACTGGAGCTCATTAGGAAAATCAGAATTTATAAGTTATGACAAGAATTTTAAAGTTTTGAAAAAACATATGTATTTTGAAGGAAATAGTGTCCTGTGTATCTTAATGCTTTCCATTGACTCCAGTTGGATACTAATATTATTGCCTTAGTGTTCTAAGCAATCTGGTAAAATAATGAAGTCATATTTACAACTTGTAATAACTTCACTCCTGTGTGTTCTTTCCTATTTGTTTCTCACTATTCTCACTTAGTGTTACTGATGCTTTCAACATCATCTTCCAAATTCTTTGACCATTATCTTTCAGCTTACTCTTCATATTTTTAATCTGATAAAATTACTAGGAACAAATACGACAGAGGTAGGGGGCTATTTTTTTTCCAGGCTGGGCTGGGGCATGGAACAGGTGGGTGGAGTCTGCGGTTTCCCAGGAAGGCAAACAGGGCATAGTTAGAACCCAGAGGCTGCACTGCGTGTCTTCGGGTTTTCATGGGAGAGTAAGTTTGGGTCCTGATGGAAGGTCAGGGAGAGGATGGACTAGAATGATCTATGCATCACGAGTGGCTCAGGGAATGGACCAGTATGAATTTGCTCATCTTAGCTATTTCCACTTCCCTCCAAATGAATATTTCTTTAAACAGATCCATTTAATTAAAACCATTGACTATGACTACAAATTCTTACATTTACTCTGGCCATTTTAATTGGCCAAGATGTCTTCTCTTTTACTCTCATTTTCCCTCACTTTTCTGTTTTCCTTGTCATTTTTCCTCTCTGACCATCAGACAATCCCCAGTTTTATATCCTTATAATGATTTCATCAACTGGCTTAACATTGTTAATAGGTCATTTGTTGCATTTTCTAGAGAAAATGAATGACATCTTGTAAAGATCTTAGGCTTTGTAATATGGTTAACCTAGATTAAAATTTGGTCTCAGCCACCTATAAATATGTGTCTCTGCCAAGTTGTTTAATTGCTCTGCCACTCATTCCCTTATCTATAGAAATATTATAACAGTATTATCATTTATTTTTGTGTACAATTTTATATAAGGCATAACTTAGCTCTATTCTAAACATCTAAGATTAAATTGGACATGCAGTAAATGTCACCTCAAATGTAATTTCTTCTCTTCTTATATTTCTAATTCTGTTTTTAAATAAGCACACTTTGAATTTCAAATATATGTCTGCAAAATGCTCTAGAATGAAGCACCAGTTATAACTTTGGAAATATGAAGTTGTGCACATAGAGAATAGGACATGGGAAAAAATAAGGCAGGGACATAAAGGAAATAGCTGTCTTTCGTGATTCTTTTCTAATGCTTTCTTCTTAGATACACATTTCAATTATCATCTCAATTCAGCCACACATAACTTACTTTTCTCCATTATTCTTCCCTGTCCTTATCTGGATTGCTATGCTTCGCTGTTCTTCTCAGGTTAAGGTTTAGAGAAAGGCAATTAGGACTAAATGAAAGTATTCTTCAAAATGTGCTCCCATTTTTATCCCTAGCTACCACCATCTATTCACCTAGGTAAGAATCATCTTTATTTAGCCTGCCTACATCCACCCTTCAGGACTATCTTTCATTAAATTTTATTTTCGATTTGTGCTTAAATCCTTACATGTTTTCGAAATTACCTCCTTACGAATTACTTGAAATCTTAACCCTTCTGTCTGGATTTCCGTAATCTCTAATGTCACTATATCACTCAGACTCTTTAAGTGATATTCCTTTTGTTTCACTTACACAGGTGATTTTGATTGTTTCCACATAAAACATATTTTTTAAAAAACTTCGTATATTCATCACATTGACCACATCGTTTGCTAACCCCATCAGATTTTAAGCATTATTACATTTTAATATCAAATTCCTGGCAAAATGCTTCCAAACAACTTTGGTGATGAATCCATAACTCAAAGTTACTTTACTGCTCCATCTTGCTTCCGCCTAGGTGGTTTTAAACTCAAAATTTTAATGCAAAGTCTGGCATATTTCTCTATGGTTTTATGGATTTCTTTTTAATATTTTTCTAAAATGTTTTTTAAATTGAGAACAGGTAATATTACTTGAATATCCATCAAGTAAGCTGTAGAAGGAAGGTTCAAAGACAAACACATTCCAAGAATCTTAAAAGATGTAAGAAATAGAGGTTAGTAACTCATATTCTTATTCTTAACTTAATTAAATGTGTACCATTGCACCGCTACTGGATTTGCAAAGGTGTTTGCCAAAAATATTGATGATTTCAGAGTTTCCCACATCAGAATTAAAGTATGACACTTAGTTTAACAACTCGCCAGAACACAGATATTCTTTTTAGATTTATTGACTGAAATTTTCTTTGATTTAAATAAGATTCTTGAAAATTATTTCACAAAACTTAACTTTTATAAAAAAATATTGCAACTTATAATATTAGGCTGTCAGAACTCCTTCCAAAGTATATTCCAGTATAGGCTTCAAGAAAGTTACATTTTTCTCAGTAAAACACTAAATCAAGGACAACATAGAGAACCTCTGAAGGGTGAGCCAGACTTGCAAACTAAATTTAGGGATTATGCTGTATATTTGCATCTACCTGAGTGGTTTTGAGGAATCACACCCTAGATAATTTTGATTGAGGTGTTTGTCATGAACTACAAATTAGACAATTTAAAGAAAATACTGTATTCCTAATTTAGAATGTAATGTATTTAAATTATTAAATCATATAGGAATGTTGAATAATCTTCTGGTCTTTGAAAAATAATGGTTGCCATCAACTTATTGTCTGGCATATTGTGTATTCAGCAGGGAAAATATAACTACCAAAATTCACAAAGAGAAAAATCACAATCACAGTCCAATAAGCCAGCCATAGTATAGTTAGTGTGTTGTGTTCAATTTCAGTCTTTCCCCTTAGTTTTCTTGTTTAGACATCTATCTTCTTGTAAATAACACTTTCAGTGCCACATTGAATGTAGGTCTGATATTATGGCCTTTGTGTTTAACATTGTACCTCAATATTTTCCTCTTTTATGAAAACTCATATTGAAAATATGCTCTTTAATGAGGCAGTTGATAGGTTTGCTGAATCATATAGTGTGCTAATGTTCTCTTTCATCATGATAAACTGTTGCAAATCCAACGGCTTAAAAAATACTCATTTATTAGTTCACAAATCTGTATATCAGAAGTCAGGCACAGCACAAGTGGTCCATCTATTCAAGTTATCACAAGTATTAAATACAGGTGTCAACCTCAATGATCAATTATTCAAATTAAAACTGTAAATTAAATATTCTATATCAGGTAAGTGGGGGAAATCATAAATTCTGATAATACTGAAAATGGGTCAAGAAGTGGCTCATAATTTTAGAACTTTCAAACATTGCTTTTAGGAAGTCTAAATTGATAAAATCATTTTGAAAAATTTAGAACTAAATAAATGCATCATAGTTCTAGGTGCAAACTCCATCTTCCGGAGTACACGTGTAAATGAGGCTACACATGTATAGCCTAAATTGAAGCTTTCCAATGTCCATCATAGTAGATTAAAGAAAAAAAATCTAAACTATTTATTACTATGAAATATTCAAATGAATCATAATTGCTCACATTATAATTGTGTGCAACAATATGTATTATCAGAAAAAATAAATAATATAATAATGTTCTCTCCTTTGTTTTGCTTAAACAGTAAATGCGGATGTCATTTACTGATATGGAGAAAACTGGTAGGTGGGAAAATTTGGGGTGATAATTGATGACCAAAGACTACATTTTACTAATCTTAGTTTTTGTAATATTCAGTAATTGCTATGTCTCCTTAGAAATGAATTAACTTTTTCTTAGTATTCCATATTATTTTCAACACCTTTTGTTGGACTATCATATGTCACACTGATACTCAAAAAATGAGTGATGCAATTAGAGACTAGTTAATATTTTCACCGTCTTCTTACTTAAGGTCAGATAATGCTTTTCATAATGTAAACTCTAAGGTTTTTCTTTTGCTTGGAATTAAATGGAGTTTTTTAAAAAAACATAAAGTTGCATTTTATAGAACTATAGAATTGTAGCTTCCTCATCTGGAAAACAAGAAAAAAACAGTACTTATCAATAGTATTATTGTATATAAATGATAGCTAAATGATACGATACTTCGAGCACTGAATATCCCCATTATATTTTATATATATCCCCAATATAATTGTCTGAGGACAAAGGAGACATAGAGGGAAATCATGAAAAAAAAATTGAGCGGGTTATAGTAGCCTTATGATAATGGCAGAAGGGGCTTTGAGAGGTTAAATATTTTTAATACATAAAAAAAGAGAAAATTTCTTTGGGGTAAAATGCGTTATCATACCTTCACAATTTTGTATTGATGTATTGAATTTTTACCGTTATAGGTTATGTCCCATTATTACAGATGCATAGAACATCTGCTCAAGAGGATCTTAAAAGTGGTCTCATCAAAAATTTTACTGATAACTAAGTTCTCTCATACCCACCATGTGATAATTTATAAGGCTAAAAAGTTCCAAGTTTTCAAAGCCCCTTTGCCAGCAAATTTATTTTTAAAATGGTTTCATATCCTGGAATCGTTTTAATGTTAGATTTTCTTCTTATTCTGGGAGTCACAATTGTATCTGTTTCTAATCTATCAATATGTAGCCATTTTCCCTTTTTTCTCAAATGCCATCTTGTTCTTTCTGACTCTATTTTGATCATCTCATATCTTTGACCATAGGAAAGGCAATCAGAGAAAAATAAAGAAGGAGAAATATTCAAAATATAGCACCTTCATTTCCACTGTTATCAACTATTTAATCATCTGAACTTAAGATTTCCATCTCTCTTATTAAACTATAGGCCAATCTATAAGATTAACTTTGTTGACTCCTACTTAGCATGGAATGTACTAGTAGTGCAAGTGGTTTTGAAGGCATTTTATAACAAATAAATCAAATTGAACTTTTCTACTTAGATTTCTATAGGAACAAAAAACTACACTACTTAATTCATAGATGTATTTTAAATCTTTACTGTAAAAACACATTATTTACATTTAATCAATCTTCAACCTTTTATCCCTCTGAAATGTCATTTTTTTTCCCCACATTGTGTCATCATTTCACAAATTACTACATAACTCTTCCAAGAAAACTTTGCTGGTTAATTTAAGTGCATTTTCTCTTGCTTTATTTTCTTTCCATTTATATCATCATAATGTTTATTCAATGCCTAGCATATGATTATTTATTATGTGTTTATGTCTGTGTATATGCATGCATGTATGCATATTCGCTTTTTTCTTGAATAATATTACTTCTTTAGGATAAGACTTACACGTAACATTTCTTCTGTTACCCTCCAAAGTACCTAACATAACAATTAGGGACATATTTTCAGTTTTAGGACAATGGCCCTGAGAATAATGAAAGTAGGATTTAGCCTGTTGAATATAAACCACAAGGTAAATATTGTGGTTATTCAGCTTACATAGGTTTCTGCTGCCAAAAACTGCTTGATTCCAATATCCCTCAGATTGTAATGAAAAGATGATCCTAGGTTGAATCAACCCAACAAAAGCCAGATTTTCCTGATTTATTTTTATTGATGGCTTCCTTGATAGTACTAATAAGCTCATACACATTCTCTCTCAAAATTAAAATTCTTGTTTAAATTTTTCCAGTCCTTAAATCAGAGTTGATGATTCTTGAAAAATATAATTAATAAATGACTAAGAAATACTATTTTTTTGCAACTGTCAAGAAATTGTGGAGGGAGCATGGAGATATCCTTGAAGAATAGACAAATCTAGAAATTATACTCTGTTAGTGTGTATTTTATTTTATTTTATGTTATTTTATGTTATTTTATGTTATTTTATTTTATTTTATTTTATTTTATTTTATTTTATTTTATTTTATTTTATTTTATTTTATTTTATTTATTTTTGTCTTTTTGCCTTTTCTAGAGCTGCTCTCATGGCATATGGAGGTTCCCAGGCTAGGGGTCTAATCAGAGCTATAGCCACTGGCCTACGCCAGAGCCACATCAACTCCAGATCTGAGCCACATCTGTGACCCACACCACAGCTCATGGCAACACCGGATCTCCAACCCACGGAGCAAGGCCAGGGATTGAACCCACAACCTCATGGCTCCTAGTCAGATTTGTTAACCACTGAGCCACAACAGGAACTCCCTGTGTCATTTATTTTAAATCTACTGCCTAACCTTGGGAACACAGAAATAGGAGAATCCTGAGAGATTTTATTGTCATGGCCCGCAAACAAACCAAAACAAAACATTTAGAGGAAAATTCCTCTTCTGCAGCAGTTGTGTGTGTGTGCGTTTTAACTCATAAAATATTAATAGATATTAATAGATAAGACCCAAACAGACTTGCATTATGATTCTGTTGTTGGGAATGCTTTACTGGGACTCTGCTTTCAAAAAGACCATTACTCAAATGGTCCAAGGAAGATGACATACACATAGGTCTATAGACTGAAGGTTAGCTGATCTTGTTAGCTCAGCTGTGAAGCTCGATGACCTAGCAGTTATCAACAGAGCTACCCCAGTAAAGTTACTAATTTAAAATGATAGTTTGGAATTCCCTACGTGACTCAGTGATTAACAAACACAACTAGGATCTGTGAGGATGCAGGATTGATCCCTAGCCTCTCTCAGTTGGTTAAGGATCTGGCATTGCCATGAGTAGTGGTAGGTCATAGACAATGGCTTGAATTCTGCATTGCTATGGCTGTGGTGTAGGCCAGCAACTACAGCTCCAATTCCACCCCTAGCCTCGGAAACTCCATATGCCATGGGCGTGGCCCTAAAAAAAGAAAAAGATACATTAAATAAAAAATAAATGATAAATAAAATGAAATTTACCAGGACAATGACAAGGTCAGGAATACTAACACATTTATATTTCAATATCCAAATCAAAAATCTAGTTTAAATAGTCTTTTATTTCTATTATTATTTGTAATTTAAGGTTATTTTATTAAAATAAAAGAGTGAACAGATGTTGGACTGTAAATTGCAAGGTTAGCATAGATTCCTGTATTGATTTATTACTGAAAAATTCTTACAGTCCTCCAAAAAAGAAAAAAATGATTATGTCCAGCTTTACATTTTATCAATTTAACATTGATTTAATAATTTAGCCTTGATTAACCTCTTTACTGACTCTTTCACATCTTTGTTTCTGAGGCTGTAGATCAGTGGGTTCAGCATGGGGATGACCACTGTGTAAAAGACAGAGCCCCACTTGACCATGACCCATGAACCTTTGGAGTTAGGAACACAGTAGAGAAAAAGGATGGTCCCATGGAAGATGGTGATGGTGGTCAGGTGGGAAGCACAGGTGGAGAAGGCTTTGTAATGCCCCCCTGTTGAGGGCATCTTCATGATAGTGATAAAAATGAAAACATAGGAAGTAAGAATGACCATCAGGCTGCTTATTTCATTGAATGTGGCTGAGACTAAGATGATATGCTGGCCGATGTGGGTGTCAGAGCAGGAAACAGCCACAATGGCAGCATGCTCACAGACAAAGTTGTTTATGATATTATTCCCTCTGAAGGACAATTCCAATAGAAAGTAGATAAGGGTCAGGGAACAGACCATAGCCCAAGAGTATGATGCACCCACTAGCAAGGAACAAAGCTTCTGGGACATAACAACTGTGTAGAGAATAGGGTTACAAACTGCCACAAATCAGTCATAAGCCATCACTGCAAACATGAAAGTTTCTGTCACCACAAATAGGCAGGCAAAGAAGAACTGCATGATGCATCCAGTGAAGGAAATGGTTCTGTCTTCTGCAACCAAGTTTTCTAATAGTTTGGGTATAACAACTGTGGAGTAACAGAAATCCACCAAGGACATGTGGCTGAGGAAGAAGTACATGGGGTGCAGAGTCTGGGACTGAGCTTGATCATCAGGATCATGCCCAAGTTCCCCAGCACAGTGACCATGTAGATGGTGAGGAAGACCAGGGAGAGTGGCAGCTGGAGACCTGGACATTCCGAGGGGCCCTATAAAGTGAAAGTGACACCATCACTCTGGTTTTCTTGGTTTCTGTGGACAATGTATAAAATTTGATTCAGAGAAATGAGAAGTAAATTTTGGATACAGCAGGTTAAAATGAGGAAATGTGGAGAGACCTAGTGAATATCTATAAATTGTGTTATGGAAAATACTTGGTTTCAACATTTACATTATTTTTAAAAGCTAGAATTTACTAATATCACAGTTTTAGAAAGAGTATGAAATATGTGCAACTGGAATAATAAAATAAATCTGTCGAGTTAGGGAAAACAAAATTGGAGTTGGCCCTGTCTCAAAAGATGTGACTCAGTATCTATAGCGGCAGCTGTCTTCATGAGACAGACTTACCTAATATTTTGCATAAATATGATTTTAGTTGAATTGCTGCTCTTGAGAGAAACATATTAAGAAACCATTGAGAATCTACAAGTTCTTCTCCACCTAACTTGTTGTATTGTAAGAATGTAGAACTCAAAAGGCAATTAATGACTCAGCAAAATGGTCAATTTTTATTTTGCTGTTGTTGCTCTATTTCTGGATTTTCCTTTCCAATAACCCTGTTACGCTTAATCACACATTTCTCTCCCCTCATTTTAGGTATTTCTTGCAGAAGAACAATGTAACATTAGCTACATTTACTTAATTACTGAAATTATAAAAAAGCTTTCACCTCTTCTTTGGCATATTTATAATATGTTTAGAGGGCCTGGGAAATTTCATGTGCCATGGGTGACGACAAAAAAATGAAATGAAATAAAATAAGTTAAGAAGTGATAAAGAGAAAACACAATCAAACGCTAAACCCAAACATCAAGCCGTCAGATATATATGCCACCAAAACCTTAGGGATGTTAACACTAGAGAATATCATTGAAATATTGCCTAGGAGACCGCAAATAGAGCAATTAGCTCCTGTGATATTTTGTTTGCATAAGATTTTTTTCTAAAGATTGGTGAATAAATTAATCATGACTCTATCTAACCCATTTCTCTTTTAATTGATTTTTTTTCCTTAATAGCTGATTTACAGTAACACATTTGTCTTGTAAGAATGTTGAACCGGGAAATGTACTTTATCTTTAAATACTTGGAAAATACATAAATGTACCAAAAAATTAGCTGTTGGGCAGCAATCCCAAAATTCTTAATCATTATTGAAGTTCTGATTTTCCCCATCTATATATGAATATGTATTTATCAATGTGGTTTAATTATAAAACTTACATAATAAGTATGATGTTATAATTATAGTGTTCCTTACCCTTTCTTTAATTTAACATTGTACTGTGAGCTTCCTTGTCTTTGAAGACCATATGTTTTCTTAAGACAATGCTGTTTGAATTACTATTCCAAATATGAGCACAACTCTGCTCATTTATTTATCTTATATTTATTATTGAAATTGAAAAAATAAAGCTAGTACTCTGGTTTTTAATTTATAGTCTAGCTTTGTGGGAAGGAAAACATATTTACTAATTAAAAAACTGCCATAATTTAACATATAAATATTTCAATATCAGTGATTTGATTTAATAGAACAGGTATCAGCAAGCTTTTTTTTTTGGAAAGTGTCTTACAGTAAATATTTTTGTTTTTGTGGGCTAAAATTTCAAATATTGAATTCTATCTGATTTCAGCTACTCAATTCTGCATCCTATAGTATGAATGCAGCCATAGGCAATACACAAATCAATAAACATAACTCTTCCAATAAAATTTTATTTATGAAAATGGTAGGCCATATTTGGTTTGTAGCTCACAGTTATCAGCCCATGCAATAGAATGTTCAAGGTCCAATATTATCTTCAGAGCAGTAGGTGGATGTCCTCAGAGTGGGGATGGAGAGACCTAAGTTTCCTCCAAATTGTAGATAATAATATAATGATTGTTATCATTTCATTATAATATAGTGGTAAAATGATTATTTGCTTTAAAAATACTACACATCTGCACTGTCACTATGCATAATGTTTTTGTTTTGTTTATTTTTAAGTTTTTGCCCAGAATGTTACGAGTGTGCTTCACATATTGAGATACTTGAATAATGTCCAAGATATTTCCTGATTGACTAAATTACCATAGGACTTTGAACTTTGAGTGGAACTGATCTCAGAGAGACAGCAGTGAGTGATGGCTTGGAGTGAGGTCTTACTTCTCTGTTCAGGAGTTGAATTTGGGCAGCCTGGATGAACACCAGGAATGCCAGTCAGTAGACTAGCTAGACGCTGAAAGCAGAATTGTCCTGATTCTTGTTCTCTCTTGAAAGCAGGAATGTTTCAAGGAGGCAAAGACCATAAAGACAGGTACAAAATGTATTGTTGGAAACGCAGTGCAACACATGGGAGAGCACACAGAGAAGTCCTCGAATGCAAAGCAGTAATCCACACCCAAAGGAGCATCCTCCTGAATGTGGAGTGCACCAGAGAGATGATATAAGTCACTTATATAGGACAGTTACTCCAGGTCTTTGTCTTCCTTTGAGCAATTATCTTGTTTTATCTTTCACACCTGAACAGACCCTGGGCCCTCCTGTGATCTGTGTGCACATCTTTGGACCAAGATGGATTCTAAAGCAAGGCATGGTGGAAAGATAATCTCGACTTGTTATGGCCTGGCACCCCTTCCCTTTCTTACCTAGAGGTCATGTGTATTTGGGGTCTCCCTGACCCTGAGGATGGATAGTATGTGACTATCTTGGTCATTTGTCCAAGCCGGGCTTAGCAGCACTTTTGATCCTGTCATTGCCATTGTTTAACACATTTACAGAAGACATGTCACACAAAACTCTTCACTATACTTGTACACAAGATTCCATCTCTCTCAGATCCTTCTTCTGCTAACGCTCATACAATAAAAGCCTTACATGTATATTTTCATATGGACCCTAATAATCTCATTTTCTCATACATTCACAATTGATAAATCTTCAAGAGATTAGACCAAATATTTAATCTCAAGGAAAATCTTACAAGAATTTAGAGTCCAATAAAATATAGGCCTTTGTTATTTATTAGAGGAATAGGCTTAATAAACTCAAGATTGAGCTAAAAAAGGACTTTTTTTCCAGGTAATGTGGTTAATAACATGAACTACATGGAAACTAGGAATGATGTAATGGATTTCATTCTACTGGGACTCACACAGAATCCACAGGTGCAGAAAGTCATATTTGTTGTGTTTTTGGTCATCTACACTGTCTCTCTGGGGGAAATGTGCTCACCATGGTCACCATCACTACCAGCCCATTAATGGGGTGCCCCTTGTACTATTTCCTGGCTCATCTCTCTTTCATCAATGCTTGCTATTCCCGTGTGGATACCCCTAAACTGGTTGTAGATTCGCTCTATGAAAAGAAAACAAGCACCTTCAATGCATGCATGATGCAAATCTTTGGGCAACATTTCTTTGGAGGGGCTGATATCATCCTGCTGATTGTGATGGCCTATGACTGATATGTGGCCATCTGCAAGGGCTTGTGCTATGCAACCATCATGAATTGGCAGCTATGTGGCCTGCTGGTGGAAGTGTCATGGGTGGGAGGCTTTCTCCATGGATTCACACAGATCCTTTTCATCTTTAGATTGCCCTTCTGTGGTCCTAACATCATAGATCACTTTATATGTGACCTGATTCCTTTGCTTAATCTGGCCTGCACCGATACCCACACTCTAGGGCTCTTTGTTGCTGCTAACAGTGGATTCATCTGTCTGTCAAACTTCCTACTCTTGGTTGTATCTTATGGGGTCATCCTTCAAACCATAAGGGCCCAAAGCTTGCAGGCCAGATGCAAAGCCCTCTCTACCTGTGTCTCCCACATCACAGCAGTTGTCATATTCTTTGTGCCCTGCATATTCAAGTACATGCAACCAGCAGTTACTTTACCCATTGATAAGGCAGTTGCTGTATTCTACACTATGATAACTCCCATGTTAAACCCCTTAATCTATACCTTTAGAAATGCCCAGCTGAAAAATGCCTTTAGGAAACTCTTTAGTGGGAAAGCCATTTCAAGTGAAATAGAAATGTGCCTAGAACCCAAATTTGAGTGAAGAGAGGCAAGGGTCATAAAGAGATTTTTGTTAATCTCTGCAAATACAACCTAAGAGATAAATAAAAATAAAATCACTATGAAGCATAGATTCTGCACAAAGAGGAGTTAAAATGGGTACAAGGAAATGGAGCAGAACAAAAGCTAGCCCAGTGCTATTCTCTAAATATTTTGAAAATTCTATCAAATTGGGACACACTTTCACCAAATTTATCAATATATATGGATTCAAAGCTTTTCTTTTAATAAAACAAGATAAAGGCAATAAAATATATACTGGTGTTTAGCAATAATCTCTCTAACAATCCAATGAGTTAGATAGGCACTGCTGTTATCACCATTAACAGCTGAGTGACCAAACAGAAATGAGTAAGTGCCAAAACAGAGTTACTGAAGAACCAGTTATCAAAATATAACCGATCCCTGAGACTATGATCTTAACTGCTGCGATATACTGTCAGGAAATGATGACAAAAAGGTAACATGATTAGAATAGTCACCATTCATTGAAATGGACTGAGGGGCTGTGCTGGACCACATACATGTGTAATAAATAAAGCAAATTTTGACAGGTATATCATCATATGAAGAAATATTTTTCATTTATATCCTAATATGTATGATATTTTGCACTATACATATCTGTTAGCATATATACTATTGTATAATTGAATACATAAAACTAAATTCTAATCATTTTACTACTAAATTCGCACATTTAAATATCATGGTTTATGGTTAAATATTTTCTATAACCTTATGTTAAGAGACTCCTCTGGGAATATAAAAGATATGGGCCATTTAATTTATAAACCATAATGAATATTACATCGTATTTCCAAATATCCTTATATCACTCAGAATTATTTTGTATTGTCTTTGTGACCATCTTCTGCTGATAATCCATCAGAAAGAGGGATGATTCCGACACAGCTTAGAATAGATTTACAAGGAGATCCTGCTGAATAGCATTGAGAACTATGTCTAGATACTCATGTTGCAACAGAAGAAAGGGTGGGGGAAAAATGTAATTGTAATGTATACATGTAAGGATAACCTGACCCCCTTGCTGTACAGTGGGAAAATAAAAATATATATATTAAAAAAAAGAAAAAAAAAGAAACTGAATATTAAAATAGTAAAAATGAGACTACATAAAAAAAAGAAAGAGCGATGATTAAAAAAATGATATTTTCTTTAACAGGATTTTCACGTTATCAAATTTATGAATGTAATATTTTATCATGAATTTCAATGTATTAAACAATCATATTGGAGTGTCCACTCTAGCATAGAGTAGGTAAAGAATCTGACTTCAGTGGCTCAGGGTCACTGTGGAGGCACAGGTTTGATCCTCAGTTCAGTGGATTAAAGGATCAGGCATTGCCAAAGCTACAGCATAGGTAACAGCTGTGGCTAGGATATAATTCCTTGTCTGGGAACTTCCATATACTACAGGTGCAGTCAAAAAAAAAGGGAAACAGACAAACATCAAAAACCAGTCATACTCGTAAATATGTGCCCACTTGAAAACAAGAGTTCGAACAAGTACAATAAATTGTGGTTTCTAATAATTAACAAATGAATAAAGGTAAGTATAAAGAGGGAAAATGTAATAAAATATAGAAAAAAAATAGTACTGGAACCTAAGAAATTCTTTTGTACCTTCATCTGAGACTTTTACTTATATTCTTTACAATTTGTTTTTCTTACTGCTTAAACTAGGAAGAAGAAAAAACTTAAATGAGTATGTCATTATATGAAGAAATAGTTTACCTTGAGGTTCTCCCTGCTCCTAGTAAGACGTCATCACACCATAAATGTGGCCTGTTTTTCCTCTATTTCTCTGTTAATCAGGTTGATGTTGGGTAACATTACATCATGAAAAACTATGTTTGAAATATGTACCTTCATGTATGCAAATTCTGCAATTTCAGAATATATTCCATTCATTGTTTCCATCCCTCATTTATTAAACAATACATACTTCAAGTCCAAGGATTCTAGCAGGCACATTGATAGATGTTGGGGCTTCAGTACTGAATAAAGAAAAACCTGAGTGCTGCTTTCACAGAGAGACCCCAACAAGGGACAGAAAATGACATCACATTGTTATAACCTGTAAGATAATGAAGCACAGTGTGTCATCCAAGTCTGTTAGGAAGACACAAAAACAGACATGGTGGGTCAGAAAAAAATTTCAGGATGAAAAGACATCCAAATGCGATGTGATGGATAAAATGCACTCTGAAGAATGAATAGGCATCAGGGAGAGTAACAGTGTTGACGGGAGATGGAATATTTATCAAAAGTCAGCAGGCAAATACAAGAATGTGAAGTTGGAATTCCCATCATAGTGCAGTGGTTAACGAATGTGACTACGAACCATGAGGTTGTGAGTTCAATCCCTGGCCTTACTTAGTGGGTTAAGGATCTGGCATTGATGTGAGCTGTGGTGTAGGTCAGAGATGCGGCTCAGATCCTGCCTTGCTGTGGCTTTAGTGTAGGCCGGCGGCTATAGCTTTGATTAGCCCCTAGCTTGGGAACCTCCAAATGCTACGGGTGTAGGCCTAGAAAAGAGGCAAAGTCAAAAAAAAATGCAGAAGTTCTAATAAATTAAATATTCCTGTATTTGTTAAATCAACTATTCAAAAGTGATTTCCCCAATGTCCACTGTGTGGCAGGCAACATGCTGAACATTTGGCTCAAAGCACATTATGAAGTGAGATACATAGGGACAGAGAAAGTCAATGAGGGTCTCGTAATTGTTTGAAGGCTTAATGCTAAGTACTCTAGGGAAAATTTCCAGTGTACATATTTTGAAACTAGAAAATGATGTAGGTTTGAGTATTAGAATGATAATTCTGGCTTCTATATGGAGGATAAGTTGAAGGAAGCATCACAGGCAGCAGAAGGGGAGCTAGGAGGTTACTGTAATGATTCAGGTATAAAAGGTTGGAGGCTTGAGCTTTGCCAGTGATGATTCAGAATGAGGTGGACATGGCTGCTTCTGGTCAGATCTCATTCACTGGGCCCCACTGAACCCAGGAATTGCTGCTGTGTGTCTGGGCTGCTGACAGCCCACAGCCCCATTCTTTCTGGACACCTATGGCATATGGAAATTCCCAGGCTTATGGTCAAAGCAGAGCTTCAGTTGCCAGCCTACTCCACAGGCACAAGAATGCCCATCCAACCACATTCAAGACCTAAATCGCAGCTTGCATACAGAAACTCCAGGACATTAACCCACTGAGCAAGACCAAGGATTGAACATGCATCCTGAAAGACACTATGTTGGTTTCCTAACCCACTGAACTAGAAAGGGAACTAAGGAGCTCTTATTTTCATTTTTATTTATTTATTTATTTTTGGTCTTTTTGTCTTTTCAAAGGCTGCACCCAAAACACATGGAGGTTCCCAGGCCAGGGGTACAATCTGAGCTGTAGCCACTGGCCTACACCACAGCCACAGTAACACAGGATCCAAGCTGCATCTGTGACCCACACTACAGTTCATGGCAAAGCTGGATTCCTTTACCTGCTGAGTGAGGCCAAGAATCAAATCCATATCCTCATGGTTCCTAGTTGGATTCATTAACAACTGAGCCATGACGGAACTACTGTTTTGTCTTTTCCTTTTGTTTTGTTTTGTTTTGTTTCTTATTTGTAAATTTTACAGAGAACATGCAAAGAAATTCCCTCCCCCCAAAAAAACATACCTATAACAACAGTTTAAAAACATACCTATAACAACAGTTTAAAAAAATGATCAATGTCATTGTCATCAAGGAGAGCAAACTAAATCCTCAATAATTTATCACTGCATATCTCCTAGAATGACTAAAAGTAAAATAACGCAAAGGGACCAAAATGTCCCTTGTGTTTGAATTTAGAGTGAGCTTCATGTGTTTAGATATCAGTCTACAGGTTTAATGTTGCCTAATGTCCCATACTGACCATCACCGGAGTACTAGCAATAAATCATTGAGGACATTTTAGAACTTCTCTTTTCTTCCACAGGCCTCTGGTGAATGTGAAAAACAGGTTATGAATTTGAGTACTTTTAAATCACTGTCATTAGTTTTACGCCCTCTCTGATCTGGTTGTTTATCAAGAACACTAGGTTTCCAGGAAAAGGGTTTCATATTGATGAAAAGACAGAATTCTCTCTCTGCCATGAGGGCACAGGTTAACCACATCAGAGATCCTCACACTGGAAGTGCGCCATCTTTGCTATGCACATGACATTCAAGTTTCTCAGATACCCAGAGTCACACAGAGAAAGGGGACTCAGATGTTTTGTTTCCAAGGGCAGGGAATACAATTCCCCCACACAAGAATATGTGCTCTTCCAACCCATCTCTCCAGAATACCTGCTTCTAAGACAAAGCCTTTCCATCAAAGAAGGTTATTAATTCCTGGGAGAGAAAATAGCAGCTCTAAGAAAAAGGTCATTTACCTTTTTGTGGATACCTCTTTAAGGATCCATGCAGGGCATGGGTACATGTCTTCTGTTTCTTTGTTTCTTTACAAATCCAGAGCAGCATGCATCATCCTGGATGGAATCACGCACTTTGATGTGTTTTTACCACACATTCTGCCTCCTGCTTATAGCACCAGAGCCATCCATCGAAGCTCATTGCTCTGTGGTGTTCCAAATGAATCCATTCTAAACTCAACTCCCAGGTTTTCTGTGGAAACCATTTGAGGTGTTAGGCTAGCAGCATGTTTTTAGACTGTTAAAATGACATACTTATCTATTGTCGATGTGATAATGAATTATCTGGAGAATCTCTTTTATATTGTGTCAGGTCTTTCATATTGAAATGTATTTATCCCAAAAGGAGGTCATTGTGAAGATGGATTAGTTTTGAACCCTCTCAAATATCATTAATATCACCCAAGACCAGACGGTAAGTTTCTCAATAGTCCAGACGCTGATTACAGATTGTCACTTTATATACATATAATGATCCTGATTTTTCAAAATTTTTCAAGTAGAATAATAATGCATTATGTCTTTCCCTACTCTTCAAGATAAAGTTGTTGAACATCACTAATCTACCCTAACAAATGAAACACTCAAGATTAAGAAATGTATTTGGGGAGTTCCCGTCGTGGCGCAGTGGTTAACGAATCCGACTAGGAACCATGAGGTTGCGGGTTCGCTCCCTTCCCTTGCTCAGTGGGTTAAGGATCCGGCGTTGCCGTGAGCTGTGGTGTAGGTTGCAGACGCGGCTCGGATCCCGCGTTGCTGTGGCTCTGGCGTAGGCTGGTGGCTACAGCTCCGATTCGACCCCTAGCCTGGGAACCTCCATATGCCATGGGAGCGGCCCAAGAAATAGCAACAACAACAACAACAACAACAAAAAGACAAAAAAAAAAAAAAAAAAAAAAAAAGAAATGTATTTGGGAGTTCCCGTCGTGGCGCACTGGTTAACGAATCCGACTAGGAACCATGAGGTTGCGGGTTCGCTCCCTGCACTTGCTCAGTGGGTTAATGATCCAGCGTTGCCGTGAGCTGTGGTGTAGGTTGCAGACGCGGCTCGGATCCCCTGTTGCTGTGGCTCTGGCATAGGCTGATGGCTACAGCTCTGATTCGACCCCTAGCCTGGGAACCTCCATATGCCACGGGAGCGGCCCAAAGAAATAGCAAAAAGACAAAAAAAAATAATAATAATAATGTATTTGTAGTACCCAGCTCTCTACAACAGATATCTTTCTTTGGCCAAGAGACACATTTGAAACAATCAAGACTAATCATGAGATGTAAACAAAATTTAAACACAATTCACACACACACAAAGGTATAAAGGACACTATTAAGTTATATAAATCATACACTGTTTAGTCCAACAGGAATATCTTTTCCTGAGATCCACCATTATGTATACAATGAGGCTCCTGTAGCTCTTTTAAAGGAATATTGGAGATGAATCCTCCAAAGTTCATTACATGGTTAAATGTTTTTCTGTATTATTGCTGAATATGGCCGTTCTTCCTATACCTACATCCATAGAAAGTCAGAAAAACAAGTGAAGCATCTTTTTCTGCAGCATGTAGTGCATATGTTCATATATGTTTCTTCAATCAATACCCACAATAGCTTAGTGCACATGAATATTCTCACTTGATATTAGAGGAAACAAACTTGTAATGTACCATGAAATGCGCCTCAGATCAAGAAGCTGAGAGTGGGGAAAGAATTTTCTAATCTGATTTTTATTTCTGATTCTCAGTGTAATGCACTCCATCACTGGGATCATCAATTCAATGCTTTTCAGGAGTATCTGAGGATTCATGATTAGTAGGGAAACTGGGGAGGAAAGATCCTAGGGTGAGGGAGAGAGAAAATGAAAACAGACCTTCAGTGAAAGCAGGACCACACAGTTATCCAAAACTGGAAATTCCAATATGTTGAACCATGTGTATATATGTCTGAGTCTGTGTGTATGTGTATTAATATGTCTGTCAATGAAATTAATTCATATATACATGCCTCAAGAGAGTATTATATAGTACCATAACTATTAAGGTCACATCAACAGGAGTTGACAAGTTGAATAGTATTTATTTTAACTTAAAAATACTGGACACAGTTAAAGAATTTGGAGGAAAAATAAAGCTAAAATGTATAATCTGAACTATTCTTAGATCTGCCATTTATTAGCTGCTTGATTTTGGTGAGATCCTTAAATTCTCTCTGCTTCTTCTCCCTAGTGTGCAAAATAGGTACAAAAAGGATGGTGGTGATTATGTCATAATATTGTAATGAGGATTAACCAAGTGCCTTAAATAAAAAAACAGAGTGCAATCATTATTTCATTAAGCCAATTAAAATTAATTTTCTTGTACCATAGTTGATTTAAATTAAGGTTTAGCTAATATTATCATGTGTATTCCCATTAACATTAGTCTCTAAATTTCTTTTTTAAAATTATTTTTATTTTTTCCACTATAACCGTTTTACACTGTCAATTGTCTACTGTACAGTATGTAACACTCTTTACCATGATCAACATGGGTGGAAAAATACCATGCACATGTTTCTATTGTGCAATTCCCATAGCAATCAATTATTACAACCATCTTTATCAGCTATAATAAAGTTATCTGATTGAAGACACATGGTTTACCACTTTCCTTACAGCAGACTCTCCTGTACCCTGTTCATCACCTTCCCATTACCAATGTCTTCTTAAATTGAATTACATTTTTAAAGTTAATTTTCTGTCCTTTGTCCCCATGATAGGTTTCTGTCCACTTCATCCAAGTAACAAAAACCTCTTCACTAGACTTGTACAAAAGAACTCCTCTCTCTCAGATCCCTCTCTCCCTCTTCATATTCTCCTATTGACACTCTTATTCTCAAATTCTCATACTATCACAATTGAATAATCTTCACGAGATCAGATCAAAATTTTTTCATCTCAAGGAAAATCTTAAAAGAATGTTGAAGCCAGTGGAATAAAAGCATTTGTTATTTATTAGATGGAGAAGCTTAATAAACACAAGAGCAAGCTAAAAATAAAAGTACTGTATTTTCAGGTAATGTGGTTGACAATAACAGCACTACATGTAGACTAGGAAAAATGTAACAGAGTTCATTCTACTGGGACTCACACAGAATCCACAGGTGCAGAAAGTCATATTTGTTGTGTTTTTGGTCATCTACACTGTCTCTCTGGGGGAAATGTGCTCACCATGGTCACCATCACTACCAGCCCATTAATGGGGTGCCCCATGTACTATTTCCTGGCTCATCTCTCTTTCATCAATGCTTGCTATTCCCGTGTGGATACCCCTAAACTGGTTGTAGATTCGCTCTATGAAAAGAAAACAAGCACCTTCAATGCATGCATGATGCAAATCTTTGGGCAACATTTCTTTGGAGGGGCTGATATCATCCTGCTGACTGTGATGGCCTATGACCGATATGTGGCCATCTGCAAGGCCTTGTGCTATGCAACCATCATGAATTGGCAGCTATGTGGCCTGCTGGTGGGAGTGTCATGGGTGGGAGGTTTCTCCATGGATTCACACAGATCCTTTTCATCTTTAGATTGCCCTTCTGTGGTCCTAACATCATAGATCACTTTATATGTGACCTGATTCCTTTGCTTAATCTGGCCTGCACTGATACCCACACTCTAGGGCTCTTTGTTGCTGCCAACAGTGGATTCATCTGTCTGTCAAACTTCCTACTCTTGGTTGCATCCTATGGGGTCATCCTTCAAACCATAAGGGCCCAAAGCTTGCAGGCCAGATGCAAAGCCCTCTCTACCTGTGTCTCCCACATCGCAGCAGTTGTCATCTTCTTTGTGCCCTGCATATTCGAGTACATGCAACCAGCAGTTACTTTACCCATTGATAAAGCAGTTGCTGTATTCTACACTATGATAACTCCCATGTTAAACCCCTTAATCTATACCTTGAGAAATGCCCAGCTGAAAAAATGCCTTTAGGAAACTCTTTAGTGGGAAAGCCATTTCAAGTGAAATAGAAATGTGCCTAGGGCTCTAATTTGAGTTAACATATCAAGAGACAGAAGGACATTTTTGTTATTCTCAGAAAATAATACCTGTGAGAGAATGAACATAAAAACCACTAGAAAGCATATATTCTGTCAAAAGGGGAATTACAATGGGTGCAAGAAAATTTAAACAAACACACAAAACAAAAAAAAATAATAATTAGCCCAGGACTATTCTCTAAATATTTGGAAAATTCCTTCAAATTGGGGCACACTATAGCTAAATTCATCAATTCATCTGGATGCAAAATTTTTATTCTTTTTTTTTTGTCTTTTTCCCTTTTCTAGGGTTGTACCTGTGATATATTGAGGTTCCCAGGCTTGGGATCTAATCGGAGCAGTAGCCGCCGGCCTACAGCAGAGCCACAGCAATGCGGAATTCAAGCCGTGTCTGCAACCTACACCAATGCAATGCTGGATTCCTTAACCCACTGAGCAAGGCCAGGGATTGAACCCAAAACCTCATGGATCCTAGTAGGATTCATTAAGCACTGAGCCATGATTGGAACTCCCTGAAGTTTTTATTCTAATGCAACAACATAAAGTCAATAAAAGTATATACTGAGGTTTAACAATAATCTCTGCTACAATCCAAAGAGTTAGGTAGGTAGACACTGCTATTATTGCCACTAAGAGCTGAGAGAACAAACAGAAATGAGTAAGTTCCAAAACAGAAATACTGAAGAACCAGTAATCAGAATATCACTGATCGCTCAGAGTATCATCTTTACTGCTATGACACACTGTCAGGAAATGATGACAAAAAGGTAACATGGTTAGAATAGTCACTGTTATTAGCAATGGACTGCATGACTGTGCTGGACCATATACATATGTAATAAATAAACTAACTTATTACATATATATCATCATAGGAAGAAATAAAATTTTTTCATAGCATGAATGATGTTACACTATATATGCATATCTTTTAGCATATATACTATTACATAATGTGTTGATTACATATATCTAAATTCCAAAAATTTTATTAGTCAATCTGTCCATTTTCAAATATCATGGTTGATGGTTAGATATTTTCTGTACATTGTGCTTTGTAACTCCTTTAGGCATATAAAAGATCTGGGCCATTTAATCTCGAAAACATAAATAATGAATATTACATCATATTTCCAAATTTCCTTATATCACTAAAAATCATTTCATATTGTCCTTGTCACCATCTTATAGTAAAAAATAAGTAATATTTTGTCTGACAGGAATTTTATTAAATTCATTAAATTAATATTTTGTTATGAATTTCAATATATTAAACAATCATATTGAAGTTCCCTCTCTGGCACAGTAGGTAAACAATCTGACTGCAGTGGCTCAGGGTCACTGAGGAGGCACAAGTTTGATCCCCAGTTCAGTGGATTAGAGGACCAGGCATTGCTACAGCTGTGGCTGGGATTCCATCCCTGGTCCAGGAACTTTCCTATGCTACAGGGGCCGTAATTACAAGAAGAAACAACAAAAACAGTCATACTCAGAAAGTATATGCCCACTTGAAAACATGAGATTGATCAAGTAGAATATTTGTGGGTTATCACAATTAACAAATGAATAAATATAAGTATAAAGTGGGAATAATATTATAAAATATAGAAAAAGTACTTGAGCCTAGGAAATTCTTTCTACCTTTATCTGAGACTTCTATTTATATCTCTTCTGAAACCACAATTTGTTTTCCTTACTGCTTAAACTAGGAATAAGGAAAAAATGGAATCTGTGTGTGTCATTTTATGAAGAAATTGTTTACCTGATAACCTCCCAGCCCTTAGCAAGATTTCATCACACTGTTAATGTGGGTTTTTCCTCTATTTCTATGTTCATCAGTTGGCTTTTTGGTAACATTACATCATGGAAAGCTGTTTTTGACATATGTAGCTTCATATACGCAATTTCTGCAATTTTAGAGTAAATATATTCTATTCATTGCTTTTGTTTTTCATTCATTAAAAAACACATATTTTGTGTTCAAGGATTCTAGCAGGCACATCAATAGTTGCTGGGGCTTTAGTACTGAATAAAGAAAAAAACCTGAGTGATGCTTTAACAGAGGGACCTCAACAAAGGAGTAGAAAATGACATCACAGTGTTATAATCTGTAAGATAATAAAACACAGTGTGTCATAAAAGTCTGTTGGGAAGACACCCAACACAGACATGGTGGGTCAGAAATTTTATTGGATGAAAAGACATCAAAATGGGATGCAATTGATAACTACATCAGAAGAATGAATAACCATCAGGGAGAGTAACAGTGTTGCTGTGAGATGGAATATATATCAAAGGTAAGCAGGTGAAAATAAGAATGCAGAAGTCCTAATAAATTAAATATTCCTGTGCTTGTTAAATCAACTGTTTATTCAAAAGTTAATTCCCAAATGTCCACTGTATGCCAGGCAAAATGCTGGACACTTAGGTCATAAAGGGACAATAGTACATTATGAAGTTGGAGAGAAAGGAACAGAGAAGGTCAAGGAGTGTCTCATAATTGTTTGAAGGTTTAATGCTAAGTACTCTAGGGAAAGTTTCCAGCATACATATTTTTAAACTATAAAATTATCACATTAGCTTTGAGTTTTAGAATGACAATTCTGGCTTCAGTATAAGGAAAATAAATTGAAGGAACCAAACATGCAGCAAAGGGGACCTAGAGGTTACTGTAATGATTTCAATGTAAAAGAACACTGGACGCTTGAGCTTTGCCAGTGATGATGCGGAATGGGGGTGAAAACAGCTGCTTCTGGTCAGATCTCAATCACTGGGCCCCAGGAACAGCTGCTGTGTGTCTGCACTGCTGACAGCCCACTGCCCTTTCCTTTCTGGATGACTGCATTAGAGAAAAGTGGAACTACCCCCACTTAGGGATCATGCCCACATATCCAAGTTTGCACCAGTGGGCAATGAATGATTGAAGCATGGTGGAAAAGGCCTTGTCTCATGCCCATCACTGGAAAGAGCTCTGCCATACAGTATATACTGCAGAGTTCCACGTATCCAGGCTGAAGCCAAGTATATCCCCCTTTTCCTCCTCTCACAGGCAGTTTCCCTCCTAACTTCCACTTACAAATTACTTTCATAAACATTTGTTCCAAGAGTCTGCATCTAGGAAAACCAAATTAAAATGGAAAATCGAGAACAGTTCAAGAAATATTTAGGAGTTATAAGTAAAAGGGCTTGATAGAAGATGATGATGTAAGACAGAAAAATGATGAATGAAATCCATATTCTGCTTTGGTTCATTGGATGCTTAAGAAGCAGCAAAAAAGGAACTGAGAGAAGATGATGACCTTTGTCAGTGAAGAGGTCTCTCCACCCCAGTGGACATGGCCACTCACCCTCTGGCTGAAGGATTAACCCTTCCTTGCCTGAAAAACCTGTCATGAGCTCCCCTATAACAGTTGTCATGAAAGGCAATGCTGATTCTCCTCAGGACCCACCATGGACTCCCCAAGGTGCTCTTCATTCTTTAACCAGGCAACAGTCCCAGCAGACCCCTAAAAGCGAGATACAGTGTGACACAAGAGGGGTGCCCTATACTCCAAAATAACACCTTGAGTTCTCTAATTTATACAGACAGAAATCCATGAAATATATATGAGAATGGATATCATAGTAAGAAAAAAATTTTGAACTAGGCTTGACTTGTTGGTATGGACACAAAAGCAGAGATCCTGCTTTTTCTTTTTCTTTTTTTTCTTGTATTTTTTAGGGCCACACTGGTGGCATATGGAAGATCCAAGGCTAGGTGTTCAATCAGAGCTTTAACTTCAGGCCTACACCACAGCTCACAGCAATGCTGGATCCTTAACCCACGGAGCGAGGCCAGAGACCAAACCCGAATCTTCACAGACACAAGTGGGTTCGTTACTGCTAAGCCACAAAGGAAATCCCAGGTGTGTCATTTAACACTGCTGCTGGGGGAGTCATGAAAAGCACTAACAGTCTGCAAGGTGAGGAGGAACACATGAACCAAAGGTGACCCACAGTGAATGGCTTAGAAATGCCAGACCTGCCTTGGTTTAATGCTGAGAAAGACAGTCAAAGGCATGGGTAAGTTGGAATATTTGAGTCAATACATCAATTAAAATCTACTCAGCCACCCTGGGATGATCTAGAGACGTCAATTTCATCAATATCCAGAGAAAGAAATCTGTAGAGGGAACCTCAACATTCTTGAAAAGGTCTGTGATGGCCCTTTTCCATGGGCTAGACCATTAGTGGAAATTATGGCCACTGATTTGGGAAATCCAAATGACTGTAACTTAATGAATGTAAGTAATTTCAATGAAAGTAACTGAATCACAGGCCTGAGTGGCCAAGCAATGGCCATTAATCCCAAAGGGGGTGTGGGCCTGGTCACCATAATGGACAGCAGAGTCAAAACAACAGGCAGAATAAAACACACAAGAACACTTAGAGTGTTGTCCAGTTGATCATGGCATCCCTAGAAGTGAGACAAATAATAACTGTAATCAATTCTTAATCCATCTGTGTCAGCAGAAAATCTCTAGCTGATGGCAAAAGCATGCTAACTGGAATCACAAAAACAGATATGCATGGCTTTGCAATCAACTCTTGGACATATATATCTTAGAATTCCATGAATATAGAGGAGATTGGAAGGACCCTCATACCTTGCTAACAATTTACAATGTATCATTTTCCTAGACTTCTCCAAAGGGACAAATGGCATTCAATCAGAGTAACTGTCCATTGTGGAAAAGGAAATAATCAGAACTTCTAGGACTACTGACATTAATCTGAAAATTATATGAGGATATCCAAAATAATACTGTTGTCCAGCAGAGTAGTAACTGATAGAAAATTTATGATTTTTGCAACTTTAGTTCCGGTCCATTTACATTGGGTTCATGGTCACAGAACCTATGCTGTGGTTATTTCCCCAGTTCCAGAACACATAATTGGAACAGGATAATTAGCAATGGGCAGCATCCCCACATTGATTCCTTGACCTGTGAATTAAAGGGCAGTCTAGGGGGAAAGGCAAAGGGAGAGGTGTTACTACTGTAATGAGTCGGTTCTTCACTACGTTATAAGATTTCCTTTAGGTATTGAGCCACAACGCATGTACTAATTCATAAACTTTTATTTTTCGAGTGATTTTAGGTTCACAGCTAAATCGAGAAAGAAGTTCAGAGACCATATAGAGCCCTTGTTTCCACACTGTGACACTCTCCTCATCAGAATGATACACTTGTTAAAATCAAAAGAACCTATACTGATTCATTATGACACCCCAAATTCATAGTTTACATTAACGGTCCCTCTAGGGACTGTACATTCTATGGGTTGTGACGTATATGATGACAACATCCAAAATGGTCAGAACATACAGAGGAGGTTTACTCCCTATAAATCCTCAATGCTCCACCTATTCATCCCTCCTCTTTTCCAAACCCCTTATGTTCACTGATATTTTTGCTGTCACCATGCTTCTGCCTTTTACAGATTGTCATATAATTGAAATTACACAGCAAGGAGTCTTTTCAGTTTGGATTCTTTCTATCTGTAATATACACTAAGGTTTCCTGCATGTATTTTCAGAGCTTAATAGCTCATTTCTTTTTAGATTTGAATGCTATTCGATTGTCTGACTATGTTACCTTTTATTTATCTATTTACCTACTATTGAGTATCTTATTTTTTTCCCAGCATTTGGTACACATGAATAGAGCTGTTACAAACATCCATGAGCATAAAAACTGCTTTTTTGTTGTTTTTA
The DNA here is from genome assembly GCF_054392235.1 of Sus scrofa. Taxonomy (NCBI): domain Eukaryota; kingdom Metazoa; phylum Chordata; class Mammalia; order Artiodactyla; family Suidae; genus Sus; species Sus scrofa. The sequence continues at coordinate 102,356,743 of NC_139383.1, read as the reverse complement.
TTTCATCTTGTGTCTTAATTGTGTTTTTAGGCCACATCTCATTTGTCTTTCACTAGATTTTATTTTATTTTATTTTCCCACTGTACAGCAAGGGGATCAAGTTATCCTTACATGTATACATTACATTTACATTTTTTCCCCACCATTTGTTCTGTTGCAACATGAGTATAATCTTAATATTAATTATTGTTGATTGAATTAATTTTAAAAATTTGTATTCTTTCATTTCATAAATGTGCAGAAGATTAATTTATAATGTAAACTATATTATAATTGTAATAAAATCCTATAGATTTACGAAATACTACATTTAATGATTTTAAATATTTAAACATGGCTTTGAAAATAAAGCATTTCATTGCTGTTAATAATTTTTTTTTTACAAAACAAAGAAAGCTAATTGACTTAAGACAAGAAAAGATTATTTTGCATATTTTTCAATTTTTGTGGCTATATATATTAGGTCAACTTTCCTTCTTTTTATAGGGTCAGATTCCCTGATTTATCTAGGAATGAATCCAAAAATAATCCACCCAGATTGGGCTGCCGAACATTAATTTGGGTAGATATATGCTTCCTTGCTTGTGATCAAACACTGACAACCTGTCATAGTAAACCAGTGTAACTGTTGTTGCATTCAAGGATAATTGAGAAATATACCTTCGGAAAGAATGGCAACTAATGACATCAAGTGTAAAAAATCATCATTTATATTTCATGTGTTAATACAATTTAAAAATACATACTGATATTAAAGTTTATGGCAATTGGTAAAGAATAGGTACAATTGTGAAATTGCCCAAGTATGTTTGACTTTTGCTAGAAATTTCATGCAAAAACCAATGTCAATAAAAGGAGGTAATGCGATGGTAACTTTTGGTCAGTTATCTCTCAGTGGCCTTTGTTTCAATATTGAATAAAGGAAAATTTCATGGATTTTTGTCTTTTGTATCTAACGTGTAATTTTAAGACTATTTAATCATGTAAACTAAGCGTAGGATAGAAATACTTCACTTCTGGTGGCCATTTTATCCACTGATAAGATATTCTCTCTCCACAGTGGGTTTGCAAAAGCCAGCATACCTTGTGTATGACAGTCATATCTTGGCCCACAGGTGTCTGTTTTGGAAAACACTGAATGCCTTGATAGTCAGGTATAATTCTCAAACTAATTGTTTAAGCTTTCTAAAGTCTCTTCTTAAAATTAGGATATTATTACATAATTCATAAGTTAATGAGGAATATGAAATATCCCTGGGACAGATCTCATTCATAACACACAGTTCTTTTCCTCTCACACCCTCTCTTATTTGAGTGAGCAGTTTAGCAACCAAATTGTCATTCCTACATGTAAACCTAAGTATAACAGAAAATGTTTTAAAAAAAATTCAACCATAGTTTAAACATGTGCAATCAGATACACTTCAATTTCAATAATATGATCATGAAAAACTTTAAATTAGTTTGGTGATAGGCCAGTTCTTTTAGGACATTTTTAACACATATCGCTTGCCTGAGTTTTCTGGCACTATGAAATAGACTGAAAATATTTATTTCTTTCCTAGGCTTGAATAAATCTTTTACATGTTTCATGCCATCAGCACAGGAGCAGAAGCTCTTACATTTGACTTAAATTTGTCAGGACATATTTAGGTTCTCTCTTAATGTATTAAAATGTAGCATGTTATAAATTTATTTTGGTTGATTCATGTGAAATTATTCTATGTAAGATGGCAGGTATTTTGAAATGGAAAAGTCCTTAATATTTGTAGATATTCAATCCCAAACTGAGCCTTTACTTAATAGTAATATGGAAGAATTTATATAAGGATGATATGAGACCCAATGAAATTCACTGCCAACTTGAGAATGCTTTCATGTGAAATTTTATTATTATTAATATTTTTCATTTAAATAATGCATGATTAAAACTAAAGTATGCTCTAGCATTTTTATACTAATCAAATGACCACATGCTATAAGAGAAGTAAAACCTTTTAGAAGGAATTTATAGCAAAAATATATACACAACATAAATAAGCCTAATGCAAACCTGATTGATGGGACACTTACCATAACAGTGACATGGATAATTCAGTACCTACAGACCTGAGTGGCTGTCAGGTTAAATTGAGGATGCATCAGTAATATTTCCAGCTGATGCCCTCAGATACTTACTCTGCCAATTTGTTTCCAGTATAAACAGTCTGAATTAAGTGCAGAGAAATGAAAAACAGTTAACTCAAACACATTCAGATTAGTTTTCTCAAATATCTTGTAAACTCAGCACATCTTCAACCTTCAACCAGGGATTCCATGGAAAGTGGGCTTAACATTTCACTAAAGTGATCAGTGATGCAAGAAGTATATCCTTATCCATCAGGAAAGCAGCCTACTAATTTGGAATGTTGATTTGATCTCAATACTAGCTGACTAAATAATAAAGAGCATTTTCAAATTCTTGAAAAAACAGCACCAGTATATAGGTCTTAGATGTCATCTATTTCATGCCAATGTCTGAAGAAAATTGGTTGGGAAGAACAGAACAGAAACTTAAGCATCTAAGCAAATATTAATAGGTCTTTGAAGGTTCTAAATAATTATGTTCCCAAAAGCATTTCTAAACAGATCAAGGCCAAATGTTGCCAAGCCGCTGCCCATGGTAAAGTCCCTGGGTCCCCAGTTTGTTTACTTTCCACATTTACCTCAACTTGCTTTAGGCATTTTTTTCTCTGGGGACCCTCAAAGCTGTAGTCAAGAGCAGTTCATCAAACTGTCTGTCTTGTGTTCTTCCATCATTCTGAAGAATAGGAGAGAATTAGTACAACCTGTAAGAGCATTAGGTTGTCTTGCAATAAAACCAGAGATGAAATAGGACAAAGAGAACCGAACATGGGCAGTTACATTCTCAGTGTGGACCATTATCAAGATCCTAGGCATACAGAGTAGATAGATCAATAAATCCACAATCTGCCAAGTCATACTTGGTACAAGGTTCCTTGTTTCTAGGGACTAACATTGCCGGAATAGATCAGTGGGGAATGGGAGAAAAAGAAACAAAAAAAGAGAAGACTAAGCATTCTTTTCTGCATAAACATGGTAGGGAGGAAAAGGATGCATCATTAAGTGAAAGAGATGGAAAATGCAGAGGACAGAAGCACACAAAGGACAGCATGGCTTTTATTCCCTTTCACACTTTGTTCTTTTGTCACTGAATAAGCACAGATTATTTAGAGTCAGCCTCATATGCCCACAGTGAAGTTCACTGAGTGTCTTTCTCTCTGTCATATACATATCCATACATTGAATCATTGCTTACACATTTAAAAGTTCAGGAAGGCATAATCTGTTCTGTCTAATCTGGCTCAGAGCAAATGACTTGGCCAAAAAATAATACTAACAAGAATATATTGACAGAGTTCAATGTTTATGTATTTTTGTATGTTTATATTTATTGTATTTTTGATACTCATGATAGTATTTGATATATTATTAGCTCTACTATGAGAAAACAACACTGAAGATTCTTAAGATTCTAGCTCAAACCAGTAACCTAGTAAGCAACAGCAGCAAGAAAATGTTAGATTAATGCTTGCTTCCAGTTGAGTTGTCTTAAATAAATGAACAATCTAGTACTTCAACATAGGGGAAAACAAAATCTGGAGTTTTACTGGTGTCCGCCTAAACACTATGCTCTATGTTGACCAAGCTTTTACTGAAACTATCCTGTATCAATCTATATTAAGAGACAGCCGGTCACATCTTGAATCTCCATCTTCCATAAAAATAAATTTGACACTTCATAGAGACACATGTATGTGTTCCATTAATATCCTCAAATCCTGAATTCATTTCTGGTCATATAACTCATTCTGACAAAAACTTAATTTTGAAAATGTACACTTTTTTAAATATACCAGTATTTGTACCATACATAAACTATTTTCCTAATCCAGATCATCTATTTTTTAAAAAAATTTTTATTGTTCATGGTAGTTACTATTGCTTTCACTTTATGTTTTTTTTTTTTTAATTTCTATACTTATTTAAGTGATGTACTTTCCAATTGTGATGTGCTCTATCCTGGATATTCCTCTTATGTAGGGAAGATCAATCACTAATATTTTTAAGTTTAGTATCGTTGTATTTTTTTGTGATTTATTCATATTTTTTAGTTTTTGCTTGTATGGGGAATTATTTATCTATCTTTCTATTCGAAATGATAATCTTGATGGACAGAATATCCTAGGTTGCAGATTTTTCTCTTTCAGGACTTTGAATAAATCTGACCACTGCCTTCTGGCATGCAACTTTTCTGTGGAGAAATCAGCCAATAGCCTATTTGGGGTTCTCTTGTAATTACTCTTTGTTTTTCTCCTGCTGCTTCTGAATTCTCTCTTTATCTTTAAATTTAGCATTTTAATTATAATACGTCTTGGTGAAGGTCTAGTTAGGATCATCTTCTTTGGCACCCTCTGTGCTTCCTGTTCCTGGATAGCTGTTTCCTTCTTTATGTTTGTGAAGAGTTCAGTCATAATTGCTTCAAACACATTTTTGATCCGTTTTTCTTTTTTTCTTCTGAGATCCCATTTATGAACAGATTGAAATGCTTTATATTGTTCCATAGGTCTAATATGTTGATTTACTTTTTTTTTTAATTTGTCTTTCTCTGTTGTTGTGATTAGGTGATTCCAATTATTCTATCTTCCTGATCACACATTTGTTGTTCTGCATTATCCAATTTCCTATGTATTGCCTTTATCTCAGTTTTTGGCTCAGCAAATGAGTTTTCTACTTCTAATCGGATCCTTTTTATAGGTTCTATTTCCTGTCTGCAGTAATATGCATTTCTATCAATACCCCTTCTTAATCCCTTCAATACATTCATTAAGTCCTCTTTTGAACTCAGAGTCTGGTACACTGGTGATATCTGTTTCATCATTTGTTCTTTCAGGGGAATTCTCTTGGTCTTTTAATTGAGAGTGGTGTTTCTTCATTTGACTTGTGTATCTCTGACTTATGTGTTAGGATAAACAGCTACCTGCTGTGGTCTTGAAGTGCTGCTTATGTGTGGCTGTGTTTCTGCATATCTCACAGGCGTCTAATATTTTGGGTGGAAGGAATGTCTTTAATACGGATGCCTGTCAAGTCTTTCCAAAATGTATGATTGACTATTGTTCCCTTGATATGAGCTATAATTGCTGCTGTGCTGACCAGAACCTGAGCTATATGTTCAAAGGGCCTCCTCTTTGCTTTGTGCTTTTTGAAGCCTTGTTGTGGGCAGGGTCTGATCTCCAGCTTTTGGAATAAATACCCACAGATCCATTTCTAAACTTTGGTGTGAGGTAGGTGGAGCAGTAGTGCTCCTGCTGGGAGAGGAGCCACTGAATATTCCTCTAGAGGAGCTATTCTCAAGAAGTGCTTTCTGTGGTGTCACTTGTCACTCGTTGTACAGGCTCACAAAGTACACAGTTTTTGGCAATGTGCTCTTTCCAACTTAAATCAGGAGAACTTGGGAAGATGGCCTGGTTGGTCCTTAGGTGCTGGGCTCACAAAGCCACTTAGGGCAGATACACTGGCACAGAACTGTTTAGGTCAGGCACTAGGACCACTGTTATTGAGCACTTGTACTGACAGTGGGAGCTACTGAGTCAGCCCAGACCCTAACCCCCAACTGTGTGAGCATACCCACAGAGCCTGCAGCCACTATTCACAAACTTGCCCCAGCCAAGGGAACACCAGTACACTGCTCCAGTGTCCTGTGGGCAAGGAGTATTCAAAGCCATCTGCTATGCATCATATTTGAAGATTACAGGGCTACTGGGACATTCAGATTTCAGCCCTACTTCTGAAGTCACATGGCCTCTGGAGAATCAGCTTGAATTTCAGACCCACCTTTATGATTCAGCAACTTACCAGTGCTTGTGGGCTTCCATATCTCATGGAGCTGGAGCAATGCCCACTGTAAGACAACTGAGAATGAGGCCACTATGGTGGGTCCTACCCCTCCATTCTAGCATGCAAGTTAACAATGGCAAACTTGGGCTCCTTCTTGTACACACACCTGCATACCACTGGGCCACACTCTAGCAACTTCAGGCCTACTTTCTGTGGCCAAACTCAGTCCTCTCCATGGGTTGGTCCTCTAAAGCCTAAGTTTCAGCTCCCAGTGCCATCCGGCACCAGCAGATGCATTTCTCAGGTTGGGGAATGCATGCAGGTGGATAAGACCCTCTCTACTGGTCTCTCTCTGTTCTGCTTGGTGCAAACTGGCTGCTGCACTCTTTCTAAGCGTCTGAAGCTACCTTCCTGCTGTGCTGAAGTGGTGAAGGGCTTCCCAAGGGAGGGAAGATTTGTCTTTTACAGAACCTTCCATGAAGTCCAGATTCCACCCTGATCCCCCCCTTTCCCTTTTACCCTACTCAGTACACAGTGATATTTTTTGCAATTTTGGTATTATGAGATCTGCCAGTGTTCAGTAGGCAGAATTCTATGAAAATTCTCCCACAAGTAGACATATTTTTTATTTATCTGAGAGGATGTCGATTCAAAACCCTTCTATCCTCCCTTCCCAATCTGGCCCTCACCATGATAGCCTTCTTGATTCAGGGCAGAAATTTGTCAGCAGAAACCTCCACAGGAACCAAAATCTGAACTGTAATTCAGGAATTGCTGGAGGCTCAATGTGTACACCTCTGAGAGTTAGCTCTAGGGACTCAGTCATAAGGAGGCACCCACAATATTTTGAGATTCACCTCAGGATATCAACCATGACCCAATTGTAAGTGTCAGAGAAAAATCCCCTCATGTTTCAAGACAAATACATCATACCAAAAGTGATTCAAGAAAAACATATAATTTGTACAGATTAATCACTAAAATGAAATCTGTAATTAAAAAAATAACCCCCAAAACCAAAAACAAGCTTCCCAGCAAACAAAAGTCCAGGACCAGATGACTTCACTGAGGAATTCTACCAAACATAAAAAGAAGAACTTTCTCAAACCCTTCCAAAACATTGATGTGGAACACTCCCAAAGTAGGTTATGAAACCACCATCGCCCAATACCAAAACCAGACAAAAACAATACCACAAACAAAATTAAAGGCCAATAACATCAATAAAGATAGGTGCAAAAAATCCTCAAAAAAGCACTAGCAAAATGAATCCAACAATACATAAAAAAGATCATATACATGATCAATTTGGATTCAACCCAGGATCACAAGGATGGATTAACATTTACATCAATTAGTAACTCACCACATTAAAAAAAGAGAAGAGAAAAGCCACATGATCTTCTCAATAGATGCAGAAAAAGCATTTCATACACTTCAAAGTTCATTCAGGATAAAAATTTTTACCTAAGTGGGTATACAGGGAACATATCTTAACATAATAAAAGCTGCCCATGACAAAACAACAGCCAGTGGAACACTCAATGGTGAAAAGCTGAAAGCCCTCCTGCTAAAATCTGGACAAGACAAGCATGTCCCCCACTCTCACCACTTCTTTCAACATATTATTATAAGTCTAAGCCATTTATCAGACCAAAAAACAAACAAACAAACAAACAAAAAAAAAAGAGAGAGGCATAACCCTCCCAGAGTTCATACAATAAATAAACCCACACAATTACAGTCAGTTAATCCTCCACAAAGGAGGCAAGAATAAGACATGGAGAAAAGATAGTCTCTTCAGCAAGTGGTGTTGGGAAAATTGGACAGGTGTATGTAAATCAGTCAAGTTATAACATACCCTCACACCATACACAAAAATAAATTCAAAATGGCTTAGAGACTTAAACCCAACACCATAAAATTCCTAGAAGAGAGCATAAGCAAAACCTTCTCTGCCATAAGTCATTCCAATATTTTCCTGTCAGTCTCTCAGTCAATACAAATAAAATAAAAAATAAATGGAACATAATCAAGCTTACATGCTTTTGTACAGCAAAGAAAACCATAAACAACATGAAAAGAGAACTTACCAAATTGGGAGAAGATATTTGCAAATGATGCCATGGATAACTCCCTAATTTCCTCCTTCACTGTCAGAGAGAATGCAAACTGGTGCATCCAATATGGAAAATATCCAGCATGGTATTTCCTCAAAAAACTAAAAAAATATACTACCATAGGATCCAGCAAGCCTACTTTTCAGGCATATACCTGTACAAAGCTATATAATTCAAAAAGATACAATGCACCCTTATGGCCATAGGAACACTATTCATAACAGCCAAGACAAAGGAACCCCTTAAATGTCCATCAACACATGAATGGATAAAGAAGGTGTGTGTACAAATAAATACACACAGTGGAATACCACTCAACCATAAAAAGAATAAAATAATGCTATTTGTCACAACATGGATGGATCTTGAGATTATCATGCTAAGTGATATAAATCGGAAAGAGAAAAACAAAAAAAAATCAAATGGTATCACTTCTAAATGAATCTAAAATAGAACCATGAACTTATCTACAAAACAGAAACAGACTCACAGACATAGAGAACAGACTTAGAATTGTCAAGATGGCAAGATGGGGGTGGGTTTGGGGATAGAAATCGGGGGTATGTGGTTAGCAGATTCAATTATAAATACAATTGTTACCATCACAAGTTCCTCAGTCCCTGTCTCACCATAACAAAGTATTGGAAAGGCAGACCTTTTAAGAAGTTATTAAAGTGAAAGTACATTTTCAGAGAGGGAGAGAGAACTTGCATGCAGGTTAGAAAAAAGAGCCTGACTCATGACTCATTCTGTGAGAGTCTTCATATCCTACAATGTGACCTGAGTGGAGACTCTGTTTCTTCTTCTGATTGGTCTTGGGCAGGATCCCTTATTTGAAATGGGGAAAAGGTTATATAGAGGCAGGGTGAGGAATGGACGACCTTCCTTCTCCAGCAGAGAGTGAGCAGCCCAGGCTGGTCAAGGTGGAGATAGGGGCATTACAATGACACATGGCCAGCGGCTTTTGGGGTTAGTCTCCTTGAAGAGGACTTGAAGCCTGTAACAGAATAAAAGCAGAACAAAACACAAAAAAACAAGATCTTACTGTATAACAGAGAGAACTATATTCAATACCAGCATCATGGAAAGCAAACAAAAACCACAATAACTTATCACCCAGAGTAACGGAAAGAAAAATAATACAAAGTGATAAGAATGTGGAGCAATATTTTTTGTGTTGGATTCTGAACTCCCTTCTTACATTGAGATTTCTCACCACATGTGTAAGGTTGCCTAATATTCCATACGGACCATCACAAATGTCCCAGAGATAAATTATCTGGATCTCATTTGAGTGTCTGTTTATTTCCACAGTTCTCAAATAAATGTGAAGACTTTTTTGGGGGTCTGGATTCCAGGACTTTTAGATGGTTTCCATTCACTTTATGCCCTCACTCTTTTAACTCTTAAGAAATCAGTAACAGTTTTCCAGAAGAAAATTTTACACACCTATAAAAATACAGTTTTCTCTCTGATATGAGTTTAATAACTTTATTCCTGGTCACCATGCTGGAAGTATGCCATCCTTGCTATTTACATGGCATTCAGCTTTCTCAGAAACCCAGGTTCAGATAGAGAAAAGGGGACTCAAATATTGTGGTTGCAAGTGCAGGGAATACAGTTCCCCACTCAAGAATGAGTGTTGCTCTATCAGTCTGTCTCTCCCAACTATCTGCTTCTTAGACAAAGCCCTTCCATCAAAAGAGATAATTAACTCCTGGGAGAGGAAATAGCAGCTATAAAATAAGATGCAGGAACCTTTGTGGAAAGCTCTTTCAGTAGGCATGCCTTCTGGTGAAAATGTCATTTTTTGTTTACATGGACAAAACAATATCCAACAAGGGTGGAATGACCAACCTGAAAGTGTTTACACTACACAGTCTGCCTCCTGCCTATGGAACCAGAGCCAGCTAGAAAAGATCATTTCTCCATAGTGTTCCAGATGAATTCATTCTAAATTTAAATCCCAGCTTTACTGTGAAAACTATTCAAGGATTTAGGCCAGAAGGAGAGATTTAGACTTATAATTACTTTTCTGTTGTGATGTTGAATTATCTGAATGGTCTGTTTTTGAGTGTGTCATATCTTTCATATTGAAAGGTACTTATCCCAAAAGGAGGACAACATGAAGATGGTATTAATTCTGAACATCCTCAAATACCACTAATATCATCAAAGAACACAAGGTAAGTTTTTCAAAAGAGCTGATGCTTATTAAAATTTGTTACTGTTTATATGTAGGAATCATTATACCTCAACACTTTTGAAACATAGTAATGTATCATTTCATCTTCCCCATTCTTCAAAAGATACTTGATAAATATCATTAACCCAATTTGACAGATAAAATTTGAGGTTCATAGAGATTAAAAAATTTATAGGATCCAGCTCTCTAATACCAGACATCCTTCTTTTGCCAAGAGCTACTTCTTTGAATAAGTAAGACTAATCATGGGAATAAAAACAGAATTTAATACACTTCACACACAAAAATAGACATAAACATACTAAAAGATATAAATCATCACCCATTTATTCCAATCAGGAACATGAGGAATTCTTCCCTGGATGAACTGCTATGTCTCTGTGGCATCTTTAAATGGAAAACTGGAGATGTTTCTTCCTCAGGTTATTGGACAGTTCAATTTATCTCTGTGTCTTTGCTCAAAATGTCAAGTCTTCCAAGTTTTAGGGGCACAGTAAAAAAAAAAAAAAAAAAAAAAAAAGCGGTCAAGTTCCTTGGTGTGTCCATAGCAGTGTAGTGAATATATTCATAGATGTTTCCTCAGTCAACACTCATAAGAGTGTGTGAGATGCACATTATTATTCTCATTTGATATTGAGGAAACATGGGTATAAGGGACCAAGAAATGTACCCCAGATCAGGAAGCTGCAAGTGCAGAAAGGCAAGATCTAAGCTGGTCTTTTGGAGTCTCAAACCAATATTCTCAGCAAATGGGATTGTCATTTCAACATTTTGCTGAAGAGTCTGTGGGGTTTTTATGCTTTGCAGGGAGATTGGGGAGGAAAGAAATGGGGACGAAGGCAGGACAAAGATAAAATGGACCTTTAATGAAGCAGTACTGCATAGTTATAAACACATCTAACAATGAAATTGCTTCACATATACTTGCAAGAAGTATTAGAGCAATCAAATTATTATGATCATGTAAAAAGTAACTTATGAATGCAACATCATATGTTTACCTAATAATACATGATATATGTTAAGAATAAGGAGACAAAAAAGGTAAGATGTATAATCTCAACTGATCTTAAATCTGCCCTTTATTAGCTTGTTTGATTTGGGGTAGGATTCTTAACTTCTCTACACTTCTACCTGTAATGTTTAAATAAGGATGAAAATGGTAGTAGTAATCCTCTGACAGGTTTGTAACAAGGATTACATAATCAAATGCCTGAAAAACACTTAGAGCACAGTAAATTTTTTAAAATTTTATTGAAGAATTGTTGGTTTAAATTGTTTTAGTTAATATTTCATTAGTGTTACTATTAACATTAGTTTCTGAGATTCCGTGTAATGGAGAAAATAGTACCCTGCAGAGGAAGCTATCATGCCATGTCCATGGAAATCAATCATTAAAAGTATATTAATTAACTATTATAAAGTTATTGGATTTTGGCAACAAAATTTATTGATTCTATTTCAGTAACAACTGTATGTTTTCATAATCTTCCCATTACCAATGTTATGGTATACTTAATATCAACTATTATAAATAGCCTGATAATGAAATTCCATTCTCTGGCTCCCATTCCATTCCTGAATCTCAGCCCACTTCATCAAAGTCAGACAAATATATCTACTAGACTTACACACAAGATTCTCCCTTTTACAAAATTATCTTCATACTTACACTCATCTCATATTCTTAAACTCACATTTTTATATCCTTTTGCACTCATACTTGAATAATCTTCAGCAGATCAGAACTTTTATTTTTCTATATAAAAATTATATAAGAATTTATAGTACAGTAAAATATAGGCATTTGTTATTTATTAGATAGAGAAACTTACTAAACTCAAGGCAGGGCTAAAAAAGGGACTTTTTTTCAGGTAATGTGGTTAACGTCAACATGAAATACATGGAGAATAGGCACAATGTGACAGAATTTGTTCTACTGGGACTCACAAAGAATCCAACGATGCAGAAAGTCATATTTGTTGTGTTTTTGATCATCTATACTATCTCTATGGTAGGAAATGTGCTCACCGTGGTCACCATCACTACCAGCCCATTGTTGAAGTCCCCCATGTACTTTTTCCTGGCTCATCTCTCTTTTACTGATGCTTACTATTCCTGTGTCAATACCCCTAAACTCATTGTAGATTCACTCCATGAAAAGAAAACCAGCCCTTTCAATGAATGCATGACCCAGATCTTTGGGGAACATTTATTTGCAGGTGCTGATGTCATTGTGCTTACTGCAATGGCCTATGGCCGCTATGTGGCCATCTGCAAGCTATTGCATTATACAACTATCATGAATTGGCAGGTGTGTTGGCTATTAGTTGGAGTGTCATGGGTGGGAGGCTTTCTTCATGCAACCATACAGATCCTCTTCATCTTCAGATTGCCTTTCTGTGGTCCTAATATCATCGATCACTTTATGTGTGATCTGAATCCTTTGCTGGATCTTGCCTGCACTGATGCCCACACTCTAGGGCTCTTTGTTGCTGCCAACAGTGGTTTTATCTGCCTGTTAATCTTCCTACTCTTGATTGGCTCCTATACAGTCATTCTGCACTCTCTAGGGACCCAGAGATTAGAGGCAAGGCAAAAAGCCCTCTCTACCTGTGTCTCCCACATCACAGCGATCATCTTCTTTGTTCCCAGCATATTTGTGTACATGAGACCATCAGCTACTTTACCTGTTGATAAAGCAGTTGCTGTGTTCTACACAATGATAAGTCCCATGTTAAATCCCTTAATCTATACCCTGAGAAACTCTGAGATGCAAAATGCCATTCGGAAATTTTGTAGTAGGAAAGTGATTTCAAGTGATCAATAAAATATACATTGAGCGCAATATTCATGCAACTGATGAAAAGGTCAAAAGGAATTATTGGAAATCTCAGTAAAGAATACTTATGATAGGAGTTCTCATCATGGCTCAGTGGTTAATGAATCCAAATAGGAACAATGAGGCTGTGGGTTCGATCCCTGGCCTTGCTCAGTGGGTTAAGGTTCTGGTGTTCCCTTGAGTTGTAGTGTAGGTCACAGACATGGCTTGGATATGGCATCGCTGTGGCTCTGGCATAGGCTGGAGGCTACATCTCCAATTAGACCCCTAACCTGGAAACCTCCATATGCTGCAGGAGTGAGCCTAGAAAAGGAAAAAAGGCAAAAAAAAAAATAAGAATACTTATGATATGAACAACAACAACAACAAAATTAACCACTACAAACCATAGATTCTAAAAAAAAGCAGAGACAAAAAAGATATAAGAAATGAGAGAAGAACCTAGCCTGGGATGTCTCAGCAGATTTGAAAATTTCTGCTAAATCAAAGCTAAGTTTTACTAGATTCATCATTGTGTATGGATTCATAAACTTTCATCTCAATGAAAGAAATAAGAAAGGCACTGATATGCAGTAATAAGTTCAATAACAATTCAAATAGGTAGGGACTGTTATTATCCTCTTTTTACAGGTGAGTAAACAAACAAAAAGGGGAATGATCCAAGACAGAAATAATGACATGGCAGTAACCAGAATACAACTGACCTCTCAGACCATGTTCTTTCTTGTTATTTTTTTCCAAACTAATTTTTATTAACAGACCCCACAGTTTCTGTCTGGAACCTGAGTTCATTAATGTAAATGACAAGCAAGGCCTACAATATTTTTTTTTCCTTTTTCATGGGTCAGTTTAGTCTAGGACGTATTTCTTTTTTTTTTTTATTTCCCCAATACATTGTTACTTTTTTTTTCTACTGTACAGATCATGTTCTAGTCTGCTATGATATATAGTCAGGCAATGACTACAGAAAGGTAGCATAATTATACCAGTTAGCATTTATGCTGACAGAGATGGTGTTGGAGTAAATATTTATCCATCTTTCTGTCTGTAAGTACACATACACACATAAATATGCTCATATGAATTAGTTATATATGTATATATTTAGTTTTATATTAATATATTTATTTTATTATCCTGTTCATTATATATATATGCTCCTAAATGAGTTATATTTAAGTAGTTATACATATAAATATATACTATATTATTACAAGTATGTATTCATAATATATGATAAATTTCTAGAAGTTATTATTAACAACTCTGCTTATTTTTATGTATCATAGTTAGTGGTAATATGTTGACTGTAACACTGTGGTATGTAACTACTTTAGGAATATAAAAGCTACAACTGTTGAACCACTACTGTATAAGTAACAAATGTTACACAATTTCCAAATTTCCTTTTAGCGTTAGGAAACCTCCCTATTGTTCATATCACCAACTTAGGCTCATAAACCATCAGAAAGATAAATGATTTAAATAAAAGAATATTTGATGTCAGACACGAAATTCAATGTAAATAAACACTCATGCTCCATAAAGTATATATCTACTGTGCAACAATAATTTCTGCAAATAGCATAGTATCTGTTCCATGATGAATACTGAATTAACAAAGGCAAGGATAAAGGCAAATGCATACATTCAGTAAAATATAGAAAAAAATGGTAGGAGAGACTAGGAAATTTTTTGAATTGCATCTTTTACAGAACCTGAGAAGAATTACAGCTATTTCTCTTTGGGAAACCACATTATTTTTTTTACTCCTGTGTAAGCTATGAATAAGAAAATAATTGAAACTTAATATACCATCATAAAAACAAATCTTTTATTAATATTGACCCAGGTCTTAGAAAGATTTCATCATCTTATGAACTTTGGTTGTTTTTATTACTTTTTTTTGTAAATAAGTTTGTTTCTGGTAGCATTTTATTACAAAAAGCAATTTAAAAAATATGTATCTCTGTCTACACAAAAAGAAATTTCAGTGTTAATATATTCCATTCATTTTGTTTGTCCTTCTTTCATTCAACAACAAATATTTTTGAGCCCAAGTAATGAAACAGACACATTGATAACTGAGAGGTCAGGGGTAAATAAAGAGAAATACAAATGATACTTTCACAGAGCTCAGATGCATCGAGGGAATCCCCCTCTGAAAGAGAGCAGACAATTACAACACAGTTGTACACAGGATGTCAAGCTATCCCTTTTATGGTGAAAATACCATTGACTGTCTGTCCCCTCTCATAACCAAAAAAAAAAAAAAAAAATCACGCCATATCCAGTGGGTCTCAGTAGTTTTTGGAGGCAAGGTATTTTTCATTTCAGACTACTGCTTTGGACCATTTTTCCGGTGACTCAAAATACTGCTAGTTTTGAGTGGGGAACACAAAAATAAAAAGCTCTACAACAGGGCAGAATGCCATTTAAACTTCTCTGCTACTTGAGACAAATGATCTAGTAGGTCTCTGTTTGATGTGTCAGTGGCAGATGGAGTCTTTGGCAAGCCTCATGGGTGAACTGCCGTGTAGGCACTTTAGGATCGTGGAGAAAAATCTTATCCTTTTCAAATACCTACACTCCTTTTGAGAAATAGCTCTTATTTATTTTTTCTTTTTTGTCTTTTTGCCATTTCTTCAGCTGCTCCTGCAGCATGTGGAGGTTCCCAGGCTAGTACTCAAATGGAGCTGTAGCCACTGGCCTACCCCAGAACCACAGCAATGTGGGATCTGATTTGAGTCTGCAAACTATACCACAGCTCATGGCAACACCAGATCCTTAACCCACTGAGCAAGGCCAGGTATCAAACCTGCAACATCATGGCCCCTAGTCAGATTCATTAACCACTGAGCAATGACGGGAACTCTGAGAAATAGCTCTTGACCTATTAGTGAGCCTTAATGAGAGACTGAGTGCTTAACCATGGGCCACCAAGTCACTATGCAACCTGGGATGCCCATCATAAACTTGGTGGTATCTGACCCATCAATTCCATTACTATGGATGGACACAGAAGTATCACAGCACCACATAGATGGGCTATATATGAGATATGTCCTAAGTAGGATATGAAGTCAAGGTTACATGGATAAGTAGCAAAAAGGCCCATGGTCCCCACTCCTGCTACACTGCCTTCTCTCTCCATGCCTGTACCTATGGAGTCATGGGCATTTAACAATGGTCAGCTGAAAGAGGAAGTGGAAACTTGGGACTTCTATAGGGAGAGTTCTACAATGATAAGTAGGCATATCCTGACAGTGGAGAGCTGACAACTACAGCACCACTCTAGAAAAACCCTGAAGGTCAGGAGTGCGATGGAAATGCTCCCAAAGGGTACAACAATCCGTGCACCTGGTTGTTCACTTTGTTTGGGCTGAGAAATGTCCCTATGTCCAATACACACTGACTCGTGTGTTTGGACCAATGATTTGGTTGGACTGCTAAGGGCTTGAAGGAAGCTGCCTGAAAGACTGGCCAAAACCAGTTTGGTCTACAATCAAACACTCTACCTCCAGTCATTTACATCCCGTACCCACTTGGATGAGGCACAAGGGGCAAGAATCTCAGCAATCTGGATGGCTCAGGTGTTAGGAAAGAAGAGCATTCCAGATGTCTACTTGCAATGGCTCTAAAGACTTGGAAGTACAACCTTCAGGGTGGATTAAGAGCTAAATTTAATTATAACTAGGTTATGTGGAAGAATTCAAGGAAGACCTAAAAAAAGGCATACTTGCATGGACTATAAGAAGCAGCCTGAAAAAGAACTAGCAGTAAGTAACTAAAGAGCCTTTATGAAAGTCTGAATACAGCAACAAAGGTTTTGCAGTTCAAGAAAAGAAATAACTTTAAGTAAGACATATGGCGTCCTGCCCCTCCTTAAGATTTAAGAGTAACTGTGAAAACGTTAAATCATTATACATATTACCTCACAACTTGATCATAGAAAGTATATTTTGACGGGTTCAGAACCACATAAAATTATTGGAAGCAAAACATTAAAGTTAGTTAAAGAATCTGGGGAACATAAAATGCTAACAGTACTTAGGAATTCAGTCAGAAAGAACTTGTGCATGTGAATGAGGGGACCACTGGCAGATCTTGAGGATATTTAGTGAATAGAGACAGGACACTAGGCACAGCAAACAGGGGCTGTGAGGGTTCTTCTTTCCTTCCAAGAAAACTGCAAAGTCAGGGCACACACTTGTTCCCAAGGAAAGAGTTCCAGGCAAACCTGTAGTTACCTTCAGAGAGAAAAAGGACCAACATCTACAACCCCTCCTCCATCAATAGATATTCTTTACACTGAAAACTATAAAGCTTTTAAGGAAATTAAAGGAGACCTATGAATAGGGAAAAGTGTGAGGGTTTACAGGATTGTGGACACCCTGGCAAATGGCTGGCAATGACCCTCTGCCATTTATCTAAGAGAGGAATTTCTGTGTCATGTGAAAATTCTATACCACTTGGCAAATTTAATCAGTAGGTCCATGGTGTTTGATGTGTTGTTTGTGGCAGATGGTGATAGAAAGATAGCCTGACAGTCATCATTTATAAAGACACAGACTATGCCAAAATATATCTGTGTGTGTGTGTGTACAGATATAGAGTATATTAGGATATATAAAAATATCATAGTTGTACAATTTCTATGATATATGAATACATTCTGATGATATTCTGATAATAATGAATCTGACCATTTTCATATATCACAGCTGATGGTTTTGTGTCAACTGTAACACCATGATATATAATTACTTTAGAAATATAAAACAATGGGCCATTTAATATCTAAGCATAAAGTAATGAATGTTCACTATGTTTCCAAATTTCCTTTTTGCATTCAGAAGCATTTTGCATCACTCATGTAAGCATTTTATGCTGATAACCAATCTGAAAGAGGGAGCATTCAAATAAAATAGTATTTAATTTAGACACAAATTTCAATTGATTAAATAAATACATGGTAATACTCCATAAAGTACTAGCCCCATTGGTAACAATAGTTACTTCAAGTAGTACCATTTCTGGTTCATAATAAAATCCCAATGAATACACTTCAGTATAAAGGACCAATGATATCCTGCTGTATAGCGCTGGGAACTATGTCTAGTCACTTATGATGGAGCATGATAATGTGAGGAAAAATAATGTATACATGTATGTGTAACTGAGTAATATTGCTGTACAGTAAAACATTGACAGAATACTGTAAACCAGTTATAAGGGAAAAAATAAAAATCATTATGAATGAAAAAATAAAGTAAAATACAACTTGCATTCTTAAAAAATAATAAATAAATATAAAGGAGGATGAATAAATTTAATAATATCTGGACAAAAAAAAAGCAGTACTGGAGATTAGGAAATTTTCTCTGCCTTTATCTGTTTCAGAGTCTCAGATAAATTCTAGTTATATCTCTTTAGAAAACCATAATTTGTATTTAATACTATTCAATCCTGATTAAAAATGGGACACAAAGGGTAAAAAGACTCAGCAGAGTAAACGGGTACCAGTTGGAATAACAGTGTTCTGAGGAGAAGGGATATATAACAAAGGATAGAAAGTATAAATAAAAATGCAGGAATTCAAATAAATGTGATACAGCTCTTGTTGTTCAATCAATTACTCAGTAACAAGTATTTATTCAGTGTCCACTGTGTACCAGGCACCATGCTGGACACTCAGCTTATCAAGAGAAAAGAGCAAGATATGAAGTTGGAGATATTGGAACAGAGAAGTTCAAGAAGGGTTTCATCACTGTGTTAAAGCTTAATGCTCAGAACTATGAAGAGCATATCAGAAGGTCTTTTAAGCTGGAGAATGATGCAGATAGATTTGAGGGTAGAATGTCTAGAAAATACTGGACAAGGACATTGACCTGTAAATTATTCAAAGAGACTCAAAAAAATACTGTACTCCATCAAGCAGAAGAGTACTTTACGGAAGTCTTGCAATTTTTGAAATTTTAGCGCAGGTCTCTGTAAAGTGGATCCAGGGGTCACCTAATAGGTTCTGTGTTCATTTTCCTAATTCCAGGAAGCAAAATTGGAGTAAGTAGAAATATTTAGCAACTGGCAGAGGCCTCACACTGGTTCACTGCCCAGTAGAGTGAGAGGTATTATACTGGGAAAGACCAAGTGGAATGTACCACTACTAACTATCCTAAGGAAATATGAACCCCAAAGCACTGCCAAATCCTTGGAAGAAGGATTATGGAGATCAGTGCCACCACCAAGAGCTTGAAAGATGCAGGGGTGGCGAGTATCAGAAGAAATTAAGTTATAAAAACCAGCTATAACCATGTAACCACCTCCAGAAATAAGAATCATACTCCTTCCATGTCATCTTTATTTTGAAATCTTTCTGCGTGTATTTTATACACACACATCTTTGTTTCCTTTTTCTTCTTTCTTTATCATGGAAACTGAGCTATGCTGACTTCATATCATAGTATTGAAATATTGTTAATTTCACTCTCAGTATTTAAGTTACATCATAATCAATGACTTAACTCTCAAGGACTTTACCTTCACTTTTGGGGAAGGGCTTACTGCTATTTCATTTGTGCACTGGAGAGGTGGTTCATGTTGCAGGGGATTATGACCTTAGTATTGTCTTAATTTAGAGAATAATTGTGGTTTAAGGAAATACATCTTGTGTTGGGCTATGTCTGTTGATGACATTAACATCTGAATTTGTAGAATGAGTAAAATAGATTGTCCTCTATACCCTGGGTGGTCCCTCTCCATTCAATCAGATAAAGGCCTGAAAATAACACAAGGTATATAGCCCCAGATTATGAAGGAATTTTACTACCTGAGAGTCCTTAGGAGGAAGCAGTTCTTCCTGTCTGAAGACCTGATGTTGGAAAATGAGCTCATCCTCCTTCTATAGCAGCTTCCTGGTTATGGACATGAACTGAGATATGGATAGTTATAGCACTTTCTGGCCTCTAGACTCAAACTGGGACAGTGGCTCTGCAAATTTTGTACTTGCCAGCTTCCATCATCACAAGAGCAAATTCCTTAAAGTAAATATTATATATTTGTCTCTCTCTCTCTCTCTCTCTATATATATATATATATATATATATAAAATATCATATATATGTGTGTGTGTTTGTGTGTGTGTGTGTGTGTGTGTGTGTGTGTGTGTGTCTATTCAGTCCTGGAAGATATCACATTTCATGAACTGGTAAACAGCATTAAGTTATCACAGATTCAATATAATCCATGAAAACCCCCCTGTAACACTTTTTGCAGATACGGAAAAAGTATTCAAAACATTGATATGGAATCTAAAGGGACCCCATAAACTAAATACTCTTAAAAGTAAACTAAAGTTGGATGTCTCACAGTTTCTGATTCCAAAACATACTGTAAAGATATAGTAGTCAAAACAGTGTGGTTCTGACATGAAGACAGGCACAGAGAGCAATAGCCTAGAGAGTCCCGAAATGAACCATCTTATGAATAGTCAAATGATTTGTACATGAGAATCCAATGGGGAAAGGACAATTTTTCAACAAATAGAGCTGACAAAACTAGACATCCACATGATAAAGCATGTTGGTGGACCCTTGGGAGTTCTCTCTCTGGCCCATCAGGTTAGGAAACTGACTTATATCTATGGGGATACCAGTTTGAATCCTGGCCTTGCTCAGTGGGTTAAGGATCTGTCATTGCCCCAGGCTGAGGCATAGGTCACAAGAGTAGCTCAGATCTGGCATTGCTGTGGCTGTAGCACAGGCCAGCAGCTGCAGCTCTGATTTGACCCCAAGCCTGGGAACTTCCTTTATGCTGCAGGTGCAGCTCTCAAAATGGGGGTGAAATGTTGCTGGATCCTTAACTTATAAAATACACACAATAAACTCAAAATGTGTCCAAAATATTAAAATAACAGGTAAAACAATAAGTGCTTAGAAAAATTATACAGAAAAGACTAAGAGCATTAGATTAGTCCTTGTTTTCTCAGAACATGACACCAAAAACAAACTTGACAGAGGACAAAATAGGTAAATTGGACTATTTCAAAATGTAAAATTCCTCTGCATCAAAGGATATAAATAGCAGAGAGAAATGGCAACCCACTGGATCAAACAAATATCTTAGGAGTTAATATGCCAAAAATATAAGAAATTCCTCAATAACAAATCATAATCTAATTAACAAAGAACTTTCTTGAAAGGACACTTCTCTAAAGAAGCCATACCCATGGCCAATAAGCATATGAAAAAGACATTCAATATTGTTAATCACACTTGTGCATTCTTTATAGAAATCCAGGTATCATGAAAGACAGAAAGGAATTCCTCTAAAAGTTAAAAATAGAATTACCCTCTGATCCAATTTTTCCACTTCTGAGCATAAGCCCAAAAGCACTGAAATCAGGAACTCAAAAGAGATACTCTATTTGTTGAACCATTTTCATAGCAGCATCATTCAGATCAGCCAACATGGTAAGGAACCGAATTGTCCATCAACACATGAATAGATAAACAGAATGTGATATACAGGGTATTATGCAACATTTAAAAGAATGAGTTTCTGGCACATGTTACAATGCAGATAAAGTGAGTGAACATGTTAAATAAAATAAGCCATTCACTTTCCATAAACTTTATCTTTGCAAAATATTTATATTTTTAGGTAGCCTGGAAAAACAACACAGAAAATTTCCATACAACCTTATCCAGCTTCCCCTCTTATCATCTTTTATTAGTATGGTATATTTGTCAATTAATCACCCATCACTATTACATTATTTTTATCAGAAATCCATACTAACTAGATTCATTAGTCTTTACAGATGCCCTGTTTCTCTCCAGAATCTGATTCTTGAAATCTCATTGCATCCAGGTGTCAAGATTTCTCCAGTCCCTCCAAATAGTGACAGTTTCTCTGATTTTCTTTTCTGAATGACCTTGACCTTGATATTTTTGTGGAGTACTAGTCAGAAATTTTGTATAAAACCCTTCCATTAGGGTTTGTCTGATGTTTTACTCACAATTAGAGCAGAGTTATGTATTAGAAAGACCACAGGAGTTCCCATCATGGCTCAGTGCTTAACAAATCCAAATAGGAACCATGAGGTTTCGGGTTCGATCCCTGGCCTTTCTCAGTTGGGTTAATGATCTGGCATTGCCATGAGCTGTGGTCTAGGTCGCAGACACGGCTCAGAGCCCACAATGCTGTGGCTGAGGCATAGGCCAGAGACTACAGCTCTGATTAGACCCCTAGCCTGGGAACCTTCATATGACATGGGTGCAGCCCTTAAAAGACAAAAACAAAAAACAAAAAAAGAAAGACCACAGTGATAGGGTACAATTTTCATCACGTTTTATCAATGGGTATGTACTCTCCAAGTAGATTACAACTCTTGATTTTAACCTTGATCATCCGACTCAGGTGCTATTTGTCATATTTCTTCACTGTAAATTTACTATTTTCCCTCATGCCACAGCATTGCCTTTGAAGGAAGTCACTTCCTCACACTTAATCACTGAAGATTTTGCAGAGAGAGAGTATAAATATAAAAAATTGGGAATACCACCTATTCTCCCACATGTATTAGTAATTTCCGTAGTTATTCATTTCACTATAACTTATGAATATTTATTTTGTACTTTGAGTTAAATTCAATTCTATGTTATTTTTTCCCCCAGCTTTGGGCATCAGGGGGTCTTTCATTAGGCTAATGTTTTCCTTCGGTGTATCCCCATCACTGTGTAGGGTTTATCAGTTTCCTAATTTCTAACTCGGCAGAATGCTGCCCCAGACCTAGAACTAGCCAATTTTTTCATAAAGCCCCAATTCATTATTTGGAAAATGATATTAGTAACCAATACTGGGGTACTAGAAGACCATCATTATTTTTTTTTCCTAGTGAAGATGCCACTTATGACAGATATAAACATCTTTAATTTCAAGGATAAGCCCTGTATTTTTTTCATAATATAATAAGATAGATTAAAAATGAAGTTTCATATCACATTTGGCTCATGTCTCTTAATTGGAAAGGAAGGGACACTTTAGGGAATGATCTTCCCCAAGAATTCTATATTTTGCATCATCTATGTTTAAACACTCCTCCAGAGAAGGCAAAAGAGATGTACTCCCTCAGTCAAAATCTTATGTGAGGGTGGATTTCAGAAAGTGTAGAATGAATCTGGGATTTACTTAGTCTGTCTTCTGGTGTGCAGATTAGAACATTAGCCTCCTTGTGAGATCAAAGAAATCCTGGTTTCAGATAAACAGAATTTTAGGACCTTTGAAAAAAAAGTTCATGTGAGTAAAAAATGTCCAAATTGCCTTGGGATGAAAAGAGGACAACTGAGCATGAACCTTTGCATGAACTCCTACAAAGATGGTAAGACTTGTGTTGGGGATTAGCTTAGGTTTATATAACACTTGGAGAAAGTGAATCTGTTTAGTGCCATTGGTACCTAATACCTACAACACACTTGTGGACAGAGAGAAAGCTCAGGACATTTGTAGGCATGTTCTACATTCTAAAGTGTGATGATGGAAACGAAGGACATGCACAGCAGCTTCTGATGGAAATGAGCACTGCTAGGTCATGGGTATTGAAACTGAGGTTGTGAGAGATAATGACAAGGAAATAACATCTGTTTAGGAGTTTCAGCATATGCTCCACAGACATGATGACTATAGCAGAATGCAGGCTTCCCTTTGCCTCAGTGCCATCTGAGCATAGTATAGTGAAAAATAGTACTAGATTATATCTACAGGATATTTTCTTAATTCTTTCATTCCTTCAACAAAAATTTGTTAAATACATTCTACTGTCTAGATGCTCAAGTTCAGTAATTTATTTCAATATACATCACTTTATAGATGAAATTTGTAAAATGTATATATCTATATATCTAAAGGTATGTAGATATAAGAATGTTATGTGAATTATATATATGTGCCTATCTATTTATATATTTGTATAAATATACATATATAGGTAAGGAGAGATATTTATACAATATTCTTAATTAAAATATACAGCAAATAATTTTTCATTTGTTTATTGAATAAGACTGATCATGGTATTCTCAGAAAGCATCTAAGAAAACCACTGAAAATTTTGTTAAAGATAGTATGCTGGTGTATGAGCTATTAAAAAGCTTGGAGTTCCATAACTACCTCTTTAGTGGACACAGATCTAACTCATGCAGTTGAGTATTTCTAGTCACAAAAAATATCATAGTCCTTCCTGCCTATATCACAAGACAGTTGCCATGGTTCAGGGTTATTTCAGTGTGAATAACAGATCATGCCCTAAGCTGGAGTTGCAAAAGGCTTTATTTTTTTAATACAATACAAGATAGTGATGTATTTCAAGCTTGAACAAAAAGTGCATCTTAAAAATTAGGTATGGCTCATGTCTCTGATACCAAGAAGGTAGTTTTTTCTTTTTCTTTTTTTTTTTTTTTTCACACAGAGACTCCAGTACATAATTTTGCTTCCATTCATCTAAACACAATTTGCTTCTACATGGGTATACATGTGTATAATATGTACTATCCTGCTTTTAATTAATACTGATCATCCTAATACACAAACCTGTCCTCCTATTTTTAACTTTCAGATGTACTTTACAGACCATGGCATATCTATCTGTTTTGTTTTTATCAATGGCTTATGCAATAGGTGGTATCAAAGGACCATTATGTATTTATTAAGCTCTCTTCACATGTAGTTTAAATCTGTTCTCATTTTTCTACTATAGAAAGTAGTGCAATGATTGTCTTTGTCCTTGGAAATGAGAATATTTGTTGAAAATGGAATCAATAGACTCAAGTCTTCATGCAGTTGTAATACTGTAGATGCTGAAAATAACCCCTTAAGAGATTGTACCCATTTATCCTCCTACAAAAATAGGTGGGATTCACAAGTATCCACAACATGTCAGAACTCTGTATCAACAGACTTTGCATCATGAAAAATACTTTAATAGATGGCAGGTGAAAAAGTTATCAAAATGGAGACAGTGTAAATGTATTTAAATGTGAATGAAAGTGAGCATTTTCCCATGTTTAATTCTTATTCATAAAGAGTCTCTGTTAAAATTAATTGTTGTGCCTCATTTAGTTTACAGTATTTTTCTAAGATTAATAAGTGAAATCCATTTATACTTGAAAATTATGCTTCTGCCTGGTATGAGTTGTAAATATAATATACCACTTTGGTAATTATAATTTGTCATGGATTATGTGACAATTTGGAGAATATAAGGGCACAAAAAAATTTGTCCAATGTTTGACATATGAATAAATTGTGTCTTTTTGCTTTTCCACCTCTCTTACTTGAAAAAAAGAGTACAAGTCATTAAGGATGCATATTACAAGAATTCTACTGAAGTTTCAGATATGAATTGGAACTTGTTCTCCGTCTATTTTCTTCCTTTAGTGAGCCCCTGTGTCATAAGAAAATATATTGAAAGACCAATAAATAATGAAAAAGGGGATACATTTAACTTTGGACAACATAATATAATTTTAAATAGGGGCTCCTACTAATAACAGAAGCTGAACTTAAAATTGTAAACAACAAGAAAGTTTTGAGAAGTAAAGTAAAAACATAAGCTTAAAGTAATAGATTCAAATAAATCTCATGATGGGCTGGAACACTGGCTTGGCATTCATTGATAAAAATTTATGTTTGTTTCTTTCTCTATAACCTACCTTCTATCCTGTGTGTGTGTGCATGCTTATGTTTTATTATTACTGACACTCTGAAATATTTAGACAATTATTCCTCAATACAATATTTTCTTGAAGAGTATTTTATCGCTGTGTGCTTTATTCAAGATGTGAAAACACATGGAGTAAGTTATGGAAAAATTTTCTCTACTGCTGCAACAGGAAGCCCTAATATTGCTATGTCCTTGATAAAAACTGAAAAGAAAACCTTCAGCTGGAAAAGTTATTCACATATGCCAAATAAAAAATAATAATACTTTCATTGTCTAAAGAATCAGTGACTTTTTCATTGTTTTTCTATTTCTTATATCATTATTTACATATACAAGCTTGGAAAATGGTTGAATAAGTATTATGATTTCCATCTTGTTCAGATAAAATTGGGACACAGTAGGAAATAAGTACCCATTAGAAAGTGGCATTTCCACATTCATGTGTATATATTTGGCCACCAACCATAGTATTCATATCATAATTTTTCTTTCCTTTCTCCTTTGTAGATTTGTCTAAACAGTTATTTCTCCTCATTGAGTGAAACAATGCAGCAAAACAACAGTATGACTGAGTTCATCCTGTTAGGATTGACACAGGATCCTAAAAAGCAAAAAATGGTGTTTGTGATCTTCATTTTCTATGTGGGAACTCTGGGGGGCAATTTGCTTATTACTGTGACCATCAAGTCTAGCCAAACACGTGGGAGCCCCACGTACTTCTTCCTATTTTATTTGTCCTTGGTTGATGCCTGCTTTTCAACTTCCATAGCCCCTGGACTAATTGCAGATTCTCTGTCTAAAAAGAAAATCACATCTTACAATGAGTGCCTTACTCAGGTCTTTGCACTGCATTTATTCAGATGCATGGAGATCTTTGTCCTCATTCTCAAGGCCATGGATCACCACGTGGCCATCTGCAAGCCCTTGAATTACCCAACTATCATGAGGCGCCAGGTCTGAATCATCCTGATTGTTGTTGCATGGATAGGGTCTTTTATATATTCTATGGCTCAGGTTATCCTGGCCTTGTGATTACCTTTCTGTGGATCCAATTTGATTGATCACTATTGCTGTGATATGCAGCCCTTGTTGAAACTTGCCTGCATGGATATTTATGTGATGAATCTCCTGGTGGCATTTAATATTGGGGCTCTTTGTGCAAGCAGTTTTGTAGTACTGATGATCTCATACATTGTCATCATGCATTCACTGAGAAACCACAGTGCAGAAGGGAGGGAAAAAGCTCCCTCCACTTGCACTTCCCATGTCATTATAGTTGGCTTATCTTTTGGTCCATGTATATTTATATACACACACACCCCAACCACATTCCCCATTGACAAAATGGTGGAAATATTTTATACTATTGGAACACCCTTTCTCAATCCACTCATCTACACCCTGAGGAATGCAGAAGTGAAGAATGCTATGAGAAAGTTATGGCATGTCAGAATTTATTCAGAACGCAAAATGTGAATTGTGGGCTTGGCCTGACTACTAACTGATTCATGGTTTGGCTGATTCTGTGCAGATATACAATGTAATGTCTGACTATTGCAGGAATAACATAAATCAAATTTAAGATTATGACAATATTTTTGAGTGCACAGGCAAGATAAATGCCAAGGTTTCTCATTCTTTAAGTAGAAGAAATTTATTGATTCTAACAATGTTCTTTGGTGAAAGTTTATTTTGAAATAAATTTGGTAAAATAACATGACTTTTTTTCATTATTTTTACTTTCTGGGGCATGACAAAGTTCAGTGTATACTCGTACCTCAACATCATCATACCATGGATGAGAAAGGCCAAAGTGAGTGAAAATGTCTTGATTCCAATGTTCATTCATCTAATCCAAACCTCCCTAACACCAGCACCGTTACACACACAGATACAGACAAACACTGATCATAGTTATTTACATTCAGATGAAGAGATGAAGATAAAAGGAAGAAAACAAAAAGATAACATGTACATGAAAAAATAAATTCACAAGGGGACTCCCACAGGTCCCATCTTAACTCTTTTTTGTTCTTTCATCCAACTCAGTTACATGCTGATCTTTCTTGCAATTTTGGTTTTAAGAGATCTTCTGCCAGTGTTCAGTAGGTATTCTGTGAAAATTGTTCCTCATAAAGATGTATTTCTGATGTACTTGAGGGAGATAAGCTCCATGTTCTTCTATTCTACCATTTGCTTCCATTCCCAACTTGGTAGCATTCTTTTTTTTTTTTTTTTGTCTTTTTGCTATGTCTTTGGGCCGCTCCTGTGGCATATGCAGTTCCCAGACTAGTGGTCCAATTGAAGCTGTAGCCACTGGCCTACGTCAGAGCCACAGCAACGCAGGATCCGAGCCTTGTCTGCAACCTATACCACAGCTCATGGCAACGCCGGATCATTAACCCACTGAGCAAGGGCAGGGACCAAACCTACAAACTCATGGTTCCTAGTCGGATTCGTTAACCACTGCACCCCGATGGGAACTCCGCAACTTGGTAGCATTCTTAATCAAAGTAGAAATTTGTGAGCAGAAACCTCCATAGGAACAAAAATATGAACTGTAATTCATGAATTGCTGGAGGCTCAGCATAGACAACTGTGAGAGTTAAAACTCCTGGGAAGGCACCCACAGTATTGTGGGACTTATCTCCAAAGATTAAGCATGTCCCCAGAGTACATATTACAGAAAAGTCCCCTTATGCTTTCAGCAGTAGAAGAGAGAAGGAACCACTTCTGTTTCTAGAAAAAGACAGCCCTCCAATATTGAATCAAAAGTAAGAGATCATTTGGACACCAATCACTAGATGTGAAAAAGAATTTGTGATTAAAAATAAGACAAACAAAGCAAAAACCTCACTGCAGACAGAAGTCCAGAAATAGATGACTTCACAGAGGCCTTTTACCAAAAAATACAAAGAACTTATAGCAATCCTTCTCAAACTCTTCCAAAAGATTGAAGAGGAAGGAAAACTCCCAAAGACATTCTATGAAGCCACCATCACAAACACCAAAACTGGATGAAGGCAATGACAAAAGAAAAAAATACAGGCCAATATATCTGATGAATATAGATGCAGAAATTCCCAACAAATACTCGCAAACTGAATCGGACAACACATTAAAAAAAATCATACACCACAATCAATTGCATTTACCCCAGGCTCACAAAGATTGTTAAAACATATGCAAATCAACCAATGTGATACATATAACATGTCAACAACAAAAACCACACGATCATCTCAACTGATGGAGAAAAGGCATCTGATAAAATTCAACATCTATTCACAATTAAAACTCTAACCAAAGTGGGTATAGAATGAACATTTCTCAACATAATAAAATATATTTGGGAGTTCCCATCATGGTGCAGCAGAAATGAATCTGACTAGGAACTATGAGGTTGTGGGTTTGATTCCTGGCCTTTCTCAGTGGGTTAAGGATCTGGCATTGCCATGAGCTGTGGTGTAGGTCACAGATGCAGCTCAGATCTGGCATTGCTGTGGCTGTGGTGTAGGCCAGCAGCTGTAGCTCTGATTCGACCCCTAGCCTGGGAACCTCCATATGCCATGGGTGTGGCCCTAAAAAGACCAAAAAAAAAAAAAAAAGATATTTTTTTACAAACCCACAGTGAACAAAATACTCAGTGGTGAAAATTGAAATCCTTCCTGCTAAAACCTGGACAACAATGCCCACTCTCATGTCTTCTGTTCAACACAGCATTGGAAGGCCTCACCACAGCTGTCAGAAAAGAAAAAAGAAAGAAAATTTATGCAAATTGAAAGAGGAGAGATAAAATTATCATTATCTGCACACGACATTTTATGATATATAGAAAACTCTAATGATTCCACACAAAAATTACTAGAACTGGTAAATTCAGCAAGTTAGCAGGATACAAGATTAACATCCAGAAATTGGCTGCATTTTTTTACGGCAATAATGAAATATCAGAAAAAGAAAGTTAAAAACAAACAAATAAATAAAACATTTCCTTGTAAAATCACATCAAAAAATAAAATACAAAGGGATAAACCTGTGCCCATGGAGGTGCAATCTTATATGCCTAGAAATACAAAACTTTGATAAAGGAAACTGAAGATGATTTAAAGAAATAGAAAAATATATGATGCTACTGGATTGGATGAATTAATACTGTTAAAATGCCAATAATATCCAAAGAAATGAACAGATTTAAGAGCATACCTCTCAATTTATCCATGATACTTTTTTCACAGAACTAAAAGATCTAAACAAAATTTATAAATTTTATACAGAACCATGAAAGACCCAGAATTGTCAAAGCAATCCTGAGGAAAAACAACAAAGCTGGAGGTGTAACCCTCCAAAACTTCATGCCATACTACAAAGCTACAGTTATCAAAACAGTGCAGTATTGGAACAAAAGCAGATATGTGGACCAATGAAACAGAATAGAGAGCCCAGAAATAAACCCATACCCCTATGATCAATTAATTTATGACAAAGCAGGCAAGAATATACAAAGGCGAAAAGTCTCCCCAACAAGGGTTGCTGGGAAAACTGGACAACTCTAGGTAAAAGGATAAAATTAGATGAACATCAGATACAAAAATAAACACAAAATGGATTAAAGACCTAAGATACTTTAAAAGTCCTAGAAGAAATCATAGCCAGAACACTCTTTGGCATCAATTATGACAATACTTGTGATTTTTCTCCTAAATCAAATGAAATAAAAGCAAATCATAAACAAGATCTAATCAAATACGGTCTAATCGAAGAAATATATACCAACATTACAGTGAGGTACCACCTTGCACAGGTCATCATTAAAAGTCTATAAATTACAAATTTTAGGGTGGATGTGAAGAAAAAGCAACCCTCTTATACTGTTGGTGGGAATATTTTCCACCTTGGAAAACAGCATGGAAATTCCTTGGAAAACTAAATAAAGTTGCCATGCTACAGCAATCACACTCCTAGGCATATATCCCAAGAAAAATACAATTCAAACAGATAAATACACACCCATCTTCATAAAGCACTATTCATAACAGCCAAGATATGGAAGCAAACTAAATGTCCTTGAACAGATGAATGGCTATAGAAGATGTAGTATATATGGGCAGTGGAATACTACTCAGCCATAAAAAGAATGTAATAATGCCTTTTGCAGCAATGTGGATGAACTGAGATATTATCATACTAAATGCAGTAAATCAGGCAGAAAAGGTCAAATTTCATATGGTATCAAGTTTTTGTAGAATCTAAAAATTATACAAAGAGCTTATTTAAACAGCAGAAATGTACTCAAAGACACAGAAAACAAATGTTTGTTATCTAAGAGGAAAGGGGGTTGGAATAGGAAAAAATAGAGGAATAGGAAAAAATATACAAACTACTATGTATAAAGACATAAGCAACAAAAGTCCTACTGTATAGCACAGGGAACTATATTCAATATCCTCTAATAAACCATAATGAATAAAAAAACTCACAATAAAACTTATGGGAACAAATGAGCCTATGTGATATCGAAGCATAACAGAATGTTAACAAATAGATCTAAACATATGAGTTTTTTTTGACAAATAGATCAGTGTAATACAAAGTAGAAAAAAGAGATTTCTCAACATATTCTGAATCAATTGGATAACCATACATCATAATAAAAAAAAGAATTTCAGGAACCACTCCAAACTACACACAAAAATTAATGAAACTGAGTCAGAGAACTAAATGTTACATCTAAATTTGTAAAAATTCTAGAAGAAATTTTTTTAACCTGAGGTAAAACAATATTTTAGACATAACACATTAAGTACAAACCATAAAAAAAACAAATCCTGTAATAATTTAAATCTTCCGCTAAGCAGATATATCTGTAAAACAAAAAAGCAATCCACAGGCTAGGAGAACATATATCTATGTATGTATACACATATATATGAATTTACATAGTATAATACATATATACATAAATTTACCATATAAATATATTTTATATTTATTTTAAAATATATTATAAATGACAAATTACATATACCTAGAATACATATACCTACACAAAATATATATATATTTACACATATACAATGAGAGAGAATACATAAGTAGCCCTTAAAACATAGTAATAGGAAACCCAGAATTCCAAGTTTTAAATTGTGCAAAGCAATTAAAAAGAAACTTCCAGGAAAAAAGAAGATACACCAATGGCCAAAAAAAAAAACATTTTAAAAAAGGATAGAAAGAATGACATTTGCAGCAACATGGATGGACCTAGAAATCACCATGCTAAGTAAAGTCAGTCAATGAGACACCAGCCTCAAATGCTATCAATTACATGTGGAATCTAGAAAAAGGATACAATGATCTTCTTTGCAGAACAGATACTGACTCAGAGACTTTGAAAGACTTCCGGTTTCCTGAAGAGGCAGGTTGCAGGGTCGGGGGATGCACTAAGGGTTTGGGATGGAAATGCTGTCCAATTTGGTTATGATGATTGTGGTACACCTACAAATGTAATAAAATTCATTAATTAATTAAAAAATAATAAATAAATAAAAATGTTCACCATCATTAGACATCAGAGAAAGCAATAAATCTCAATTAGTGTAGAATGGCTCAAAGGAAAAAAAATAACAGCAAGTGACAAGAATGTGGAACAATTCTTGTGTTTGAACTTAGAACCCCAGTCCTTTTGTAAATTTATTTAAGTTCATTGAAGTATAACTGGCTTAAAATGTTGTATAAGTTGTTAGGTATATATCAAATGTGCAGTCATTAATATGTCCATTTTTTTCCCATATGGGTTCATACAAACCATTGAGTAGATTTTCCTGTGCTATACAGTAGTTTCTCACTAATCTATACAGTAGTGTATGGTGTGTTATTCCCACCCTCCCAATTTTTCCTTCCCCTGCATCAGTTTCACCTATGGTAACCATAGGATAGTTCTGAAATCTGTGAGTTTGTTTCTGTTTTATAGATAAGTTCTTTTGTGTCATTTTTATTAGACTTTGCATATAAGTCATATCATATGAAATTTACCTTCCTTTGTCTGACTTACTTCACTCAGTATGATAATCTCTAGGTCCATCCATGTTGCTGCAAATGGCATTATTTCATTCTTTTTTATGGCTGAGTAATAGTTCATCATATATACATGCAGCACCTCTTCTTTATCCATTCCTCTGTTGATGGACATTTAGGTTGCTTCCATGTCTTGGCTATTGTAAATAGCACTATAATGAACACTAGAGTGTATTTATCATAGAATTATGGTTTTCTCTTGATATATTATATTATATATTATAAATGCCAGGTAGTGGGATTGCTGTATCATATGATAGTTCTGTATTTAGTTTTTCAAGGAACATCCATACTGTCCTCCATAGTGGTTGTACTCATTTACATTCCCACCAACAGTGTGAGAGGGTTCCATTTTCTCCATACCGTCTCCAGCATTTATTGGTTTGTAGACTTTTTGATGATGGCCATTCTGACTGGTGTGAAGTGATGCCTCATTGTAGCTTTGATTTGCATTTCTCTAATTATTAGCAATGCTGAATTATTTTCATGTGTTTTTTATCCATTCGTCTGTCTTTGAATGTCTATTTTGATCTCCTGCCCCTTTTTTGATTTTGTTTTGTTTCATATAAAGCCCCATGAGATGTTTGTATATTTTGAGGATTAATCCCTTGTCAGTCACTTTGTTTGCAAAGATTTACTTCCATTCTGTGATCTGTCTGTTTTTGTTTGTTTTTTGTTTTTTTAATGGTATCCTTTGCTGAGCAAAAGCTTTAAAGTTTTTTTTAATTTATTTATTTGTTTGTTTTCTTTTTAGGGCTGCACTCACAGCACATGGAAGTTCCCATGCTAGGGGTCAAATTAGAGCTGCAGCTGCAGCTGCAGTACTAGATCCGAGCCTCATCAGTGACCTACACTGCAGCTCATGGCAATTCTGGATTGATTCTTAACCCACTGAGTGATGCCAGGGATCAAACCCACATCCTCATGGATACTAGTTGAGTTCATTACCTCTAAGTCAAAAAGGGAACTCCTAAAAGTTTTTAAGTTTAACTAGGTCCCATACATTTATTTTTGTCTTTATTGGCATTATTCTAGGCTCTAAGATATTTCTGTGGTTTATGTCAAAGGATACTCTACCTACGTTTTCCTCTAGGAGTTTCATAGTGTGTATTTAGCCTTATGTTTAGGTCATAAATCCATTATGAGTTTACTTTGGGGTATGGAGTTAGAGAACATTCTAATTTCATACTTTTACATGTAGGTGTCCAGTTTTTCCAACACCTCTTATTGAGGAGACTGTCCTTCCTCCACTGTATGTTCTTGTCTCTTTTATCACACATTAGCTGACCATAGGTGCTAAAACCGCACATTCGTGCTTTGGATATGTCTCTACATTTTTAATGGCACCTAGTATTCCATAATGACCACCACACAAGTCCCAGAGATGACTTATCTGGAACATTTTCAAGTTGTTGTTTATTTCATAGCCCTGTGATAACTGGGGCAGGGAAACACATTTTGCCATTTTGCCAATACTATGTCACTAATGTTATGCCCTCACTCCTTTGGGTCTTAGGCAGTGGATACTAGGTTTCCAGAAACACCTTCATATGGATAAAACAGAAGTTTTCTCTCTAATGCAAGAACACAGTTTTAACTGTACCACAGGTCCTCATGCTGGAATTATTCCATCCTTGCTATACACAACATTCAGCTTTCTTAGAAACCCAGGTTCAGAGAGAAAAGGGACTCATATATTTTGGGTGCAAGTGCAAGGGACTACAATTCCCCATTCAAGAATGAATATTTCTCAAGTATGTCTCCAGGATACCTGCTTCCATGACAAAGCCTTTCCATTAAAAGAGATAATTAATTCCTAGGAGAGAAAATTGCAGCTATAAGACAAGGCTATTGAACATTTGTGGAAACCTCTTTAAATGTCCACGCATTGCAGGTAAATGTCTTTTTGGTCTGCATTTACACAGCAGGATTCATCAAGGGTGGAATAATCAATTTGAATGTGTTTCTACTGCACACTCTGCCTTCTGTTTATTGGGACCAGGGTCATCTACAGAAGACTGTTTCTCCATAGTGTTCCTAATGAATCCATTCTAAATTCAGCTCCCAGCTTTTCTGTGAAAACTATTTGAGGTTTTAGACTATTAGGAAAGATCTAGACTTAAAAAAAAAACTTACTTTTCTACTTTTGATTTTATATTGAATTAGCTAAACAATCTCTTCTATGTGTGCCATATCTTTCAGAGGGAAAGGTGCTTATTCCAAGAGGAGGTCAATTTGAAGACGGGATTATTTCTGAACACCTCCAAGGAGCATTAATACCATCTAAGCCATAGGTCATTTTCCAGTGCTTCCTAAATATTGTTACTTTCCATACATTGGATTTATCATTTTTCAGTCCTTTGCAAATATATTAATAGAGCATTTGACCTTCACTACTTCCTTCAAGAGAGAGTTGATAAGTACCATTATCCTAATTTGACAGATGAAAGGCTCATAGAGATTATGAAATTTGTAGGATCTAAATCTCTAACACCAGATATCCTGCTGCAGCCCAGAGGTACTTCCTTTAATGATTAAGACTAATTATGAGAATGAAACAAAATTTAAAACCACTCCACACATGAAAAATACATATATGTAACTATATTATTTAAATGACACAAATAATAACCTGCTTCATCCAAATATGAAGAACTTTTCCTTGGTTCTACTGTTAGGCATAATATGAGTCTCTATGGCTTTATTAAAAGTAAATTCTTTCATAGTTTATTGCATGCTTAAAGGTTTCTTCATACGACTGCTCAAAATGTCAATTCTTCCTACCCCCAGGTTCAAAGATGGTCATAAAACTAAATCAAGGATATTTGTTTATCTAGAAATGTATGGTGGATATGTTCATATATGTTTCCTCAACCGATACTCATAACAGCCTGTGAGATGGCCAATATGATACTCACTTGACATTAGAGGAAACAAGGATGTAAGGTGCCAAGAAATATACCCCAGTTCAAGAAGTTACAAGTGAGGAAAAGCAAATTAATATCTGGTCTTACTGATCCTCCAAATAACATTCTTCACCACTGGGATCATCATTTTCAAAATTTTTCAGAAAAGCCTGTAGGAATATGCTTTGTAGGGGAATCAGGGAGAGAAGAAATGAGGGTGAGGGAAAGACAAAGATAAAATGGACCTTCAGGGAGTTCCCATTGTGGCTCAGTGGTTAACAAATCCGACTAGGAACCATGAGGTTGTGGGTTTGATCCCTGGCCTTGCTCAGTGGGTTAAGGATCCAGCGTTGCCATGAGCTGTAGTGTAGGTTGAAGACATGGCTTGGATCATGTTTTTCTGTGGCTCTGGCATAGGCCAGTGGCTACAGCTCCAATTAGCCCCTATCCAGGGAACCTCCATATGCAGCAGAAAATGGCCCTGGAAAAGGCAAAACAAACAAACAAAACTTCAGTGAATCCAGTACCACATAGTTATTAAAATTTGGGAAATTTGATATGTTACACTGTGTGTACATGTTTACGTGTACTTGTGCCTCTGCTAAATTTGCTTCATATATTGGATTGCCTCTGATACTGAATTAAAGTAATATTATTATTATGGTCATACCAAAAATAATTTACTAGTTAGACATTGTTCATTATAAAATACTGATCATGTATTAAGAATGGGGAAAAAAGATATAATCACGGTTTTGATCTTTATTGTTTGCTTGATATTGTGCAGGATCCTTCCTTTCTGCTTCTATTTCTCAATGTGTAAAACAAGCACAAAAATGACTGTAGTAATTTTCTCACAAGTACATAATGAGAAATAAATAACCACTGTCTGCAAAAACACCAAGAGCAAGGTAACTGTTCTGTAAGTTATTATTATTACCATTACTGTTAACAATTGTTTCTGATTGTTTCTCATCTGCAAGGTGGATGCAGTCATACCACCCACACAGGGTGCTCTCATGCCATGCATATAGTAAACAAGCATTAAAAGTATATCGATAAGCTATTAGAAAGTCATGGGACTTAGACAACATACTTTACCAAAGCTATTACAATAACTCCTGTATTCTTTCATTACTTTCCCATCACCAACGCCTTGTGACACTTCAGGTCCACTAGTATTATAGTCTGGTATTGGGGTTCCTTTCTCTGACTTCCACCTCCTTACAGAAACTCAGCCCACTTCTTCCAAGCGACACAAACATCTTTACTAAAGTTAGATGTTATATTGCCTCTTTTTCAAACCTTCTGAATCCTTCCACTCATATTCTCACTTTTCCTAGTTCTGAATTTCCTAAGAATAAAGGGAAAATTCTTTAGCTTGGAATTCATAGACTTTGCATGCATTTTCAATCACACATTTTAGGCTTAGCTACATTATGTGAGATCTGTTCACTGCCTCACCTGAGGCTCTGAGCGACCTCAAAGGATTAAGTGTGCACAGATCATCTCCTGCCTCTGTGTTCACTACATTCCTCATGTCTATACTTTAAAATCAGCTTCCTCAAGGAGAGAGTTTGAGAAATCATCCAGATATCAGACCCTTCACTTTCTATATCAAAAAAACTCATAGGAATTCATAACCAAAGATAATCTAGGCATTTCTTGTTTACTACATAGAGATCTTAATGAATTTAAGTTGAGCTAATAAAAAGTGACTTTTTTTACAGATGATGTACATAATCATAACAAGAAAGACATGGAGACCAGGAACAACGTGACAGAGTTTATTCTACTGGGGCTCACACAGAATCCAAAGATGCAGAAAGTCATATTTGTTGTGTTTTTGATCATCTACATCATCTCTATGGTAGGAAATGTGCTCACCGTGGTCACCATCACTCTCAGTCCATTACTGGGGTCCCCCATGTATTTTTTCCTGGCTCATCTCTCTTTTATTGATGTTTGCAATTCCTGTGTCAATACCCCTAAACTCATTGTAGATTCACTCCATGAAAAGAAAACCAGCCCTTTCAATGAATGCATGATGCAGATATTTGGGGAACATTTATTTGCAGGTGCTGATGTTATTCTACTTACTGTGATGGCCTATGACCGCTATGTGGCCATCTGCAAGCCCTTGCACTATACAACCATTATGAACTGGCAGCTCTGTGGTCTCCTAGTGGGAGTGTCATGGGTGGGAGGCTTTCTTCATGCAACCATACAGATCCTCTTCATCTTCAGATTGCCTTTCTGTGGTCCTAATATCATCGATCACTTTATGTGTGATCTGAATCCTTTGCTGGATCTTGCCTGCACTGATACCCACACTCTAGGGCTCTTTGTTGCTGCCAACAGTGGATTCATCTGTCTGTTAAACTTTCTCCTCTTGGTTGGCTCCTATTCGGTCATCCTTCACACCCTAAGGACCCAAAGCTTAGAGGCAAGACGCAAAGCCCTCTCTACCTGTGTCTCCCACATTACAGCAGTTATCATATTCCTTGTGCCCTGCATATTTGTGTACATGCGACCAGCAGTTACTTTACCTATTGATAAAGCAGTTGCTGTATTCTACACTATGATAACTCCCATGTTGAACCCCTTAATATATACCCTGAGAAACGATCAAATGAAAAATGCTATTAGGAAACTGTATAGTAGGAAAGTGATGCCAGGTGATCAATAAAACATGCACGGAGCCCAATGTCCATTCAACTGATGCCAAGATGAAAAGAACATTGTTAGTCATCTCAGCAAAAAATATCTATGAGATAAGGAAAAAATAATCCCTATAAATTATAGATTCTGCAAGGAGGGTAGAAGAAACAGAGGTAGGAAAAGAAGGAAAAACACATCCTGGGAAGACCCTTAACATATTTTAGAAGTTCTAGCAAATTGGAATTAAGTTTTACTACTCATCATTGTATATGGATTCATAAGATTTCATACCAATGAAATGGAAAAAAATAAATAAAAATTCACTGATATTGAGCAGAAATATGGGTTTTTTTTGTTTGTTTTTTTTTTTGGTTTTTTTTTGTCTGTCTTGTCTAGGGCCACACCTGTGGCACATGGAGGTTTCCAGACTAGGGTCTAATAGGAGCTGTAGCCACTGGCCTACACCAGAGCCACAGCAATGTGGGATCCAATCAGTGTCTGTGACCTACACCACAGCTCACGACAATGCCAGCTCCTTGAACCACTGAGCGAGGCCAGGGATTGAACCCGCAACCTCATGGTTACTAGTTGGGTTTGTTAACCACTCAGCTACAACAGGAACTCTGAGTAGCAATCTTTATAACAACAAAAAGAGGTAGGCACTGCTACTATTCTCATTTTATAGTTGAATATACAAACAGAAGAAAATTCTGAAACTGAAATAATGATGAACTAATAAGCAGAAAATGACTTCTCAGATAACGTTCTTATCTGCTGTGATGTACAGCCAGGCAATGATGAAAGAAAGACCACATTTTACTAAATACCATTTAGAAACAGAGATGGTTGGGGACTATTCATGTATCCATCATTCTGTCCATAAACATATATATATACATACCTATTATGTATTATTGGTCATATATATTAGTATATATTTTGTTATACTTATGTGTTCTCTATATATAACTAAATGCTAATTGTTGTTATTAATAAGGCAGATAATTTTATATGTAATAGTTGATGGTAATACATTGACTCTCAACTGTATACTATGTAACTACTTTAGGAATGTAAAAGCAATGCGTCATTTAACCAGGAATGGACAAGTACAAATATTATACCATTCTCAAATTTCCTTTTAGCATTAAGAGTCCTTCTTGATGGAATTCCCACTTTGGCTCAGTGGTTTAAGAACCTGTCATAGTGGCCCTGAGGATGCAGGTTCAATCCCTGCCCTTTCTTGGGTTAAGGATATGACATTGCTGTAAGCTGCAGCATAGTTTGCACATGTGGTTTGGATCCAGTGTTCTGGTGGCTGTAGTGTAGATCTGCAGCAGCAGCTCTGATTTGACCCCTAGTGTGGGAATTTTGATGTGCCACAGGTACAGCCACAAAAAAAAATAATCCTTCTCTACCGTTCATGTCACCAAATTAAGCATATAAACCACCAGAAAGTGATGACTTAAAAAAGAAAATAATATTTGAATGTCAGAAAGGAAAGTCAATGTATTAAACAGCCATCCCCCATTAAGTACATGCCTACTTGCTAACCATAATTTCTACAGGTAGCATAGTGTCTGGTTCATGACTAATATTGAATGAATAAATGTAAGTATAGAGGAAAATGAATACATTCAGAAAAAGAGAGAAACGTAGTGGTGGAGACTAGGAATTTTTCTTGCACTTTATCTTTTTCTGAATCTTAAAAGAATTTTGTCATTTTCTCCTTTGGAAACCATAGTTTTTACACTCCTGCATAAGACAAGAATAATAAAATATCAAAACTTAGTATGTAATCATGTGAAAAATTCTTTGATTGATATTGTCCTGGCCCTTTGAAAGACTTCATCATATTATGAACTTTGGTTGTTTTTGCTACTTCTTTTGTGTGTTAGTTTGTTTTCTGGTAAAATTTTATTATGAAAAGCAGTTTTAAAAACAGATAGTTCTGTCTACACAAAAATAAATTTAAGTGTTAATATATTCCATTCATTTTGTTTGTTTCTTTCATTCAACAACAAATATTTTTGAGCCCAAGTAATGAACTAGGCACACTAATAACTGGGAGGTCAGGGGTAAATAAAGAGTTATCCAAATGATGCGTTCATGGAGCTCAGATGAATTGAAGAGACCCCTCTAAAAGAGAGCAGACAATTAAAACACAGTTGAACACAGGATGTCAAGCTATCCCTCTCATAACCAAAAAAATAACATCATTTACAGTGGGTCTCAGTAGTTTTTGGAGGCAAAGTATATTTCGTTTCACAATACTGCTTCGGACAATTTTTTAGGTGACTCAAAATACTGCTAGTTTTGAGTGGGGAACACAAAAATAAAAAGCTCTACAACAGGGAAAGATGCCATGTAAACTTCTCTGTCACTTGAGACAAATGAACCAGTAGGTCTGGGTTGTTTGACGTGTCAGTGGCAGATAGAGTCTTTGGCAAGCCTTATGGGTGAATTGCCATATAGGTCCTTAGGATCTTAGAGCAAAATATTGTCATCCTTTTCAAATACCTACACTCCTTTTGAGAAATAGTTCTTGACCTACTAGTGAGCCTTAATGAGAGACTGAATGCTTAACCATGGGCCACCAAGTCATTATGCAACCTGGGATGCCCATCATGAACTTGGTGGTATCTGACCCATCAATTCCATTACTGTGGGAGGATATGAATTCAAGGTTACATGGATAAGTAGTAAAAAGGCCCATGGTCCTCACTCCTGCTACACTGCCTTCTCTCTCCATGCCTGTACCTATGGAGTCATGGGCATTTAACAATGGTCAGCTGAAAGAGGAAGTGGAAACTTGGGACTTCTATAGGGAGAGTTCTACAATGATAAGTAGGCATATCCTGACAGTGGAGAGCTGAAAACTACAGCACCACTCTAGAAAAACCCTGAAGGTCAGGAGTGCGATGGAAATGCTCCCAAAGGGTACAACAATCCGTGCACCTGGTTGTTCACTTTGTTTGGGCTGAGAAATGTCCCTATGTCCAATACACACTGACTCGTGTGTTTGGACCAATGATTTGGTTGGACTGCTAAGGGCTTGAAGGAAGCTGCCTGAAAGACTGGCCAAAACCAGTTTGGTCTACAATCAAACACTCTACCTCCAGTCATTTACATCCCGTACCCACTTGGATGAGGCACAAGGGGCAAGAATCTCAGCAATCTGGATGGCTCAGGAGTTAGGAAAGAAGAGCATTCCAGATGTCTACTTGCAATGGCTCTAAAGACTTGGAAGTACAACCTTCAGGGTGGATTCAGAGCTAAATTTAATTATAACTAGGTTATGTGGAAGAATTCAAGGAAGACCTGAAAAAAAGGCATACTTGCATGGACTATAAGAAGCAGCCTGAAAAAGAACTAGCAGTAAGTAACTAAAGAGCCTTTATG
Source organism: Sus scrofa (assembly GCF_054392235.1). NCBI lineage: Eukaryota > Metazoa > Chordata > Mammalia > Artiodactyla > Suidae > Sus > Sus scrofa. The sequence goes on along the minus strand of NC_139383.1, from coordinate 102,314,913 downwards.
AAAGTCTGAATACAGCAACAAAGGTTTTGCAGTTCAAGAAAAGAAATAACTTTAAGTAAGACATATGGCGTCCTGCCCCTCCTTAAGATTTAAGAGTAACTGTGAAAACGTTAAATCATTATACATATTACCTCACAACTTGATCATAGAAAGTATATTTTGACGGGTTCAGAACCACTTAAAATTATTGAAAGCAAAACATTAAAGTTAGTTAAAGAATCTGGGGAACATAAAATGCTAACAGTACTTAGGAATTCAGTCAGAAAGAACTTGTGCATGTGAATGAGGGGAACACTGGCAGATCTTGAGGATATTTAGTGAAGAGAGACAGGACACTAGGCACAGCAAACAGGGGCTGTGAGGGTTCTTCTTTCCTTCCAAGAAAACTGCAAAGTCAGGGCACACACTTGTTCCCAAGGAAAGAGTTCCAGGCAAACCTGTAGTTACCTTCAGAGAGAAAAAGGACCAACATCTACAACCCTCCTTCCCCATCAGCAGACAGTTTTTTCACTGAATATAATACTTGGACCTGCAATCTCATGGTTCCTAAACAGATTTGTTTGCACTGCACTATGATGGGAACTCTCTGAAAACTATAAAACTTTTAAGGAAATTAAAGAATACCCATAAATAGAAACAACTCCGACATTCTTAGATTAAACAATTAGTATAATTAAGACAATAGACATCACAAAATAACTGGTAGTTCAATGCAATTCCTTTGAAGATATTAATAGCTTTCTTTGGCATAAAGCAAAAGTTGATGCTACAATTCACAAGGCCCTTCACAGAACCCCAAAGAGCCAAACAGTCTTGAAAAATAAAGAACAAATTGGGAGGATTCACACTTTTCTACTAAAAGCTACAGTTATTAAAACAATGGTCAGAATGAGAAGATAAAATCAAAAGAATTGGTATCATACTGATATCAGAATATAAAAGAATAAATCAGAACATGACCTCACACCATATATGTAAATTAACTCAAAACAAATCAAAGAACTAATATACAACTAAAAATATAATATTTTTAGTAGAAAATTCTTACTTAAAAATCAGAAAGAAATCTTTTTGACCTTGGATTAACCAATGGTTCCTTAAACATGGCAACAAAAGAATAAGTAGCAAAAAGAAAAAAGTACTGGACTCCATCAAAATTGAAATCCCTTCTGTATCAAGTGATAGTTCTCAGAAAGTGAAAGCCAGAGAACATTGCTGGTGAGAATGTAAAATAATGAAAAGTTGTGTGTACACAGATGGTATTCCTCTGAAGTTAAATATAGCATTGCCACATGACCTAGAATTTCCTCTCCTAACAAATACTCAAAAGTATTGCAAACAGCTGTTCAAGAAAATGTGTAGCAATGTTCATAGTGGCACCATTCACAGTAAAAATAACAACACAAATTTTTCATAATTGATGAATTAATAAAGAACTTGAGGTATGTCTATAAGACATAATATTGATCCACTATAAAAAAGAATGAATTTGGAGTTCCTGTCGTGGCTCAGTGATTAATGAATCCAATTAGGAACTAGGAGGATGTGGGTTCGATCCCTGGCCTTGCTCAGTGGGTTAAGGATCTGGCATTGCCATGAGCTGTGGTGTATTTTTCAGACACAGCTTGGATTCCACATTGCTGTGGCTCTGGTGTAGGCCAGCAGTTATGGCTCCAGTTAGATGCCTAGCCTGGGAAGCTTCATATGCCATGGAAGTGCCCCAAGAAATGGCAAAAAAAAGAATGAATTTTACCTCAATTAAAAAAAATACAAAGATTTTTTAAATAAATTAAGTTGGATTAACAACATATCTGAAATTCTGGGAAGCAGTAAATTCTGTAAATAGAAATTTGAACCATTTTATAGATATAAAATAAATATAGTATGTAATATATAATATTTATTACACAGCATATATACACCTAGTACATATGTGTTAGAAAATAACATCTAATATGGTTTACCAAATGTTTTGACATATAGAGAAAAAAATAAGAATATTAAACAGAAAATAAGTTGAATAAAGAAAATAATGATGTGAAAATAATCATTGAAAAAATGGAAAAAATTTAAAAAATCAATGAAATAAAAAGGGAATCTGTGAAAACATCAATAAAGCTGATAATGCCCTAGCAAGAATAATAAGGAGAGGTGGGTGTGAGAATGAGGAAAGAAGAGAGAGAACAAGGAAGAGACACAGTACTCATATGAAAAATGAAAGCACATATAACACCACAGATTCAGATTCTATAGGTATGAACCAAATGGTAAGAAATATGAACACATTTGAGCTAGAAAATTGACAACTTTAAAACCAATTGTTAGAGTTTTCGTTGTGGCTCAGCAGGTTAAGAACCTAACATAATGTCCATGAGGATGTGCATTCGATGCCTGCTCTTGCCCAGTGTGTTAAGGATCTGGCATTTCTGCAAGATATGCCATAGGTTGGTTGCAGAGGTGGCTTAGATCTGGTGTTGCTGTGGCTGTGGCACAGGCCTGCAGCAGTAGCTCCATTCAGTCCCTAAACCAAGATCTTCCATATGCCCCAGATGTAGAAGTAAAAAGAAAAAAAAAGAGAAACTACAGGTTCAATAAATTCAACTTCTGAATTCTGCAATATATTTTTAAATAAAAAATACAAATTCTACATAAATTATTTCAGAAAATAGGGAACACTTAAGCACATCATTTCATAAAGTCGGTATTGCAAAAATGCCAAGTAACATAGCAATAAAGAAAATGACAGATATCTCTTATGAACATAGAGTTTTTAAACAAGCTACCAATAAACTATACATGTAAATTTATTTAATAATAATTCACCATAGGCAAATGTAGGTTATATCAGCAATAAAACTTTTTTTTTAATATTCAAAAAGGAATCAACCATATTCACTAAAGCAACAGAATTAAAGAGAAGAATCATATGACCATTTCAACAGAAGCATACTAATTGATACATTTCAAATTAGATTAAGAATAAAAATACATTTTAGCAAATTAAGAGAAGAAAGGAGTTTACTCAACCTGATCAAGAGCATGCATATAAAACCTACAGCTACCATCACACCTAATGGTGAATTCTCTCTTAAGACTGGAAACAAGACAAGTCTGTCCCCTCCAATTTCTTTTCTGCATTGTACCCTAACCCCAACCATTGCAACAAGGTAAGAAAAAGAAATAAAAGATACACAGATGAGAAAAGATGACGTAATATTATAAAAGTATATTCTAAGGAAGATGGCATCTTTTTTTTTTTTTTTTTTTTGCTTTTTTAGGGCCCCACTTGCAGCGTATGGAGGTTCCCATACTAGGAGTTGAATCTGAGCTACATCTGCTGGCCTACATCACAGCCACAGCAACATAGGATCAGAGTCACGTCTGTGACCTACACCACAGCTCACAGCAATGCCAGATCCTGAACCCACTGAACCCACTGAGAAAGACCAGGGATCAAACCTGCAACCTCATGGTTACTAGTTGGATTCATTTCCGTTGAGTCACAATGGGGACGGTATCATTTTATAGGTAGAAAATATTAAGGCCTCTACAAAAAATCAAATAGACCTAATCAATTGATTTAATAAGGTACAGGATATAGTGTCAACACAAAATATTAAACATTTTTATAAGACAAAGAGTAAAACTTAAATTAGAAACAAAATATTATATAAAATGTTATTAAAACATGAAATTTGAAGGATATATTTTAAACATAAATTCAAGATGTGCATGTGAAAATACTCAGAAGATATTCCTAAGAGAATGTAAATATATAAGTAAAGGTAGAAATATGTCTTGTTGATAGATTAATAGACTCTATATGTTTACCATATCAATTTCTACAATTTCAGTAAAATTCCAATAAATATCACAGGATATCTGAACAAACTGACAATCACGTTTTGAAATGTACACAGAAATATACAATTGTAAAGGAAACTGGGATGGAAAATCACTCTCAAAAAAGAACACAGTTGGAGAAATCATTCAACCAAAATTTAGGATTTGCTCTAATATTGCCATAGGCTAGCCTATGTGGTATGGAAACAGAACATAATGTTCATAAATAGATATAAGTCTATGAATTTTTTTAAAAGATATAAAGGTCATTCAAGGCAGAAGAATAGACTTTTTTACAACAAAAGCTGGATCAACTGGATATCCATATGAGAAAAAAAAATGAACCTCAACCACCACCTAACACTATCCACAAAAGTTAATGTAAAATGAGTCGGAGAACAAGGTCAAGCCTAAGCCTGGAAAAATCCTAGAAGAAATATTTTTGACCTTGAGGTAGATCAATGTTTTATATAAGACAAAAGAAAATTAAAAAATTGAAACTTGTCAATAGTTAAAATCTTCTACTAATCAGATATCACCTCTTTTACAACTAAAAATGTAATCCAAAATCTAAGTGTACACATATATATATTCAAATCAACATTGTGTGTGTGTTTGTGTGTATACATGTAAATTCATGAATAAACTTTTGTAGTTAAATATATTTTATATTAGATATATATAGCATATACATGACAAAATCTGTATAGCTAGATTATTTAAAAGCCCTTAAACAACCTGGTAATAAGAAACCCCAAAATCTTATCATTAAATTGTGCAAAGCATTTGAAAAGACACTCCCGGGGGGAAAAAAAAAAAGATGCACAAAGATATACATTTTTAAAAATGTTCAACATCATTAGTCATCAGGGAAAGTGATCTAAAACCTCAACAGTATGGAGTTCCCATCATGGCTCAGTGGTTAATGAATCTGACTAGGAACCATGAGGTTGAGGGTTTGATCCCTGGCCTTGCTCAGTGGGTTAAGGATCTGGCATTGCCATGAGCTGTGATGTAGGTTGCAGACACGACTCAGATCCCACATTGCTGTGGCTCTGGTGTAGGTTGGCAGCTACTGCTCCAATTAGATCCCTAGCCTGGGAACCCCCATGCGCCATGGGAGCAGCCCTAGAAAAGGCAAAAAGATAAATTAATAAAACCTCAACAATGTGACACTGTATACCACCCAGAATAAGTAAAAGGAAAAAAAAAATAACGCAAGAGTAACACAGTAAGTGACAAGAATGTGGAACAATTCTTGTCTTTGAATTTAAAACCCACTTCTTGTGCTTAAAATACCACTCCACACTTTTAAAATTAATTTTAATGAAGTATACTTGATTTATAATTTGTGTTAATATCTTCTGTACACCAAAATGAGTCAGCTATCTTTCCACTTTCTAACGTCACCAACGTTTCCTTGATAATCAGCACATGGACCCCAGAGATGACTTATCTTAAGACTTTTATAATTTCTGTTTACTTTTATAGTCCCAAGATCAATGGGGGAAAAAAAAGTTTTGGTATAAAATACTTTAAAACTATAGCCATTAATGTTAAATACCCTCACTGCTTTGTTTTTTAGGCAATAGATACTAGGTTTCCAGAAATGTCTTCATGTGCATGAGACAGAAGTTCTCTCTCTGACATAAGTACACATGTATCGCACGCCCCCATGCTAGAATTAGGCTATCACTGCTATTTACAATCATTCAGATTTCTTGGAAACCTAGGTTCAAGAGAGATAAAGGGGAATTACATGTTTCGGTTGAAAAGGCAAGGGAATACAATTCCCCACTCAAGAATGAGTATTTTTCAAGCATGTCTCTCCATAAGACAAAGCTGGCTTCTAAGACAAAGACTTTCCATCAAGGAAGATAATTAACTTCTGGGAGAGAAAACAGTATAAACAAGTTCCAGGAACATTTGTGGAAAGTCTTCAAAGATCCATGCATTGCAGGTGTAAATGCCTTTTTTGTTGTTTGCTTATCCAGAGTAAGATTCATTAAGGGTGTAATGAACCATCTGATTGTGTTTTCATCACATACTCTGCCCATTATCTATGGGACCAGAGACATCTATAGAAGATCATTTTTCCATAGTCTTCCATACATATCCATTTTAATTCAACTCCCAAATTTTCTGTGAAAACTATCGGAGGCATTCTGCAGAGTGAAAGATTTCAACTTACTAAAAACAAAACCTTACTTTTCTACTGTTGACTTTATATTGAATTATCTATACCTTTTCTTTCTCTGTGTGTCATAGCTTACATACTGAAAGGTATTTATCCCAAGAGGAGGTCAACTTGAGGATGAAATTATTTCTAAACACCCTCAAGCATCACTAAATTCCATCACTAAGCCCAGAAGGTAAGTTTTTCAATAGTGGAAATGCTTATTAAATATTGTTACTTTACATATATGGTAATCATTACATTTCATCACTTTTCAAAGTTAGTAATAGAGTATTTTATTTTCACCCCATTCTTCAAAAGATAGTTGATAAATAGCATTAACTTAATTTAACAAATGAAAACTATGAGGCTCATAGAAATTAAGAAATGTATATGATCCAGCTCTCTAACAACAGATACCCTTCTTTAATGGTTAAAACTAATCCTGAGAATGAAAAGAAAATTTAAATATACTTCAAAAACAAAAAGAAATAAACGACAAATTTAAATGTTATAATGTATAAATCATCACGTAAACATGAAAAACTCTTCCTGGAATCAACTGTTATGCATATTATGAGTCTCTGTAGCTTCTTTAAAATAATTTTGGAGACCTTTATTCTGCAGTTGATTGTACTGCTAAGTGTTTCACTGTATTATTGCTGAAAATGTTAGTTCCTCCTACTCAGTGCAAAAATATTCATAAAATAAAGAAGGTTCTTTGTGTGTCCACAAGAACACGTAGATATGTTCACATATGCTTCCTCAATTAATATTCATAACAGCTTGGGTGAATATTATTTTTCCTCACTTGATATTAGAGGCAACAATGATGTAAGGCGCCAGAAGATATGCCCTTGATCAAGAAGCTGAAAGTGGGGAAAGGCAAGATTCTTATATAATCACTCTGATTATTCAAAACAGTATATTTTACCACCAAGATCACCATTTTTAACATTTGCAGATGTCTGTGGAATTATGCTTTGGAGGAGAATTTGGAAGAGAAGAAATGAGGATGAGATAAAGACAAAGATAAAATGGACCTTCAATGAATCTAGTACCATATTGTTATTAATATTGGGTGATTCTAATATGTTATACTGTATGTATGCTTATGTGTATGTGTATCTGTGTGACTTTTAATGAATTTGCTTCATATATACTTGTCTCTGAAAGACTAAGTAATTATAGTTATTATGGTCATATCAAAAGGAGTTTACTAATTAAGCATTGTTTATTTCAACATAACCATATAGTGCATGGGTTAAGAATTTAGAGGTAAAAAGAGATCTAATATTAGTACTGATCTTTATTATTGGATTGATCTTGGGCAGAATCTTTACTTCTCTATACTTCCATTTCCTGATGAATAAAGTAAGTATAAAAATGATAGTAGTAATTGTTTTGTAAGTTTCTAATGAGAACTACATAACCATATACTTGCCAAACACTTAGAACAGTCAGGGCTCATTAAGTTTCAGCTGATATGCTCATTATTATTACTACTAACACTAATAGTTAAGATTTTTCCCATGTACAAAATAGATGAAATAACGCTATCCACACAAGTTTTTATCATGTGATGATGACAGCAATCAATGATTAAAATTACATTTACCTCCTATTATAAAGTTATAAGAATTAGGTATCCTGTTTATCATTGCATTATAGGAGCTCCTGTATCCCTTCATTTCTTTCCTATCAAAAATGCCCTGTTACACATTGTATCACATATTTATAATAGTGTGATATTTAGATTCCCTTCTCTGTCTTTCATCACCTTATAGAACCTCAGCCCACTTCATCCAAGATGAACAAGCATCTTGGAGTTACATCCAACATTCCCTCATTCTCCAATCCCTCTTCATCCTTCCACTGGTATGCCCAATTAACTTTCCTGGTTTCCTATTTTCTAAAAATAAAAAGTCCTTAGCTTTGAATTCATAACCTATTCATGTGATTTCCACCTCTTTTTCCCAGTTTATCTGGTATTAAATGCAAGATCTACTGCTTTGTGTTAGGCACCGAGGCATTTCACATGATTAGGTCTGCACAGATGATTTCCTGCTTCTGTGTTCACTTAGGTTCCTCATGTTGAGAAGTTAAATATTAACTTCACCCAGGAAAGATTTATTTTCAAGAAATCAAAACCTTTTTTTTCTATGTCAAAAAATCATAAGAATTCAGAATGAAATAGAATCTACACATTTATTATTTATTACACAGATAGGCTTTGTGAATTCAAGATTGCACTAAGACAAAGTGACTTTTTTCAGGCAATGTAATTAACCATTAGATACATGGAGACCAGGAACAATGTGACAGAGTTTATCCTACTGGGGCTCACACAGAAGCCACAGACGCAGAAAGTCATATTCGTTGTGTTTTTGATAGTCTTCATGGTCTCCATGGTAGGAAATGTGCTCACTGTCATCACCATCACTACCAGCCCATTGCTGAAATCCCCCATGTACTATTTCCTGGCTCATCTCTCTTTTATTGATGCTTGCTATTCCTGTGTCAATACCCCTAAACTCATTTTAGATTCTCTGTATGAAAAGAAAACCAGGCTTTTCAATGAATGCATGACTCAAATCTTTGGGGAACACTTCTTTGGAGGTGCAGATGTCATCCTACTTACTGTGATGGCCTATGACTGCTATGCGGCCATCAGCAAGCCCTTGTACTATGATGAATCAGCAGCTATGTGGCCCGCTGTTGGGAGTGGTGTGGGTGGGAGGCTTTCTTCATGGATTCATTCAGATCCTTTTCATATTCAAATTGCCCTTCTTTGTTCCTAAAGTCATAGATCACTTTATGTGTGATCTGAACCCTTTGCTGGATCTTGCCTGCACTGACACCCATAATTTAGGGCTCTTTGTTGCTGCCAACAGTGGTTTCCTATGTCTGTTAAACTTCCTCCTCTTGTTGGGTTCCTATGTGGTCATCCTGAACTCCCTAAGGACCCAGAGCTTGGAGGCAAGGCAAAAAGCCCTCTCTGCCTATGTCTCCCACATCACAACAATCATCCTATTCTTCGTGCCCTGCATATTTGTGTACATGAGACCAGCAGCAACTTTACCTGTTGATAAAGCTGTCACTGTATTCTACACTATGATAACTCCCATGTTAAATCCCTTAATATATACCTTGAGAAATGACCAGATGAAAAATGCTATTAGGAAATTGTGTAGTAGGAAACTGATTTCAGGTGAAATATAAATGTGCATAGAGCCCCAAGTTGACTGAACAGAGGCAAGGTTCAAAAGCACATTGTTGATAATCTCAGCAAATAATACCTATTTGCTGAGGTAATGAAAAAAAATGAGCTTTTGAAAGTTATAAATTCTGCCAAGAGGGAAGAAGAAATGGGTGCAAGGTAAGTGTTAAAAACCTAGCTCAGGACTCTTCTTTATATATTTGGAAAACTCTACCAAATTGCCACTGAGTTTCTCTAATTTCATTGATGTTTATGGATTCAGACCCTTAATAAACAAAATAAAATATACTGGTATTTTCAATAATCTTTATAACAATCCGAAGAGTTAGGCAGAACTATTATCTTCCCTTGATATATAAGGAAACAAACCCAAAGAAGAAAGCTCCAAAACAGAAATCTCTAAGAATTAATAACTGGAATCCAACTGAGTCTGTGACCATGCTCTTAACTGCTGTGATATACTGCAGCCAATGATGATAGAAAGGTACCATTACTACTGCTTAATATTTATAAATACACAGACTCTTCTGAAATACATATATATGTGTGTGTATATATATACATGAATATATATAGTATTATGTTATATATATTTTATTATATATGACTAGATTCTAAGGATGTTCATTAATAACACAGAAGTTTTATACATTATAGCTAATGGTTTTATGTGAACTGCAACACTGTTATATAATTACTGTAGGAATATGAAAGCAATAGGCCACATATCAAAGGATTAAGTAAAAATGTTATACTATATTTCCAAATTTCTTGGTGAATTCAGAATCTTTGTGCATTGCACATGTATATATTTTATGCTGATGATTAACCAGAAATAGGAATGATTCAAATAAAATAATATTTCATGACAGACTGGAATTTCAATTGGTTAAATAAAGTCATACTCTATAAAGTACTTGCCTACTTTCTAACAAAAGTTTCTACATGTAGCACATGTCTGGCTCATAATAAAACCCAAATGGGAGTTCTGTCATGGCTCAGTGGTTACCAAATTTGACTAGCATCCAGGACGATACAGGTTCAATTCTTTGTGCCTTGCTCAGTGGGTTAAGGATCTGGCATTGCCCTGAGCATGTAGGTGTAAGTTGCAGACACGCCTTGACTCCTTCATTGCTGTGGCTGTGGAGTGGGCTGGAAGCTACAGCTCTGATTTGACCCCTAGCCTGGTAGCCTCCATATGCCATGGGTGTGGCCCTAAAAAGCTAAAAGCAAAAAATAAAACAAAACAAAAACAAATGAATACATTTAAATATACAGGAGGATGAATAAAGCTAATAAAATACAGGCCAAAAAAAAGTAGTACTGGTGATAAGGAAATTTTCTCTACCTTTATCTGTTTCAGAGTCTCAGATGAACTCTGGTCATATCTCTTTGGGAAACCATAATTTGTATTTAATCCTATTTAATCATGATTAAACTAAGAATAAGAAATAAACTGAAACTGAATATGGCATTATATGAATAAATAGTTTTCCTTATTATTCCCCCTGCTCTTAGCAACTTTCATCACTATATGAGTGTGGGCTTTTTTTTTTTTTAAATATGTCTGTTAATAATTTGCTTTGGGTAACATTTCATCATAAAAAGCTATTTTTTAAAATATGTAGCTTTATTTACACACAAAGTGATTTCAGGATAAATATATTATATTCATCCCTTCTGTACTAAATTCATTGAAAAACAAATATTTTTGACCCCAAGGAATGTATCAGATACATTAAAAGTTGTTGGGGATTCAGAGTTGAATTGAAAAAAAAAAATCCCAGTGATGCCTTCTCAGAGCTTAGAACCATTAAGAGACTCACAAGGAGAATAGAAAGTAAAATACACCTTTATAAAAAGTAAGAGAGTAGAAGCACTGGTTGCTATGAAAGGATGCATGATGGTCATACAACAAACATCCGGGGATTTAGAAAAGACTGCAGGATTAAAAGGTCTCAGAAAAATGGAACTCAAAGGGTAAAAAGGACTCAGTAGATTGAATAGGCATCAGTTGGTGTAAGATTGTTCTAAGGAGGTGGAATATATAACAAAGGCAAAAAGATGAAAATAAAATGCAGGAATTATAATAAATATGATATAGGTGTGGATGTTAAATCAAATATCCATTTGAAAATTACTTATTGAATGCCCACTGTGTACCAGGCACCATGCTGGACACTTTGCTTATGAAGGGAAAACAGCAAGATATGAAGTTGAAGAAATCAGAACAGAGAAGTCCGAAAGGGCCTTATAATTATGTTAAAGCTTAATGCTCAGGGCTATGAAGAAAATATTGGAAGGATTTTTAAGCTAGAGAATGATACAGTTATATTTGAGATTTAGAATAATGATTCTAGATATAGAATGGAAAATAAATTGAAGAGAGTAAGACAGGCAGCAGAAGAGTAAAGATGTTACTGTAATGATTTGAATGTGAAATGATGGAAGCTTGAACTTCAGTGGTACCAGTTATGTTGCAGAATGTTGTGGACACCTGCTGCAGTAGGTGAAATCTCCTTTACTAGGCCAGTGCACCCAGCCATAACTGCTGTGTGTCTGGGCTGCTGATAGCCCATAACCCCATTCTTTCTGGACAATTACATCAGAGAAAATTGGAATGGCCTCATTTGAAAATTATGTCCACCATCCTAGGGTCTACTGGTCAGCAGTAAATGGCTGGAACAGGCGTGAAAGGCTGGTCCTCTTGACTTAAGGTGGAACAAGTATCTTAGTACAATAAGCACTCCAGAACTCCCAGAGTGCCAGGATAAAGTGAAAGGCTAATTGAGACTATTTCTCTTTCCTCCTACCATAGGCAGCTTCCCTCAATCCTTCTGCTCCAAAATTACTTTTATAAATTTCTGTCTCAACATCTGCATCTAGGAAAACCAAATTAAAATGGAGAACTAAAGAAAGGTTTGATAAATATTTAGAAGTAGAAAAAAAAACTTGATACAGGATGAAGCTGTGAGAGAGAAGAATCATGAATGAAATCCAGATTCTGACATTGACCACTGGATGCTGAGGAAACTAAGAAGAAGGAACAGAGAGAAGACGAATGTTCTTTGTCAGTGTAAAGGTCTCTCCACCCCAGTAGACATGGCCACTCACCCTGTGACTGAGGATTAACCCTTCCTTGCCTGAAGAAACTGTAATGAGTTCTCCTGTGACAGTTGTTATGAAAGACAATGCTGTTTCTCCTCAGGAACCACCACAAACACCCCAAATTCCTTTCAGTTCTTTAACCAGTCAAAAGTCCCAGCAGGTACCTAAAAGTGAGGTACAGTGTGACACAAGAGGGGTACATTGCACTCCAAAATACTACTTGAGTTTTCTAATTTATACAGGTAGAGTCCAGGGAATACTTGTGGGAATAGATAGTCATAGAAAAAAACATAAACTTTGATCATATCTGATGTATTGATATGGGCTCACTAATCAGAGATTTGGCACTTAGTGTTTCAGCTTAAGAAAATCTCTTACAGTTTGTGAGATGTGACTAACATATGAACCAAATGATGGCCCACAGTGAGCAGCCTCGAAATGCCACACCTGCTTTTGTAAATAGTTTGGAAAATTGGAATGGGTTTATCATTTAATGTTTACACAGCCACCCTGAGAAGTTCCAAACACAAAAATTTCATCATAACTCTGAGGGATAAATTGGTAAGGAGAGCTTCAACATCCTGGAACAGCTCTGTGATGGCTGCCCTCTGTAGGCCATCACTCTAATGGAAAATACTAGATTGTACTGCCTTGGGAAATCTAAATTCAAAGAATGTGGCTTGATTCTAGGTTAAAAAAAGCCATTCATTTTCATAAATCTTATATTTTGTAACAGGTTTATACTTACAGGTAGGTTGGACAATAATACAGAGATTTTCCACGTAACCTATATTCAGTTCCACCCTCTTATACTAGTATGATACATTTGTCATAATTAATTAGCCACCATTATTACATATTTTTAACTAAAACCCATACATTAACTAGATTCATTAGTCTTTACTGATGTCATATTTCTCTCTAACATCTGACTCAGGAAACCACATTACATTCAGGTGTCAAGTTTTCTCCAGTCTCTCCAAATAGTGACAGTTTCTCTGACTTTTCTTGTTCTGGATGACCTTGACCTTGATAGTTTTGAGGAGGACTAGTTGGCCCTTTTGTATAAAACCCCTCCACTGGGGTTTGTCTGATATTTTGCCCACAATTAGGGCATAGTTATGAATAGAAAGACCACAGAGATATGACATAATTTTCAGCACAACATAAGAATGGGTACATACCCTTGAAGTGATTACAACTGTGGATTTTAACTTTGACCACCTGACTCAGGTCCTGTTTGTCATATTTCTCCACTGTAAATTTACTATATTCCCTCATTCCATAGTGTTGTCTTTGGGTGGAAGTCACTTCCTCACACTTAAAAATTGGACATTTTGTGGATGGAATATCTATATAAATCATCCGGAATTCTATCTAGTCTCCGATATGTACTAGTAATTTATCCAGTTTTTTATTTCATTATAACTTCCTAATATTTATTTCACACGAGTTATACTTCAATTCTACATTATTTTTTTCCATCTATGGACATCAGGGGTCTTTCATTTGGCTCCTGTTTCCTTTGATGTATCCGTATATCTGTGTGTGGTTAAGCACTTTCCCACATTCTAGCTCTACAAGATACTGCCCCAAACCCAGAATTAGCCATTTTTTCATAAAGCCCTGATTCATTATTTGGAGAATGATATTACTAACAAAGACTTGGGTACTTAACTGTGAATGAAATTGAGCATTTTCATATGCTTAATTATTTTTAATAAAAAGAAGAGTACCTGTTAAAATTAATTATTTTGTCTGTTATTTAGTTTACAGTATTTTTCTAAGATCAATAAGTGAAATCCATTTATACTTGAAAATTATGTTTTTGTCTGCTTTGAGTTGTAGATAGAATTTACCAGTTTGGCAATTACAATTTGTTATTGACTCTGAGACAATTTGGAGAATATAAGGGCACATAAAACAGTCTGTCCAGCTTTTTGCATATAGCTATGTATGAATAAATTTTGTCTTTTTATTTTTTTTACCTCTCTTACATGGAGAGTACAAGGCACTAAAGATGCATTTCACAAGAATTCTACTGAAAAGTTCCAGATATGAATTGGAGCTTGTTCTCCTATTATTTCCTTTAGTGAGTCCCTGTGTCATAAGAAAATACATTGAAGAAAAATAACAAATAAGGGGACAAATTTAACTTTGGGCAATATAATATAATTTAAATAGGGGCTCCTATTAATAACAGGAGCTGAACTTAAAATAGTAAACACCTAGAAAGTTTTGAGAAGTACGGTCAAAAGGCATAAAATTAAAGCAATAGATTCAAATAAATCTCATTATGGGCTGGAACACTGGTTTGGCATTCATATATAAAATTTTATGTTTATTATTTCCTTTTCTACAGCCCACCTTCTATCCTATGTGTGTGTATGTATGTAGGTTATATTATGAGAGACATTCTGAAATGTTTAGACAATCATAACTCAATATAATTTTTACTTGAAGAGTATTTATCACTGTGTTCTCTGTTCAAGATGTCAAATCACACTGAGTAAATCATGGAAAAATTTTCTCTGCTTCTGCGACTAGAAGAATGTCAACTAATATTGATATGTCCTTGATAAAAGCTAAAGAAAACATCCAGCTGGAAAAATTATTCTCTCATGCCAAATAAAAAAATTAGTATTTATTTTCTAAAGAATCATTGACTTTTTCATTATTTTTCTATTTCTTATATAATTATATACATATACAACAGGGAAAAAGGTTGAGTAAGTTTTATGATTTCCATCTTATTCAGATAAAAGTGGGACACAGTAGATAAATGAGTACCCATTAGAAAGTGGTATTTCCATGTTCAAATATATATATGTTAGGCCACCAACCTAGTGTGCATATCATGATTTTTCTTTCTTTTCTCTTTTGAACAGTTTATCTAGTCAGTGCTTTCTCCTCATCAAGTGAAACAATGCAGCAAAACAACAGTATCACTCAGTTCATACTGTTAGGATCCTAAGAAGCAAAAAAAATGGTGTTTGTAATCCTCATTTTCTATGTGGGAATCCTGGTACCCATTTGCTTATTATTGTGACCATCAAGCCTACCCAAACACTTGGGAGTCCCATGTTTCTTCCTATTTTATTTGTCCTTGGTTGATGCCTGCTTTTCAACTTCCATAGCCCCTAGATTCATTGTGGATGCTCTGTCTGAAAGAAAATCATTATCTTACAATGAGTGCCTGACTCAGGTATTTGCATGGCACTTATTTGGCTACATGGAGATCTTCATCCTCATTTGCAAGCCTTTGAATTACCCATCATGAGGCTCCAGGTCTGCATCATCCTGATTGTTCTTACATGGATAGGGTCTTTTATACATTCTATGGCTCAGATTATCCTGGCCTTGAGACTGCCCTTCTG
Source organism: Sus scrofa (assembly GCF_054392235.1). NCBI lineage: Eukaryota > Metazoa > Chordata > Mammalia > Artiodactyla > Suidae > Sus > Sus scrofa. Next base: position 102,299,189 of record NC_139383.1, on the reverse strand, counting down.
TGGATCCAGTTGGATTGATCACTATTGCTATGATGTGCAGCCCTCACTGAAACTCACCTGCATAGATATTTATGTGATGGACCTACTGGTGACATTTAATAGTGGGGCCCTTTGTGCAAGCAGTTTCATAATTCTGATGATCTCATATATTGTAACCTTGGATATGCTGTGAAGCCACAGTGTATAAAATGCATTTGATGAAATGCAACATTTACTCATGACTAAAACTCTTATCAAAGTGGGTATGGAGGGAACATATCTCAACATAATAAAAATTATTTATGATAGATAGACTCACAGCCAACATGATACTTAAAGGTGAAAAGCTGAAAGAATTCCTGCTAAAATCTGGAAAAAAATGCCAATTTTTACCTCTTCTATTAAACATAGAATTGGATGTCCTTACCACACCAATCACAAAAGAAAAAAGTAATAAAATGTATACAAATTATAATAGGAGAGGTAAAATTGTCATTATATGCCAGTGACATTGCACTATATATAGAAATCCTCTAACAACTCCACACAAAACTACTAGAACTGATAAATTCAGCAAGGTAGCAGGAATACAAGATTAATATCCAGAATATGGTTGCATTTCTTTACACCAACAATGGAATATCAGAGTGGGAAATTAAAAAAAAAATCCCTTTTACATCACAGTAAAAAATAAAATACTAAGGTATAAACCTGACTAAGGAGGTGAAAGCCATATGCTTAGATGTTTAAATATTGGTAAAGAAAACTGAAGATGATGTAAAGAAATGGAAAAATGTATATATACCATTTTATTGGCTTGGAGGAATTAATACTGTTAAAATGGCCATACTCCTCAAAGTGATCTATAGATTTAATATCATACCTCTCAGTTACCCATGATATTTTTCACAGAACTAGGACAAAGACTTTTAAATTTTATATGGAACCATGAAAGACCCAGAATTGCCAAAGCAATCCTAAGAAAGAACAAAGCTATAAGCATAACCCTCCCAGGCTTTAGACAATACTACAAAGTACAGTTATCAAAGTAGTGTAGTATTCACACAAAAACAGACATATGGATCAATGGAACAGAATAGTGAATCCAGAAGTAAACCCACACACCCATGACCAATTAATCTATGACAAAGCAGGCAAGAATATACAATGACAAAATATAGTCTCTTCTATAAGTGGCATTAGAAAATGGACAACCCCATGTAAAGGAATAAAATCAGTAAGTTGTCTAATATCATATACAAAAATAATCTAAAATGGATTAAAGACACAAATATAAGACCAGATCCTTTAAAAATCAGAGAAAAATATAAGCAAGACACTATTTGACATAAATTATTACAATATTATTGATCTGTCTCCTAAATCAAGGGAAAAAAGCAAAAAAAAAGGACCTACTCAAACTTATAACCCTTTGTACAGTAAAGGAAACCATATACAAAATTAAAATACACCCTACGGGCTGGGAGAAAATATTTGCAAATGATGTGACTGACAGTGATCTAATTTCCAAAATATACAAGTAGTTCATATGAATCAATAACAAGAACAATCAAAAAAACCCAATTAATAAATGGGCCGAGGCCTAAACATACATTTCTCCAAAGACAGACAGATGGCCAAAAAATACATGAAAAGGGGCTTGACAACACTAGTTATTACAGAAATACAAATCAAAATTTCAACAAGGTACCATCTCACACATGTAAGAATGGCCATCAAAAATTCTACAAATAATAAATTCTGGGGTAGGTGTGAGAAAAAGGAAACCCTTTTACACATTTGCAGGAAAGTAAACTGGCACAGCTGCTATGAAAAACAGTATGGAGGTGTCTTGAAAAATTAAATATAGAGTTGCCATGTGATCCAGCAATCCCACCCCAGGATTATATTATATCCCAAGAAAAATATAATTCAAAAAGATAGATGCACACCCCTGTTCATAGCAGCACCATTAAAAAGAGTTAAGACATGGAAGCAACCTAAATATGATGGAAAGATGAATGGGTATAGAAGATGTAGTATACATACATAATGGAATTTACTCAGACATAAACAATGATATAATGCCTTTTGCAGCAACATTGATGGATTTAGAGATTATCATACTATGTGAAGTTAGTCACACAGAAAAGGACAAATATATGGTATCACTTATTTGTGGAATCTAAAAAGTATACAAAAGAATTTATTTACACAGCAGAAGCATACTCAGAGACACAGAAAACAATTGTATGTTTATTAAAGAGGAAAAGGAGTGAAGGAAGGAAAATTAGGAGTTTGGGATTAACATATACATACTACTATATATAAAAGACATAAACAACAAAGTTACACTGTATAGCATAGGGAACTATATTCATATCCTATAATAAACCATAATGGAAAAAGAGATTTAATATAAAACTCCCATAAGCCAGGCTGTGTGATACTAAAGCATAACAGAATATTAATAAATTGATCTAAAAGTATGAATTTCTTTACAAATATATCAATTTAATCCAATGAAGGAATAATAGACTTCTCAATAAATGCTGAATCAATTGAATATCCATATGTGATCATAAAAAAATGAACTCCAGGAACCACTTCAAACTATACACAAAAATTAACACAAAGTGAGTCAGAAAACTAAATGTTAAGCCTAAACTTAGAAAAATTATAGAAGAAATATTTTTGGCCTGAGGTAGATCAATATTTTAGTCATGACACAATAAGGACAAACTGTAGGAAAAACTAAAAGAAAGAAACTTGGCAGTAATTTTAATCTTCTCCTAATCAGAGAGCATAATTTTTTTAAAAATAAAGAAGCTATCCACAGATTAGAAGAATGTGTGTGTGTGTGTGTATACACAAATATATTTACATAGGATAAATACATATATGCATACATTTGCTATATAAATATATTTTACATTTGTTATAAATATAAAGCATATGAAAAAATAAATATACCTAGAATATATAAGTAGCTCATACAAATTAGTAATAGGAAACCCAGAATTCCTACTTTTAAATTGTGTAAAGCAGTTGAAAAGAAACTTTCAAAAAAAAAGGATACACAAATGGACAATAACATTTTAAAATGTTCAACATTATTAGTCATCAGGGAAAGTAAATTATAAACTTCAGTAATTTGCCACTGCATACCTCATAGAATGACTAAAAGAAATAAAAATAACACCAATTGAAAAGAATGTGGAACAACTCTTATGTTTGAATTTAGATCCCTAGTCTTTTGTTTATTTAATTTTATTGCAGTACAGGTGATTTACAATGTTGTATTAGTTTCAGTAATACAGCAAAGTGAATCAGTCACACACACACATACGTACATATCCATTCTTTTTTCCATATAGGTTATTACAAACTATTGAGTAAATTTTCCTGTTATACATTAGGTTCTCACTAATCATCTCTTCTATACAGTAGTGTTTATATGGTGTTCCCACCCTTCCAACTCTTCCCTTCCCCCAATGATTTCACCATGGTAATTGTAAGATTGGTTTTGAAATCTGTGGTTTTTTTCTGTTCTATAAATGTTTCTAATTATTTTTATTATATTCAACATATAAGTGATATCATATGATATTTGTCTTTCCCTTGTCTTATTTACTTCACTTAGTATAATCTCCAGGTCTGTCCATGTTGCTGCAAATGACATTATTTCACGCTTTTATATAATATTGTATTGTATACACTTACCACATCTTCTTTATCCATTCCTCTGTCAAGGGACATTTAGGTTGCTTCCATGTCTTGTCTATTGTAAATAGTGCTGCAATGAACATTGGTGTGTATGTATCTTCAAATTATGGATTTCTGGATAGATGCCCATAAGTGGGATTGCTGTTCAAATGGTAGTTCTATATATAGTTTTTTAAGGAATTTCCATACTGTCCTCCATAGTGGTTGCACCACTTTACATCCCCACCAACAGTGTATCAGGGTTCCCTTTTCTCTATGCCCTTGCCAGGTTTTATTGTTTGTAGACATTTTGGTGATGGACGTTCTGAAAATGAGGTGGTACTGAGTTCTGACTTGCATTCCTCTAATTATAAGTGATGTTGAACATATTTTCATGTGTTTTTTAGCCATCTGTCTGTTTTCTTTGGAGAAATGTCTATTTAGATCTACTGCCCATTTTTAATTTTTTTTGTTTGTTTGTTTCATATAAATCTCCATGAGATGCTTATAAATTGTGGAGGTTAATCCTTTGTAAGTCACTTCATTTGCAAAGATTTTCTCCCATTCTGTGGGTTGTTGTTTTTTTCTTTTTTTTTGTTTTGTTTTCCATTGCTGTGTGCAAAAGCCTGTAAGTTTAATTAGGCCCCATATATTTATTTCTGTTTTTATTTTTATTATGATAGAAGGAGGATCAAATGTGATATTGCTGCAATTTATATCAAAGGGTTTTCTGTCTATATTTTCCTCTAGGAGTTTTATAGTACCTGGCCTTATGTTTAGGTCCTTAATCCATTTTGAGTTAATTTTTGTGTAGGGGGTAAGACAATGTTTTAATTTAATTCTTTTACATGTAGCCATCTGGTTTTCCCAGCACTACTTATTGAAGAGACTTTATTTCCCTCACCTTATGTTCTTTCCTCTTTGGTCCTAGATTAGTTGACTGTAGGTTCTAGAACCCCAGTCTTGTGCTTTGGATATCTCTTCGCATTTTTAAGGTTACCTGGTTTTCCATAATGACCACCACAGGGTCCCAAGGTGACTTACCTGGAACCTTTTAGAATTTTGGTTTATTTTCATAGCCTTGTGATAACTGGGGGGAAAGACACATTTTAGCATCAAGAACTACTGGCATAACTACTACCATTAATGTTTTGCCCTCTCTGCTTTGGTTCTTAGGCAATGGATACAGGTTTACAGAATGTCTTCATATGTGATAAAACAGAAGTTCTATGACATGAGTACACAGTTTTAACTATATCTCAGATCCTCATGCAGGAACAATTCCATCCTTGCTATTTACATGTCATTGCACTTTCTTAGAAACCCAGGTTCAGAGAGAGAAAGGGGACTCATACGTTTTGGTTGCAAGTGCAGGGAAATACAATTCCCCACTCAAGAATGAGTGTTTCTCAAGTATGTCTCTCCAGAATAGCTGCTTCTAAGACAAAGCCTTTTCCATCAAAAGATATAATTAATTCCTAGGAGAGAGAAAACAGCAGGTACAAGATAAGGAAATTGATAATTTGTAGAAACCTCTTTAAATATCCATGCATTGAAGGTAAATGTCTTTTTTGTTTAAATCTACAGAGCAAGACTAATCAAAGGTGAAATGACTCATTTGAATATGTTTCTGACCACACTCTCTGCCTTCCGCCTATGGGACCAGAGTCGTCTACAGAACAGCATTTCTCCGGAGCATTCCAAATGAATCCATTCTAAATCCAATTCCCAGGTTTTCTGTGAAAACTATTTGATGCTTCATGCCAGAAGGACTTAGACTTATTAAGAAAAACCTTACTTTTCTACTATTGATTTTATATTGAATTATCTGAACAGTCTCTTTCTGTGTGTTCCTTATCTTTCAGAGAAAAAGGTACTTATTCCAAGAGGAAGTCAATTTGAACATGGGATTTTTTCTGAACACCCCCAAATAGCATTAAGACCATCAGCCAGAAGGTAAGTTTCTCAATAGTGCTGATGCTTCCTAAAGATTGTTACATTCCATATTATCAATCATTGTTACCCAATCCTAGTAATAGAGCATTTGACCTTCACTACTTCCTTCAAAAGATAGTCAATATCTTTAGCCTAATTTGACAGAAGATTATGAAATTTATAGGATTCAGATCTCTAACACCAGATATGTTGCTTCTGCCCTCGGGTACTTCCTTTAATAATTAAGACTAATTATGAGGGAGTTCCCATCATAGCTCAGGGAAACTAATCTGACTAGTTTCCATGAGGATGCAGGTTCGATCCCTGGCCTCACTCAGTGTGTTAAGGATCTGGCATTGCCATGAGCTGTGGTGTAGTTTTCAGACACAGCTTGGATCTGGCATTGCTGTGGCTGTGGTGTAGACCAGCAGCTTCAAGTCTGATTTGATCCCTAGCCTTGGAACTTCCATATGCCACAGTGCGGTCCTAAAAAGCCAAAAAAAAAAAAGAGAGACTAATTATGAGAATGAAAACAAAATTAAAATACAATCCACATACAAAAGAATATAAATGTGAATATTAAATGATATAAACCATAACCTCTTTAGTCCAAATATGAATATAAAGAACTTATCCTGGGATCCACTGTTATGCATAATATGAGTCTCTGTGGCTTCTTTAAAAGTAAAATTGGAGATGTTTTTTCCACAGTCTATTGCAGAGTTAAATGTTTCCCTGCATTATTGCTCAAAATATTAATTCTTCCTACCCATTGGTTCAAAGACAGTCAGGAAAATAAGTGAAAGTCCTTTGTTTATCTAGAAATGCATGGTGGATATGTTCATATATGTTTTATCAAATATTATCTTAACACACTGTGAAGGGGACTATATTATTCTCACTTGATATTAGAGGAAACAAGCTGTAAATGGCCAAGAAATACCCCAGATTATGAAAATACAAGTGGAGAAAGTCCTATCTGGGCCTTCTGGTTCTCAAAATAACTTTCCACACCACTGGGACTGTCATTTTCAAAATTTTGCAAAAGATTTGTGGAATTATGCTTTGGAGGGAAACTGGGGAGAGAAGAAATGAGGGTGAGCAAAAGACAAAGATAAAATGAACATTCAATGAAAGAGGACCACACATTTATTAAAATTTGGGGATTTCAGTATATTACACTGTGTATATGTGTGTATGAGTATTTGTGAATCTGCTGATATTTTGCTTCATACATACATGTCTCTGATATTGGATTAAAGTAATTATACTTATTATGGTTATGTCAAAAGGAATTTATTAGTTAAATATTATTTATTGTAAAATAATTTAATTGATCTTGGGTTAAATATGGGGAGGGAAAAGTAAGCATGGTTCAGATCTTTATTATCTGATTGATATTGGAGAGGATCCTTCCTTTCTGCTTCTATTTCTCAATGTGTAAAACAAGCACAAAAATGACTGTAGTAATTTTCTCACAAGTATGTAATGAGAAATAAATAACCACTTTCTGCAAAAACACCAAGAGCAAGGTAACTGTTCTGTAAGTTATTATTATTACCATTACTGTTAACAATTGTTTCTGATTGTTTCTCATCTGCAATGTGGATGCAGTCATACCACCCACACAGGGTGCTCTCATGCCATGCATATAGTAAACAAGCATTAAAAGTATATCGATAAGCTATTAGAAAGTCATGGGACTTAGACAACATACTTTACCAAAGCTATTACAATAACTCCTGTATTCTTTCATTACTTTCCCATCACCAATGCCCTGTGACACTTCAGGTCCACTAGTATTATAGTCTGGTATTGGGATTCCTTTCTCTGACTTCCACCTCCTTACAGAAACTCAGCCCACTTCTTCCAAGCGACACAAACATCTTTACTAAAGTTAGATGTTATATTGCCTCTTTTTCAAACCTTCTGAATCCTTCCACTCATATTCTCAATTACTTTTCCTAGTTCTGAATTTCCTAAGAATAAAGGGAAAATTCTTAGCTTGGAATTTGTAGACTTTGCATGCATTTTAAACCACACGTTTTAGGCTTAGCTATACTCTGTGAGGTCTATCACCTCACCTGGGACAATGAGTTATCTCATAGGATTAAGTCTGCCCAGATCATCTCCTGCCTCCGTGTTCACTACATTCCTCATGTCTATATTTTATATATCAGGTTCCTCCAGGACAGAATTTGAGGAATCTTCAAGAAATCATACCCTTCTATCTCCAAAAAAAGTTATAGGAATTTAGAGTTCAATAGAATCTATGCGTCTATTGTTTAATAAATGAAGAGGCCTAATGAATTTAAGTTGAGCTAATAAAAAGTGACTTTTTTTTCAGGTGATGTAATTAATCATAACATGAGAAACATGGAGAATAGAAACAACGTGACAGAGTTTTTTCTACTGGGGCTCACACAGAATCCAAAGATGCAGAAATTCATATTTGTTGTGTTTTTGATCATCTACATCATCTCTATGGTAGGAAATATACTCACTATGGTCACCATCACTGCCAGCCCATTATTGGGATTCCCTATGTACTATTTCCTGGCTTATCTCTCTTTTATTGATGCTTACTATTCCTGTATCAATACCCCTAAACTCAGTGTAGATTCACTCCATGAAAAGAAAACCAGCCATTTCAATGAATGCATGACTCAAATCTTTGGGGAACATTTATTTGGAGGTGCAGATGTCATCCTACTTACTGCAATGGCCTATGACTGCTATGTGGCCATCTGCAAGCCCTTGCACTATACAAGAATTATGAACTGGCAGCTGTGTGGCCTGCTAGTGGGAGTGTCATGGGTGGGAGGCTTTCTTCATGCAACCGTACAGATCCTCTTCCATCTTCAGATTGCCCTTCTGTGGTCCTAATGTCATAGATCATTTTATGTGTGATCTGAATCCTTTGATGGATCTTGCCTGCACTGATACACACACTCTAGGGCTCTTTGTTGCTGCCAACAGTGGTTTCATCTGCCTGTTAATCTTCCTACTCTTGATTGGCTCCTATACAGTCATTCTCCACTCTTTAAGGACTCAGAACTTGGAGGCAAGGCAAAAAGCCCTCTCCACCTGCGTCTCCCACATCACAGCAGTAGTCTTTTTCTTTGTGCCCTGTATATTTGTATATCAGAGACCCACAGCTACTTTACCTATTGATAAAGCAGTTGCTGTATTTTATACTATGATAAGTCCCATGTTAAACCCCTTAATCTATACCCTGAAAAATGACCAAATGAAAAATGCCATTAGGAAATTGTGTAGAAGGTAAGTGATGCCAGGTGACCAATAAAATGTGCATGGAGCCTCAAGTCCATTCAGCTGATGCCAAGGTCAAAAGACCATTGTTCTATCATCAAAAAAATCTATGAGATAAGGAAAAACAATAATCCCTATAAATTACAGATTCTGAAAGGGGGGAGAAAAGGTATCAAAAGAAAGAAAAACCCTGCCTGGGATGACTCTTAGAAAAGTTCTAGCAAATTGGAGTTTAATTTTACTACCTTCATAATTGTTTATGGACTCACAACCTTTCATACCAATACAATGAAATAAAATAAATAAAAATACACTGATATTCAGCAGCAATCTTTATAACAATATAAAGGAGTAGGCATTGTTGTTATTTTCTCCATTTTTATAGGTGAAAATACAAACAGAATATTCTGAAACAGACATATTGATGAACTAGTAACCAGAAACCAGCTGACCTCTCATACCATGTTCTTATCTGCTGTGATAGACAGCCAGGCAATGATGATAAAAAGGCAACGTGTTTATACTAGTTACCATATATTGAGACAAAGACTGTGCCAGACTATCCATTTATCCATCCTTCTGTCTATAAACATAAATACATAGATATATAGATATACATACATCCATATATGTGTGTGTTATGTTTGTAATTAGTTAAATATATGTTATTATATATTTTATTATATATATGTTTATTATACATAACCAAAATCTAATATTTTTATTACCTACTCTGATCACTTTTATATATATATCATAGTTTATGGTAATATGTTAACTGTAAATCTGTATAATGTAACTACTTTAGGAATATAAAAGGAATGGGACATTTAACCACTAAGGGAGAAGTAACAAATATTATACCATTTCCAAATTTCCTTTTAGCATTAAGAATCCTTATCTATGGAGTTCCCTTGTGGCTCAGTGGGTTAAGATCCTGCTATAATGTCCATGAGCATGTGAGTTTGATCTTTGGCCATGCTCAGTGGATTAAGGACCTGGTGTTGCAGTAAGCTGCAACACAGGCTGCAGATGTGGCTCAGATCCCGCACTGCTATGCCTGTGGCAGAGACCTGCAGCTGCAGCTCTAATTGGACCCCTATCCTGGGAACTTCTGTATGACACAGGAACAGGAGCAGCAGTGAAAAGAAAAAAAAAAGAATCTCTGCTGTTCATGTCACCAGCTTAGGCTCATTAACCATCAAAAAGAGGGATGATTTAAATAAAAACATATTTCAATATCAGACAGGGAATTTGATGAATTAAATAAATAGTCATATTCCATAAAGTACTTGCCTACTTGCTAACAATAATTTCTGCAAATAGCATAATGTCTGATTCATGATGAATACTGAATGATTAAATGTAACTATAAAGGAAAATGAAGACATTCAGTAAAATACCAAAAAGTAATGAAGACTAGGAAATTGTTTGTACTTTCTTTTTCAGAACCAAAGAAGAATTCTAGGTAGTTCTCTTTTTGAAACCACAATTTGTTTACTTTTGTGTAAGCTAGTAGTAAGAAATAAATTGAAATTTAGTGTGTCATCATATGAAAAAACTTTTATTGATATTCTTCCGGCTCTTAGAAAGATTTCATCATCTTATGACCTTTGGTTGTTTTTGTTATATTTTTGTGTTAATAAGTTTGCTTTCTTGTAACACTTTATTATGAAAAGCAATTTTAAAAGCATGTAGCTCTGTCCACACAAAAAGCAATTTCAGTATAAATATATTCCATTAATTTTGTTTGTCCTTCATTCATTACATAACAAATATGTTGGGCCCAAGAAACCAATGAGGAACATTGATAATTATTGACATCAGTGGTGAATAAAGAGAAATCTAAATGATGCTTGCACAGAGCTCGGATGCATTGAGGGACACCCCAAAAGAGAGCATAAAATTACAAAATAGTTGTACAGGTCACGTCCAGCTATTCCTTTTAAGGTGAAAACAACATCGTCCATCTGTCCCCTCTCACACAATGTCCAGCGGGCCTCTGGAGATTCTGGAGACAATTTTTCATTTCAGTGTATTGCATTGATCCAGTTATTGGGTGACTCAAAAAACTGCTAGTTTTCAGTGGGAAACAGAAAAATAAAAGTCTCTACAACAGGATCAGGCTGTCATGTAAACTTCTCTGCCACTTGGGACAAAGGACCCAGCAGGTCTCTGGTGTTTGATGTGTTAGTGGCAGATGGAGATGCTGGAGCCTTTGGCAGGCCTCACATGTGAACTGCAGTGTAAGCCCTTTAGCTCTTGGAGTAGAGTCTTCCCATCCTTTTCAGATAGCTACACTCCTTTGAAGAAATAGCTCTTTTCCTGTTAGTGGGCCTTACTAGAGACTCAGTGCTTCACCATGGGCCACCAAGTCAATATGCAACCTAAGCTGCCTACCATGAACTTGATGTTATCTGACCTATCAAAGCCTTTAATCTGTGTGTTTGTACAAGAGTGCTCCACCACCAAATGGACATGCTATATATGAGATCAGGTCCAAGTAGGACCTGAAGTCAAGGTTACATGGATAAATAGCAAAAATGCTTATGTCCCCACTCCTGATAATTGCCTTCTCTCTCCCTGCCTGCACCTATGGACTCACAGGGAGTTGACTATGGTCAGTTGATAGAGGAAGAGGAGATCTGTCGCTTGTTTATAGATAGTTCTGCAATGATAAGCAGGCATAACCTGAACGTGGAGAGCTGCAGCACTACAGTCCCATTCTGGAAAATTCCTGAAGATCAGTAGTGATGGAAATGCTCCCAGTGGGCATAAGTTAAAGTAGTGCACCAGGTTGTTCACTATGCCAGATATAGAATATATAGTGGATGGTCAAGGATTTGGTAGGAACTTGATTGAAAGATTGGTAACAATAAAATTTGAGAAAGAGGTACTTTTACATACTTGCATAATGGGCAAATAACATGAATATATTTGCATACTATATGAATGCTCACCAAATAATTACCATCATAAATCATACCTTCATGCATACCTGTCCACCACTCCTGAGCTACCCCTGTTATCACCCAATGGGCGCATAAACAGAGTGGCCATGGTGGCAGGAAAGGAGGTTAAACATAAGCTATACGACATGGACCACCACTAATGAAGGCTGTCCTGGCTATGGCTACTGCTAAGAAACCAATCTATCAATAGCAGAAAACAACCTTGGGTCCCAGTATGACATCATTCCTCTTGAGTTCAACCCAGTTACAGGTTGATTACCTTAAACTATTTCCATCACGAAATAGGCAGCATTTTGTTCTTACTGGCATAGACACTTACCCTTGATATGGATTTTCCTTCTAAGTATGAAGTATTTCTACCCAAACTACCACCTGGGGACTTTATCCACTGTCATAGGATTGCACACAGCATTGCTTTTGATAAAGGATATCACTTCACAGAAAATGAAGTATAGCAATGGGCCCTGCTCATAAAATTCACTGGTCTTACCATATTCCTCACCATCCTAAACCCATTACTTTTATAAAAAAGAATGGCTATTTGAAGAATTAGTTACAGTACAAGTTAAGTGGCAATAATTTGCAAGCCAGGGACAAGAATCTTCATTTTCCCAAAAGGCTATATATGCTCTAAATCAGCAACCATTATGAATCGCTGTTTCTCCCATAACCAGGATCAAAAGATAATCAAAAGATAAGAATGGGAATTACATCACTCACTATTACCTTTATTCAACTATTAGCAAAAATTTTGCTTCCTCTTCCCATTTACTTATGATCGGCTTCCTTAGAGGTCTTAGTTCCAAAACGAGAAACACTTCTGCCAGGTGACACAACAATTTATTGAACTGAAGAGTTAAGACTTCTGGCTGACACTTTATCTCATGCCTCTAAATCAAGCAAAGAAGTAAGTTACTGTGCTGGCTGGGAGGATTGATCCTAACTACCAAGCACAAATTAGACTACCACTCCTCGATGGAAATAAATAAGTTTAATGTCTCTAACACAGGAGCTCCCAAAGGGCCTCTTTTAGTATTGCCATGTTTGATGATTAAGATCAATAAAAAAAAAGAAAGAAATACAACCCAACCTAAACAGAACTATTAATGGCCCGGACCCTTCAGCAATGAAGGTCTATGTCACCCCACCAGGGAAAGATTCAGAGCCAGCTTAGATGCCTGCTGAAGGTACAGAGAATAAAAAATGAGGACTAGAAGAAAGTAGTTATAAAGAGCAGCTACAACCATGTGACCAGTTACAGAAACGAGAACTCTCTGTAATGACTGTATTCTCTATTTTACATTTCTGTGTGTGTCTCTATTATACACAAAATCTTTGTCTTCTTCTTTCTCTAATTACTCCATATAATATACATTATGTTGACCTTAGGTCATAGTATTTACGTGTTGTTAATTTCCCATCAGGGTATTTAGGTTACAGGCTATCAAGGAGAAGAGTATACCTCATCCAAGGATGTCCTTTCCCTTCTTAGAAAGGACTCAGTGTGATTTTAGCGGTGCACAGGAGAGTTGTGCCATGTTAGGTGGACTTTTTATCTTGGTATTATCTTTACTTGGATATTAACTAGGGTTTAAAAACATATATATATAGATGCTAAATTGACAAGTAATAGACTTGTGGTGGCTAATTTTATGTGTTAACTTGACTAAGCCATGAGGTACTCAATATTTGCTCAAACATTGTTTTGGGCTTTCTCTGTGAGCTTTTCCTGGATAATATTAACATTTGAATTGGTAGACTGAGTAAAACAGATTGTCCTCTCTACCTTGGGTGGTGTAGGTGGTCCTCATTCAATTCATTCAGTGAACTGAAGATTTTCAAATAACAAAAGTCTGCCTCGCCTAAGTACAAGAGAATTTTCCTGCCTAAAGACCTCAAACTGGAACATCAGCTCTTCATGTCTGATGACCTGTGCTGGTGACCCATCAGTTCTTCATGATTCTGTAGAAGCTTTCTGCTTAGTAATCTGAACTGGGACATTGACTTTTACTAGTTTACAGCAGTTTCTGGCCTTTAGACTAAAACTGGGACATTGCTTCTGCAGATGTACTCTGCAGTTGTACTTGTTAACCTGCATAATCACAAGTTCCAATTCCTTATAGTTCTGATTTCTCAGAATAAATAGCTAGATATTGGTTTGGAAAAATAACACATTTTCATGGACTGGAAAATTTAATTTTGTTGGGTATTACTAATAAAACAACATAGATTCAAAGCAATATCTATCAAAACTGCTATGAGACTTTTTGCAAATATGGAAAATTATGTGGAAAATTCATATAAAATCTCAAGGGACACCATAAACAAAATCATCTTGAAAAGCAAAAATAACGTTGGAAGTTTCATACTTCCTTGTTCAAAACTTAATATAAAACTATAGTAATCAAATTAGTGTGATAATGGCATAAAAACTGGCTTATAGAGCAATGGGATAGATTAGAAAGCTCAGAGGTAAACCATCATATGAATGGCAAAATGGCTTTCTACAGGGGTGCAAAGACCATAAAATGGGAAAATGACAATTTTTTCAACAAATGATATTGATAAAACTAAATGTCCATGTGCATAAGAATGAAAGAAAAGTATAAACCATACTCAAAATATACCATATAGCTTATGCCATATACACAACAAACTCTAGATCAAAGACATAAACACAAGAGCTAAAACTTTAAAACACTTAGAATAAATAGAGAGCACAAGATGTAGACATTAGGTAAGGCAATCTTGTGTGTATCTATGTATGTGTGTAACTGACACCAAAAGCACAGGCAACAGAAGTAAAAAATGGGAAAATTACACTATCAAGGAACAAACAAAAAACTTCTGGTGAGGTCAGTGAAGACAGAGGAATAGAGAGATTTGAGCTTACCTCCTCTTGTGGGCATAGACAAATGACAACAATTTATAAAACAACTGCTAGTGAAAAAACTGGAAATGTTCTACAATTTAAGAGATTTAAAAAACCCACAGCAAGACAGGTAAGAAGGTCATAAATGCAGTATAGTATGATTCTTATCTCCAGATGAGCAACCCATGAGTAGGAGAATAATTACAATGGTAGAGATTCTTCCCAAGAAGTGAGCAGTTTGACTCACATTGAGCTCCCAAGCCCTATGACAGGAAATGAACCCACTATAATGTTTGTCTTTGGGTTTTTTGTTTGTTTCTTTTTTGTTTTTGAGGGCCATACCTGCAGCATACAAAGGTTCCCAGGCTGGTGGTCTAAACAGAGCTATAGCTGCCAGCCTATGCCACAGCCACAGCAATGCAGAATCTGAGCTGCGATTGTGACCTACATCAAAGTGCATGACAATGCCAGATCCTTAACCCATTGAGCAAGGCCAGGAATTGAACCTGCAACCTCTTGGTTCCTAGTCAGATTTGTTTCCACTGAGCCACAACAGCAACTCCAAGAATGTTCATATTTGAAGGGCGGTGGAGCTTAATTTTGGGAGACGCAGAAGGCTTTAGGAGACAATACACTCCACCCTTACAAGGTACACACAAAATATTCATACCTCTGTAACCCAGAATAGAAGCAGTAACTTGAAAGCACCTACCTGCTGATATTCCAGAGTCTCCTAGACAGGTGAAAGGCAATTAAATCTCACTCTTGCAGACACAGGCACTGGAGTCAACCATTTCTGGGAGCTCACATGGACTCTCATGTTGGTAAGTGCTATTTTGAAATCGACCTTCTAGCTTATGAGCCTCAGGAACCAGATCACCAACCCATGGAACAAGTAAGGAGAATCCTAAGGCCAAGTAACTAACTGGCAGGGATACAGCTCCATCTGCCAGCAGACAGGCTGCCTATGTCAAAAGACATAGAGTGGAAGATTGGATTAAAAAAAAATACAATATGCCGTCTATAAGAGACTCCCCTTAGGGCCAAGGACACATATAAATTGAAAGTAAGGAGATGGGGAAAGATATTTCATGCAAATGGAAAAGACAAGAAAGCAGGAGTTGCAATACTCAATCAGACAAAATAGATTTTAAAATGAAGGACATAAAGAAAGACAAAGAAGGACACTATTTAATGACAAAAGAATCATTTCAAGAAGAGGATATTAAAATTGTCAATATGTATGCCCCTCATATAGGAGTGCCCAGATACATGCAACAAATACTAACAGACATAAAAAAAAGAAAAGTTAGTGGGAATGCATTAATAGTAGGAGGTTTTAACACCCCACTCACATCAATGGACAGATCCTCTAGACAGAAAATCAATAAGGCAACAGAGATACTAAATGACACAATAGAAAAATTAGACTTTATTGACATTTTCAGGATATTACAACTGAAAAAGTCAGAATATACATTCTTTTCAAGTACACATGGAACATTCTCAAGAATTGACTACATACTGGAGCACAAAACTAACTTCAACAAATTTAAGCATACAGAAATTATTTGAAGTATATTCTCCAAACCACAATGGTAAGAAACTAGAAATCAAGTTCAGGAAACAAAATGAGAAAAAAAAAACTGACTACACGGAGACTAAACATGCTTTCTCAATGGGTCAATGAGAAAATCAAAAGGGAAATTAAAAAATACCTCAAGACAAATAATAATGAAAACAATCATTCAAAATCTATAGGATGCTGCAAAAGCAGTTCTTAGAGGGAAATGCACAGCAATATACACCTTCCTAAAAAAGAAGAAAAATCTCATATCTACAACTTAACCTACCACTTATATGAATTGTAAAAAGAAGAACAAATGAAACCTAAAGTCAGCAAAGGAAGGAAATCATAAAGAATAGAGAGGAAATCAATAAAATAGAGATTCAAAAAACAATACAAAGAAAATCAATAAAACCCAGAGCTGGTTCTTTGAAAAGGTAAACAAAATTGACAAACCTCTGGCCAGACTCACCAAGAAGAGGAGAGAAAAAAAAAACAAAATAAGAAATGAAAAAGGAGAAATCTCAAAGGATACTGAATAAATACAAAAAACAGAAGAGGATATTATGAACAATTATATGCCAACAAATTTGACAACATAGAAGAAGCAGACAACTTTATAGAGACTTACAGCCCACCAAAACTGAATCAAGAAGAAATAGATTTAACAGAACAATCACTAGAAATAAAATTGAATATGTAATAAAAACACTCCCTACAAACAAAAGTCTGGGACCAGTTGGCTTCACGGGCAAATTTCTACCAAACATACAAAGAAGAACTTAAACCTATCCTTAAACTTTTCCAAAAGGTTGAAGAAGGAACAATCCCAAAGACATTCTATGAAGATACATTCACCCTAATGACAAAATCAGACAAAGACACTACAAAAAAAGGAAAATTATAGACCAATATCTTTGAGGAATATAGACACAAAAATCCTCAACAAAATTTTAGCCAACCAAATCTAACAACATATAAAAATATCACACACCACAACATAGTGTGATTCATCCCAGGTTCTCAAGGATGGTACAACATTCGCAAATCATACACGTCATACACCACAGTAAAAAAAAAGAAAAAAGTCAAAAATCACATGATCATTTCAATTGAAAAGTCCAACATCCATTCATGATGAAAACTCTTACCAAAATGGGTAGAGAGGCAACATAACATAATCAAAGTCACTTATGACAAACCCACAGCAAACATAATGCTCAATGGAGAAAAGCTGAAAGACTTCCCACTAAAATCTGGAAGAAGACAAGGATGCCCACTCTCACCACTGTTATTCAACATAGTATTGGAAGTCCTAGCCACAGCAATCAGACAAACAAAAGAAATAAAAGGTATCCAAATTGGAAGAGGAGAGGTAAAATTGTCACTGTATGCACATGACATCATACTATATATAGAAAGCCCTAAGGACTCAACCCAAAAACTACTTGAACTGGTCAACAAATTCATCAAAGTAGCAGGACACCAGATTAACAGTCAGAAATCTGCCGCATTTCTGTATACTAAAAATGAGATATTAGAAAAGGAATATAAAAATACAGTACCTTTTAAAATCTTACCACAAAAAATAAATACCTAGGAGTAAACATGACCAAGGAGGTGAAAGACATATGCTGAGAACTATAAAACATTAATCAAGTAAATTCAAGAGGATTCAAAGAAATATAAAGACATTCCATGCTTCTGGACTGGAAGAATTAATATTGTTAAAATGGTCATACTACCCAAAGCAATCTATAGATTGAATCCAATCTCCATAAAATTACCCAAGATATTTTTCATAGACCTATAATAAACAATCCAAAATATCATATGGATCCATAAAAGACCCAGAATTGCCAAAGCAATCCTGAGGGAAAAAAACCAAGCAGGAGGCATAACTCACCCAGGCTTCAGGCAATATTACAATGCCACAGTCATCAAGACAGTGTGGTACAAAATCAGACATACAGATCCATACATACAATGGAACAGAATAGAGAACCCAGAAGTAAACCCAAACAACTTATCATCAATTAATCTTCAACAAAGGAAGCAAGAGTATAAAATGGGAAAAAGATAGTATTTTCAGCAATTGGTGATGGGAAAACTGGACAGCTGCATGTAAATCAATGAAACCAGAACACACCCTCACGCCATGCACAAAAACAAACTCAAAATGACTTAAAGACTTAAACATAAGACAAAACACCATTAAACTCCTAGAAGAAAACACAGGCAAAACATTCTTTGACATCAACCTTACACATGTTTTTCTTAGGTCAGTTTCCCAAGGCAACAGAAATCAAAACAAAAATAAACCAATGGGTCCTAATCAAACCGACAACCTTTTGAACAGCAAAGGAAACTATAAGAAAAAAAAAAAGACAACATACAGAATGGCAGAAAATAGTTTCAAACAATGCAACTGACAAGGGCTTAATCTCAAAAACATATGAACAATTTATACAACTCAACAACAACAAAAAAACAACAACCCAATTGAAAAAATGGGCAGAAGACCTGAATAGACATTTCTCCAGAGAGGATCCAAAGACGCTCAGTAGGCATATGAGAAAAAGTTCAACATCACTAATTATTCGAGAAATGAAAATCAAAACTACTATGAGTTACCTACCACCTCACATATGTCAGAATGACCATCATTAACATATCAACAAATAATAAATGATGGAGAAGGTGTGGAAAAAAGGGTACAGTCCTACACACTTGGTGAGAATGTAAATTTGTACAGCCACTATGGAAAACAGTTTGGAAATACATATGAAAACTAAATATAGAACTACGTATGACCCGGAAATCCCACTCTTGGGCATATATCTAGACAAAACTTTCCTTGAAAAAGATACATGCACCCCTGGCTATTCACAATAGCCAAGACATGGAAACATCCTAAATGTCCATTGACAGATGAATGAATTAAGAAGACATGGTAGATACACAATGGAACACTACTCAGCCATAAAAGACAAAAGAATGCCATTTGTAGCAACATGGATGGAACTAGAGACTTTCATACTAAGTGAAGTTTAGTCAGAAAGAGAAAGACAAATGCAATATGGTATCACTTATATCTGGAACCTAACAAATTTCTATAGAAAAGAAACTCATGGAGTTGGAGAACATTCTTGTGGTTGCCAAGGGGGAGGGGGAGGAAGTGGGATGGACTGGGAATTTGGGTTAATAGATGATAACTACTGCATTTGAAGTGGATAAGGAATGAGATCTTGCTGTATAGCCCAGGGAACTACATCTTGTCACTTGTGATGGAAAATGATGGAGGATAACGTGAGAAAAAGGATATACATATTCTAATATATGAGTCATTTTGCTGCACAGCAGAAATTGACAAAACATTGTAAATCAACTATAATGGAAAAATTAAATCTTAAAAAAATAGTTCATCTTGAAGAAAAAATATTCCCATGAACCCAAAGATATCCCTGGACATGGCCCTGGCAAACATAGGATTAAGGAGAATGTCCCATTCATTAGTGTACAGCCACTAGTGCTGAAATCCTCAGGGCTCTGCAATCAGATACCCCAGAACCCAGCTCTATCCAACATATTCAGGCACTAGCCCCAGAATCCCTAGCCCTGCCTACCATCAAGAATGCTATTAAGTCTGAGGAGTAGCATCATTCACCAATAGGCACACACACAAAAAAAAAAAACAGGAAAAATCATATTTCCACAGCCTACAAACCTAGCCCACACATCAGAGGGCCAATACCAGGCCTGGGACCAGCTGGGCCCACACCAAAAGGTCCTTGAAATTTAGTTTTATTTGATCTATAGCAAATGGTTTGGTACAAAAACAAATATTGCAGGCCCTTTGGTGTGACTCTAGCAGATAACACTGTATTGTACAATTGGAATTTGCTAAGAGAGTAAAAAAACATTCTCGCCAAATAAAAGAGAGAGAGAGATGTGAGATCATGGGTGTTCAATTAATTGGATGAGGGATTTTTTTTTCTCTAGACTATTTGAGACCATCATTATAGGCTCTTCTATGGTGTTGCAAGAATAGTCCATAAGTGTCTAGACACAGGGCTGAAGAGAATGATAATGACCCCCAATCCTTTAGGCCACTTCCAAGACTTCTAAACTTCTTCCAGTCTGGTACTTTATGACACATGGGATTTTAAAAAGTGAGTCTTTTAACATTAGTGTTCATTAGCTGGTTAAGGTATTCCTCTAATAAAATTTATTAATTGTTGATTTTTAAATTAAATAAATTGCTATATAGATTGTTATAAATTATACATATATAACCACTAATACTTATTAAATATTCTGTATTTAGACTTACATGCTATAATTTAGTTTGGCAGTTATGTTTGAAGATATTAAGCATGGTGCTATAGCAGGAAAGTAAATTCTAAAAAGGGCATCCAATAAGTAGGCAAGTAAGCTTATTTCAAAGTTTGTTTTCTGTAGAATTACTATATGACGTAGTTATATTTTTTGCCAATAAAATCTTGTAGACTCTTGAGAAAAGAAAACGAATGATAATACAAATGAGTGGGCTTTTTTTGAGTGTGTGAGACAGGAGGGGGTCTTTTCCCCCTACTGCTCTTGATTTTAATTCATGCATATGGGAGTGTCACAGAACTGGGACCTCAGTCAGTGGTGGCCAAAGTTTGCAGAGGAAGAGAAACAAAAAAAAATGGTGAGTGATTGTTTGATGGAACAAATAAACTTATGCTTTGAGAGTTCAATTAGCAAGAGATTTAAGAAAAGTCTGGACTTGGGTATTAAATTAGTGAAGTAACGCAGTTTGTTGTAGAAGCTTCTTGACCCTTAATTCCTCCCACTGGGTAGTAGAAAGATAAGGATATCTTATAAGGGTATCTTTCCACTACCCAGTGCAGTAATCATGAGAGATTATTTCCTGCTTTTAGGGACAAGAGAGGATGGTCAAAGTGTCCCGCTTGCACTGGCCATTTCTTAAGTCATTTCAATTCAATAATTAATATGCCACCGAGGTACACTTTAGAGTGACCTGCCCTGGGCCACAACAGCAGCAAAGCATTCCTTCTGATGGGATAAGTATTTCTTCTGAACCATCCTCAAGACCACCCAACCCCACCTCCCCCACTATACCCACACAGACAGAAACACCACATAAACACAGGGACATATATACATACTACATTCCAATACTTCTCTTTGGAAAATTATTATATTACACCCAGTTAAACAGAACTATGAATAAATAACTAGTCAGATGAAATTTCCTATAGAATAGACAGAATGTTTTCCCCATTATTCCATAGGTTTCCATACCTCCAAGAAGAAAAAACTTTATTGGATATGTGAAAGTTATTAAATGTCAAACATCAAAAGAAGGGTTCCCAGACATTAAAGACAAACACTACTGCCTTTATGTTTTCTCCTTGACTTTACCTTTGTTGTTGAGCCAGAATAAGTCAATCGAAGCAACTCTGTACAAAAGCAATGCAGGCATTCTGCTTAGAAAAGATAAGTGCTTTGGTAGAGAAAGACATTTAGAGAAATTGGAACCAAGACACAGAGCTGACATGGGATTATGAGATCCAAAGGAAAGGAAGAGAAATGATAAAACAGTACTTTCCTTGTTACATAAGATAAATAAGTGAAAAGACACTAGAGGGGGTTGGGAGAATGCTGGATTCTGTTCCCTCCCATAGACACATGTGAGTATATGCTAAAATTTTAGCCTTACTAACATTATTTATTTTACAATTAATGCATGATTGTTAAAGACACGAGTGAAAATTCTAGATATATAAGAACAATGTATACAGTCAAATAAGAAGACAGTATCTTTGAACTTAATTCAGTAACTATTTATTTACATCTTAATTTGCACAGGCTCATTGCTAAAAAATAGAGAGACACAAGAAAAATAAAGATGTAGCACATAAACTTCTGTCTTAGGCAAACTGAGAAAACACAGTTCATAAGAAGAAACACCAGTATTGAGCATTAAACTATTTGAAATAGAGTATACATACAGGTGAAAAGCTACAAACAGAGATGGAATAAAACAATATGTGTGGTCTACTGATGGAGCTGCAAAATCTTCCGAATGAGAAAATATTAGGACTGTGAATTATATGTAAGACATAGACAGAAAGCATAGGGGTGGGGTCTTTACAAGCAGAGGAGAGAGAGAAATAAAGGCACGTGAATAAGATTTTAGAGTATGTTTGGGGAATGCAGTAGGATCCAGTCTCTCTGGATGATAGCATCCAATAAAAGGGAAACAGAGGAAGAAACTAAGGTAAGACAAAAATACCAACCATGAGTGTCCAGTTTGTCATCTGCCCTGCTAAAACTTTGTAAGTGTTAGCTAAAGGACTATTACTTCTTTATGGAATACAAATGTTACTCATTTCATAGATATTTGAAAAAAGAAGGATGCATATCATTAAAGCAAACTGCCAAGATTCAGAGTCAGTAGTCACCCACATCTCCCTGACCATGAAGCCTATTATAATAATTTATACAAGTGCTGTGTAATAATTTATACCAATCCTGTGACTTCTGAGATGAATAAATTCAACTTGGGCCAATTTAGGAAGCTATTTGATAAACAAGTGAGGAGGCTGGATTTTATTTCAAGAAAAGTAGGGTTCCATATCATTTTTTGGAGAGCTCTGATATGGTCATTAATGTGCTTTAGAAGGACATTTCTATGCCTCAGATCTATGGGGTCACACCCGAACCAAGTGGGAAGCTTTAAAGTACAAATTGCAATCTGAATAACAGTGATTTGTTTCTTTGGTCCAACGTCCCAAAAAAGCATAAATGTTTTCTATATCAAATAATAAATTCCCTGAAGATACCAATCAAAGGTACAATGAATATCATCTTATTTGCTTTAATTCTAAGTGTGCTATTTTAAACCATACCTTCCTCATGGCAATTTTCATCTCCTCATTTCTCAGAGTATAGATGAGAGGATTCAGCATGGGGGCAATCACGGTATAAAACAGGGAGATTTCCTTATCCTTGTTTTCATTCCCAGCAGGTAAAACATAAATGTAGATACAAGGAACAAAGAATAAAACCACAACCATTATGTGAGAACTACAGGTGGAGAGAGCTTTCCGTCGCCCCACAGAGGAGTGTGTCCTAAGACTATATAATATGATTATATAAGAAATTAATAGGACAAGAAAAACAACAATCACCACCACCCCTGAATTTGCAATCATTAAGATATTAACAAGATGAATATCGCTGCAGACTAGTTTCAAAAGTGGCTTCACATCACACAGGTAGTGATCTATCTGATTGGGACCACAGAAAGGTAAACTGAGCATCACCAGCACTAGAGAAATAGAGTGTCCAAAACCCACAACCCAGGCCATAATGACCAACATAGTGCACCTCTGCCGGTTCATGACGACCATGTAGTGCAGGGGCTTGACAATGGCAACATAGCGGTCAAAAGCCATGGATACCAAAATGAGTATCTCCACACCTGCCATCAAGTGGCCAGTGAAGAGCTGGGTCATGCAGTTGTTATAGGAAATCTTTTTTCTTGCTGCAGTTAAGTCCCTTATTAGCCTGGGGACCACACTGGAAGTATAGAAGAGGTCCATGAGGGAAAGGTGGCAGAGAAAGTAGTACATTGGTTGTTGGAGTAGATGGCTGCAGGTGATCGTAAGTAAGACGACACAGTTTCCCATTAAGACTGTCAGGTAACAGAGCAGGAACAAGAAAAGGAACAGTAGCTCTGTTTGCTTATTTCCCCACAGACTCATAAATACAAATTCTGTGACATTGTTTTGATTTTCCATGAGATTAGGGTGTGTCCAGCATAAACAACAGACACTTAATTCATCGGAAATGACACAAAATATAATACATCTTTAACAGAACTTTTGAAGTTTCAGAATATTTATGCATTTAATAAGATGTAGGTTACACAAGATTTATTTAAAAGATTTCAGACTTAATCTTTTAAATCCTTTTTAGATTAACAGTGTCATATTTCCAGTGAAATTTAGGGGGAGTATATTTCATGTCTGGAACTTTGTAAATATTTTTCATGAATAGTTGTTTTTTGGATACTCATTTTGCATGCGAGGAAGTAGAAAAATAGTTAATTCCAAAAAATCACTAAGATATTAAATGCAACCCAGGACATGAACCTCTATTTGATGCCATTTTCTATGCTTTACACAGTTATGCTACCTCACCTACTGGCAAAATGTACTACCAGCTCTTTTCCACCTCTATAAAGAGAATGGGGTCTTATACCCCTCTGCTGATAACCACCTGTACAACTTTAAATCTCTTCCCTACCCTATGCCACATATAATTTATGCATAAAGTCTAAATCACAAATGAAAATGACACTTATCCATTGGAACTAATTTTTTTCTTGAAATAAAAGCTAGACATATGGTAGAGAAATAGCCTTAATTAGTTTGTAACTAAGAGTTTCAGCAACTCTTCCTCCTTCCAAGAATGGTGAGGATTCAGAGCACAGAGAGGCAGAACTTGAGGCACAATTGCTGGACACCTGAATATAGGAATAAAGGTTATTATTATGTAAAAGTTCATCCTTTTCTTAATTATTCTAAAAACCTATTTTAGAGGTCACCCTTGAAACATTAGAAAGACTGGAGAGCTGGCTGTTTTCTGCAGACATGCTGAAGAACTCAGTGTGAGTAAAAGATGACCGGCTGATTAAAATACATATTTAGAACAGTGGCTGCCACTTTGATGTAATGTACCTAGAAGCAGAGAATATCTTGAAACCATCACCTTTTACCTATAACCAAATGTCTTCCAGAAAAAATCACATTTTGCCAAAAGACTATTCATTTCAATAAATTGTTTTTTAATGGTAGCAGTGGGAAGAAGAGGATTCATTGGACTGATGTCCTGTCTAACGACTACGAAGATGAACATTCAGGGTCTCATATCCTATTACTTTTTTGTTGTGAACACCTAGCAGTTCATCTTCTCTGAGCCTCCTCCTTTAACTAGTAAGTGATGCGATAAGGCTGAATCTACTTGTTTATGTTAATTGCAAAAAACGAATTTCATGCAAGGAACACTCGATATAAAGGGCTTATGATTCTAACTTGTCAACTACATAAAACATTACTCTCACAAATATTTGGAGAGCAACTAACCATTCTGAAAGGAAATAGGCACCAGAATTTTCATCAGTTTATTGGTTTTAACTATGGATTTTCATCTTCTGCCCAAGGGGATTAATTAAAGAATCTAAGACATAAAAGTATAAGGAAGAAACATAACTGTTGGTGTAACTTTGTTCTGAGTTCAAAGAGCTTAGCAAACAGCATCTTTATGTACAAAATGAAATTATCCAAACCTAGTAATTTTTTTTTTAGGGCCACATGTGTAGCAAATGGAAGTTCCTAGGTTGGGGTTTGAATAGGATCTTCAGCTGCCAGCCTATGCCACAGCAACATGGCATCGAGCCACATCTGAAATCTCCACCACAGCTCACTACAACTTGGGATCCTTAACCCAGGGAGTGAGGCCAGGGGTCAAACCCTCATCCTCATGGATATTAGCAGGGTTCGGAACCTGAGAAGACACAATAGGAACACCAAAGCCTAGCATTTTTTAATGTGGAAGAATCTGATCAATTAAAGGACATAAATGATTTTAATGATAACATTAAATTGTATAATAAAACTGTAGAAAAACTAGATTGCAGCTCTTGGAATAGAATGTTTCTTGAACACTGATAAGCCTGGACATCTTTAACACCTGATCCAGTGCTGCTCAATGTATGATTGAACATCAGACGCAAAAACACAGGCCTGTATAGAAAAACATCCTCCAAAGCAGTCAGTGTCTGTAGAATTCTATGAAACAACTGCCTTATGCAGAAATATCTCAGGTCTCATCCTCAAACCATTTTCCTCCTGGTCTTTGTTTAGACCGTGTAAATAATCTGGGTGCCTCCTCTCTCTTTCCCTCATGCTCTCTCTTTCTCTCTCTCTCTCCCTCTCTCTCTCTCTCTTTCTCTCTCCCTCTCTCCCCTTTCTCTCTCTCTTACCCCACGCAAAAACACACGCAGGTACACACTCATACTCTACATAAATAAATGCTTAGATACACAGGGTTTGGGGAGTAAGGAATTGTTCACTTTTTACAAAGTTTTCAGTTAAAGGGTTTCTCCATATTTTTTCCCCTTTCAAACTTTAAAAATCTTGAGAAAAATCTCTTTGAGGAATTGTTGGCAAGGGTACGTCAACTACAGTGTGAAAAAAATAAACATCTAAATATAATTACTGGGAATTAGGATTTTTGACTAAGGACATGAGAGTATATAAATAGTGTAAAAATCCATCAAGGACAACTTGATGTGATTTTTTTCTGTTTCTTTAAATAATTATCACATCTATGATAAAGAAAAGTTGAAAACTGAATATTATGTGCTTAGTTATTTGATATATTTAGAGTGACGTTTCAAATTCCATACAATACTAATAATAATATGTTCTAAGACACTTCACTAAATACTCTCCAAGTACTAACCATTCTATTTTCACCATGATCTGATGAGGTATATATAATTGTGTTATTGCCCTTTTATTGCAAATAAGGAAACTAGAACCAGAAGTTAAACAAGTATTAATGGGAATTCTGTATCTAAACTATTTTTGTATAATTCGAAGCTCATTTTTTTTGTGCTTAAATGGCTCTCATTGATAAAAGTAAAATCTCAAGATTTTCCTGAGAGCCCTCTCTTCAAAACAACTGCTAGGAAAATTTTTCCTGAGTAATTTGAACATAAAAATTTGAATTTACTAAGGTCAAAAATTTTTACAAAATAATTTTTTTGTGCTGTCCAAAATCCTAGTTATTTTCTCGATATTTATTCCACTTATTTTTCCCAATTTGAAAACATACTCATGCACACACACAAACATGTACTCATACACATATGCGTATATATCAGTCAGGTTGCTTACCTCTGTGAAATTTAAAAAGATTTTTTTGAAAATAGTGAAATTCTTCAGATTGGTTCCTTTTATTTTTCTGTGACTGTTTTATGAAATAGTAAATAGATGTGGAATACCTCTTATTCTCTCATGAATCCTCCATCCAAAATAAATGTTCAGGAAAGTATTGCTGGGGATACCTTGAATTAAAAGGCACGAGAGGGACCAGAGGGAAAAATTCCCACAGGCACTTTACCTCAGCCAATGTGCATGTGGTTGTCATTGTAAAAATAAAGCAAATACTATTAGAGTGGATATATACATAAATTTAAAGTTTATTTCTTTTATTTTTCTCTTACGGGTTTTCAGGTTAATGATCCAATATTTTCTGTAATGTTAGAACACTGATGAAACATTATGGGTATTTGTTTTTCTATCTCTCTCCTCTCCTAGAATATTTCCTCAAAGACTAAAGTCATTGTTGTTTATCATGATAACATACTATATGTTTAATAAGCAATAAATTCTTTACCATCCCATTATAAATCATTTTCTGTTACTGTGCTATCTGGTATTAGGGTGATGGTTAGAATTGGGAAAATTCATGATGCATACTTAATTTTCCCCTTGTTTTAGTTGTCTTTTATTTTTTGCCTGATTTTGCCTTTTCTCTTCTTGGGTGAAAGAGGGGGAGGCGTATGAACACAAAGTAAAAGCAATAAGCTGAATAAATTATAGTCCTTAGTTTATAGCAGGTGATATTTATGGACCCATGCAAGGTTATTTCAAAGGTTAATTTGATTTTATAATATGTTTTCATTTTTTTAATTGCTAATTTTCACTTCTCTTTGCCCATTCTGGACACTCACTGTACTGTACTATATTCAACTCTTACTAGCTCCAGGTTATTGCATCTTCCCTGTGGCTTTCCTGCAACTGTCCACATCTTGAAAATGATCTCTTATTATAATTTTCTATAATTATGGTGTTTGACTGGGTCTTCCCTTTGCTGCATGACACTGACTCATATATGCATTTAATAATATAGCCTTAAAATACATGAATCAAGGATAAATAAATCCACAGGAAGAAAACTTCAATCCACCTTCATAGCAGACAATTCAATGTTTCTTCTTCAATTATTGATAAAGTAAAGCAGGCAGGAAGTGAGGAAGAACATAAAATATCTAAATAGCACAATTTAAAAGAATACAGATGCATGAATAAAATCATGCACTTAACAAAGAATAAATATTACCGGTATGCATAGATGAGTACATACAAAATTAAGTATTAGATCATTTTAAAAAAGCCTCAACATATTTTAAGGAAGTGACATTATGCAAAGCTCTGAGCAAAATTTAAATCTAAAACTATATTACTGTTATTTGCTCAAACAGTTTAAGGATACCTCTCTCAAATAACTAAATATGTTATGGGAGATTATTAGTAGAGAAATTGGGTTTAAAAATACATACAAGGAAGAGTGTCCACGTGGTTCAGCAGCTTAAGGATCCAATGTTGTCACTGAAGTGGCTCAGGTCGCTGCTGTGGCATGGATTTGATCCCTGGCTTTGGAACATCTGCATTCCATGGGTGCAGCCAAAAACAAAAAACAGAAATAAATACAAGGCATTTTACTTGGAAAGGAAGGAGTAAAACTACCTCCAATAACAAATGACATGATATTATATATAAAAAATCCTAAAAAATTCAGTCATACTATATCTATATAGCTATTATGTGTATGTGTGTGTATATATATGTATATGTGTATATATATATATACACACACACACATATAAATACAAGATCAGGACATCAGCAAGATTAAAATCTAAGAGACCCCAATGCTCACAGCCCTCCCCCCCAAAAAATAGGAACAATAAACATACTACAAACCAAAGAAAATACCTCAGGGAAAATTCTGGATTACAAAGAAGCAGCAGCAAATCTTTGTGGATCTCAAAAATCAAGGAAAGCCACAGATAAAAGTATAAGAAGCATATTACCTGTGTCACCCCATATCCCAATCCAAAGCAGCTCTGCACCAGCAGGCATCTCATCAAAGGAATTTTACCCCATAGGAAAAATGAAAGAAGAAAGCAGGAAGCCTGCTAAGGCTTCACCATTGTGGATATTTTCAGCTTTTGCCACGTATTCTTCAGTAACATTGATCCCATTGGATGGAGCTAACTTGGAGTCCCCAACATTTGCATTTATTCCCTGGCTCTGAAGCTATCTCTGCAGTGAGACCAAAAATCAGCACCCTATTTTCTGGGATAGCAAGAGCAGAGTACCTCATCATATAGTGCTGGAGATGCCATTTCTCTGGGCCCAAACCCTGGCCCCAGGCTGTAGCTTTCTCCCACCATCATCAGTTTGCACTGCCACTGCTATGAGCCTCTACCCCAGGCTCGATTTGAGGCCCTGAACTGTCATTGCATCAGACCACTGACATATTTCTGACTTTAACTGACCACCACCTACACTGTGTTGCCAATTCCTGTGACTGACTCCTTGGGTCAGAATTGAATTTTTAACCCACCAAGCCCAGGCTGTACTAGCTCTGCATCCTGCCCATTGGTACCAAGCTCTGCTTCACATTGTAATCACAGGGTCTATATCATAAAGCAGGGTCTAATGTACTCCCTACAGCCAGAGTCACTGCAGCAAGACCCTGAGACCAAATTCTTGGTTCCATAGGAGATCTGCATACACCTGCACTTTAGACAGTACTGTCACAGGTACAGCAAGCTCACCAGTGCTAACATTATACTCAGTATTCAAAAGTGAAAAGAATGAAAAATGAAACTGTGGTATAGCCATACAATAAACAATTATTCCATTATAAAGATGAATGAAGAACATGCTATAACATGAGTGAACTTCAAAAACATGCTAAGAACACAAAGGAGCATGCATTGTTTGATTCTGTGTATATGAAATGTCCAAAATAAACAAATTCATAGAAACAGAAACCTTATTAGTGGTTCCCAGGTACTAGGGGGAAGGATAAATGGTAACATAATAAATGACAAATTAATTGGCATAGGATGATGAAATGACCTGTAATTAGAAAGCTGTGATGATTACACCACACTGTGTAGATATTAAAATCCAAAGGACTGTACATTTTAAGTGGTTAAAGTGATGAATTTCATGTTATGCAAATTTTGCCTCAGTTAAAAACAATCACAAGAGAGAATTTTGAAGTA
This sequence comes from Sus scrofa, assembly GCF_054392235.1. Lineage (NCBI taxonomy): Eukaryota > Metazoa > Chordata > Mammalia > Artiodactyla > Suidae > Sus > Sus scrofa. Next base: position 102,268,719 of record NC_139383.1, on the reverse strand, counting down.
AAGAAATTGAATTACTTGTTTGAGAGGAAAAGTAGAAAGAAGAGAGACCAAGAAGCAAATAAAAGATGCATTACTCAAATACACAATGAAAGCACATATTGCATCAGATTCAGATTCTAAAGACATTAACACGATGGTAGAAAATACCATGAGCACATTTAAACCAGAAAATCTGATAATTTAAAAATCAATTGTTAAAAATTTATTGCAAAGTTTACCTAAAAAAGAATTTAAAAATTGAGTCATCTTATACCAGTTGAATATATTAAATTTGTACTTAAAACCATTCTCAAAAATAACCCCAAGCCTAACAACTTCAACTTCTAAATTCCACAAATTATTTTTAAAATAAAAAACACAAATTCTACATAAATTCTTTCAGAAAATAGGGAACACTAAGCACATAATTTTATAATACCAGTATTGCCTAAGTGCTAAGTCGTTTGACAGGAAAGAGAATGACAAAGATCCTACCACTGAATTAAATCTGTCAAAAATTTTAATAATAATTTATCATTACCATAAATAAAATGTTTAACATTAAAAACAATCAATGATATCACTAAATTAACAGAATAAATGAGAAAAATCACATGACCATTTCAATAGATGTATACAACTTGATAAATTTCAATTTAGATTTATGAAACAAAAAAGATTTTGGAAAATGAAGGAAAGAAAGAAATTCGCTCAATCTGAACAAAAGCATCTATATGTAACTTACAGTTACCATCACACAAATGGAAAATACATTCAAGATTAAAAACAAGACAAGTCTGTGAACTCCCAATTTCTGTTCTATTCTAGATTCTAGCCATTGAAATAAGGTAAGAAAAAAAATGAAAAGAAACAAATTTATAAAAAATATATATTTATGTGCAGATGGCATCATTATATATGTAGAAAATGTTAAGGGCTCTACACAAAGTCAAATAGATGTAAACAGTTAATTTAATAAAGTCACAAGATACGACACCAATATAAAATTTCAAGAGTTCCCATTGTGGCACAGTGGAAATGAATCTGACTAGAAACCATGAGGTTGGGGGTTCAGTGAGTTAAAGGATCCACCATTGCGTGAGCTGTGGTATAGGTCACAGACATGGCTCGGATCTGGCATTGCTGAGGCTCTGGCATAAGTCAGCAGCAATAGCTCTGATTAGACCTCTAGCCTGGGAACCTCCATGTGCTGCGGCCCTAAAAGGTCAAAAGAGACAAAAATAAAGTTAAAAAATAAAATAAAATAAAATTTCAAATGTATTTACATAAAACCAACAATTAGAAATTGAAATTTTTAAAAATTCTATGTAAAATACTATTAGAAATATGAAATTGGAGGGATGCTTTAAGAAATATACTTAATATTTTCATGAAAATAAAAAAAATTGCTGAAAGTAAATACATAAGGGAGACGTATGCCATTTTGATGAATTAACAGACTTAGTATGCTTATTTTATTTATTTATTTTTTTTGCTATTTCTTTGGGCCGCTCCTGTGGCATATGGAGGTTTCCAGGCTAGGGGTCGAATTGGAGCTGTAGCCACTGGCCTACTCCAGAGCCACAGCAACACGGGATCCAAGCCACATCTGCAACCTACACCACAGCTCACAGCAACGCCGGATCGTTAACCCACTGAGCAAGGGCAGGGACCAAACCCACAACCTCATGGTTCCTAGTTGGATTCGTTAACCACTGCGCCACGATGGGAACTCCTTAGTATGCTTATAATACAAATGTTTATAATTTCATTACAATTCTGATAAATATCCCATAGGGTATTTGAAGAAATTGACAATCCTATTTTGAAGTTTGTTTTAAAATATACAATTTTAAAAGAATCTGTAATAGAAAAATCAGTCTGAAAATGGAACACAGTTGGAGAACTTATTCTACCAAAATTCAACACTCCCATGTGTGATTCTGATGTAAGGAAAAAAATACACATAATTGAAACATAACAGAATGTTTATAAATAGGCTTAAATGTATGATTTTTTTTACAAAGATATCAAGGTAATTCAATGCAGAAAGAATAGATTTTTTTTTAAAGAATTCTGGATCAAGTGGACATTCATAAGCAAAAAGCCCAACCAAACAAACAAAAAATGAGCCTCATGCTATACACAAATGAACTCAAAATGAGTCAGAAACCCAAATGTTAAAGATGAATCTATAAAAATCCTAGAATACTTTTGACCTTGAAGTAGATAAATATTTATTAGATATTACACAATAAGAACGATAAAAAAATTCAACTTGTCAATAATATATATCTTCTGCTCATCAGATACCATCCATCTTAAAAATGAAAAGGCAATCCACAGACTAGGGGAAAATTATGTGTATATATATATATATATATATATATATGCAAAATTTTGAAATGTATATATATGAGTGTTTAAAATTTTGTACATAAACATGTTTATATTCATTTTATGTATATCAAAAATAAATATGACAAAAATTTATATCTGGAATATATAGTAAAACACAACTCAGTAATAAGAAACTCAGAACTCCTATTTTCAAATCATGCAAAATCTTAAAAAGAAATTTCAAAAAATAAAGATACACAAATGGTAATAACAACATATTAAAAAAATCATTAGCACAAGTAAACTAAATCCTCAATAATGTATCTGTACATACCTCCTAGAGTAACTAAAAGAGTAATGCCAAGTGACAAGAATGTGGAACCATGCTTGTGTTTGATTTCATAATGGCCATCACATGATTCCAAGAAATAATTTATTGGGATACATTTACAGTGTCTGTTCTTTTCATAGCTCTGTGATAAATGTGAAGAATAGGTGTTGAGCCAAGTATTTTCAAGTGACTGGCACTAATTTTTTGCCCTCACTGTGCCAGCCCCCCAACAATCAATACTAGGTTTCCCGAAAAAGTGTAATATGGATAAGATAGAAGTTGTCTTTCTGACATGTCCACAGCTTAATTACATCAAGACCCCCAGGCTTGCATTATGTCATCATTGCTATTCACATGACTTTCTCCTTTCTTATAAAGTCAGGTTCTGATACACAAAGGAAGTTCATGTGTTTTGGCTCCAAGTGTAGGGCATATAATTCCCCACTCAAGAATAAATGTTTCTCAGCATGTCTCTAGAATATCTGCTTCTAAGACAAAGACTTTCCATCAAAGAAGGTAATTAATTCCTGGGAGAGACAATGGTATCTATAAGACAAGGTACTTGAACATTTGTTGTTATTATTTACAGCTCCAGAACAGGATTCATCAGGGTAGAGTGACTCATTTGAATGTGTTTCCACCACTATTTTTGCCCCTTACCTGTGGGACCAGAAACATCATTTTTCCATAGGTTCCAAAGGAATTCACTCTAAATTCAAGACTTTGGCTTTCTGTGAGAATCACTCAGGTTTTAGACTAGAAGGAAAGACTTATTTAAAAAAGACTTGCTTATCTACTATTGATCTGCTATTGAATTGTCCATCCTATGCTCTTTCTGAGTGTGTCATATTTTTCATCTTGAAAGTTGCCTTACCCAAGAAATGTCAATTTGAAGATGTAATTATTTCTGAGGCCCCAACTATAATTTAGATCATCTAGAACCAGATGGTAATTTTTTTTCAATAGTGCTGATGCTTATTAAAGATTATGACTTTCCATACATAGTAATCATTATTCTCAACACTTCAAATAGAGTGATGGGGCATTTCATCTTCACCCCATTCTTCAAAAAAGAGTTGGTAAATATTATTAACCTAATTTGACAAATGAAAAATCTGAGTCTCATAGTGTTTAAGAAATTTGTAGGATCCATCTCTCTAACACCAGATACTCTCCTTTTGCCACAAGACACTTCCTTTAATAATTAAAATTATCATGAGAATGAAAACAAAATTTAAACATGCTTCACACACACAAAGACATAAATCTGTTAAATGCTGTACATTATCAGCTATTTAATACAAACACAAATATGAATAACTCTTCCTGGGACCAATGGCTAGAGATAATACATGTCTCTTTGGCGCCTTTAAAAGCAAAATTGGAGATGATTCATCCTCAGCTTATTGTATGGTTAAATGTTTCTCAGTATTACTGCTCAAAATGTTCATTCTTCCTATCTTGTTGGTGCATAGTCATAAAACTAAGTGAAGTGCCTTTGTTTGTCCATAACTGTGTGGTGGCTATGCTCATTTATTTTTCCTCAATCAATTCTCATAGCAGCCTGTGAGGTGGACAATATGATTCTCCCTTGACATAAGAGGAAACAGAATGTAAGGTGCCATAAAATGTACCCCAGATTAAGCAGTCACAAGGGGGAAAAGTCAAAATTCTAATCTAGTCTTTCTGATTTTCAAAACACTGTATTTCATCACTGGGATAGTCATTTTCAACATTTTGAAGAAGAGCCTGTGTGGGCCCATTCTTTGGAGGGAAATTGGGGGAGACAAGAAATGGAGTGAGGGAGAAGCAAAGCTAAAATGGACCTTAAATAAAGTAATAACACATACTTATTAAAACTTTGGAATTACAATATATTATTCTGCGTGTATACATGTTTGTGTGTCTGTTGATGAAATTGTTTTATATATGCTTGACTCTGAAGTATTATTAAGCACTTATAATTATTATGGTCATTTCAAAAGAAGTTTACTAGTTTAACATTGTTTACTACAACATAACAATAAAGGGCATGTGCTAAGAATTTGGAGGAAAAAATGTTAAAAATTATAATCTGATCTAATTTTGTCGCTGAGATTTCATAGACCTAATCATGTTTCTGATCTTTATTATCTGCTTGATCTTAGGCAGGATCCTTAACTTTTCTATGCTTCTATTTACTTATTTGTAAAATAAGTATAAAATGATAGTAGTAATAATTTTGCAGGTTTGTACTGATGATTAGTGAACCAAAGGTTGGCAAATATACTTGGAGCACAGTTAAGTAATCATGAAATTTTTATTTATATGATAATTAATATTACTATCAATATTAGTCTTTGAGATAATTTCCCATGTGTAAAATGGATGAAATAATACTATCCACACAAGTTACTGTCACATCATTCCCATAGAAATCAATTATTAAAAGTATATTCATTAGCTATTATAAAGTTATTGGGGAGTTCCCCTTGTGGCTCAGAGGTTAACAAATCTGACTAGTATTCATGAGGATGTGGGTTTGATCAATGGCTTCGCTCAGTGGGTTAAAGATCCGGTGTTGCCATGAGCTGTGATGTAGGTTGAAGAGGCAACTCAGACCCCATGCTGCTATGGCTGTGGCATAGGCTGGCAACTATAGCTCTGATTTGACCCTTAGCCTGAGAACTTCCATATGTCACAGGGGCAGCCCTAAAAAGAAAAAAAAAGAAAGTTATTGGATTTTGGCAAAATGTTTCTCATTTGATTATAGTATCTCCTCTATCTTGCTTTCCCATCACCAATATCCTATTACACTTTAGGTCAATGATTACAAATAGTCCATTACTAGGGTTCCTTTCTTTGTCTCTCATCCCCATGCAGAATCTCAGTCCACTTTATCCAAGTGACACAAACGTCTTTACTATCCAAGAGTCTCTTTCTCCAATCCTTCTTCATCCTACACTCATATTCTCAGTTACTCTTCATGGTTTCCTATTTCTTAGAATGGAGGGAAAATTCCTTAGCTTTACATTTACAGCTTTACATCTATTCTCTCCCTCTCTTTTCATACTTAACAAGCCACTCTATGTGAGTGCTTCACCTTGGTTTCTATGTACCTCACATCATTAATTGTACACAGAACTTCTTCTGCCACTGGGTCTAAGTTCCTCATGTCTGCATTTTAAAAATCACCCACACTGAGAAAGAATTTGAGTAATTTTCAAGAAACTGGAAACTATTTTTTCCTATCTCAAAAAAAATCCTATAAGAATTCAGATTTCAGTAGACCCTAGGAATTTATGATGTATTAGATGCCTTTTTTTTTTTTTCAGGAACTGTAGCTGCGCATAACTTGAAATATATGGAGAACAGGAATAACGTAACAGAGTTTGTTCTACTGGGGCTCACAGAAAATCCAAAGATGCATAAAATCATCTTTGTGGTGTTTTTTGCCATCTACATCTTCACTGTGGTAGGAAATATGATCATCATGGTCACCATTACTTCTAGCCCATTACTGGAGTCCCCCATGTACTACTTCCTGGCCTCTCTCTCCTTTATTGATGCTATTCCTCTGTCAATACCCCTAAACTGATCAGAGATTCACTCCATGAAAAGAAGACCATCCTATTCAATGGGTGCATGACCCAAATTTTTGGGGAACATTTCTTTGGAGGTACTGAGATTATCCTGCTTACTGTGATGGCGTATGACCATATGTGGCCATCTGCAAGCCAACCATTATGAACCGTAGAGTGTATCACCTATTAATAGGAGTTTCATGAATGGAAGGCTTTCTTCATGGATTCATACAGATCCTCTTCATCTTCAGATTACCCTTCTGTGGTCCTAACATCATAGATCACTTTACGTGTGATCTGAACCCTTTGCTCAATCTTGCCTGCATTTATACCCACATTCTAGGGCTCTTTGTTGCTGCCAGTAGTGGATTTCTCTGTATGTTAAACTTCCTCCTCTTGATTGGCTCCTATGTGGTCATCCTGAACTCTCAAAGGACAAAGACTTTGGAGGCTAGGCAAAAAGCCCTCGCTACCTGTGTATCCCATATTATAGTGGTTGTCCAATTTTTTGTGCCCTGCATATTTGTGTACATGAGACCAGCAGTTATTTTACCTATCAATAAAGCAGTTGCAGTGTTCTACACTAGGATAACTCCCATGTTAAATCCTTTCATATATACCTTGAGAAATGCCCAGATGAAAAATGCTATTAGGAAACTGTGTAGTTGGCAAACTATTTCAAGTGATAAATAAAATGCACATCATGCCTAATATTTATTAAATTGATGCAAAGGTCAAAAGGATATTATTGATGATCTCAGCAAAGAATGTCTATGATATTAAAAGAAAAAAAATTAATTGCCATAAATCATAGATTCTGCAGGGAGAGAAAAAAAATGACTGCAATAAAAAAGAAGAAAACTCTAGTCCAGGATAAATTTTGGAATATTGGTAATATTCTACCAAATTGGGGCTTATCTCTTTTTTTTTAACCATCCTTATCCTCATCCCCAATCAAAGATTCCTAAGCTTTCATTTTAATAAAAAAATAATGAAATACCAAACATTGATATTGAGCAGTAATCTCTATAATGATCCATAGAGGTAGGCATTGCTATTGTCCCTGTCTTACAGGTGAAGAAACAAACAAAAATAATAAAACTCCAAATCAGAAATACTGAATACACACACACACACACACACACACACACACACACACACCCTCTCACATATACAAAGAAAGAGAGTGAGAAAGTGTGAGAGGCCAATACATAATATAGAACATATGTATGTTATATGTTATGTTTACTTTGTTATATATTAAATATATATTATTGCATATACTGTATGTATTATTTCATCATATATAAATAAATTCTAACAGTTCATTAATAACTCTGCTCATTTTTATATATCATAGTTAATGGTAATACGTTAACTGTTAAGATGTGATACAAAATTACTTTAGGAATATAAAAGCAATGGGCCATTTAACTTCTAAGAGGTAAGTAAGGAATATTATACCATGTTTTCAAATTTCCTTGTAGCATTCAGAATCCTACTGTATTGATTGTGTAACAATCTCATGCTAAAAAATCAATCAGAAAGAGTGATGTTACAAAATATATTTTAATGTCAGATAGGAATTTCAATTTACTACATAAATAGAATTTATAAAGTAATTGCCTACTTTATAAATTCCAGTATCACAATATTTGGTACACAATATCTGATAAAGATTGAATGAATAAATATATGAAGGAAGATGCATGCATTCAATAAAATAAAGAGCAGATAAAGTAAGTATGAGATTAGGACATTTTTTCTGCCTTTATCTCCTTCAGACTATGAGAATTCTAGCTGTATTTCTTTGGTAAATCACATTTATTCCTGCTTAAAGTGGGAATAAGAAAGAAATAGAAGCTGAGTATTTTTTTGTCATAGGAACGAAGAGTTTACTTGGGTTCTCCCTGCTTTTACCAAGATTTCATAATTTTCTGAATGTGGGATTTTTTATGATGTTTTCCTTTAAATTGGTTTGTTTTCAGTAATATTTCATTATGAACAGCTGTTTTTAAAAATCTGTGACTTCCTCTACACACAAAGCCATTTCATGGTAAATACATTCCATTCATTTTTTTTCTGTCCTTCATTCCTTAAACAACAGATATTCTTGAACCCAAGGAATATATCAAGTACATTAATAGTCACTAGGGCTTCAGTATTAAGTAAAGAGAAGTCTAAATGATTTCTTCACAGAGCTTAGAATCATGGAGAGTCTCCCAAAGAAAGCAGAGAAATACCACACAGTGTTATAAATAAGTAAGAGAATAGAAGCAGAGGATGCTCTGAAAGTATGTTTGAGAGACACACAACAATGACTAGGGGGGTACAGAAAAGATTCAAGTGTGAAAAAACATGAATAATGGGACACAAAGGATATAAAGTTCAATAGAATGAAGAGGCATCGGTTAGAATAAGATATTCCTCGGAGATGGAATATATAACAAAGGCAAGAACATGAAAAATAAGAGTGCAGGAATCCTGATAAATTTGATACGGTTGTAGTTGTCAAATCAACTATTTATTTGAGTTATTGCATTGTGTGTCAGGTAACATGCTGGACACTTAGCTTATCAGGGTAAATACCAAGATATGAAGATAGAGAGATAAGAACAGGGAAGGCCAAGAAGGCTCTCATAAATGTATTAAGGCTTCAAGCTAAGTAGTGTGAAGAAAATATTGGAAGGTTTTTTCTTAAGCTAGCAAATGATGCCGTTATATTTGCGATACAGAATGATGACTCTACAGCTACAGTATGGAAAATCAATTGAAGGGGACAAGATGGACAGCAAAAGAGTAGTAAGAAGGTGACTGTAATTATTTGTATGTGATAACGATGAAGGTTTGAACTCGAGTGGTGCCACTGATGATGGAGAATGCTGTGGATGCTGCTGCACCTGGTCAAATCCCTTTCATTGGACCAGTGCCCCCAGGAATATCTGCTGTGTGTATCAGCTGTTAACAGCTTACAAGTCCCGTTCTTTCTGACAATTGCACAAGAGAATTGAAAAACTGCCTCACTTGGTAACCAGGCTCACCATCTGAACGCCCACCAGCATCCAATGAATGACTGAAGAAGGAATAGAAGGCACTGGTCTCCTTGCCTAAAGGTGGAACCTGTGCAGTAATGCAATATATACTACAGAGCTCCCATGTATTCAGGCTGGAGCCAAACAAATGGAGACTACATCTTTTTCCCCATCATAGGCAGTTTCCTTAACTAAAATGGAGAGACAGAGAAGGGAGAAATATTTTAGAGTTATAAAAAAAGAAATTAAAATAACATGAAGATGTGAGATCAAAAACAGTCATGGATTAAATCTAGATTCTGGCTTTTATCACTGAATATTTTAAGAAATTGATGAGAATGAATAGAGAGAGGAAGAACATTCTTTGACAGTGAACAAGGCTTCTTTATATCCAGTGGGCATGGCCACTCATTCTCAGGCTGAAGGATTAACCCTTCATTGCCTGAAGAAACTGTAATGGCCTGCCCTGCAGCAGTTGCCGTGAAAGAACATGCTGATTCTCCTCAGGATCCACTCAACAATACAAACCACCTCTCTTTTCTTCTAGTTCTGTAACTAGACACAAGTAGCAGGAAGCTGCTAAAAGTGAGGTCCCACTGGGAGTTCCTCTTGTGGCTCAGTGAGTTATGAACCCAACTATTATCCATGAGAATGCGGGTTCAATACCTGGCCTCACTCAGTGGGTTAAGGATCAAGCATTGACATGAGCTGTGGTATTGGCCCAGACACAGCTGAGATCTGGTGTTGCTGTGGCTGTGGTATAGGCTGGCAGCTGCAGCTCTGATTTGACACCTAGCCTGGGAACTTCCATATGCCACAGGAGCTTCCCTAAAATAAATAAATAAATAAATAAAGAGATAAAGAGATAAATAAAAGTGAGATCTGAGTGTAGAGCACAGGGAACTACATATCCAATCTCTTGGGATAGAACATTATGGGAAATGGTATAAGAAAAAGAGTGTGTGTGTGTGTGTGTGTGTGTGTGTGTGTGTGTGTGTGTATGGCTGAGTCACTATGCTGTACAGCAGAAATTGGCACAACACTGAAAATGAAATATACTTGAATAAAAATAAGAAGGAAAAAGTGAGGTACAAAATACAATGTCTAATGAGGTACATTAGATGTTGCATTACACTCCAAAATAACTACCTGAGTTTTCTAATGTATGCAGACAGAAATCCAGGATAACTTTAGAAAAATTATAAATTTTGGTCAGGCCTGATTTATTGATAGGGGCTCTCTCAGCAGAGATTCTGCATACGACATTGATACTGGGGGAATTAAGAAATGCTCTAACAGTTTGTGTGGTGGTGGTGGCTAACATGAACCAAACAGTGGCCCACAGTCAGTAGCTCAGACACACCAGACCTGCTCTGGGATAATGCAGAAGAAGAGATTAAAAGGCATTAGGAGATTGGAAGACAAGAGTGGATTTTCATTGAAGATATACTTAGCCACTCTGAGAGGTTCCAGAATACACACCTTTCATCACAGTCATGAAACATAAATTTGTAGCAGAGGCCTCGGCATCCTTGAAGGACTCTGTGATGGGACACAACGAAAAGAAAAAAAGAAAGGAAAAGAAAGCTCTGTGGGATATCATGCAAGCTTCTCTGATCCAGTAGGTCCATGGTGTTTGATGTGTCAGTGGCAGATGGGGATGCCAGTGCTTCTGGCAGGTCTCCACATGCAAACTGCATTGTAGGCACTTAGTATTTTGGAGCAAAGCTTGCCATCTTTTTCAGTTAAATACTCTTTTTAATAAATAGCTCCTGGACTGCTACTGGACTTTTTAGATTCTGACTGCCTCAGCACGGGTTACCAATTCACCATGTAAATTTGGGCTGCCCATCATGAACTTGCTGTTCTCTGACCCATCAAAGCCATAAAACTGGGGAGGCATAAGATTACCCCATCATCAAAGGGACTGGCCCGAGTAAGACCTGAAGGCAAAGTTACATGGGTAAGTGGCAAAAATACTCAGAGTCCTGACCTGTCCTAAATCCCCTTCTCTCTCCCTGCCAGTCCCTATGGAGTCATGGGGAGTTGCCTGTGGTCAGTTAACAGAGGAAGAAAAGACTAAGGACTTCAATACAGATAGTTCCACAATGATAAGCCAGCATAACCTGAAAGTGGAGGAGTTCCTGTTATGGCTCAGTGAGTTAAGAACCTGACTAGTATCCATGAAGATGTGGGTTCTTCAATCCCTGGTCTTACTCACTGGGTTAAGAATATAGTGTAGGCTGCAGATGCAGCTTGGATCTGGCATTGCTGTGGCTGTGGCATAGGCCCCAGCTATAGCTCTGCTTCTATCCCTAGTCTGGGAACTTCCAAATGCCACAAGCGCAGCTCTAAAAAGAAAATAAATAAATAAATAAATAAATAAATACCTGATAGTGGAGAGTTACAGCACTACAACCCCATTCTGGAAAATTCCTGAAGTTCAGTATTGATGGAAATCCTCCCAAAGGGTACAAGTTCAAATAGTGCACATGGTTGTTTACTTTGTTTGGAAGAGAAATGTCCAGATATGCTATATATACTTATTCATGGGTTTTGACCAATGATTTGGGTGGATGATCTGGAATTCGGGAGGAACATGACATTGGTAACCAAAAAAAAAAAAAAAATTAAAAAAAATGAGGAGGATGTACATTTACGTGCTTCTCTGAATGGACAAAATATATGAAAATATTTGAGTCTCAGCACTAAGGATAAAAATGGGAGTGACGCCATTCACAATTATCTTTAGTAACTGTTGTTGCTAAAAATGTTTCTTCCAGTTCTAGGTAACCTATTGCTCTGCTGGCTTAGAGGTTTTGCTTCCAAAGGGATAAATGCTTCCACTAGGAGACACAGCAAGATTCTGTGGAACTGGAAGTCAAGACTCCTGCCTGACCATTTTAGAATCCTTCTGCCTCTGAATCAACAGGAGAGTGAGACCCTTTGAGGGCTAGAGTGATTGATCTTGACTCCAAGGGGAAATGGGACTACTATTCTGCAAGAGGGATGAGGAAAAGTATGTCTGGAAGACAGGAACTCCTAAACAGTCTCTTTTAGTATCAGCACATCTGGTAACTAAGAGTAACAGCAAGTGCAACAACCCAATCCAGGCAGAATTATTAACAGCCCAGACTTTTCAGCAATGAAGGTCTATGTCACCCCACCAGTAAAGATCCTGGTCAGCTCAGGTGTCACTAAATGCACAGAGAATACAAAATGAGTGAGTAAAAGAAGGAATTAGTTATAAAGACCAGCTACAGCCATGTGACCAGTTACAGAAATAAGACATGTAGTTACATGTTCTGTGCCTATGTTCTCTGTCCTCTTTAATTTATGAATATGTTTCTGTATGTGTTATATACATAACAATGTATACACACATTTATACCCATACACACACAAACACATATGCTATAGATGTATACATATACATATATCTTTTATTCTTTCTCTTATTACTATATCATATAAAATAACATGTTAAATTTCTTTCATTGCATTTAAGTATTATTAATTTCCATAACAATATTTAAAGTTTTAAGATAGCAAAGACTCTACCTCCTTTACGGGGAAAGAGTACATTTTCACTTGTACACAGGACAGCTGAGCCGTGTTGGGCAGAATTATGACCTCGCTGTTGGCCTTATTTGGAGATTAACTATGGTTAAAGGTGATGAAGATAGGTTCTAAAATGGCATGAAATAGATATGATGGCCAGTTTTTTGTGCTAAGTGGACTATCCCAAGAGGTGCACAAATACATTTGCCGAAACATTGCTTTGGGTTGTGTTTTGCTGGAGTTTTGCTGGATGAAATTCATATTCTGTTGGTGGACTGAGTAAAGTATATTGCCCTCTATACTGTGGGTGGTCCTCATCCAATCCATCCAGTCAACTGAAAGCCTGAAAGTAACAAAAAGATGACCTCTCCCAAGTATGAGAGAATTTTCCAGCCTAAGAGGCTTCAAACTGAAACATCACCCCTTTCTGTCTGAAGGTCTGCATGGGGAAAATTAGTTTTTCCTGATGCTACAGCAGCTTCCTGCCAACAAACTTGAACTGGGACATTGTCTGTTACTAGTATAAAGCAGTTTCTGGCCTTTAGACTCAAATCGTGACTTTGGTTCTACAGACTTTGCACGTGCCAGCTTCCATAATCATGAGAGCCAGTACCTTAAAGGAAATCTCTCCCTACGAATATCTCTATTAGTTCTAAAACATATCATATATTCATGGGCTAGAAAATTGAACTGTTAAGATACCAATAATACCTAAAAAAATAAAGATTCAAATAATCCCTGTCAAAACCCCAATGACACTTTTTGCATATTTGGGAAAATCATCTGAAAAATTAATAAGGAATATCTAGGGAGCCTGCAGGAAAAGTAATCTTGAAAAATCAAACAAAGTTGGAGATTTCACACCTCATGCTTTCAAAACAAAGTATTTGAAACAGCGTGGTCCTGCCATAAAGACAAGCATATAGAACAATAGAACATATTAAAGAGCCAAGAAATACACTATCATATTAATGGTCAAGTGACTTTCTAGAGAAGTGTCAAGAACTTCCATGGGGGAAAGGACAGTTTTTTAAACAAATGGAGTGGGCACAGCTAGATATCCACGTGCAAAGGAATTAAGGTGTACCCTTAACATACACCATATACATAATACCCTCAAAATAGATCAATGATAAATTGATTAACAGATAAAACTATAAAACTCTTGGAAAAATTAGAGAGGAAAAGATTCAGGGCATTAGATTAGGCAATGAATTTTTAAATATGACACCAAATTCACAGGTTAAAATAGAAAAATAGGTATATTGGACTACATCAAAATTACAAGCTTCTGGATTTCCCATCATGGCTCAGTGATAATGAACCTGAATAGTATCCATGAGGACAAGGGTTTAATCCCTGGCCTCGCTCCATGGGTTAAGGATCCTGCGTTGCCTTGAGCTGTGGTGGAGGTTGCAGATGTGGCTCAGGTCCCACATTGCTGTGGCTATGTTGTACGCCTTCAGCTATGGCTCTGATTTGACCGCTAGCCTGGGAAATTCATATGCCATGGGTGTGGGCCTAAAAAACAAAAAAACAAAACATGTTTATTTTTTAAATAATCCACCTTTTTCTCCATACTGTGGTAAAATATAGCAAAGATTAAGGTCTTTTTCACATGTGGCTCATGTCTCTGAACTAGAGGGAAGGGACACTTTAGGGAATGACCTTCCCCAGTGCCTGTATTTTTTCATCATCCATGTTTACACAGTCCTCTGGGGAAGGCAAAGAGTTGCACCTCTCATTCATAATCTTGAGTGAGAGTGGATTTCAGAAAGTGGGGGATCATTCCGGATCAACTTAATCTGCCTTCTGGCCTGTAGGTAAGAAGTCAAGTCTCCTTGTGAGACCAAAGAATTCCTGGTTCTAGATAATTGAACAGAATTTTAGAAACTTTTTTTCCTATTTGAGTCAGGACTGTCCAGATTGCTTTGGGAAGAAAAAGAGGACAACTGAACATCCTAACCTCTGCATAAACTGTTTTAAAACTGGTAAGATTTGTACTGAGGATTAACTTAGTTTTATGTAATACTCAGAAAAACTGTTTCTGATCAATGTGAGTATATAATTCATACAGTCCATACAGAAAGTTTGGGACATTTTAAGGGTTGTTCTACATTCCTAAATGAGATGATGGAAATAAAAGCTGTGTACAGCCTCTCCTGAGGGAAACGGGCACTGCTGAGAAAGGGGTATTAGAATGGAGGGTGTGAGAGATAATAATATAGAAATAATATCTACCTAGGAGTTTCAGGGATATGCTTAGTCATGATGACTTGTCAGTGATATAATAGAATTCAGACTTCCCTTTTTTTCCATACATTTCAGGACAACACAGGGCAGAACACTATTGGGTTTTACCCACAGGATATTTTCTCAGTTCCTCTCATTCACTCAAAAGTCTCGAAGCACACATTTTACTCTAGAAGCTGAAATACAGTCATTTATGGATTAAAAACTCCTCTTGTAATGCTTCACTCTAATGTGTATTAATTGTATATATATAATTCTAATATGTGCATACTTCTATATCTACATAAACACAAAAATATATTATGTGAATTATAGAGATGTGCCTACCATATATATATATATATATATATATATACACACACACACATACATACACAAAAATAGATAAGTAGAGATATTTCTCTAATAGTCTTAATTGATATAAACAGCAAATGATTTTTCATTTGTTTGTTGAAGAGCTTTAACCAGATTTCATTTGGAAAACATCCAGAAAGTCAGGGAACCTGTAGTTAAAGGCACTGTGATGGTTTAGATGAGATTAAAAAGCACTGACTTCCATACTCACCTCTATAGATGTCCCTGTTTATGCTCTTGGGTCTTATGATCCTCCCCCCTCCCCCCAAAAAATATTGCTATCTTTCCTGTTTATATCACAGGACAGTTATTACGGCTCAGGGATATGCCACTGTGAATGACAGACCAACACAGACCTTACTTTTTACATAACACATGACAGTGATGTATTTTCAAATTTGACCAAAGATCACATCTTAAAAAAAATGGGCATTGCTCATATTTCTGTTGCCAAGAATGTAGATTCCTCATACACAGAGTACAAATGCAGGTCTTGGTGGCATTCTTTTAAATACAACTCGTTTATGCATGATTTTGTATGTAAGTAATAGGTAATATCCTACTTTTAATTACTTATCAACCTAGCTGTCTTATTTTTCACTTTAAAATATACTGTAGATACCACTGCATATATATCTGCTTTCTTTTTATCAATGGTTTTATTTGGTGTGTGGTGTCAATAAAAGTACACTCCCCTTTTTTTAAATTTTATAGCCACACACAGGGCATATGGAAGTTCTTGGGTTAGGAAATGAATCTGAAGAGATTCATGAAAACATTGCCTGACTGTACATTTAATTTGAATGTATTTACTTGCAAATGAAATTCAGCATCTTTTAATATGCTAAATTATATTTAATAAGAAGTTTTTAAAATTATTTTGCCTATTACTTATTTTACTGTATTTTTTAAGATCAACAAGTGAAAGCCACTTACAATTGAAAGTCATGCTTTTGACAGTATGAGAGTTGTAAAAATACTCTATCAATTTGTCTCATAATTTGTTATTGACTTTGTTACTACTTGGAGAATATAAGGGCACATAAAACAATCTGTCCAGTGTTTGGCATACAGCTAGATATGAATAAACAATGATTATGTTTTTATTTCTATCTTTTCTTGAAGTGAGAGTATAGGATATTTAAGATTTATATCACAAAAATTCTATGTATCCTAGGTCTCAGGTATGACTTGGATCTTCCTGTGTTCATTTTCTAAATTCCTGGTTTTAAACTTTAAACCTGAAATTTAAAAGAATGTTTTTATTTATACAAAATGTACTCCTTCTATATTTCCTTCATGTTAGAGTCAATGAGTCCATTTGTCTTAAGAAAACATATTGAAAGATTTAGAAAAAACAATGACTAGCAGGGCAAATTTACCTTTGGACAACATAGTATAATTTAAAGGTTATAAATTTTAATAATAGAAGCTGAATTTAAATGTAAACAACTAGAAAGTTTCGAGAAATAAAAAGACATAAACTTAGTCAAGGCAAGAGATTAAAATAAATCTCATGATGGCCTGGACCAACTGACTGGTTACACATTACTAAAATTTTATGTTTATTGCTTCTCTCTCACACTCACTAGACTCTATGATCTGTGACTTTGTAAGCATTTGTGTGTGTAGAAGTTTCATTAAGGAAGATATCCTGAATTGTTTGAACCATCATTCTCTGATGCTCAGAACAGGTACTAAAATACTTTACAACTGGACTGCTGGTTTAAGAAATGTAAAAGTGGATCGAGTAAATCAGGCAAAAGTTTTCTCTGCTAAAACATAGCTCTCCTAATATGGATACATTCTAGATTAAAACTGGAGAAATCATTCAGCTGACAAAGTGAATAAACTCATGCTAGTAACCCAAATTAGTGCTTACAATGCCTGAAGAATCATTTACCTTTCATTGTTTTCTTACTTTCATCCAAATTTCTCCTTTTTTTTTCATTTTAGGGACATACCCACGGCATATGGAAGTTTCCAGGCTAGGGGTCCAATCAGAGATACAGCTGCCAGCCTACACCACAGCCCACAGCAATGCTGGATCCTAACACATGTAGCAAGGCCAGGGATCAAAGTCAGGTTACTTAACTGCTGAGCCATGAAGGGAACTTCCTCACATCATTTTCATATGCCATTAGGGCTCCAGATTGAAAAAGTATTGTGAATTCCATTTTATTGAAATAAAAGCAACACACAGTGCCATAACATATACTCTACTTGCAAATATACTATTTATTTTGAAATTGTATTTTTTTTCTTCTTCACAGAATATTTCTAATTGGTGCTTTCCCCTTGAGTCAAATAATGCAGCCAAACAACAGTATCTCTGAGTTCATACTGTTAGGATTGACACTGGATCTTAAGAAGCAAAACATGGTGTTTGTGATCTTCTTCATTTTCTATGTGGGAACTCTGGGGGGCAATTTGCTTATTATTGTGACCATCAGGTCCAGCCAAACACTTGGGAGCCCCATGTACTTCTTCCTGTTTTATTTGTCCATTGCTGATACCTGTTTTTCCACTACCACAGCACCTAGACTCATTGTGGATGCTCTGTCTGAAAAGAAAATCATATCTTACAATGAGTGTCTGACTCAAATCTTTGCACTGCATTTATTTGGCAGCATGGAGATCTTTGTCCTTGTCCTCATGGCCATTGATCGTTATGTGGCCATCTGCAAGCCACTGCATTACCCAACTATCATGAGGCGCCAGGTCTGCATCATACTGATTGGTCTTGCATGGATAGGGTCTTTTATACATTCTATGGCTCAGATTATCCTGGCTTTGAGACTGCCCTTCTGTGGATCCAATTTGATTGATCACTATTGCTGTGATATGCAGCCCTTGCTGAAACTTGCCTGCATGGATATTTATGTGATGAACCTACTCGTGGTATTTAATAGTGGAGCCCTTTGCACAACTGGTTTTGTAATGCTGATGATCTCATACATTGTCATCTTGCATTCACTACGAAACCATAGCGCAGAAGGGAGGAAAAAAGCTCTCTCCACTTGCACTTCCCACATCATTGTAGTTGTCCTGTTTTTTGGTCCATGTATATTCATATATACCCGCCCCCCAACTACATTCCCCATGGACAAGATGGTGGCAGTATTTTATACTATTGGAACACCCTTTCTCAATCCACTCATCTACACCCTGAGGAATGCAGAAGTGAAAAATGCCATGAGAAGGTTATGTCATGTCAGAATGAATTCAGAAAGCAAAAGATGAATTGAGGTCTGATTACTTAATATGTCATGGTTTGACTGATTCTGTAAAGGTATCATATAAAATAATGCCTGACTATTGTGGGAATAACATAAATCAAATATAAGATTGAGAGTTGCTTTTTTTTCTGATTCACAGACAAAATGAATGCCAAGACTTCTCATTCTTTAAGTGGACCCAACTTACCAGCTCTAAGCATGTTCTCCTATCAAAGTTTATTTTGAAATAAATTCAGTAAAATAACATGAATCTTATTGTCCTCATTTTGTTTTACTTTCTTGGGACATTACAAAGTTTAGTGTCAATACTGATATCTCAAAATTGAATGGCATTAATGATGATGACCATATACATAAAAGGAATAGAAGTGTTATGATTCCATCATAAACTCACTTAACCTAAACTTCCCTAATGTGAGCATGCACACACATACAAACACACACGGTACAGGGGTTCATGGCTATTTGCATTTCAGATGAAACAATGTATTAATATAAGAGGAACAGAATAGAATAAAATAAATGAACATGTAGGTTAAAAATAAAGATACTAAAACAAGAAGCTACAGAGGGTCATCAAATTTAGAAGGTTTTATGGGGTTCAAACATACTTGTAGTCAAATTAAACCTAGGAAAATGATGGAATTTTAAAAGTTTCTGGAACATGATATCCATCCAATGTATAATAGTAAAGTGGTCACCTGCCCTCAAAAGTGACTTCCCTAAAAGAAATACTATGCATTGTAATTACCCTATCATTTTAGAAAGAAGTAGAATGGCTGATATGCGTCTAGTGCTTTTTTATTATCATGATTGTGTCTCACAAAATAATACAAAGTTAGGTATATTTATCAAAAATTCACAGATAAAAATCTGAAGTTCAGAGAAGTAAGAACACCCTTGAGGTTATTCTGCTAAAATGGTATCAGAAGCAAGGTTTTAAACAAGTTTTATACACCTCTCATGTCAGTAATAAATGCCTACAATCCACTTTATCCCTGCAAAGCGACCTACAATATAGGCAACATTTGGAATTGAGACAATGATCATGAACTGCACTTACTTTTGCTTCAAGATTGGTGGAAGGATATAATGATTAAGAATAGGAGATCTATGCTCAACCTGGATGGATCCAAATTATATTCTATTACTTTACAGCCCTGTAACTTCAGGAAATATAGAGAAAATTTGGGTGTGTAAATTGGAAGTGAAAATAATCTCTATTTTATTGGCTTGTCATGAGGTTAAAAAAGGGATATAATAAAGAGCTATGAATAAAGAAGAAAATCTAGCATGCACTACCTATTTTTGTTATAAAATGGGTTTTCAAAATACAATTAGTGAAACATATTTTTAGTCATGGCCATCATATACATTTACTAACAATACTTTTATTCAGATAATGCAATTTATAATTTTAATGGAAGGTAAATTTTAACTGAAGATATCAGTTGGCACTGTTTTAATAAGATTAAAAAGAAACCTAGGAGAATGTTAAACACACAGTTATTGCTTAACTAAAGGAAAAAGGAGACTTTAGATAACAGCTCCAGGCTTTTTACGTTTTGCATCTTTAGCTTTAAATCTTTAAAAATGACTTATATGTGAAATCTAAAAAGCAAAAAAAAAAAAGAAAGTTGAACTCACTGAAATAGAAAGTAGAAAAGTGGGTACTAGAGGCAGAGGTGGCAGGAAATATGGAGAGTTTGGTAAACAGGTACCAACTTTCAGCTATGTGATTAATAAGGTCTGAGAAGCATGTAAACTACAGTGCCATCGTTGAAAACCAGCTGCATCAAAGTGAGTAGATAAATGCATGGCATCCACTCACTATAGTCCTTTTAGCTTCACTAGTGAATTTTATACATTTATAAGCTTTCACATTACTGTCCAATGTACTTTTGTTTCAAATGAAGGAGTTAAAAAAAGTCAATGAAACACAAAGGAAGAAAGACCAAAAGGAAAAAAAAGAAAATGCTACAGGACAGGAAGAAAATAACTTTAAAAAAGGAAGTAGGGAGTTCCCGTCGTGGCGCAGTAGTTAACAAATCCGACTAGGAACCATGAAGTTTCGGGTTCGATTCCTGGCCTTGCTCAGTGGGTTAAGGATCCAGTGTTGCTGTGCACTGTAGGTCGCAGACACAGCTCAGATGCCGCATTGCTGTGGCTGTAGTATAGGCAGGCGGCTATGGCTCTGATTCAACCCCCAGCCTGGGAACCTCCATATGCCATGAGATCGGCCCTAGCAAAAAGACAAAAAAATAAATAAATAAAGGAAGTAGTAAGTCCTTTCCTATTGTTAATCATTTTAAATGTAAATATATTAAACTAAATGCCCCAATGAAAAGACAAAGAGCAGCTGGATGAACTCAAAAACACAAGTTCCACATCCTTACTCCCCCGACCCCAGGCCCTATAGCCTGGGACCGCATCAGTACCCAGCTAATGTAAAAGCAGTCTGGCAGCCTCCACCTGAAGCAGGACCTGGAAATCAAACAGGTCAGATCCCAGCCCTGCCTACCAGCACAGCTACAATAGTAGTTCCTACCACAACAAAAGAAACTATGCAGCTCAAATAGGGGGCACCCCTACAGCCTATGGTTCTGTTGATAAGAAGGGAATACACGGTCGGGTCCATTAAGACATCTAAATAAGTTCACCTCTCCAAGATCAGCAGAAGTAACCGACCAACATAATACACAGAAATGAAAATGGAGTTAGGCAAAATGGGTCAACAGAGGAATATATTCCAAATGAAGACACAAAATTCCAGAAGAAGATCTTGACGAAGTGGAGAGAAGCAGCCTACCTGGTAAAGAGTTTAAGGTGATGATCATGAAGATGCTCATAGGGTCAATTATTCTGCAATGAGAGATAAGAATATACAGTGGGAGGAAATTCTCTTCAATAAGTGGTCCTGGGAAAGCTGGAAATCTACCTGCAAAAGAATCATACTGGACTACTTGCTCACAGCATTCACAAAAATAAATTCAAAACAGACTAAACACTTAAATGTAATAATGAAACCATAAAACACCTAGAAGGAAACATAGGCAGTATATGTTTTGACATTAGCCTTAGCAATATTTTTTGGGGAAAAGGGGGAATCTGTCTCCTCAGGCAAGAGAAACTAAAGCAAGTATAAACAGATGGGAACTACTTCAAACTGAAAGACTTTCATACAGAGAAGGAAGAATATATTTGTAAAATATGTCTGAGCTACATGGGGTTAATATCCAAAATATGCAAAGAACTCATACAACGCAACATCAAAAAATGATAAACAACCTAGTTAAAAAATGGGCAGAGGACCTGAACAGACATTTTTCCAATGCAGACATACAAATGGCCAACAGACACATGAAAAAATGCTCAAAATCACTATCATTAGGGAAATGCAAACCAAAACTACAATGAGACATAACCTCAAGCCTCTCAGAATGGTGATCTTCAAAAAAAACAAAAAATAATAAGTATTTCCAAGGATGGGTAGAAAAGTGACCTCTCATGCACCATTGGTAGGACTGTAAATTGGTACAGCCACTATTTAAATAGTGTGAAGTTTCCTCAAAAAAATTAAAAAGAGACTTCCTATACTATCCAGCAATTGCACTTCTGTGAATTTTTTCCAAAGAAAACAAAAACACTAATGTGAACATACAGATGCACAGCTGTGTTCATCATAGCATTGTTTATAACAACTAAGATATGAAAGCAATGTAAGTGCCCATCAATAGACGACTGGATAAGTAGTTGTGAAAAAATACAGAGAGAGGGAGGGTGCCATAAAAACAATGAAAGCTTGCCATTTGCTGCAATATGGATGAACTTAGAGGGTATGATACTAATTGAAACAAATCATACAAAGAAAGATAAATGGCATATGATCACATATATGTTATAAAAAAGCAGAACAGGTGAACAAACACAACAAAACAGAAATAGACTCAAAGATATCTTTGATTCCAGCACTGCAGGGAAACGGGGAATCCTGGAAGAGAGACGGCGTGGTATAACAGAACACACAAGACTCTTACATTTACAAAGTGGGGGACCAGGAGGCACTCTGGTCTGTGGAACAAAGGCTCTAGGCTTTAGCCCCTATCTTTTTATTAAGGAAGGTGATGAGATTATTGATGGAATTAATGAAGGTGACAAGATTGGTGGGCAGGGACAGGCAGGGGCAATGATGAGATTATCTTCTTTGTAGCATCAAAAGGGGGTATCCTCAGGACATACTGCAGCTGTTTATATAATAACATAGTTAATGCATAAGTCCTTCATCTTGTCTTTGAAGGAGACTCTGTACTTTAGAACTGAGTCCATAGATATTTGCCTTCTGCAGAGTTCTGCTGTTCCATGGTCTCCAAAAGATACCAAGAAAAACAAGTATTTTCCAGAGGCGAAGGTGGTGGTGATGAATCAAATATATGAGAGAGGTTAAGAGTTGTAATCTTCAAGGTACACAATAAAAGAGTCAGAGGGATGAAATATATAGCATGGGGAATGTAGTCAATGATTTTGTAATAACTGTGTAGTGATAAATGTCACCTAGATTTATTTTGGTGGTTGTTTTGCAATGTTGGAAACATTGAATCACTCTGTTTTGTACTTGGAACTAATACAGTGTTGTACATCTGTTATATTTCAATAAAATATAAAATAAAACAATAACTACTATAAGGTGTCTACAAGAGACTTATTTTACATCTAAGCACACACATAAATTGAAATTGAAAGGATAAAAAAATTACTTACATGGAAGTAGTAAAACAGAGTAGACGGCTATACTAATTTAGACAAAATTGACATTAGATCAAAAACTATTGCAAGAGACCAATCAGGTCATCATCTAATGAGAAAATAATCAACTCACCAAAATGATACAATAGTCTGAAATATGCATATATGTATATATACAAAACTAAAGTCAGATATTGAAAATATGTGAAACAAACACTGACAGATTAAAGGGGTAAGTGAACATCTCTGAAATAATAGTGGAAATCTTCACCATTCCACACTTGATAATGAATAAATCAATCAGACAGAAAATCAGTAATAGAGAACTTACATAGCAGTGTAGACCAAATGGACTTCTAGAGAACTCTCCACCAAACAGAAGAATTACATTTTTCTCAGGTACATGTAGAACATCTTCATATGAACCAGATGTTAGGACACAAAAAAGTTCTTAGTAAATTTTAAAAGATTAGAGCTATCTTCTCCAATTATAATGGATTGAAACTAATAACCCATAACAGAGGATAACGAAACATCAAGTGTTTTGTGTCAATTATAGAACACACCCAAAAAAAGGAAAAGAAAAATAAAACCACAGCCAAATATCTCTGAAGAAACTGATACAGATTTTTTCAGGAAATTACTAGTACACAGAATTCAACAACACTTTTAAAAATTATACAAGTAGGAGTTCCTGACATGCCCAGTGGTTAACAAATCCAACTAGGAACCATGAGGTTGCAGGTTCAATCCCTGGCCTTGCTCAGTGGGTTAAGGATCCAGCGTTGCCATGAGCTGTGGTGTAGGTTGCAGACATGGCTTGGATCCCAAGTTGCGGGGGCTCTGGCATAGGCTGGTGGCTACAGCTCCAATTAGACCCCTAGCCTGGGAACCTCCATATGCCACAGGAGCAGCCCAAGAAATTGCATAAAGACAAAAAATAAAATTATATAAGTAATCAAATGGGATTTAATACTGGAATGCAAGATTGGTTCAATAGAGGAATATCCATCAGGTAATATATCATACTAACAAAATGATTGGAAAAATTTCTCAATTAATGAAGAAAAAGCACGGACACAATTCAATATGCTTTCATGACAAAATCACCTATCATAGTAGAAATCAATGAAAACCATGTCAGCATAATAAAGGCCATATATGGAAAGCCCACAGTTAACAGGATACAGATGGCCCTCTATATCTGCTGCTCCATATTCAACCAACAGTGGATAAGTCTGCAAATAACAAATGCTGGAAAGGGTGTGGAGAAAAAGGAACCCTCCTACACTGTTGATGAGAATGTCAGTGCAACCATTATGGAAAACAGCATGGAGGTTCCTCAGTAAACTGAAAATAGAATTACCACACAATTCAGCAATTCACTACACACGGTCCATGTACAACTGTTTCATACATGGACAAAACAACAAGTCAAAGGGATGCATGCACCCAATATCCATTACAGCACAATTCACAATAGCTAAGACTTGGAAACAACCTAAATGTTCATTGAGAGATGAATGGGTTAAGAAGATGTTGCACATAGATGAAATGGAATTCTACTCAGCCATAAAAATGAATGAAATACTGCCATTTGCAGCAACATGGACACAACTAGAGATGATCATGCTAAGTGAAGTAAGTCAGAAGAAGACAAATACCATATATCACTTATATGCAGAAACTAAAATATAGTACAAATAAACCTATCTACAAAATAGAAACAGATTCACATACATAGAGCACAGATTTGTGGTTGCCAATGAGAAGGAGAGAGGGAAAGGGATGGACTGAGTTTGGGGGTAGCAGATGATAATTATTACATTTATATTATGTTTAGAATGGATAAATGACAAAGTCATCCTATACAGCATAGGAAACTTATCCAGTCTCCTGGGATAAACAAGCCATAGGGAGAGGGATATTTTTTAAAAGAGTGTACATATGTGTATAACTAAGTCATGCTGCTGTACAACAGAAATTAGCATAACATTGTAAATCAACTGTATTTTAATAAAACAAATACAAACAAAGAAAAAAGTGGGTTGAATTCTCCCTAGAACCTTCAGATGCAAAGAGTCAGCTAGTTGACTTAAAGAGGCAAAGCTTTGGGTGATTACAAAGCAGAGTCTGTGAAGCCAGAGACAAAGGGTCAGCTACCCCGCATTGTCTCATCTAAGGGAACTAAGCTTCTTCAGGTTTTAGTGTTCTTGGTGTCCTGGAACCAATCCTCTACAAATACTGAGGGGCAACTATACTTTACTGTAAAAGACTGAAATGTTTTCTTCTAAGAGAAGGAAGCCGATAAGAATGCCCACATTTGCCAACTTGATTTAACATAGTATTGGAAGTCTTAGCTAGAGAAGTAAGGTAATAAAAATAATTAAAATGCATCCAAGTTGGAAATAAAGAAGTAAAATTATTTTTATTCACAGATGGCATCCTACAGGTAGAAAATGCTAAGGATTCTACATGCACAAAATATATGTAATAAACAATTTAGCAAAGCTGTTTAATACAAAATCAATATGCAAAATAAATTATGTATCTATACAGTAACAATAAACCATCTTTGAAGGAATTTGAGATAATTACAAGAACAATATAATTAAAAAGAATAAATAACCAAAGAACAAAATTTACCATGGAAGAAAAAAAATCACACATTAAACTACAAAATATTGCTGAAAGAAATTAAAGACATTCTATGTTCATAAATTGGAACACAATATTATTAAGATATCAATTATAAAAAGCAACCTATAGATTAAATGCACTTTCAGAATCCCAACAGCATTTTTTGCAGAAAAAGAAAAATCTATCAAAAATTCATAGGGATTCTAAGGGGACACTGTATAGTCAAAAACATCTTGAAAATGTAAAACTGGAGGTCTCACACTTTAATTTCAAAACTTACAAAACTATAGCAATAAAAACAGTGAAATGCTGGAATAAAAACAACATTTGTAGCAATGGAATACAGTAAAAAGCCTAGCAATAAAGCCTTATGAGTATGATCAGATGACTTTCCAAAAAGGCGCCAAGACCATTCAATGGGGAAAGGACAGTCTTTTTAGCAAATGGTGTTGGACAAATTAGCTATATACAATTACAAAAGAATAAATTTGGATTCTTATGCCATGTACAAAAATAAATTCAAATGGATCAAAGAATATTAGAGCTAAAATTATAAAATTCTTATAAGAAAACACAGAAGAAAAGCTTCAGGATATAGGATTAAGTAGTCATTTATTGATTATGACATCAGAAGCACAAACAGCAGAAGAAAAATTAGATCAATTTGGCACATAAATATTAAAAAAATAAACTGGAGTTCCCTTGTGGTGCAGTGGGTTAAGGATCAATCTTTGTCACTCAGCAGCTTGGGTTACTGCTGTGGCACGGGTTCAATCCCTGACCCAAGAATTTCTGTATTCCACAGGCATGGCCAAAACAAATTTGAAAACTTTTATGTATTAAAGGAGACAATCAACAGAATAATAAGTAAACTCATAGAAGAAAATTCTTGCAATTCATTTATCTAAGTCAATTACCAGAATAATAAAGAACTCTTATAACTCAACCAAAAATAATAACCTACTTAAAAAAGGGCAAAGGGCTTGAATAGACATACAAATGGTCATTAAGCACATTACAATATGTTCAACATGGAGTTCCCATCAAGGCTCAGTGGTTAATGAACCTGACTAGTATCCAGGAGGACGCAGGTTCAATCCCTGGTCTTGCTCAGTGGGTTGGGATCCTGCATTGCTGTGAGCTGTGGTGTAGGTAACAGATGCAGTTCGGATCTGGCATTGCTGTGGCTGTGGCATAGGCCAAAAGCTACAGCTCTCATTCAACCCCTAGGCTGGGAACCTCTGTATGCTGCTGCTGTGGCCCTAAAAAGACAAAAAATAAAAATAAAATAAAATATTTTCAACATGACAAATTACTAGGGAAAGGCAAAGTCACAATGAAATACCACCTCACAATAAGTATGATGGTTATGAACAACAATAACAACAACAAGAAAACAGAAAATGACAAGTGTCTGTGATGTGGAGTTGGAATATTTTTGCACTCTTTATGGGAATGTAAGGATACTCAGCTGCTGAAAGACAGTATAGTTATTCCTCAAAAAATTAAAAAATAATAGACTTACCATATGACCCTGCATTTTCACTTCTTGTCTTATCATCAAAAGAATTGGAAACAGGGACTCAAAAGATATCTGTACACTAACATTCATGTCAGCCTTAGTCACCATAGCCAAAAAATGTAAGCAATGTATAAACAGTTGAAAAGAGTGGTACATACATCCTATAAAACAATATTCAGAATTAAAAAGGAAGGAAATTTTTATACTTGCTCCAACATGGATAAACCTTGAAGACATTATGTGACATGAAATAATGCATCCACAAAAGAACAAATGCTGTATGAAGCCATGCATACAAGGTATCTAGACTGGTTAAATTCCAAAGGCAGAAAGTAAAATGAGGCTGCCCCAGGCTGCAAAGAGGGGTGGGTGGTGAATTACTGTTTAAGGGGTACAGAGGTTCAGTTCTCAAGATGAAAAGAGTTCTAGAGATGGATGATGGTGATGTTACACAACAATGTGGCTGTATTCAACCTCCCCAAATGGAATGTGTAAAATGGTTAATCAGTAATTTTTATGTTATTTTTATTTTACCACAATCAAAAGATAATAGAAAGATAACAGAGTAAACATTTTCTTCTCTACAAGATTACATTTTGCTGAATGATGTATAACAACATTTAGATCACAATCTTACATAATAATATTCACTGAATATTTGACAAACTAAATTGAACTGACACATAATGGGCCTGGTGTTCATTATTTTTAATAAAATGTTGAATTTTATAGTTTTATATTTAAGGAAATTTGTGAATATTGAAGAGTTCCTACATAATATAGTTTCTTTTATTATTGTCATCTTATATTAGTAGTACATTTGTCAGAATAAACAAATCAATGTTAAATGTCATCAACTAAAACCCATACTTCAATTGAAATTCACTATTCTTTCTTAGTGCTCTTTGCATTATTACAAATTAAAAACTTTTGGAGTTCCTGTCGTGGTGCAGCAGAAACGAATTCAACTAGGAACCATGAGGTTCCAGGTTCGATCCCTGGCCTTGCTCAGTGGGTTAAGGCTCCAGCATTGCTGTGAGCTGTGGAATAGGTTGCAGACATGGCTTGGATCTGGAGTTGCTGGGGCTCTGGTGTAGGTCGGCAGCAACAGCTCCGATGAGACCCTAGCCTGGGAACCTCCATATGCTGCAGGCATGGCCATAAAAAGAAAAATGACAAAAAAAAATAGAAAAAAGAAAAAGAAACTAAAAGTTTCTATTTATCAAAGAACTTAACAGAGTGAAAAGGAAACTCACTGAATAGAAGGAAATGAACACAATTATATTTCTGATTGGGGTCAATGTACAAAATATAAAAAGAAGTCCTACAACTTAATAACAAATACCAACCTGCTTTTAAAAGGGGAAGAAAGTTGACCATATTTTTGGGAGCTTATTTCTGAGCTCTCTATTCTGTTTCATTGGTCTATTTGTCTGTTTTTATTACTATTTTGATTGCTATACTGTTTTGATTACCATATCTTTGCAACAGAGTTTGAAATCAAGAAGTGTGATGCCTGCAGTTTGTTTTTCTTTCTCACTATTGCCGGGGTATTCTTCCTGCATTCTATATATATTTTAGAAATGTCTGTTCTATTTCTGTGAATAATGTCATTGACATTTTGATAGAGATTACACTGACACTATACATTGCATGCATTGCTTTGGGTAGTATGACCATTTAAACAACATTAATTTTTAAAAACAATATTAGTGCATCTGATCCGTGAACACATATATCTTCTTCAACTTCTTTCATCAGAAGCTTGCAGTTTTCATTTTACCGGCCGTTCACTTCATTGTGAATTTGTTTTTGGATATTTTACTGTTTTTGATGCTACTGAGAGTGTTTTTTTTTAAATTAGTCATTTTGTCATTAGTGTACAGAAACACATTAATTTCTGTACATTTATTTTTTATCCTGAAACTTTAGTGGATACATTAACTAGTTCTAACAATTTTCTTTTATTGATTTTTTAAGATTTCCTATACATAATATTATATATCTGCAATAAACATTTTTACTTATTCTTTTCCAATTTGGATGCCATTTATTTCTTTACCTTGCCTGATTACCTCAGCTAGAACTTCCAGTATATGTTGAATAGGATTGGGGAGAGTGGACCCATTTGAATTGTGCCTGATCTTAGAGGAAAATATTTCAACCTCTCATTGTGGAGTGTGATGTTAGCTGTGGGTTTCTTGTATATAACCTTTCTTATGTTGAGGTATATCCCTTCTACAGTCAATTTGTTGAGTGGTTTTATTTTTTTCATAAAAAATTGTATTTTGTCAAATGATATTTCTGTATGTATTAAGATGATCACATCATTTTTACATTTTATTATATAAATGTGGTATTTCACATTTAGGTAGATAAGAATATTCAGTGGGAAAGTGACTGTCTCTTCTATAAAAGGTGTTGGGAAAACTAAATAACCACATACAGAAAAATAAAATTGGTCCCTATTTTACACTACTCACAAAAATTAATTCTAAATGGATGAAAGACTTAAAATAGACATATGGCCATAAACGCCTTCAAGTAAATATAGGAAAGAAGCTCCTAGACCTTGGAGTTGGCAATTATTTTTAATGTGATATTAAAACACAAGCAACAAAAGCAAAAATCAATAGATGGGACTATATCAACTACAAAGCTTTAGCACAGCATGAGAAACAATCAAAAAAATAAAGAAATAGAAAATCTACGAAATGAGAGAAACAATATATCTGATAAAATGTTGATATCTAAACTATATGAACTCAAAAGCCTAATAACAAAGAAGCCAAAGAAAAGTGGGCAGAGGAACTGAATAGACATTTTTTCAAAGATGTCCAAATGGCCAACAAAGACATAAAATGATATTCCACAGCCATAATCATCAGGAAAATGCAAATTAAAATCACAATGAGATATCAACCTCAAAAAATTAAGACTATAACTGCCATATGATCCAGTTTTCCAACTCCAGAGTATATATTCAAAGGAAATTAAATAGATATCTGCCTTGCCATGTTTACTGCAACATTATTCACAATAGCCAAAATATGGAAACAACCTAAGTGTCCATCAAAAGATAAATGGATAAAAAAATATGTGATATTTTGCATCTGAGTGAATGTGTGTGTGTGTGTATGTGAATATGGGTGTATGTGTGTGAGATCTTTTATATATTCTAGCACAAGATGCTCTAGTTTATCTTGTATATTCCCTGCCCCAGGGCTATAAGCAGCCATTTCTTTAAAATGCTCTAATTTATTTTATTGAAGAACAGTATCAGAAACCAAGACTTGGACAAAGATGACCGTCCTTTGAAAAAAAAAAATTGTAACCTAGGAGTTTCTGTTGTGGTGCAACAGAAACAGATCTGACTAGTATCTATGAGGATGTAGGTTCGATCCCTGACCTTGCTCAGTGCATTAAGGATCTGGCGTTCCCATGAACTGTGGTGTAGGTCACTGACGCAGCTAGGATCCTGAGTTGCTGAGGCTGTGGCGTAGGCCAGCAGATGCAGCTCCAATTGAACCCCTAGCCTGGGAACTTATATATGCCATGGGTATAGCCCTAAAAAAAGCTATAACCCAAATATGTGATTTATGGCACAAATGAACAACTTTACAACTTTAACTGCAAGAAGAGACCACCTTGTTTTCCATATTCTAATAACTTACATTGAAGGTTAAGTTCTTTATCATATCTGACTCATTTTTCTTAATATGAAGGGAAAGCACACTCTAGGGAATGACCTTCCCCAGACTCCTCTATTTTGCATCACCCATTCTTAAATACTCTTCCAGGAAAGGCAAAAGAGAAGCACCTCCCTGTCAAAATCTTGCATGACTGTGGATTTCAGAAAGTGTGGGATGCATCTGAGATCAATTCAGTCTGCCTTTTGGCACTCAGGTTGGAACCTAGGCCTCTTTGTGAGATCAAAGAGATCCAGGCTTCCACTGAATAGCCTAACTTCTACATGACCTCCCATCAAAACTGGTAAGATTTGTATTTAGAATTAATTTGACTATATTTATCCTTGGAAAAAATAAACTTAATAAATGTCACAGTGCACATCTAATACACTAAAAGCACTTGCGGAATCAGGGAAAGTTTAGGGAATTTTTTAGTAGTGCTTTACAATCTCAGGTTGATGGAAATATAATTGTGCACCAGAGCCCCTGATGGAAATGGGTACTTCTATTGGTAGATGTGATGTGAGAGACAGCCAAAAAGATAAACTATCTATTTGAATGTTTGTAGAAATGTTCCATGAACATTATGATTTCGCTGTGGATACAGCAGGACACACGTGTCCCTTAACAACAAGTAAGTATAGAATAGTGTCAATAACAATTGAATTGTATCCAGGGGAGATTCTTTTAATTTTTTCATTGACTTTCTGGATTTGTCATATGCGAATGTAACTGAGAAATCACTTCGTAAGATGAGATTTTTTAAAGTTTTATTTTTAATGCAGCATAATCATGACATATTTTCAAATATTACCAAAGGAAAATAGCTTAAGACACAGGTCATCCTCTCAGTTTTGATAACAAGATGAAATTTTCCCAACCAAAGACCACAAGTTTTATGCTATTTTGGTGTTCTTGTAAATGAAACCAATTTATATAAGCATATACCTATATGTGATATATATTATTCTGTTATTACCAAATGTTAGTACCCCACACTTCCAATTTTTAACTCACTCTACAACATATTTTAGAAATCACTGCATATGTATCTAATTCATTTTGGTTAATGATTGCGATAAAGGGGGAGTTTGGGGTTAGTAGATGCCAACTGTTACATTTGAAATAGATAAGCAATCAAGTCCTACTGTACAGCACAGGGCACTAGTCCCATCATCTTAGAACATGATGGAAGATAGTATTTAAAAAAAAGAAAGTACATGTATGTATGAGTGGGTCACTTTGCTGTACAACAGAAATTGAAGGAACATTGTAAATAAACTATACTATAATTAAAAATATTTTTAAATGATTGTATAAAGTACTATCCCTCATTTATTCAGCTTTCTTCTGATAGGCATTGAAGCAATTTCCTATTTTTTGCTACCATGGAAGGGGCTGCAGTGACTATTTTTTGCCTATGAGTGAGACTATCTGTAGCAAATGGAATCACTAGACCTATGTCTATATGTGGTTTTAATATCATGTGTTGGAAATCACTCCCTATGAGATTAAATTCCTACCAAAAATGTGAGATTGCTTCCCATAGAAATTTTCAACCATACTTAGATATTTATCAGAAGATCACTTTGTTAATCTGGTAGGTGAAAATGTATCCGATTGTGATTTAAATTTGCATATACTAAACTAGAATGAAATTGAACTTCTTTTCACATACTTAATTTTGATAAGGTTTTCTTCCAAGATCAGTTCGTTTGCTCATGATTCCTCTGTGCTGTGTTTTAAAAGACTGGCCCTTGAAATCCATTTACACTTGAGGAAATTATGCTTTTTTCTGGCATTTATGTTATACATGTATTTTACCAGCTTGACACTTATGCTTTTATCTGTGCTATTATTTGGAAAATATTTGTGATGTGGTACATAAAATAATGCCTATATTTATTATATGTGGATAAATAATAATTTCTTTTATTTCTACCTTCTCTTACCAAAGTCAGGCTATGGGACACTGAAGAATATAATCCAAAGGATTCTCTATTAAAAAGTTTCAACTATAACTTGGAGCTCCTGAGTTCATTTTCTAAATTTCCTGGTGCTTAACATGAATGAAATTTGAAAGAATATTCATATTTATGGCAAATGTTATTACTCTATTTACCCTTCATTTTAGTCTTAGCATCTCCTGTGTCAATATGTTGAAAGACTCAGAAAATAATGAATAAGGGGAAGAATTTAACTTTAGACAACATGTTATAAATTTAAAAGTGTAAAGTTTAATGATATAAACTGAATTTATAACTGTACAACTAAATACATTTGTGAAGTAAAGCAAAAAGAAATAAACTCAAAGGCAAAAGATTAAATCTCATTATTGATTGGACAATTTGAGTGGATTTTCACTGCTAAAACTGTTTATTTCACCTCTCTCTCCCCCCCTTCTCCCTCTCCCCATCTCTCCTGTACTCCCCCCCCCCAATGTTTATAACATTTACTAGGATGTATTTATAACTGTATTACTAAGTTTAAGTAATGTAAAAACATATTAGGATGAGTCAGGCATAAGTTTTCTCTATTTATGCAACACTCTACCCTAATAAATTAGTGTTTATTATATTTTAGGAACTATTTACTTTTCAGTTATGTATATATTTCATTTGTTCATAGATTGAATAAAAATATGATTTCACTTTTATTCAGAAAACAATAATACAAAAGGTAAATGATTACCAGTTGGAAAGTGGCACTTTCATGATAAGGTATATGTATTTGAACTTTAAGTGTGGTATTCATGTCATTTTTTTTTTCCTCCCTTTGCAGATTCACTATTTCTAACCTGCCCCTTCTCCATTTGACTGAAACAATGCAGCCAAATAATGGTGTCACTGAGTTTGTATTGTTTGTATTGTTAGGATCCTATGAAACAGAAAATAGTGTTTGTGATCTTCTTCATTTTCTTTATGGGAACTGTCATGGGTAATTTGCTTATTATTGTGACCATCAAATCAAGCCAAAATCTTGGGAGCCCCATGAACTTCTTCCTGTTTTATTTGTCCATTGCTGATACCTGCTTTTCAACTTCCATAGCCCCTAGACTCATTGTGGATTCTCTGAAAAGAAAATCATATCTTACAATGGGTGCATGACTCAAGTCTTTGCTTTACATATATTTGGCTGCATGGAGATCTTTGTCCTGAATCTCATGGCTGTTGATCACTATGTGGCCATCTGCAAGCCACCATCATCTGCAAGCCAACCATCATGAGGCACCAGGTCTGCATCATCCTGATTGTTCTTGCATGGATGGGGTCCTTTATACATTCTATGGCTCATATTATCTTGGACTTGAGACTGCCTTTCTGTGGCCCCAATCTGATTGATCACTATTGCTGTGATTTGCAGCCCTTATTGAAACTTGCCTGCATGGACACTTACATGATCAACCTGCTCTTGGTGTCTAACAGTGGAGCTATTTGCTCCAGCAGTTTTGTAATTCTGATGATCTCATACTTCATTATCCTGCGTTCTCTGAGAAACCACAGTGCAGAAGGGAGGAAAAGTGCCATCTCCACCTGCACTTCCCATATCATCATAGTCATCTTATTCTTCAGACCATGTATATTCATATACACACGCCCCCAACCACTTTCCCCATGGAGAAGGTGATGGCAGTATTTTATACTATTGGAACACCCTTCCTCAATCCACTCATCTACACACTGAGGAATGCAAAAGTGAAAAATGCTATGAGAAAATTATGTCATGTCAGAATTATCTCTGAAAGCAAATATGAATTAAGAGCTTTGTTTGATTACTTATTGAGTCACCGTTTGACTTCCTCTAAATAGATAGATACATACATAGATAGATAGACAGACAGACAGATGGACGGATAGAGATATATAAGATAGATATTTATTCCCCCACAACATCTATGAAAATGTAACAGATTTTCTTACTTTTCTCTGTTCTTCTGCCCTCAGATTCATAGTTTCCCTAGCATGTTCAGCCTGACCCATTCTTTTCCTGAGAATTTAATTCTGGCTTTGCTGATTGTGAAATACACCGACAAAACAGTCTAGACTCTGATTATATAAAAAATAACTTTTATACAATCAAAACTATTTAATCACATGATCATCCATAAATAAAGTATAGCTAGTACTCTGTAATCTGTAATTCCTGCTATACTACCTTTCTAAGCAGGTAAACTGTTTTCTCTTGAGCACTTCTGGAGCAAGGAAACTAACTCTGTGAATCAATCACTTCATTTCATTATATAACTATTTTATTTTAAAACAGTTCCACACTATTGAATCAATTTTTTATATAATAATATTTTAAAATAGTTTCATTATTGTTGTCTTTGGCTATTAAGATAACAGACATTGTGTGTGTGCGTGCGTGTGTGTGTGTGTGTGTGTGTGTTACAAAGGACTTGAGATATTTAGTTCTATGTGTGATTGGTTTATAGGAGCTACAATGATAGAGTTCAGTAACTCTAGGAAGTAAAATAATTTATGTTGTCAAGACTTAAACAAACAAAAAATACAGGATAAATGCCACCTATTTTCTGAGATTGAAGTACACAGAGGTAGAACATGGTTTGAAGAAAAAAATGTAGAAAATCCACTATGTAGCAGGAAGTTATT
Organism: Sus scrofa; assembly: GCF_054392235.1. Taxonomy (NCBI): domain Eukaryota; kingdom Metazoa; phylum Chordata; class Mammalia; order Artiodactyla; family Suidae; genus Sus; species Sus scrofa. The sequence goes on along the minus strand of NC_139383.1, from coordinate 102,232,860 downwards.
TTCTTCCTCTGTACTTTCCCAACGCAGAGGTCATCTAGATTCATATGTTGTAATTGCCAATAGAATTTGGTGTCCAGAGTGGGCAGATCATATTAACACTTGAACCTTGGATTTGATGTCAATGGTTATCTCATGAACTTTTACCTTTATAAAAAATGAAGATACCATTTCATTTTTAATATTGTTATCTTATTTATAAAACCTTACCAAAACCATCATTACCTCCTATCAAAAATTATTTTAGAATAAATTCATTATTAAAATAACATGAAGGAGTTCCTGTCGTGGCTCAGAGGAAATGAATCTGACTAGCATCCATGAGCACACAGGTTCAATCTCTGACCTTGCTCAGTGGGTTAAGGATCCGGCATTGCCATGAGCTGTGGTGTAGGTTGCAGATGCATATTGGATCCTGTGTTGCTGTGGCTGTGGTGTAGGCTGGCAGATACAGCTCCAACTCGACCCCTAACCTGGGAACTTCCATATGCCACAGGTGTGGTCCTAAAAAAATAAATAAGTGAAATAAAATAACATGAGATTTCAGTGTTCTCACATTTCTTTGATTTCTTGGATATTTCAAAGCTAAGTTTCTGTACTGGTGTCCCAAAGTTGGCATGTGATGCATGAGGAGGTCCATCAAAGTTAACAAAGAATGGAAATGTCATAAGCTATTATAAACTTACCTAATAGATTCCTCTATAACTCCAGCATGATAAGCACTTACACACACACACACACACACACACACACAACATTCACTATAGGCTTTCATGCTGATTTTCATTTCAGATGAATAATTAAAAGTAGGAAGTAGATGAGAAAATAAATAACCTAAAAGATAAAATTTTAAAAAAAGATTGAAAATAGAAGTAAAAGAAGATACACAGGACAAAATAATGGAAGTTTTGTGTGATTCAAGAATACTTTTAGTCAAATTAAACCTGGGGACATGAGTCCACTTATATGAGATATACACAATAGACCCAGAAAGAGAAAACAGAATGGTTGTTGTCAGGTTTTACGTGGAAGGAAAAATGGAGAATTGTCTTCAATGGATATTTAATATCAATTACACAAGATTAGTAAATTCTAAAAATATGTTTTAAAACACTGTAGTTGACCACAGTGCATTGTGTACTTCAAAGTTTGTCAAGAGGGTAGGTCTTACTAAAATAAAAATACTATAAAATAAAATAAAAATACTATAAATTTATCACTAAAATAAAATGCTAAAATAAAAATAAAATGTGTTCTCACTGAAATAAAAACACTATAAAGATTAAAACATACTAAAATATTAAAAATAAAATATATAGATGACAAGATATGAAAGAGCTGAAAATTAAAACATCAAGATACAACTATGAACCTATTAAAAAGCCAAATTACAAATACAACATCAAATACGGGTGACAATGTGATGAAACAGGTACTCATCCAACTGGTGAGAATGCAAAATGGTACATTCATGTTGGAAGAAACTATGGAGGTTTTTACAAAACTAAGCATATTTGTAACATACAATGCAGCAATCGCAGAACATAGCCTTTACCCAAATGAGTTAAAAAGTCATGTCCACACGAAAACATTGCACACGATTGCTTACAGCCGCTCTAATTCATAACTGTGAAACCCGGGAATCATTCAAGGTGCTCTGCTGTAAGTGAATGTGGAGATAAACTGTACTATAACCACAATGGAATATTAATGAGTGTTACAAATAAACTTATCAAGCCATTAAAAAGACATGGAAGAAACCTCAATGCACATTACTTTGTAAAGAAACCAATGTGAAAGGCTACATATCATATGATTCCACCTATAGGACATTCTGGAAAAGGCAAGAACAGTGGAGACAGTATAAAGATTTGTGGTTAACAGGAGTTGTGGAGGAGATAGATGAAAAGCCAGAGCACAATGGATTCTTAAGACAGTGAAATTATTGTGCATGATACTAGAATTTGGATACGCATCATTACATATAGGTCAAAATTCATAGAATTACAACTCCAAAAGTAAACCTTCATTTTACCTGTGGTCTTTAGATGATAATAGTGCATCAGCCAAATTAATTGATTGTAACACATATTCCACTTTGGTACAAGATGTTGACACAAAACCCATAATATTCTATAACATAAAGAGTAAAACCAATTGTAAACCACAAACTTTAATAAAAATGGATTAATACTGATTCCTCATTTGTAACAAATGTATTACCTAATTGTTAAGTTGTCAGTAAACAGTATATTGGTGAAGGGGACATAGAACTTAGATGGGAACTCTAAGCTCTATGTATATTTTTCTTTGGTAATTTTTCTGTAAGCTTGCAATTATTCTTTTAAAATAGTCTATCAAAAAAAGTTATATTATCAAGAGAAATCTCAATTTCTCATTACCATGTTCAAAAATATTTTATTTGGATTTTTATACAAATTTACTATAAGTACCTCTTTTATTAACACATATTAATATCTTCAAATATTCTGTAGCTTATCCTAGTATAAATACACATAAATACACACTTAATAAATATGCAATATTTCCTTGTGCAGTTTTTTAAATCAAGCATTATTATGTTGCAAACATTAATTTGAATGTTACATTATGAAAATTCTACATGAAAGACTTCAATACTTTTATATATGTGTATCTAAAAAGTTCTTATATCTTTTTCTCTTCTTTCTTTACTTTCTCTCTCTCTCCCCCCTGTCTTTTGCAGTGCCTGAGGCATGGGGAAGTTCCCTAAGCCACTGCTCACTGCATCATTAAGCCATTGCATCACTGGGGAACTCCCACTTTCTTTCTTTTTTAATATACCAATTTCATGGATCATTTAATGTTAATAATCATAGAGAGAACATAATTTTTGTAAGTAAGTTTGCTCTCTAATAAAAGCAAAATAAGTTTGGATTTTACGATCGATGTATCTTATATAGATGTACCTTAGGTTCTAAAAGGAAGTAAATGCAAAACATACATTTTCAAAGTTTTGGGTAGGATTTCCAGTCCTAAAAAAGGCTGAGAGAGTTCATGTCAAAGATTAGGGGGCATACCTATGTCATGCAGATTCCAAGGCAGAGATAAAATATGAGCCACAACCCTAATAAAGCCAAATCCTTAACCACTAGATCACCAGGGAACTCTGGCAATGGCAGTTATTTATAGAAGTAACAATTCTAAAATTCACATGTACCCACAAATTTCTCCACCTGGACAAATTACTATTGAGAAATAAAAATAAATCTGGAAGAATTAGACTTCCTAATCTCAAAATATATTAAAAAGCTACAGTAATTAAAATGGGATGATACTGCCATAAAAGACAAACATATAGACCAAAGGCACAGAATAGCGACCCCAAAAACCCAAGTATATACTCTCAACATTTCCTTGAAGCAAACTAAGAATATACAGTGGAGAAAGGAGAGTCTCTGAACAAATAAGTTGAGAAACTGGATAAACAAATCATATGAAAGAAAGTGTACCCTTATGGGACATCATATGCACAATCAATTTAAAATGAATTAAAAATTTTAATGGAGGAATTCCTTGATAAAAACAGAAATGAAAAACCTAACAACAATAAGCTTATCAATGATTTCTGGAAATGACACAAAAAAAGCACAAGCAAAATAATCAAAGTTAGACAAGTGAGACAACATCACTAAGCACAGCAAAGGAAAGATTATACATGGTGAACAACCAGCATATGATGGGAGAAACTATTTGTAAATCACATACACAATACAATATTAAGACAGAAAATATAATATACAAGAAAGTCCTACAATTTAATAGAAAAGAATTAACAACCCAATTAATAAATGAAAAGAGGAGTTGAACGGACATTTCTCCAAATGACACAAAGACTGTCACCTGGTATACGTGATCAACATCACTAATTCTCAGGGAAATGTAATCAAAACCACAATGAGATATCATCTCCCATTGAGTAGGATATATTTATTAAAATAACAAAGATAGCAAGTGTTGTCACATATATGGAAAAACTGGAAAACCTGTATGCTGCTCATGGTGATGTAAAATAATGCAACCCCTAGGAAAAACAGTATGGTTGATCCTCAAAAAATTGAAAATAGAATTGCTGTATGATTCAAATTTTCACTTCTGGATCTATATATCTAAATGTATTGATATCGGGAATGAAAAGAGATAATTACACTCTCCTCCTTATTGTAACATTGTTCCCAATAGCCAAGATATGAAAACAAACTGTTTATTAAAAGATGAAATGATAAAGAAAAGATGGTATATACATACAATGGAATAGTATAGTCTTTTAAAAAGGAAATGCTGCCATATGCAAAACTTGGATGAACCTGGTCAACATTATGCCAAATGACATAAGCCAGATAGATAGCGATAAATACTGTATGATTCTACTTATAAGAGGTATACACAAGAGTCAAACTCATACAAACAGCATGATGGCAGTTGCCAGAACTAGGGAAAATTTTTAATTATAGAAGATGAATAAGTTTCAGAGCAAGTGTACAACATGTGCTTATGGTTAATATTATTCTGTTGTGTAATTTCAAGTTTGTAAAGAGGGTGTTTCTCAAGTATTTTTATCACAATAAAAACTTTATAGAATAAATATTTAAACGAATTATCTTCTCTTAAAAAATAATGTCTTCAGATATAAAAAGGAATATGTAGAGATGAAAAATAAGATAGATAAAGATAACCAACATCAAATGCTATTAAAGAATTGCAACTAAAACAAGATGCACCTATGCCCCTATAAAAAAGATGACACTAGGTACCAATATATAAAAAGCCACATCCAAAACACTACAACACTAACTATCAAGCATACAGAGCAACTGAAACTCTCATGCATTGCCTATCAGAATACAAAATGGAATAGCCACACAGAAATACGCTTATTATATACCCAACAGTCTCACAACACAGTATTTATGCAAATGAATTGAAACCTTATGTTTCATGAAAACCTGTACATAGATATTTACAAAAACATTAATTCATAATTACTAAGACTTGGAATCAATCAACATGTTCTTCAATATGTGCAAGGGTAAATGAACTGTGCTTTATCCACGATGAAATATTACTGAGCACTAAAAAAATTTAAAAAGCACTATTTAGCCATGAAAAGACACAAAGGTATTTTAAATGCATACTACTGAAATGAAAGAGGACAATCTGAAAAGGCAACATACTGCAGGATTCCAACTATGTAAGATTCTGAGAAGAAAAAAAAAGGAATAAAATAAAGAGATCAGTGCTTGTCAGGAGTTGGAGAGAGAGGTGTTAACGGAAAATAATAAGAGTCAGTTATTTCACCAATAAAATTGGTTGATTCTGGAACAGGGAAGAATTGCAGTTAGAAACATGTAACTCCCATGAACCACATGCAAACCTAGTAAAGCAAAGCGGAAACTCTTATAGTGAAGGGGCAGTTAGGAGGCGCTGTGTTTATAACAAACAAGTTAACTGGAGGACACTGGGAGCTTGACTCCAGTGGCTTTTGTCACCTGATTTAAGTCTCTTGTTGACTGAGGTGTTGCAAGGCAAGAACACATTCTTCCTCCTGCTGATGGCAGTGAAGTATCATATCCCACCAGAGATATAAGCCACATCTCTTTCTGTTGGGATCTGCATTGATGGTATGTGCATGAGAGCTCCCCCTTCTGGCTTCCTAACCCCATTTTAGTGGAGCTTTCCTTCATTAAGTTTAATAAGAGGGATGAATAAGCAGAACACAGAGGACTTTAAGGCACTGAAATTATTGCGTATGATATTACAATGGTGGTTACCTGTCATTATACAAAGATCTAAGCCTATGGGGTGTGCTATATTAGGAGTGAACCCTGGATGTAACCCATGGACTTTGGCTGATTATGTGGCATCAATGGCATATCAATTTCCTTGACTGTTAACCACAAGTACTGCTTTAGTTCAGGATGTTGATGCAGAGAGAGGTTTTGTGTGTGAGGAGCAGGGAGGCAAAAGGTTCATGGGTACTCTGCATTTTCCACAAAATTTGCTGTGAACCTAAAACTCTGCTAAGAATAAAAATCTATACAAATTCCCATCGTGCCTCAACGGAAACAAATCTGACTAGTACCCATGAGAACGCAGGTTTGATCCCTGGCCTTGCTCAGTAGGTTAAGGATCCAGCATTGCGGTGAGATGTGGTGTAGGTCACAAATGCAGCTCGGATCCCATGTTGCAGTGGCTGTGGTGTAGGCCAGTGGCTACAGCTCCAATTTGACCCCTAGTCTTGGAACCTTCATAAGCTGTGGGTGCAGCACTGAAAAAACAACTAAATCTATAAATATGCTGTGTTTACACCCATAATTGAAAAAAGTATTAAGATGCACTCCATTAAAATCAATTATCTCTGCTCTGCAAGAGACACTGTTAAGAAAATGAAAATACTAGCCACAGACTGAAAGCAACTACACCAAAACACATATCTGACAAAGGACCCATAACCAAAATATACAAAGAACAGTTAAGAGCAACAATAAGAAAACAAGCAATCCAATTTTTTAAAAACTGGGCAGATGATTTGTCTAGACATATCACCAAAGAAATATTGATGAAAAATAAGAGTATGGAAAGATTAACAACATCATATTTTATTAGGTTATTGCAAATATAACAATGATGAGATAACATATGCTTTTTTTAGGTTCCACATATAAGTGATATAATACAGTATTTATCTTTCTCTATATGACATATTTCACTTAGCACAACACTCTCCAAGTCCATCCATGTTGTTGCAAATGGCAAAATTTCATTTTTATGGCTGAATAGTATTCTTGTGTGTGTGTGTGCACGTGTGTGTGTGTGTGTGTGTGTGTGTGTGTATGTGAATACATGCATTATTTATCCATTCATCTGTTAATGGATACTTAGATTGTTTTCATGTCTTGGCAATTGTAAATAATGCTGCTATGAATATTGGGGGTGCAGGTATAAATGGCGCTTTAGTTTTCTTCAGTTATATACTCAGGAATGGACTTAGTGAATCATATGCTAATTCTATTTTAGCATTTGAAGAATTGCCATGCTATTTCTCATAGTGGCTGAACCAATTTATATTTATACTAAGAGCAAAAAAGGCTTCCCTTTTCTCCATATACTTGCCAACACTTGTTATTTTTGCTCTTTTTGATGAAAGCCATTCTGATAGGTATAAGATGATATCTCATTGCAGTTCTGATTTGAATTTCTCTATGACTAATGATGTCGAGTATCTTTGCATGTGCCTATGGCCATCTGTATGTCTCTGGGGGAAAAAAAGTCTATTCAGAGCTTCTGCCTATTTTTTAACCTGGTTGTTTTTTAATATTGAGTTGTATGAGCTGTTTATATATTTTAGACATTAACCCTTATCAGTCATATTATTTACAAGTGCTTTCTCCCAATCATTTGGTTAATTTTTTGTTTTGTTGATGATTTCCTTTGCTGTGAAAAAGCCTTAAACAGGCCACATTTGTTTATTTTTGCTTTTATTTCTATTGCCTTGGAGAAAGATTAAAAATACTTCTGAAATTTATGCCAAACAGTGTTCTATGTCCTCTTTCAGATATGGATTCAGGTCTTACATTTAATCCATTTTGAGCTTCTTTGTATATATAGTGTTAGAGAATGTCCTACTTTCATTATTTTACAGGTATCTATCCAGTTTTTCCAGCACCACTTACTGAAGGATTCTATTTCTTCTATTGTATATTCTTGCTCCCCTTGCCATAGATTAATTGACAATAAGTATGTGGGTTTATTTCTCGGTTCTCTATTCTGTTCCACTGGTTCATCTGTCTGTTTTAATGTCAGTACCATACAGTTTTGAAGAATGATACTTCTAACTTTGTTATTTTTTCTTAATGTTGTTTCATCAACTCAGAAACTTCATGGTTGCATGCAAATTTTAGGATTATTTGTTCTAGTTCTTTGAAAACTGTCATAGGTATTTTGATAGTGATTGCATTCAATCTATATATTGCTTTGGATAGTGTGGATTTTTTTTTTGTCTTTTGTCATTTTAGGGCCACACTCGTGGCATGTGGAAGTTCCCAGGCCAAGGGTCTAAATGGAGCTGTAGCCACCAGCCTGGATCTGAGCCACATCTGTGACCTACACCACAGCTCATGGCAATGCCAGATCCTTAACCCACTAAGTGAGGCCAGGGATTGAACCAGCAACCTCATGGTTCCTAGTCAGATTTGTTAAACACTGAGCCACAACAGGAACTCTGGATAGTATGGATATTGTAACAATACTAATTATTCCAATTTAAGTCCATTACTATTACTGTATTATTTCCAATTTCTACCTTTAAGTCTGTTAATACCTACTTGATATATTTAGGTGCTCCTAAATTGGGTGCATACATAGTAATGATTATAATATCTTCTTTATCATTATATAATTCCCTCTTTTGTCTTTTTTTATAGAATGTTTTAAATTTTATATTGTCTGATATGAGTATTGCTGCCTCTGATCAAAACTATTATTTTCAGTAATTATTCTCAAGTATAATTGTACAGCTTTAACTTGAAATTCATAATTTTTTAAAAATTACTGAAAATGTGAAAGTGTTCACCTGTATATCCTATGGCTATTGGGATTTCAACATTACTGTAAATTCTAGACACCACAACCTGAGATAGCATTACTAATCTATTAGAAACATTTTTTCATTATTATCATCACTTTCTGGTACTCTCTTGGTTTTCATTTTCTTTCTTTTTTTTTTTTTTTGTCTTCTTGCCTTTATAGGGCTGCACCTGTGGAATATGGAGGTTCCCAGGCTAGAGGTCCAATAAGACTGTAGCCACCGGCTTATACCACAGCCACAGCAATGCCAGATCTGAGCCACTTCTGCTACCTACACCACACAGCTCAGGGCAACGCCAGATCCTTAACCCACTGAGTGAGGCCAGGGATCAAACCCACGTCCTCATGGATGTTAGTCCGGTTCACTAACTGCTGAGCCATGATGGGAACTCCAAATTTTTTTTTGTTTTTTTGGTTTTCAATTTAGAATAGTATAAGGAAAATGTGTGGAATGAGAACAAACCATGGAATAAAACAGTTTTAGTACAGTTCTCAGTACTAAAATTATTAAATGTATAACCTAGACAAGCAGCTTAACTTCTGTCAGTTCCAGTTTCTTTTTCTAAAAAATTACATTTTAATACCAATTTAATGGAATTATTATATGAATTAAAAGCTGAGTTATGAAAAGTGACAAACACAGAGCCTAGAGTTATAAAAGCTAATCAATAAATACTTGGTAAACATGATTATTTCAATAAATTGTTTCCTTTAAGATGTGTCTTTTACTAATATGAATTAAAAATAAATGGAAATTAATTTGACAAATATGAGATGCATATTCAGTTTGTACAAATAGTTCCATATACATATTAATCATCAGATCACTTGCAGTATGTCTGTAGCTCCAGGTGAGGAATGCCTGGAGCCCATAGAATAGAACCTCTGGTTTCAAGCACAATAGTGTTTTCCCTGGATTTGTACAGAAAAAAAAAAATCAAAAGAGCTAGCAAAGTTTGTTTCCTAATGCAGAAGTGTGTAATTTAGGGCACTAGGTGGGAGCATGGTAGTGTTTGTTAGCCCACTTTCTCTTCTACCAGGGACATAATTTCTTTTTCCTGCCCGCCACCACTCTCTTTTTTTTTTTTTCTTTTTCCCTGATACCTGTTTTTCAGACTGAGAGAAATGATAACTAGGAATCCTTGTTTGTATCAAACTCCTGACTATGAGGCAGATTAACTTGCTATGTTACAGGCTAACTGGACAAACTAAAAGTTGAGTTTATTACATCTAGGATGAATCTGAATGAACAGAAACTGTGGGGAATAAACTCTGTAGGGTGTTAATAACTTACACCATTAAATATTAAAATATCCCCCTGGAATGCAGAGATGAATTTTTTCCAGCGTTCTATAATAAAGCTGGTAACAAAAAAGGATAGGCAGACTTGAGGCTAATTCTGAGAGTCTTCTAACTCTCAGTAAGTGATAAATTATTTTCATGTTTGCATTTGTTTTCTTCGTTATTTTTTAGCTATGTAAATTTGGCACATATTTGTTTATCTACCATACATGATATATAGAAGAGATCTATAAGTTCATAATACTAATGTGGCTTGTACTCAGCAAATGCTAGAACAATAAGGTAAATATTACTTTTTATGGGGTTGTAGGAAATGTTCAATTTAAAAGTTCTTGCTGAGCATCTACACTTCACAAGGCATTGGGTTGGAAGTGCGGAAAATAATATCTGAAGTACATAAAGTTTTCTGATATTCTCACTCCAGGAAGGCATCTAAACTAAACATGCACATTCTTGTTATAAACTACAAGATGTAAGAGTATTAAAAAAATTAAAGCCTTTAAAGGGCAGGAGAGTGAATTTCCTTTCTCACAGGTAATCACAGAAGGCCATCTAGAGAATATTTCTTAGCAGTTTGCTTCTGAAGTTCCCAGAAAATTAAACAGCTAGAAACAGAAAGGCATTCCAGGAAGAGTATGGATACTCTACACCTATTTGTTCTGAGTCCTTAGTTACTACATTACTTACATTTTAGAGTTCCCACCTGATCCATCTACTTAATCTCTATATGCTCACACTGCATCATGAATAGACCCTGATTATACAAAGACTTTAGAGAACAGCAGCCTTTTCTAGGTCGTATAGTGTTGTAGATTACAGAATAGGTTTAATATCCCCTTTTACAAGACACTAGGAGAATCACTGAAATGTACTTGAGAACATAAAAAGCTTTTTTTCAAAAAAACTACTAAATATATGACTAAAGCAGTTTGGATTTCATGGAATTTGAATGCACAGAAATGTGCTTTATGGCTGCAGATTCAAGTGGCAATACTAATGTCATTTTGAAACTAAATATTAAGATGTGTATACATTATTATTAATAATCATATGTATATATAATTCTTAATTTATCTTAAATATGCAAGTTTAAATGTTAAAAAAAAGAAATAATCTTGTCTTAGAAAATGATAGGAAAATGCATTTGATAACATACAAGCTAAAAACTATATATTTAAGAGAATGGCCAACATCAGGGAATACGAAGTGACACAAACTTTCACATTATCTTGCTATCAATGCCTACATATTTTAAGTGTCAATACTTTATGATTCAATTCTCTATTAAATCAATAAAGGAAAGAAAGAACTTCTTGTAATGATTAAAATATCAAGACTCAGTTCCCTTATAGTTTAAGATTATGCACAAATCCAAAGAGCTTTTTGTAACACTTGTAAAGCCAAACTAAATAACTTTATTAGATCTTTTCTCAAGAGGGTTTTTTTTTTTCAGGAATAAGAGATATTTCATCTCTGTTGAAGAGAAGAAATTCTCCCTGGAAGAGAAAAATATATTTAGGGGAAATCTTGTGCCTAGTTAGCCTATCCTAATCTGTGCCTTGACTGCTCACAACTTTTGAGACAATGTATTGAAGGCTGGATGAGACTGAGGAGAAGCAGACTGGAATAAATTAAGTTTTGCAGATTATGTTTAAATATGTTACATTTACTTGCATATAGTGCCACTGCCAGAATCATCTTCACAAGAAAGAGCTAAAGAACAAAATTTGTTCTTGGAAATGACCCCACAATAACACTTCTTTCTAAATGGGAAATAAAACAAATCTTCACTGAAAGATTTCAGTCTTCACTGAAAGAATCTTCATTTCAAGTTGAATAATTAATTGCCAGGATGAAAACAAATTGAACAAAGATATCAGTTATTATCTATTCTGACTCTTTTGGAAAACTACATTTCCCTCTCTCTTCTGCTCTTCTACTCTGTTCTAGGAACGTGGGGTTTTCAGATAACAGACTCATACAGATTCCCTGGGAATATAAATATGATTGGATCCTATAACAAATACCAGGTGACATCCTCCCCCAAAAGAAAAACATCCAGATTTAAGATGCTTAAGTAAAAGCTTGAATTTTTAAAAATATGAACTATTGGCTAAAATATAATCTCCCTTTCTTTCTTTCTTTCTTTCTTTTTTTTTTTTTTTTTGTGTGTGTCTTTTTTTTAGGGCTGCACCCACGGCATATGGTGGGGTTCTCAAGCTAGTGGTTGAAACAGAGCTGTAGCTGCCGGCCTATGCCACAGCCACAGCAACGCAGGATCCAGGCTGCTTCTGGGAACTACACCACAGCTTACGACAGCATCGGATCATTAACCCACTGAGTGAGGCCAGGGATGGAACATGTATCCTCAGGGATACTAGTCAGATTCATTTCCGCTGAGGCATGACAGGAACTCCTAACCTCCCTTTCATTTAGAAATGTAACGTCAGGAAATCTGAGTGTTCTAAAATGTGCTTTCCAATTGGAGAATGAAAAAAAATAGTAATGGATATTTCTGAGATATTATCAAATACCAAAGGATATTCCTCCTGTTCATCATATATGTCAAGGATTAAATATAAACATGTGTGAAGGTGCAATAGGTTGTTTGAAGGCAACATGTCTTTCCTCTTTTCAAGGTGGAGTAGCTGGGAGAGAGTTTGTACTGAAGATATAAAGCATATCTATATTTATAAATAACAAACTATTTAATACATATATATAACAAATATAAAAAGTATAAATGAACGTATAAATAAGATATTCTTGAAGGTGCTAATATTGGTGTATGACATTATATCACAAACCAAGAAGGGCAGTAAAATATATACTAAATGATGAGAGATGCACAATGCAAAACATGTCCCATTCAGCACTTACTGAATATGGCCAAAAGATAACAAAGGAAATAACAAAATGGGGCCATATGCAGTAACTATGTAGGCACAGAATTAATCACAATCATGTCAAATCTAACAAGGGATTGTGTATAAATAGTTTTATAGGAAAGTTTAATATTCACAAGCTTATATGAGACTCATAATGACCCTATGAAATGCTCATTACAAATTGAGGAACAAAGTGTTATTATTAAGAATATACATTATTAGGAAGCCACATCTAGAATATACCTAATAAATAAGCAAATAATAAATAAGCAAAATTTACTTAAAATATTTCCTAATATCATATATCACAACATACAGTAATTTATTTTTTTGCAGATAATCCATTTCACTCATCCTTTCTCCTCATTTATGAAATCATGCAGCTGAACAGCAATGTGACTGAGTTCATTCTACCTGGGTTGGCAGAGGATCCTCTTAGGAAGAAAATCATGTTTGTCACTTTCTTGATTTTCTGTTTGGGGACATTACTGGGGAACCTGCTCATTATTACTACCATCAAGACCAGCTGGGAGTCGAATGCATTTCTTCCTTTTCCACTTATCCTTATTTGATACCATCCTCTCTACTTCTACAGCCCATAGAATGATTGTGGATGCCCTCATGAAGAAGACCACTATCTTTCAGTGAGAGCATGATCCAAGCCTTTTCATCCAATGTATTTGGCTACCTGGAGATCTTCATCTTTATCCTCATGGCTGTTGACTGCTATGTGGCCATCTGTAAGCCCCTGTGCTACACGACCATCATAAGCCACCAAGTCTGTGGTGTGCTGATGCCTGTGGGCTGGGTCAGATCCTTTGTGCGTTATTCACCTCAGGATTTTCTAGCCTTGAATTTACCTTTCTGTGGTCCCAATGTGATCAATCACTGTTTTTGTTTCCTGGAGTCTTTGCTGAATTTGCCTGTACAGACACCTACGTGACCATCCTACCCTTAGTGTCCAACAGTGGGGCCATCTCTACAGTGAGTTTTGTCATGCTGATGTTCTCCTATGTCATCATCTTGTATTCTTTGAGAGACCACAGTGCAGAAGGGAGGAAAAAAGCCCTCTCCACCTGTATATCCCACATCATGGTGGTCATCTTGTTCTTTGGTCCTTGCATATTTATATACACATGCCCTGCAACTACTTCTCCATGGATAAGATGATAGCTGTGCTTTATACAATTGGAACACCTTTGATCAACCCTCTGATTTATACACTGAGGATGCAGAAGTGAAAAATGCCATGAGGATGCTATGGAGCAAGAAGCTGATCTCAGATGTCAAAAGATGAGTGAAGTTTCAAAGTTTTCTTCATAGTTTAGATTGACCTCAAAATCCATAGAGAATAACATTTCATAATGTGGTGTTAATATAATCCTTTCATAGGAATTGGTATTAGTTTCCTTCAGGAAAATAAACACTGTAAACACATAGCCTGATTAGTGTCCATTCAATTTTATGTAGAGAATTAGACAGCACCAGGTATCAACAGGAATGCAGATCCATTTCCTTGGATGTTTTTCACTACTGTGTCTCTGCCCCTCTTGCCTGCCTAATGGTGGTTTTGATCTGTTTTTCCTGCCCCCATGTTGACTTCTGGTCTTCTCTGTTTATAGTTATTTACACTTTTTCTCTGGAATTAGTTTTTTTTTAATTTTATTTTTTATTTTTTCAATTTTTTAAAATTGTAATCAATTGTTATTTCCCCAAAACATTTTTTTTCTACAGTACAGCATGGTGACCCAGTTACACATACATGTATACATTCTTTTTTCTCACATTATCATGCTCCATCATAAGTGATTAGACATAATTCCCAGTGCTACACAGCTAAAATATACAAACAACATATAAAACTCAACAGCAAAAAAGCCAACAACCCAATGGAAAAATGGGCAAAAGAACTGAAGAGACATTTATCCAAGGAAAATATACAGATGGCCAACAAGCACATGAAAAAAAATGCTCAACATCCCTGATTATTAGAGAAATGCAAATCAAAACTACCATGAGATACCACCTCACACCAGTCAGAAAGGCCATCATTAATAAGTCCACACATAACAAATGCTGGAGGGAGTGCAGAGAAAAGGGAACTCTCCTGCACTGTTGGTGGGAATGTAAGCTGGTACAACCACTATGGAGATCAGTATAGAGGTACCTTAGAAATCTATACATAGAACTACCATATGACCCAGCAATCCCACTCTTGGGCAAAAATCCAGACAAAACTTTCCTATTTACACATTTAAATGCTTACATCCACAGCCTGACAGGCTCTTCCAAAGAGCCAGACTGATCTCTTTCAAATAGTGTTGTTTATTAGACACTTTGGTCACATCTGTCAGATCATGGACATTCAACTTTTTGTTCTTCCTGACTCAGCAGAAAGTAACAGATTCAAATAATACAGAATCTTAATGTTATAAAGAAAAAATGTTCAACCTTTTGGCATTATACTTTGAATTCTTACCATATGTTCCCCTAGATCCTTCTAACAGTGCCAGAATATGGAGATATAATTCTGATTTTTTTTCTTTGACTTTAGGAAGGCTTTGACTATTGGGTATATACCTATAATGGTATTCTTTTGGTAAAATTTATGAATTTGATCCTTTCTGAATTTGAGGGTCGTATAAGTTTCTCTTGAAATATACAAGGGAAATAATTACTATTTTGTTTTAATATTCACTTATTGTTATTGCAAAATTTAAAAAAGTATATCACCCAAATTAAGGGTGATATGTTTATATTAAGGGTGATATACTTCTCCGGAAGTAGAGAGTGTAGGCAGTTGATGTTACTGCATGATAACATATTAACTGATTAAAGTAAATCATTAAATACTCAGAGGAGGACCTTATGCTTTGAAACAGCAATACTTATACCATGGGTATAAACTGTGAATTCCATCCTGCAATCACCCTCCTTGGCATTTACCCAAACGCATTAAAGACTTCTATCCACACAAATATTTGCAGTCATTTTATAGCAATTTTTTTCTTAATTGCCAACATTTGGAAACAATTAAGATATCCTTCAGTGAGTGAATAGACAACCTGGAATATCCAGAGAAATGAATTATTATTCAATGCTAAAAAAAAAGAAATGAACTATCAAGCCATAAAAAGATACAAAGAAAACTTATATGCATTTTATTAAGTAAAAGAAAGCAGTCCAAAAATGCTACATACTGTACGACAGCCATTGTATGTCATTCCGGAAATGCCAAAACTATGGAGACAGTAAAAAGTTCAGTGGTTGCCAAGGGGTAAAGTGGAGGAAGGGATGAACAGGTGAAGCAGGGAATCTATTCTGTATGGTCCTATAATGATGGATATTACATGTGTGTCATTATACATTTGTCCATATCCATGTGATGCACAACAGCAAGAGTCAACTCTAATGTAAACTCGGGGCTTTGGCTGATAGTGATGTGTCAGTGTAACTTCATCAAGTGAACAAATGTATCCCTCTGTGGGTTGTTACTAATGGGGAAGGCAGTGAGTGAATGGGACATACAGGGCATACATGGGATATCTGTATCTGCTGCTCAATTTTGCTGTGAACCAAAAACTCCTCTTTAAAAGAAAAAAGCCATTTAAAAAAAAAAAGATGTCATGAGAAAAGATAGAATGTAATAGTAAACAAACAAACAAAAAACCTACTCACCTCAAAAGAACAGAGGAAAGAAAGAACATACGTTATAAAGGGAACAATGAAAAAGTAAACTTCAATAGGATAAATTTAAATCCAAAAATGAAGGAGTTTCCATCATGATGCAGTGGAAATGAATCCAACTAGGAACCATGAGGTTGCAGGTTGGATCCCTGGCACTTGCTTAGTGGGTTAAGGATTCGGTGTTGCCATGAGCTGTGGTGTAGACTGCAGATGCGGCTTGGATCTGGTGTTGCTGTGGCTGTGGCACAGCTGGCGGCTGCAGCTCCAATTCAACACCTAGCCTTGGCACCTCCACATGCCAAAGGTGCTGCCCTAAAAAGACAAAAAGAAAAAAAATTAACAATCCCATTGTATGCAAATATGCTACATTTAAAAGGCAGAAGTTATCAGAATATGCATACGAGAAGAATCATCAGGAAAGAAAAGTAATGGATTAGTGAGGCACATCTCAGGATGATGAATCTCAGAAATGGAATACCTGCACAAATGAGTAAATGCTATGATTCAATTTCTATGAAGTTCTAGAATAGGCAAAACTAAAAGAGTGATATAGATCAGAACAATGGTTGCAGTCAGTTGACTGAAAAAGGGGCATGACAGTTACATGAATATATACATTGATCAAAACTCATCTAACCATATGTTTAAAATATATACATTGCATTGTTCGCAATATCTAGCTCAGAGAAAGAATTCTATTGTAAAACAAACTTACTGTGTCCAAGCCTCAGTAGAAAAAATGCTTGTCAAATCTAGTGATCATTTCTAGAGAAAAAAGCAGAATGACAACTGTCATTAAAAATCACATTCCCATGGATAAAAGATATATAGAAATGTTATTCAAAATTGGCACACAACAGTGCCCATACTAGCTCAGCAGAAATGAACCTGACTAGTATCCATGAGGATGAGGGTTCAATCCCTGGCCTCCTTCGGTGGGTTAAGGATCTGGCATTACTGTGGCTATAGTGTAGGCCAGCAGCTATAGCTCTGATTTGACCCTAGCCTGGGAAATTCCATATGCCATAGGTATAGCCCTAAAAAGAAAAAAAAAATGGTACACAATAGTAACTTTTAATAGTTACATTGGACTTAACCAAAACGGAAAACTTTTGTAGTAAAATCTGCTATTAATGAAGTGCAGCCCTAAAAAGACAAAAGACAAAAAAAAAAGGGAAAGAAATACTGATTCTTACCACACAGTGAATGAAACTTTAGAAACACTTTGTTAAGTGAAAGAAGCATGTTGCATAAAAGAACATATCATATGACTCCTTTTTTTATGAAATTTCCAGAAAAGAAAATCTTTATAAACTAATATTTGACTAAGGCTGCCAGTGACAGTGGTGAAAAGAATGAGGAGTGACTGCTAATGAGTATGTGGTTCCTTGGGGGTGAGAAATATATGGTAAAATTAGATAGTGTTGATGGTTGCATAGACATCTATACTAAAAACCATATACACCTCAAATGAGTGAATTACCTACTATATGAGCTATAGCCTAATAAAGCTGTTAAAAATACTAAATCTAGTAATCATTTCTACAAAAATAAAAGACTATACAGTAGCTTCCATTAGAAGATTTTTCTTTTTTGGCTGCATGCATCATGCAGGAGTTCTCGGACCAGGGATCAAATATGCACCACATCAGTGACAATGCCAGATCCTTAATCCACTAAACAACTTCCCATTTGATCCCTGGACCCATTGCCAGGAACTAATGAATCCACAGCTGCAGCCAAAAATAAATAAATAAATAAATAATATTCCATCCCTAAATGGAAGACATGTCAATGTTCTATTAATAATTACTACTTTAGAGTGACTTTAAATCCCTATTTGTCATGATTAAAATTTCAACTTGTCACCATTGTATTCTATAATTTAATTTATATGGGTCATACAAAAATACTCAGAAATTGGGTTATCAGGAAACAAACAGCTTGAGAAAGGTCACCTGCTTCTAATCTATGAAATAGTTCCATAGAATCTGATGAAGGAGCCAAGCACAGAGCACAGTCAGGAACAAAGATTCTATGTGCTCTTGGAGTCCCATGTGACCAGGGTGAATCAGGGTGAGAAAATTGAGACACTATGCAGGGAGCCAAGGAGATACTGGAGGCCAAGGAAGGGAACTAGCCTGAAGGCACAGTTCCGAAGGCAGGGTTCCTAACTGAGGAAAAAAAAGCCTACCCGCTGGCACAGTTCCGAGGGCAGGTTTAGGAACAGGGAAAAGGGGCTTACCCAGGGGCACAGTTCCAGAGCAAGTTCTAAAAATGATGAGGCTCACCTGCTAACCCAGCAACAATGGCAACAGTAACAAAATGAAGGCTTTGCACAATAGTGCAAGAATAAAAATTGCTTCTGGGAAAATTCAGTCTTTCCTGTTATTTACTTATTATTCAGCCTTTTCTGTTATTTGTTTGTTATTCTTTGTTATTTTTCTATATTGTTTTGTGATTCAATAAAATTGGAACCACAAAAATTGGACAGTAATAAAATAATAAGAGTTTCACCCTGGTGAAATTCCCCCTATTCAGATCTAATGTAAGCAAAAACAAAGTGTTCACTGGTTTGTTACAAGTAAGAATAGGTTTTAGAGTTAGGTCATTGTGGAGTGTATAATAGGTTAGAATAGGTTAGACATACATTGTTCTTGATGGAAAAAAATAATAATCTTGCTTTTAATACGTTTTGTAGGAGGCTTTTAAGTTTTATGAAATTAAAGTTGCTTTGATATAAAAAATATTTTCTCATACCATCCCCTGACCATAACGCTTTGAAGTTAGTACCCCAAGCTTTAATCGGAAAAATGAATTTTTGTAAATGTTAAATTCTTGTGCTTGTGACCTTTCTAGTTGATAAAGATTAGCTTAAAACAATAATGGGTGGTGCTTGCTAAGAGTAACCACAAGACATTTTATACCGAATTACCTTATTTTCATATAATGCTTTTTCCACATAATGTTTTGTACCCATTATAATTTTACATGATGCATTGTATCCGTTAGTTTTAATTAAAATTCTTAGAACAAAATGTATGTCTACTGTACCATATAGTCTAAAATTTAACCTTTGAGAATATGATGTAAGCACTGTGATGTAAGTTACAATTAAGCTGTCTATATAAACTGTTACCTATGGTAATAAAATTTGAGCAGTCCAGCACCCTGAAAGAATGGACAAAGAGGCTGTCTCCGTGTGCTTCGTCAACACTATCCATCCCCGGATGGATACCCTGGCTGCTGGAGCTGGACTCCAGCGACCCTAAACCTTCATATTCTCTGAAGCTATGGACTAGCAGAGTCCTTCCTTTACCCTTGCTCCAAAATAAGTTTTCCTGAACAGATTAAGATGGCAGAATAGAAGGACTGGGACAAAACTTCTCTCCTAGAAACAACAAAATTCACAACTAAAAGCTGAGCAATCCCCACCCAAATGGACCAGAAACCTTAAAAAAGATACCCTACTCCAGAGGACATAGAGGAGGCTACATCAAGAGGGAGGAGGGGTGATTCCATGATATAAACAACCCCATACCTCCTTGGTGGGAAGCTCCACAGACTGGAAACTAACTGGTTCACAGAGAGAGACTCACCTACAGGAGTGAGAGTACTGAGCCACACATCAAACAGTCACGTGTGGGGATCTGGCACTGCGAAAATGAGCCCTAGAGCATCTGGCATTGAAGGCCAGTGGGGCTTGTGTACAGGAGCTCCACAGGACTGGGGGAAACAGAAACCCCATTCTTAAAAGGTGCACACGGACTTTCACTTGCACTGGATCCCAGGGCAAAACAAAGTCTCCAAGGGAATCTGGGTCAAACCTGACTGCAGTTCATGGAGGACATTCTGGGAAAATGGACGAATGTGGCTTGTTGTGAGGGAGGGACATTGAAGGCAAAACTCTCGGGACTATTCAGCAGGGAATATTCAGCAGCCATGCCTTTCTCTGGAGGTGGCCATTTTGGGAAAATCTGGCCCCACCTGGCAGTCAGTGCTGAGAAGCCCCAGGGCAAACAACAACCCAGGTGGGATCACAGAACCACCCCTCAGTAAAAAGGCTGCCTAAAGACCCCTCAGTCACACAGCTGCCTCTAATCCCATACAGAGACTAAGCTCCACCCACCAGAGGGATTAGAATCAGCTCCACCTACCACTGGGCAGGAATCAGCCCCTCCCATCAGGAAGCCTACAGCAAGCTCCCATACTGACTTCAGCCACAAGGGGGGCAGACACCAGAAGAAAGAGAGGCTACAACTCTTTTATCTGCAAAAAGGTCACCACACCAAAAACCTATAAAAATGAAAAGACAGAGAACTATAACTCAGATGAGGGAGAAAGGAAAAACCACAGAAAATCAGCTAAGTAATGAGGAGATTCTTAGCCTCCAGGAAAAAGACTTTAGACAGTTGATGCTGAAGATGATGCAAAACATTGGAAATAAACTGGAGGCAAAGATGGATAACGTACAGGAAACACTGAGCAAAGATATACAAGATAGAAAACTTAAACAAGAAGAGATGCAAACTACAATAACTGAAATAAAAAATTCAGTAGAAGCAGCTAACATCAGAATACAGGAGGAAGAAGAATGAATAAGTGAGGTGGAGGACAGATTAGTGGAAATTATGGATGGAGAACAGAAAAGAGAAAGAGGATTGACAACAAATGAAGAGAATCTCAGAGATGTCTGGGACAATGTGAAACGCAGCAACATCCATATTATAGGGGTGCCAGAAGAAGAGAGAGAGAAGGGGACAGAAAAAAATATTCCAAGAGATAATAGCTGAAAACTTCCCTAAAATGGGCAAGGAACCATTCACTCAAATCCAGCAAGCACAATGAGTACCATATAAAATAAACCCAAGGAGGTATACACCAAGACACATATTAATCAAACTGACCAAAATTAAAGACAAAGAGAAAATCTTGAAAGCAGCTAGGGAAAAGAAACAAGTAACTTACAAGGGAACCCCAATAAGGTTATCGGCAGATTTTTCAGCAGAGACTCTGAAGGCCAGAAGGGAGTGGCATGATATACTTAACGTGATGAAAGGAAAAAACCTCCAACCAAGATTACTTTACCCAGCAAGTATCTCATTCAGATTTGAAGGAGAAATCAAAACCTTCACAGATAAGCAAAAGTTGAGAGAATTCAGCAACACTAAACCAGCCTTACAACAAATACTAAAGGAACTTCTCTAGGCAGAAAAGAAAAGACAGCAACAGGATTTAAAAATTCCCCAAATGACAAGGCTCCCCAGTAAAGGTATATATACAGTAAAGATACAAAATCATCCATGCACGATTATACCATCAAAATCAGAAATCATGAGAAGTGGTGGGTATAAATGCAGGACACTGGAGATGAACTTGCAATTAAGAGAACAACAACTTAAAATGATCTCATATACATATAGACTCATATCAAAACTTCAGAATAACTGCAAACCAAAAATCTACAATTGATACACAAACAAGGAATCTCTGAAGAAGAAATATATCTCATAGTAAATAAATGCATAATCCACCATGAAGGGGGTCATTTGACATCATTCTTTTTTTTTTTTTTTTGGTCTTTTTTTTTTGTCTTTGTTGTTGTTGTTGCTATTTCTTGGGCCGCTCCTGTGGCATATGGAGGTTCCCAGGCTACGGGTCCAATCGGAGCTGTAGCCACCAGCCTACGCCAGAGCCACAGCAACGCGGGATCCGAGCCACGTCTGCAACCTACACCACAGCTCATGGCAATGCCTGATCGTTAACCCACTGAGCAAGGGCAGGGACCGAACCCGCAACCTCATGGTTCCTAGTTGGATTCGTTAACCACTGAGCCCCAACAGGAACTCCAGACATCATTCTTTTAATTCCAAAGTCTTCTTAGATCTGATTCTGATTTCCTTTCCATCAAAGAATTTATGATAATTATAATTAAATAATACCACTGTACAATTAAATAATATAGGTCTACAATTGTATTATTAATAACCATTTCTCTCCATGGTACTATGTAAAGTCTATAATGTCTTGTTTATCACATGACCTAGAATGGTGTAATGCCTTTATTGAAGAATCAATGAGATGTAACAAATTGTGAGGACATATTTATATAGTTACACTGTTTTTTAACCAACTTAGGCATTTTATATGTTAGTTATTTTCAGAGGGTATTTTATTTTTGTTATTCTTACCAGTTATTCTTTTTATTATGCTATATAAAATATTTAATGGTATATAAGGCTTTCTTCTTTATAAATTTTAGTTGCATAATACACACAATTTTAATATAATGCTAATTTTTAAAGTAAAATTGAAATGTAATAGATAATACTAAATAGTAAAGATGAAAGCCATACAAAATGGGATAAAGTATAGAATAAATATCTTATTTGTCTCAGCATATTTTCCATTCCACTTCTCCAAAGTGAGTCACTTAATATGTTTCTTAAGATCCATGATATAATAATCTGTGTGAATGTAGTTGTGTTTAAATAGGTGTATTTTATTTTGAAAAAAAAATTAAGAGAACAGGCATTCTTCCTAAACCATGCTAACCAATCACTAGATATTATTGAACATGAAAAGAAAATTGTATACAGTGATGAATATATTTGCTTTGGAATTAGTTAACTAGCTAGTTACCTACAATTATAAAAGAGCTATGAAGATACAGCTGAAGGGTAAGATTTAAAATTTTCTTTAATTACTGTATGATAGATAGTTTCTTACCACTATGCACTCAGAATTGTCAATTCAAACTCTTTCCAATTTGAATTCCACCAAGTTTTCTTAATTAGTTTCTAACAAGATTTTATTCATTAATGGAGTTTTTATTATTGTTGTAAATAAAAATAATTATGGAATATGTGCACACTCCTCAAATAATATAAATAAATAAATAAATAAATAAATAAAATAAAATTAAGTATAGGAATTCCCGTTGTGGCTCAGCAGTTTAAGAAGCCGACATAGTCTTTGTAAGGATGCAGGTTCAGTCCCTGGCCTCGTTCAGTAGGTTAGGGATCCAGCATTGGCTTCGGCTCCAGTTCCAGCATTGCTATGGCTATGGCATAGATTGTCAGCTGCAGCTTCAATTGGACCCCTAGCCCAGGAACTTGCATATGCTGCAGTATGATACCTCCAGAGATATTCTAGAGGAGAATACATGACAGAAAAGATATAACTATAGCTTTTAGAAATCCGCTACCTAGATATATTAGAATGAAAATTTAGATCTTATAACTTAAAGAAAATCTTGAAAGCAGTCAGAGTAAAAATAAACTGGTTACCCATAAAGAAATAAGAATAGAATTGGCAACAATGGATGCTATAAGGCAATATCTTGGAAGTTCTGAGGGATAATTATTTTGATCCTAGAATTTAATTTTTTTTTTTACTTTTTTTTCTTTTTTGGCTGCACTTGAGGCATGCAGAAGTTCCCAGTCCAGGGATCCAACCAGCACCACAGCAGTGACCTGAGATGCTGCAGTGACGGTGCTGGATCCTTAACCTGCTGCACCACAACGGAAATCCTGATACTAGAATTTTATATACAGCCTCCCTATCATTCAATTTTGAGAGTGGAATGAAACATCTTTGTTTAGCACCTCTAAATTGTTTTTACCAGACAGTGCAAGATTTCTCAGTGTCTGGATATGTGAATTATTTTTGAAAGAATGATTTGAGTTGGAAAACATGAATTGGCAAATATTTGACTATAGCAAAATAAAAATGAGTCAAGAAGGAAGAAAAAAGAAAACAAAGCTAAGTAAATACTGTTGAATACTGCAAAAAAAAAAGGAATTAATAATCCAGCTCAATCCCACATAATGTCAATATGTAAGGATAGAAGTAGAAGGTAGAATAGGAAACTGAATGCATATTAAGGTTCTTGTTTATTGGGGTAGGGTGTGGAGTTAGAGAAAAAGATGTAGATATTATTGATAACTACACGCTTATGAAAAATAAATTTAAATAATGTGACAGGGACAACAACAATATGAAGCAAACAGTAAATTATTTGCAGCATGATATTTATGTTACAGCCTATAAAGTAGGTCCATCTGAAAAATGGTACCCCTATTCTTAGCATCACTAATCTCAATTTGAAAGAGTTATTTATGAGAGTTCCTGCTGTGGCTCAGCAGAAACAAATCCCACTAGGAACCATGAGGTTGCAGGTTCGATCCCTGGCCTGGCTCAGTGGATTGTGGATCCGGCATTGCCATGAGCTGTGGTGTAGGTTGCAGACGTGCTGTGGCTCTGGTGTAGGCCGGTGGCTACAGCTCTGATTAGACCCCTAGCCTGGGAAACTCCATATGCTGTGGGTGAGGCCCTAAAAAGACAAAAAAAAAAAAGAATGAAGTAAAATAAAATAAAATATGACAAATGAACTTATCTGTGAAACAGAAACGGACTCATAGACGTAGACAACAGACTTGTGGTTGCCAAGGGGATGGGGGAGGAAGTGGGATGGATGGGGAGTTTGGGTTGGTAGATGCAAACTGTTATGTATAGAATGGATAAACAATGAGATCCTGCTGTAGAGCACAGGGAACTGTATTCAATATCCTGTGATAAACCATAATGGAAAAGACTATGAAAAACAATGTAAATATATGTATAACTGAATTCCTTTGCCATACAGCAGAAATTAACACAACATGGTAAATCAACTATACTTCAATAAAATACTATTTATTAAAAGCAAAAACATAAAATAAAAAAAATAAACAAACAAAAAATAAAATAAGTGTTCCTTGGAGAATGTACCTCACCTGAAACAGGATTCTCAAAAGACAGATGTTCAGATGTTCCCTTCTTAAAATCAGATGCCACAACATTCGTAATCGCCAGGCCAATATATAGACTCAAAGTTCAGCATAACACAAGTAAAGCTCTGAATATGGAAGGAAATAGCCTACACCCCAAATGTATTTGCAGGACTTCATTAATATGAACTTTTGTGATCCAGGAAAGCACTTTGGAGGAATCGGCCTTGAAACTGTTAGATTTATGTGGTGGGAAGAACCTAATTCTGGTAAAAATATTCTGGATTTTGAAAGGGAACCTGAGGCTCAATATTTTGGCACCCTCCACAGGTTGCCATTTCCATGGAGCTTGGAGAGGCTTATAGGTTATAGCAAATTACATGCAGGTGCATGAGCTTCCTGGAGAGAGGACAGGTTTACAAGAGATCAGTTTTCCAGAGGGAAACTATGTGTTGAGGAAAGGGAAATGAATTTCTTGAGAATGACTGAATGCAATATCTAATCTGTCCCCTAAAATAATATCATAATCTTCAGCTAGAGTGAAGGCTTCTGAAGGCCACATCATAAATTAAGTTTTGATGCAAGACTGTCTCTGAGTAGGTTTGGCAAGTCAATGAATGTATCTTACAATTATTTCCCTATTCTTTGAATAGATCAATTGAATATATGTACACACAGCATCTGAAAAAAAAACTCATGTATATTATACTATAAGATCCCCTACATCACAGACAAAATAAAATCATATTTAAAATGAATTTCAAGGATAAAAGCAAGTCTAAAAGATTTGAAGGATTCTGGTTCTCCATAATTTTATCATCTAATTACCTGGTCTGACCCATACAACAAACACATGTTGCATATGGTCATGGACTTCTATGATACCACTTAGTAGTATCCTCAATGGAAACCTCAGTACAAGCTATATTAACTCTATTAGAGCATCTAGCACTTGGCTTGGAGCCCTTCTCCAAGTCCACCTCGGACTGTTGCCCTTAAAGTCAACCAGTTGGCACAGGAATCTGGACTAACCACCCATGGAGACTCTCAACTCTGTGTGTGACACCCAGCCTCTACTGAGGGATTGCAAACCAAGGAAACTAGGACCATCAGTGCACCATATGCAAACAAGAAGGACCCTGGAATAGGGAATGCCCTCACAGCCCCTGAGGGGGTAGAAATGGAAGATCCCAGCCACTACCCTCAAAGGCAGATGGTCCAATCAGATGAATAATGGTGGAGCCAAAGGCTACTAAGTTGTCACTCCAATTGACCTCTGAGGAGCCCTGGCTGACATGGTTCATAAGGTAAAGGCCTTTCAAATTCTTAGTCCATGTCCATGCCACCTACTCAATTCTGAACACCAGATCAGGCGAACTTGCTCACCAGAATTATAAAATTATGGGGGTAGCAGGCAAGGCCTCAAAATAGGTATTCACAGAGCCATTAGAATGTAAATCAGATGAAAATATGCCTATAAATTCCGTCCTGTAAGTCTCCAAATGCCCTATACCTCCGCTAGGAAGAGATATCTTAAAAAACTGGGTGTACTGCCCACCTGATGAAAGACAAGATGGAGACTGGTGTCCCCTTAGAAAGACAAAGGGCATAAGATGATAATGTGAATGGCTGAGGACCAACCTCCCTGGAGTAAATCTCAAGGTCTGGGCACAGGGACAGGTGGGACGAACTATAGGAGATACTCCCAGAATTCATCAATGGAAAACTTGCCCAATAGAAAACAGTATGTACTCTGTCAGGAGGTCTTTTTTGAACATTGAACCTGTTACAAAACTTAACTGACCAGTGCTTTATCAGACCATTTCACAATCAGCCTATAGTACCCTCAGTCTGCTCATGAAGAAACCCAATGGAGAATTCTGGATGGGACAGGACCTCAGGCCAGTCAATGAAGCCACTAAGAATATACATTAAGGAGTCTCTAATCCCTACACCCTGATAACCACTCTGTCATACACTTGGATCTGTATTCTGTGTTAAATTTAAAAGATGACTTCTTTTGTATCCCATTAGCCCCACAATCATGAGGAATGTTTGCCTTTTGAGTGGCAGAATCTAAACACAACAAAAACAATAATACTGTTCACCAGTCCTGCCCCAGGGTTCAAAACTCAGGAGGAAAATTAGCTACAGATCCCCCACAATCTCTGAGGAAAATTAGCTAAAGACCTAAAAGAGCCATATCTGGAGTAGGAACCCTCTTCCAAGTATGTAGATGACATTCTGATCTCCAGTCTTATGTAATGGTTAATTGAGGTCATGGTAAATCCTGGCATGGAAAGTACAATCAGTCAGATAGTGGAGACGTGCCCCATCTGCACAATGAACAACCCCATATCAGATCCCTAAGAGGCCCCCAGATAAGGCCCCTTCAGGTCAGAGGGAAATATGCTGGAGAAAACTGGCAGATTTTACTGTCTTGCTGAGAGTCCTGGGGAATTTCAGGTATCTCTGGGACTATGGACACATTTTCTGGGTGTGTAGAAGGACTTCCTGCTAGATCTGAAATGGCAGCTGAAGTGGCTCAGGCTTTACTGAAATAATCCCCAGGTTTGGGCTCCAAAGTCTCTACAAAGGGATAATAATCCAGCATTTGTGTCTCAAGTGACAAAAGGATAATGAGTTCCCCGTAAATAAAATGGACCTCAGTCATCAGAGAAAGTAGATCCAATCAGACCTTGAAAGGGGCCTTAGCCAAGCTACCTAAAAAACTCTAGAAAACTGGGTCAAGTTGCTTCTGATTAATCTGCTCTGCAGGCAGTTAGCCCCAAGCGATAAGTTACAGTTAAATGCATTTGAACTCCTGTAGGGTAGACCTATTGCCCAAGCCCAAGAGAAGGGACACCTTAACATTCCTGAAGTGAAACCACTCAAATCCGCCTTCCAGGTAGAAGAAATCGCGAAAGCTCTCACATGATATTTAAATTAGATGCTGCCTGCCCCAACCAACTCAGCAGGACAGAAAGCAGAGAGGCATTTGTCACCAGCAAAGCCCTTTAACAACTTTTGATAAATAAAAACAGAATCTGCTAATAAAATGCAGGATCACCTTTTCCGTTGCCTTCGTGTGTAATCCAGTTTTCCTTGCCCACTTGCAGAGTGTGGTGTGTAGAGACCCGGCGCTTTGGACTGGAGCTCCTCCTGCGAAAGGGCCTGATCACACCTCAGCCCAGTGACCTTGCGCTGAAGCACTTGGTATGACACTGCAATTCAAGATAGCGAGCGGCCTGGGGAGAAGTGCTGTGCCCAGCCTGACCCCTGGAGCCTGAGCTGCTCATAGGTCCTGGCCTCACGAACTCCGCCCCCTCCCCTCCCCATGCTGATGAGAACTCCTCACCCTCCCCTCCCTGCTGAGGAGAACCCCATCCACTGCCTTCACCCTCCTTGAGAACCCCGCCCACTGCCTGTCTGTCAGGACGAACCTGTGCACTAGGAAACCACAGCATGCCTCTCTGTTTTTTTGTTTTGTTTTGTTTTGTTTTTTGTCTTTTTAGGGCCACACCAGGGCATATGGAGGTTCCAAGGCTAGGAGTCCATTCGGAGCTGTAGCTGCCGGCCTACACCACAGCCACAGCAACGCCAGATCTCAACTGCATCTACAACCTACACCAAAGCTCACAGCAATGCTGGATCCTTAACCCACTGAGCACGCTGATGCATCGAATCCACGTCCTCATGGATACTATTCAGGTTTGCTACCACTGAGAGACTACAGGAACTGCATGCTTCTCTATTCTTTGATCAAAGTATAATGCTTCCAGAGTTCCAGTTGTGACTCAGTGCTGGTACCCGACAAGTATCCTTGAGGATATCCTTAGATCCCTGGCCTTGCTAAGTGGGTTAAGGATCTAGTGTTGCCTTGAGCTGAGGTGCAGGTCGTAAAGGAAGTCTGGATCCTGAGTTGCTGTAGCTGTGGCATGGGCTGGCAGCTACAGCACAAATTCCACCGTAGCCTGGGAACATCCATATGCCACAGGTGCAGCCTTAAAAAGAAAATAATACTAATAATGATAATAATAATAATAATAATAAAAGAACAAAGCTTCCCTTTGCGTTTGAACTGAACCCAACTCAAAGAGTCCGTAATAATATCACGTATAAACTTCTAACCAGTAGGGAAGGGAAGTGGATAAATCGATCTTTCCTTTTCCTAGTTATTTAGATTGTTTGGAAAAGGAAAGCATACTCTCTATTAGAAGGTCCAATGACATCAAGAAAGCATCTGTGGTGGGCAGCTTGTAAATTCCCTCTCAAAGTATGAAACAGTTTCTTTTTGGACATTGTATTAAAAAGAAGGGAGGGGGGAGGTGAAGGCAGGGAGGAGAAAGAAAATAAAACATTAATGAGGGGAAAGGAAAGGGTATGAATTTGAAAGGAATAAGAAAGAATATTAGCATTCCAGAGTCAGCCTTAAAGGTATACAATCAAAAGGTGAAAAAAAAAAAAAAAATGAAAGGCTGCACCATGATTCATTCCAGGTATGGGCTGGAAGGGAAAATTTTCCCACTAGTTTCTCCAGAAATCAGCAGAGACTCAACTAAAAAGAAACGCAGTGAACCCCAATAGTGCTATGGAGTCCATTCTGTTCCAGTCAAATGGAACTTCTAAAAAAGCAGGACGATTAAAATTCAATACAGAAATACCTGCAAAAAGAGATTTTTGTAATATATATGTTACATTAAATAAGCAAATTATACAAAATATATGCAAATACATATACATATCATGTCAATGAACAAGAAAAATAATCATAAAACAATACATACCTCTGTTTACGAAAGAGCCCTGGATTAGTGTTATGGTCCCAAATGCAACTATTAACAGGTTTTTAGAATTAGCTAATTAAAAACAGTTTACAGGTTTTTTTAAACTTTTTTAATTTTTTTATTTTTTTTGTCTTTTGTGTTTTTAATGCTGAACCCATGGCATATGGAGGTTCCCAGGCTCGGGGTTTCATCGGAGCTGTAGCTGCTGGCCTACACCACAGCCGCAGGAATGCTAGATTCAAGCCACATCTGTGACCTACACCACAGCTATGGCAATGCCATATCTTTAACCCACTGAGCGAGGCCAAGGATTGAACCCACTACTACGTGGTTCCTAGTCGGATCGTTTCCACTGCACTACAATGGGAACTCCATACATGTATTTTCTTTGTTTTAAACAAATTGAAAAGTCACCTGGAAATTAAATCTCTGTCAATTCTCTAAAGTGGTTCTGATTATGGAGGGAGACTTTGGGGGAAGGCTTTCCCCAGGGTCATTAACCTTTTAAATCATTCTCTTTAAAGTGACCCAACAAGAAGTAGGATAAACAGCATTTGTTGCCAAAAGTACTATGAAATGACAGGTTTCAGCTGGTGAGAAACAGACTGGGAGCAACAAAGACATGACTTCTACCAAACTTTGAGGTTTTTGTCAGAGATTCTTTGAAATTAATTATTCACAATTCTTAAGGCATCACTCTTAACTTTATTTTGGAAAAGCACACCCAAATTATCAGAAGAGAGAGAAAAATAAAACAAAACTCAAGCCCAGGGCAATACTGGTGAGATATTTTTTCTTCTAAAATTAGTATTAAACTTTGTGGACAAAGAGGATTTAATCAAATATCTATATTTGATTGCTTGTGATATAATTTCAAGATACTGTATAATTATAATTTTATGGATGATGATAAGATAATGAAGTGCATCCATACAAGCCTATGAGAGGGTGTATTCCTGATTATGAGTAAGAAAATGCCAGAATTTCAAAGGAAAGTGAGGCATTATCATGTTGAAATGCTCAGAAAGGGGAGGAAGGTATTGATTCACGGGGAAAGAGGAATTTCTCATGGGCATTAGAGAATGGACGATGGAGGCACAATTGTTAGGCTTGTGTTTAAATGCAGTTTCTAGATAAGAACCAAGGAACATTATTCACAGTTGTCAAAAACTGCTATGGGGAGTTCCCGTCGTAGCGCAGTGGTTAAGGAATCTGACTAGGAACCATGAGGTTGTGGGTTTGGTCCCTGCCCTTGCTCAGTGGGTTAACGATCCGGCGTTGCCGTGAGCTGTGGTGTAGGTTGCAGACGCGGCTCGGATCCCGAGTTGCTGTGGCTCTGGTGTGGGCCAGTGGCTACAGCTCCGATTGGACCCCTAGCCTGGGAACCTCCATATGCCACGGGAGCGGCCCAAAGAAATAGCAAAAAGACAAAAAAAAAAAAAAATGCTATGATTTGAGCTCTCTTAAAAGGAAAGGCTCTCTCAGTGGGGAATAGTATATTTTCTGCAATTCAGGAGGAAAAACAAAAGGGTAACATAAACATGTAAAACAAGGGAATGTGTTTGAGTGTGATTTTGAATTATTATTATTACCTTATTCTTGTTATCATTATTTTGTCTTATATAAGAGAAGACGCTAATATAATTAAATAGACTAATATAAGTCTAACATACAGATCTGAGGAAACACAGCCCTGTAGTTTCCCATAAGCTCGAAAAGCCAGGCCCAACATTGCTGCAGGGGATAGAGGAGAGCCCAGTGTTCAATAGGGACTGTAAGCCCTGAACTTGAACTTGACAGATCTTTGGAAGACATAATTCCTGATGCTTACCTAAGACAGCATGCAATTCTACCCCAGCCCAGAACTAAAGGAATTGTTAACATTGGTAGCTTGGTTTGAAGAGTCACTTCTGAGCCCATTTAATCAAAACTATGTCCCAAAGCCCTTTCCACACATAGTTTGCAGTGACCTTACTAGAGTGTTTAAACTTTCACTAAGTGGAGAGGCATAACTTAATAAATATGAAAGAGTGGTGAGATTAAGAGCAGAGTTGTTTCTCCCCCCCAACTTATTTATTTCTTTACATTAAGAGACGAATGTGGGAGTTCCCGTCATGGCACAGTGGAAACAAATTCAACTAGGAATCATGAGGTTGCGGGTTTGATCCCTAGTCTCACTCAGTGGGTTAAGGATCTGGTGTTGCCATGAGCTGTGGTCTAGGTCACAGATGAAGCTCAGATCCAGTGTGGTTGTGGTGTAGGCTGGCAGCCACAGCTCTGATTCAACCCCTAGCCTGGGAACCTCTGTATGCCATGGGTGCCGTCCTAAAAAAAAAAAAAAAAAAAAACAAAGAGTCTACTGTGGAATGTTTAAAATACCAAGGCAAAATAATTCCTGGGGAATCCTGAAACACAGTTTGAAGATGAAATTTCCCTTTCTTTCATTGCAAATCCAACAGCTCCTGGTGTATCTTCAGAAGTTTTTTTTTTTTTTTTTTATTGCATTCACTTCCTTTGTTTCTGCCTCCTTTTCAGAGTCTGATGGTTTTCCAAACTGAAAGAATTGATTTGATTCCATAGTAGAAATAGCAGTTAATATTATATAAACTTTCTTATTTTGCAAATGGAATAACAGAAGCCCAGGAAGCTAAAGGATTTATTTAGAGATACAGCAACCATATCTCAGAATCCAGATTTGTATAATTTTGATTTACCTTCTTCTACTCCACACTACTTCTTGACCATAAAAGCTTTATATTAAATAGGGGATCAAAAATTCATGCATGCAAAGATCAGAATTTTCAAAGGAGAAGCTTCTGCCGGCTTATCAAGTCCCAACTAATTGAGCCCTCATGGCAGTATTCAGAAGGGAAAATGTCGGGAGTATGTTTTGACTTCTGTATACAAAGTAAGATGCTAAATTTTATAAGTTAGAGAAAAACAAATATGGTATCACTTATATGTGAAATATGAAAAATAAACAAACCAGAAAATATAACAAAAAAGCAGACACACAGATCTAGAGAACAAATTAGTGGTTGCCAGTGGGGAGCAGTGGGGAGGGGCACTTCAGATCTCAGGGAGTGGGAAGTACAAAACAGTAGGTTAGGTGTAAGATAGGCTCGAATTGATATTGTATAACACAGGGAATATAGACAGTATTTTGTAATAACTAAACAGAAATTATCATTTTAAAATTTTATGAGAATAAGATCATTTTTTCAAAATATAAACATTACCATATCCTCAAACTCAAAAGGTATCTCAAATTTAGGTTGAGTGCCTTTGAAGGATTACAAAGAAGTAAATTGTTAGAAACAAAGGAAAGAACCTTAATGAAAGATGAGGGAGGTGAACTCAGGGTTAGGTGTGTGCTTAGAGGAGTTTATTTCTCTAGACTCTGTTTCCTCATCAGATGTAAATGACTAGACTATCATTCTGAAGTAAGATGATCAGAACATGGATTTCAATTTTTTTGTTATACAAGTCAACCTGCTGGAAGCACCTTTTATTTTTTTCTCCATTTTTAACTATTCTGCTGATTCATTTCATTTATTTTGAGTTATACATAAATGTTGGTGGTCTTTGTTATATTTTTCTTTCACATTAGTTAATGATCTCTTGGGAATTTGGCCTTCTAGAGTAACTCCATGGAGAAGATAAACAATGTAACTGAATTTGTTTTCTGGGGTCTTTCTCAGAACCTCAAGGTTGAGAAAGTGTGTTTCATCGTGTTCTCTTTCTTCTACTCTGTCATCCTTCTGGGAAACCTGCTCATCATGCTCACAGTTTATGTGGGCAAACTTTTCAAGTCCCCAATGTATTTCTTTCTCAACTACCTGTCTTTTGTGGACGTTTGTTACTCTTCAGTCATAGCTCCTAAGATGATTGTTGACTTATTGGCCAAGACCAAAACGATCTCCTATGATGGGTGCATGTTGCAGCTCTTTGCGGCACACTTCTTGGGTTGCACTGAGATCTTCATCCTTACTGTAATGGCCTATGATCGTTATGTGGCTATCTGTAAACCCCTACACTATATGACCATCATGGACGGAGAGAGATGCAATAAAATGTTGCTGGGGACCTGGTTAGGTGGGTTCTTGCACTCCATTATCCAAGTGGCTCTAGTAGTCCAACTACCCTTCTGTGGGCCCAATGAGATCGATCACTACTTCTGTGATATTCACCCTCTGCTGAAACTTGCCTGCGCAGACACATACGTCATTGGTGTCGTTGTGATAGCCAACAGTGGTATCATCACTCTGGTGAGCTTTGTTATCTTGATAATCTCCTACATCTTTATCCTGGTGTACCTGAGAAAGCAGTCAGCAGAAGGCAGGCACAAAGCTCTTTCCACCTGTGGCTCCCACATTGCTGTGGTCATCATCTTTTTTGGTCCCTGTACATTCATGTATATGCGTCCTGAAACTACCTTTTCAGAGGACAAGATGGTGGCTTTGTTTTATACCATCATCACCCCTATGTTAAACCCCATGATTTATACACTGAGAAATGCAGAAGTAAAAAATGCAATGAAGAAACTGTGGGGCAGGTGGATTTTCTGGGAAGTAAAGGTAAATAGTTGGAAGTAACAATACAAGGTGGATGAACTTCAATGTTCTCATCTGCACAGGGAAGGCAATAATAACCTCATAGGGATGTTTTTGGAGGAGCAAATGAGAGAATAAAATGGTCTATAGAAGTAAGATATTTTAAAATCACTCTTACTTTATTGGTTTGAAAAGTCTATAAGCATAATTTTCTAAAATATCAAGGACAAAGAAATCTCATTAAACTCAGAAGTTCAGCATGATCATACTCAGCACCATGATTTTCTCCTCCCCATTTCCCCATTTGCCAATGTCTTTAAAGAATGAGAGTCCTCTGTGAAGTAAGGCTGTTTTCTAGTATTTAAAACCATGATCGTTACATACTGTGCACTCAAAAGTATATGCTGTATGAATGAAAAGCTACATGGAAGATGACATAGATCTGAGGTGTTCTGATACAAATCCTCTAAAACAGTGAAAACTAAGTTTCCTGAGGTTGGGATGGTGGGCTATATGTGCAGAACGTCAACGAGATAAAGAACAGATTTGGCAAACAAAAGACCTATCCTTGTCCTCTGGTTTGGAGAAAAAGGTTTTTTCTTTCTCTAGCTCAGTTTCTTCACCCAAACAATAAGTTGGAAAAAACTACCTCTAAGATCCCCAGTTTAACCTTAACATCCCATGAATGCACTTCTGCTAATTGACTCATCTTTACTAGTACTCTGTAGCTAGAGAACCTGTCCCTATTAATGTAAAGTGACTAACAGGAAATGCTCATGAAACTGAAGGAAAACAAAATATTTCTAATGAATACATGATTGTGCCTCAATCAAGAGGGTCAACACAATTTGCTGAAATGCATGGTTGGGAAATCATATTCCCTCCACTGTTTGAACCAAGCAACTTTACTGAAAACCGTGAGCCATTTATCACTGCTTCCTTGATTAGCATGACCTGATTTCCAACTGTGGATTCTAGAGACATTTGCTCTGAACAAATAAACATATCTTTCTCATGTGAACTGACACTTCCTGGTGCTATATTCCTCCTTCACTTCACCCAACCTGAGATCACATCACTGATTATCTCTCTGCAAGTGTTTCATTGTTTTTTCGATAAATCTTATTATTCAAGTTGCTGCCCATACCTGGGTCTGTGTTTATTGTTGTGGAGTGTGTGTGTGTGTGTGTGTGTGTATACAAGTGTGTGTGTGTGTGTGTGTGCATGTGTGTGTATTTTGCACTCACACATTAGGTTGAGGAATGTAATGTAGTCCTTTAAAAAATGATCTCTAATGATAAGGCATTCACAGAATTAAGATAAGAAAGATCAAAATGAAGCAAGATACCTGGATTCAAAGTCACAATTAGGAGTCCCTTGCCCTGGGCCACACAAACCCATGGTTATTGTCCCTACTCGGACATATACTCACTGAATCTACATGAACCTCCATTTGCTCAATTTTAAAGTGGTCCATAGGTTGGTACTTCTGAAACTTGTCTGATCATTGAAATCATCTTGAGAGGTTCCCGAATAGATAAAAGCATCTATTACAAGAATTTCTGATCCAGTAGGCTAGTGTTAGGGGGTCTAAACAAATCTGCCATTTTAACAATCTTCTCTGATAATTTTTATCCAGGCAATGGTACATCCAAGACCTTAGACTTGGAAACACTGGAGCTTGTTGATGTTCTTAGAGCACAAGGGGTTTATGGATCAATAAAACCCCAAGAGCCTTACTTTCAGATATATATTTCTATATTTCTGCTGTAACACAAAGAGACCTAAACTTGAAGTAAATTTATAAAATTCTGGAATGAATAAATGATTCCCTTTATGTCTCTGCACTAAAGACGTGACTATCAAGGGACATTAGGGATATTGATGGTCTGAAGTCCCTAAGAAGGTAAAAGCTGACAGATTCAGTACTCTCAAAGATCAACAAAGAATCTATATATGTATTTGTAACTGGGTCACCATGGTGTACAGTATAAAATTGACAGAACACTGTAAACCAGCTATAGTGAAAAAATAAAATAAAAATCATTATATACAAAAAAAGATCAACAAACAGAACATATGAAATTGTTTTCTTGTTTCTACTGTTGCGGAAACTGCAAAAACTGTGGCAACAGAAGGAGACAAACAGCACTCAGAGATAGGGAAAAGCAAGGTTTATTCAGCACCGGTGCAGGCTCAGAGGAGTCACCTCCAGAGTCTGAGCACCAGGTCTTTGTTCTCAGTAACTTTTATACACTACAAGGTCTTGATTTTCCCATGTAAGCATCCCAGACCTCCCCCATCCCCAAGCAGACAGTGTTCCTCCCTAAGAAACTGAGTGGGCAAGGTTACAGAAGTGGAACTGATAAGCAATGTTGGGTACCTGATTAGCAGGGTTGCTGGCTTGGATATAGGGTACACAGTTGTTACATTATTACAAGAAGGGTGGTATAGTGATGAGCATAGCTGGAAAGGCTTGCAACTGCCTTGTTAGCCAAGGGGGAGTTGTTCTTTAGTTAAAACTACATTTCACTCCCCCTCTTGATGTTCAGGGTGCATCTGCACCCTTTACAAATCATCATGAGTCATAACCCTTTGGTAGCCTCTAATAAGTAGCAGGTGGGAGGCTGTTTTTCTTTCAACCATGGTTCTTATAAAACCTTTTATAATACTTATCAGGAGAGGTACAAGGCAGGGAACAAGTAGGCACCCTGTGAGTATAACCATGATTATTCCAACTATTGTCTTAATTCCTCCCAACCAAGAGAACCATTTACCAAAGAGACTGTCTGCATCCCATCCTATCCAAGTTTGTACAGGTACATGGGCTAGTTTAGTCATGCAGTCAGCAATTTCTTCTACCACCTTTCCAGTGTCATCTATTTGTAGACAGCAATTACTTAAGTTAAATTTTCCACAAACCCCTCCTTCAGAAACAAGTAAATAATCCAAGGCCAAGCGATTTCGGTAGATTGCACTGTGCATTTTAGTTTGTTGTTGGGCCAATATAGTCAAGGCCCTTGCAGTTTATTTGTTATAAGTTTCAAAACCGACTGTAGTCTGATGATGCAGTTTAGCATATAGATAGGGGTGCGATATCCCCAAGAGCCATCCTTTGTCCAGGTGGCAGTTCCATAATATTGAATTATCTGTTTTGGGGGCCATTCATCATCTTTCCAGTCTCCAATTTGGAGAGACCCCAGTCTCTCTGGGCACCCTGTGCCCTATATATAGGAACTCCCAGTTGCTCCCATAGTGAAAGTGGGAGCAGGAAGAAGAAAGGTCTGATTTTTCCCAGTACACATGTCCCAGCCCAATTCGGGGGGAGTATGGAATAGACCATTTTTTACAAATCCAATATAATCCCTTTGGTGCCCGCCACTGGATATCAGTACTGATATCTTCCCATGCTTGTCAAAGGAGGGAAAATTTAGACAAGGGATTAGGTTTGGGCTCTGAGAGATTGGCGGATGACCACCACTGAGTTTTTAGGGCAGTTAGATTATAATACCTTAGGCCTAAACATGTTAGGCTTTTAACTGAAACATTAAACCATCCTCCCCACCTCACAAGACAATTTTTCTCAATAATAGTAGTTTTGAGGAGCCATACCCTATCAGTGAGTTGGGGGTATGCAGTCTCATTATGAGGCTGTAATGGGTCCAGTTCTCTGGCTTGCCAAGGACAGTGGTCTCCGGTGTTTGTTCCCCCACATATATAACAAGAGGAGACCTTGAGAGTTTGTGCAATAGTTTCTGCCAGGGCTAAGAACAAGTTCTTAGTTGTGGCCGGAATGGGAGGTGGGGTGTTTCTTATCTCTTTATAAAAGGAATGAAAGACCCTGTGAGAGGCAGCTTGGAGCGCAAACGTGATTCTCTGGAAATGTAGCACAGCTCCAGGGTCAAGGCCTCTTCCGTCAATGTGAATGTTTATTTTGAAACCCTCCTTCCATTTGGGCTCACAGGCAGCCGTTTTCTCAAGCTTTAGCTGTGTGTTGACTGACCAGCTTCCGGTGTGGTCAGAGCAGGGCTTTGAGATCGTCATCTCTTTCTCTGTATTATCAGGCGAAGAGGTCTCTCCGGATTGAGGGCCATCTCCCACTCTCCACGGTTGTCAGCTGGGCCAGCTGGTTTAATTCTGGAATGATGGATCCAAGCATCTATTCCTGTTACTTTAAGAGCAGTGGGGGTGGTTAGAATTACAGTATAGGGGCCCTTCCATACCGGCTTCAAGGGCTCCTTTTTCCAGGCCTTTATCCACACCTGGTCCCCCAGCTTGTGGGGGTGTACTGTTATACCTAAGGACACAGGTATTCTGTCTATGACCCATTTATGTATCTGAGAAATAGTGAGCCCCAGTCCTTGTAATTGTTTATGTAATTCCAAATCTCCCAACTCCCTGGTGTTTCTTTTTAAACTGATTAGTGGAAGTGGCCTTCCATATAAGATTTTAAATGCAAGAATCCTATTCCCGCTCGGGGTGAGCATCTCACTTTTAAGAGGGCCACCGGCAACCTGTCTATCCAGGGCAAGCCAGTTTTCTGACATAACTTTGTCAGGGTCTGTTTAAGGGTTCAGTTCATGCGTTTTACTTTCCCTGAACTTTGAGGGTGATAAGCAGAATGTAGTTTCCATCGAATCTGTAAAGCTTTTGCCACCTGTTGTACTGTTTCGGCCACAAATGCCGGTCCATTATCTGACCCAATGGTCAAAGGCATTCCATATCTGGGAATAATGTCTCTCAGGAGTGCCTCGGTTACTTCCCTTGTCTTTTCAGTTCGGGTAGGGAAGGCCTCTACCCATCCTCCAGGCAGTTATGGTCTGGGTGCCCCTCATCATCTGGCAGAAATGTGGCTGGGTTCAGAGTTTGTACAACCTCCATTTTCACCCATGGATTTCCACATAGTAACCCTTGATATTGAGTCATTCGTGCATGTGTGAGCCAATGGTGGCCCCTGGTATCCATTAGGGTTACAACTGAGTGCGGGACGTTAACATTGAGGTTTTGTCCCAGGGTCAACTTGTCAGCCTCTCTTACCAACAAGGTGGTAGCTGCCAGTGCTCAGAGAGAGGGAGGCCATCCGGCAGCAACTGAGTCAATTTGTTTAGACAGATATGCCACTGGCCTCTGCCAAGGCCCAAATTCTTGAGTTAAGACTCCCAAAGCGTCCCATTTTTTTCTTGAACAAAAAGGTTAAATTCTCTGGTTACATCAGGAAGTCCCAAAGCTGGAGCCTCAGTGAGTTTAGTTTTGATTGTCTGAAACACTGTCTCCTGGCTTGGTCCCCATTTAAGGGGAGCCTTTTTTTTCCCTTTTAGAGCCTCATACAGAGGCCTGGCCAGGTCTGAAAAACTGGGGATCCATATCTGGCAGAATCCTGCTGCCCCTAGGAACTCACGAACCTTCCGGCGGGTGGTAGGGACAGGAATGGCGCAAACTGCCTGCTTCTTTTTAGTCCCCAGCATTCTTCAGCCCTGCATGATGTTGATGCCCAGATACTTGACTTGTTTTTTTGCAGATTTGTGCCTTTTTCTTTCATACCCGATACCCTGCCTCCATCAATAGGGAAAGGAGAGCTCTTGTTCCTTCTAGGCACTGAGCCTCCATGGTGCCAGCTAGTAAGAGGTCGTCAACATACTGTAGCAAAACACAGCCCAGTTTTTGTCCAGGAAATTCAGCTAGGTCAGCAGCTAAGGCGCCGCTAAAAAGAGTGGGAGAGTTTTTGAATCCTTGTAGGAGTCTAGTCCAGGTGAGCTGTTCCTTTGTCCCTGTATGTGGATTCTCCCATTTAAAAGCAAACAAGGGCTCACTGGCAGGTGCCACCTGGAGGCAGAAAAAAGCATCTTTTAAGTCCAGGCAAGTAAACCACTTAGTAGTGGAGGGGATCAGCCCTAGCAGGGTATATGGGTTAGGGACAGACGGGTGTAATGTGACCGTTGTTTCATTTATGGCTCTCAAGTCCTGTACTGGGCGGTAGTCCTGTGTTCCCGGTTTGTTCATGGACAGTAAAGGGGTGTTTCAAGGGGACTGACATTTTATTAACAGTCCATGCTGAAGCAGCCTATCCAGGTGAACCTGGATTCCCAGTCGAGCTTCTCTGGGAATTGAGTATTGCCATAGCTTTACCGGTTGAGCTCCGGGTTTTAGATCAATTAAGACAGGAGAGTGGCACTTTGCCAAGTCCTGGTGGGTTTCCTTCAGCCCAAACCAATGGGTATTTAGTCTCTAGTTCTGGAGGAATGGTCCCCATTTCTGAAGGGGGAGAGTACAAGCACCATTCCTCTTCCCTTTTTACAGCAAGAGCCATGATTAAAGGAGAGGGGGTTCTGTCAATTTAAGTTGGGCCTATCCATCAGTAGAAAAGGAAATTTGTGCCCCCATTTTAGCCAGCAGGTCTCTTCCCATCAGGGGGACTGGGCAGTCAGGCAGGTAAAGAAATTCATGTATTACTTCATGGCCTCCTAACCAACATCGTCGAGGACCGCAGAAGGGTCTGTGTGTTTGGTTACCTGTGGCCTCAACAATGGTGGTTTCTTTCCCCAAGAGGGGAGCCCCAGGTTGTGTAATCACAGAACGTTCGGCACCTGTGTCAACCATAAAGTCTATGGGGTGGCCCCCTACTTGAATTCTGACCATAGGCACTCTGGGGCCCAGTTGGAGAGAGCCTGGTCCCCCCTAATCAGACTCAGCTAGGCTGATCTGGTTGGTGTTGAATGGCTCAGATCAGTACCAGCTAGGTGGGGCCTTGGTCTTTTTCTCAGGAAGGTTGGGGCATTCATTTTTCCAATATCCCTTTTCTTTGCAGTAAGCACATTTGTCATGTTCCAGGGGACTCCTTTTCCCTGGCCTTGTGTCTTGTCCCCTATGGGGTGGTCCCACTGGGGGCACCAGTTTTGACAGGGTGGCTGCCAGAAGAGTCACCTTTTGTTTTATTTTCTTTTCTGCATCATGGCGGGCCACCTGGTCTCGGTTAATAAAAACCTTGTTGGCTATTTCCAATAGTTTAGTGGCATTCTCTCCTGTAAATCCTTTTAATTTTTGTAGATTTTTATGGATATCTGATTGGGCTTGTCCCACAAAGGCAGTATTTATCATCCATTGGTTCTCAGGGGCCTTGGGATCAAAAGGGGTGTAGGTTCAGAAAGTCTCACATAGTCTCTCATAGAATTTGGCTGGGCTTTCTTTCAGTCAGCTCTTGTAGTATCTCACTGATCTTAGCTATATTAGTGGGCTTTTGCCCGCTGTAGGAAGGCCTGCCGGTACCTCTCTAGGTTATGTTTTCCTTCTTCAGTGTCATAGTCTCAGTGGGGGTTTTCTTCTGGGAAGGCTTCCCTCACCCAGTTTGCCAAGTCTGCTTGACCCCCCACGATGGCCTGAAGCCATTTTTGGGCTTCTGTTACAATTCTCCAGCGCTCTTCAGTGTCAAATAGAGTAAAAAGGAGTTGCCGGCAGTCTAACCAGGTGGGACAGTGTGTCTGGAAAATGAATTCTAAGAGATCAATCAGTGCCTGAGGCCGCATGGTGTTTCCAGTTGAGGAGATCAGCAGTGGAAAAGGGTTGGTAATAATAAAAACGTCCCCCCTCTTGTATGGTCCCATTGGGGGCGACTTGCTGTGGTCCCTGTGTCTCCTTTACGGGCATTTGTAATGCTGGAGTGGCTGTTCCCTGAGCTGAACGGAGATGCCTGCTCATAGGTTCTGGAGAATCTGGCTGAGGGGGTGATATTGCCTCGGGAACTTCAGAAGCAGAAGGAGGAGGAGAAACAGAAGGTGGTGGGCTATCTGGCATCTTGGGACCTTCGGCTCCTGGAGGTGGGGCCAGCAGCACATAAAGTGGTGGCATAGGAGGCGAGTCCTAAGGTTCCCCTTGATAAATAGGTGGCACCTTCTTTTGAGACAAGGTTTTCTTCTTGGACTGGGCTACTAGCACCCTACACTGTCCCTGGTCTGTGGTGCAGAACCAAACCCATGGGGGCCTCAAATAGGCAATTTCCAACCATTGATCAATATACAGAAATGGGTCTGGGTGTCCAGGGTCTCCTGTTATAACATTATATACTGCTGTAACTGTGAACACATCTAAGGTCCCTTCTGGAGGCCAGCCAACACCAAAGGAGGGCCACTCTAGGGTACAGAGGGTACACAGTTTTCCAGGACTCAACACCATAATTTCTAGAAAATACGTTTTAAAAATTCTTACCCATATACTCTAAGACAGTGGGCTTGGAAGCTGATTTACCCATTGTGTAAAGTCCCACTCTGTGACGGTGACACAAGACAAACAGTGAGGGCAAGGCCTCAGGTAACAATCGTTTCATCCACCTGACCGCTCCCCCAGAGGAGATATTTCAGGCACCTCTTAGCATAGGTGGGACTGTATAAACCCCAACGTCAGGATCCCCCCGAAGAGGGCCACAAAAAGCCGTATGAGGTCGCTGCGGAACTGCAGGTTAGGACTCACTGGCTCCGTAGTCTAAAGACAGTGAAGCACAGGCTCTTGTTCTCTCCAGTCACTCACACACAC
Organism: Sus scrofa; assembly: GCF_054392235.1. Classification (NCBI taxonomy): domain Eukaryota; kingdom Metazoa; phylum Chordata; class Mammalia; order Artiodactyla; family Suidae; genus Sus; species Sus scrofa. The sequence continues at coordinate 102,189,727 of NC_139383.1, read as the reverse complement.
ACACACCAGAATTGACAAGCCTTCCGATCCCAAGGGAGCAAACCCTGATCTGAGTGACCCTTTGGTCACTGAGAGGTGATCAGTCTCTCCTTCCGCCGTATGGTGGGTCCTGACTTGGGAAGATGTCCCGGGGGCACCCACCAGTCCGAAGTCATGTCCTGGGACCTGTTTCCACTCTCCTTCTGAGGTTGTTCAGGAAGCAGTGTGGGCCAAGGCCATGGCCTGAGTGAGGGTCTGGATCCAGCAAAATGGCCAGTGCGTGCTATCCACCTGTCACTGGGCCGGCGACCGTAGCCTCCCCCGGTTCCCCGACAATGGTGGCACAAGAGGCCAGCTTGGTTGTCGGCTTCCCGGCCAATGCACCAAAATGTTGCGGAAACCGCAAAAACTGTGGCAATGGAAGGAGACAAACAGCACTCAGAGATATGGAAAAGCAAGGTTTATTCAGCACTGGTGTGGGCTCAGAGGAGTCACCTCCAGAGTCTGAGCACCAGGTCTTTGTTCTCAGTAACGTTTATACACTACAAGGTCTTGATTTTCCCATGTAAGCATCCCGGACCTCCCCCATCCCCAAGCAGACAGTGTTCCTCCCTAAGAAACTGAGTGGGCAAGGTTACAGAAGCAGAGCTAATAAGCAATGCTAGGTACCTAATTAGCAGGGCTGCTGGCTTGGACAGAGAGCACACAGTTGTTACATTATTACAAGAAGGGTGTCATAGTGATGAGCACAGCTGGAAAGGCTTGCAGCTGCCTTGTTAGCCAAGGGGGGTTGTTCTTTAGTTAAAACTCCATTTCAATAGCTTATCTCTAAAATTATCTTTATATTAATATCAAAAGAAGAAAGAGCTCTTCAAAAAGGGAAATCATGACTCACACAAATATAAAATGGACACATGAAAATGATTTTACTTAGCTCATTGATTGATGAGGGAACTAGTAGTGTTATAATCAGACTAAAGGGGAATCCAGTATATTACACTGACAATATTTAGTCAGGAATGTGTAATGATCTTACAAATAAATATGACATTGTCTTTTTCTGTAATGATCAGAGATATCAATTAAACTTTCACCAGACAATTTTGTGTTTCTATGGACAAGAATTATTTGCATTTTATCAGTTTTCTACAACTTAATGATTCATAAAACAGCTAAAATGCAGTAAAACTATGTACTCCATGGTATCATATATCAACAAAAATTAATCAGTCAATCTAAGAAATAATTGGAAAACATTATTAGAGCCAAATTTGAGGTTTGTAAGTTGACAACAGCATCTCAGAAGACTGAGAACTCTTTTGCCCAATAGAAATCAAGGTAAATTTATGCAATATTTTTGAGACAGAAAGTTGTACATCAACTGATATGTTATGGAAAATTTGGATAATCTAGATCTAAGTGGCATCATAGTGGGTCATGTGACCCCTACAAGATGAAGAACACAGTCTATCTTTTTTTAGGGGGTGGGCTTTTTGCCATTTCTAGGGCCACTCCTGTGGCATGTGGAGGTTCCCAGTCTAGGGGTCTAATTGGAGCTGTAGCTGCTGGCCTACACTAGGGCCACAGCAACATGGGATCTGAACCACTTCTGCAACCTACACCAAAGCTCATGGCAATGCCAGATCCTTAACCCACTGAGTGAGGCCAGGAATTGAACCCGCAACCTCGTGGTTCCTAGTTGGATTCGTAATTGCTGAGCCATGAAAGGAACTCCAGAACAGTCTTTTTGATGCCAGCAGGATGTTGTTCTTTACTGTGGAGCAGTATTCCTGAAAACGAGGGAGGTTTTGTGGATGCATAATGCAGATACACAATGCAGAGTGGCAGGGGCAGCAGGAAACCAAAGGACAGAGAAGAAGTTCTATGTTTAAACTTTTCTTGTTTTGTCATAAAATATGAATTTTGTCATACATAAAACTGCAAATTGAGTAGTACAGATAATACATAGATTTCCACAGAAGGCGCCCCAGTAATCTTTATGTTACACTTCACTGTTTCATAATAGATTTTCCTGACAAAAGTTGATTTTATTTAGCAGATAAGCATCATATACAAATGCTTTCTAAATAAATATATTAAAGGGAAAACTCTTTTCTCATTTGTTTTATTTTTTTTTACAAAGGAAAAAAAACAAAATTTTCTACATCCATTGGAAACTTGACAAGAAACAGCATATCAAAAACTGGAGCTTAGGAGTTCCCATCATGGCTTTGTGGAAACAAATCTTATTTGTATCCATGAGGATGCAGAATCTGACATTGCCATTAGCTGTGGTGTAGGTCACAGATGGGGCTCAGATCTAGCATTGCCATGCCTGCAGTGAAGGCCAGTGGATACAGCTCTGATTCAACCCCTAGCCTGGGAATGTCTGTATGCCATGGGTACAGCCCTAAAAAAAAAAAAAAAGACAAAAAAAAAGACAAAAAAATGGATATTAAAAGGAGTTTACTATGTTTACATATCAAGGTATGAATAAAGTGGAGGGAAAGTAATAAATGCTAATACAGCATCTCTGGTTAATAAGAGGAAGCCATTACCTCAACAAGACCTAGGAAGGCAGAGGAAAGAGAGATCTCAGGAAGAGAGATGATCCATTGAAGAAGTGCAGCCTTAGTAAAAGGCACCCAGTCATAGACAAACCACTACAGGGCATGAGGACAATAAAAATAAAAACCATGGCATTACTTATTTTCTTCTCATCTGCTCTCTAATATTCAGGTAGTACATTTGGCCAGAAGCTAAGAGAGTTGGTCGAATCAGAGCAGCAAAAATAGCTTCTCAGTGTCTTCTGGAGAGAGAGTGAGAGATCTCAATGGGTGAAAGGAATATATTTAATTATTATTCAAACCATTTATTCAATTTTCTGAAGTAAGAGAGTAAATGCATTTTTGGAGATAGCAGAGAAAAAACCAAAGAAATGAAGGAAAATGAGAACCTTCCAACTAATTTATTCATTTAATTTTATGAATGCCCATATGAAAGAGGTTCTGGCTATAAAGAAGTGAAGAATACATAGACAGACCTATATCTCTTACACATATTGAAGTAGATATTGTAGATGCAAGAGGAGGGTGATATTTTCTGTCTAAAAGAAGAAACAATAGTTGCACAAATTTATCTTAATATTTATGGAACAGTTTTTAAATTTTCTTATTGGCTGAGAAGTAGTCAAGTTTATTACATGGTGAGCTCTTGTGCCTGGTTGTTCTTCACAAAGGCCCAGAGACCAACTGTCAGAAGGTGGTGAAGGAGGATTTGAGCATCCTTGTAAGAAGCAAAACCAGAAAGCTTCAAAATTCACTCTTGTAAATTAGAAAAAGTAGCATGTTTCTTCTCCTCTTGTACACCTTGAAAGAAAAGAGCTTCCATGATTAAAATGCTTTGGACTTACCCAAAACCTCCAAATATATACTTCACATCACCTTGCTATTGGAAATACTGTCTTTACAGGTTAATTCCCCACTTCAGAATTCATCAAGAGCATTGAAATGAAAGAAGTCAGGATGAATGTGACTGAATTCATTCTAAAAGTAATTAGCATCTTCAGATGCAGAAAACTCTATTGGAAGAGTTACTTATTACTTTAATTTCACTGTCATGGGCAATCTGCTCATTGTCATTAACATTATCTGCATCTAGATTTAAGACTCCCCAGTATATTTCTTCCTGGCCTTCATTCTTTGAAAGATGCCTGCTATTCCCCTTCCACAGTCCCTAAAATGATAGCTGATTCACTCTCTTATTCAAAATCTGTCTCCTTCCATGGCTGCATGTCACAGATCTTTATTGAACATTACTTGGGAGCTTGCAGAGATTATCCTTCTTGTGGTTGTAGCTTGTGACCACTATGTAGCCACCTTCGACCTCTCCACTATTAACCCCTTCATATGCTGCCTCCTGGGCAGTGGGTTTTCTCCAATGTATTTCACAGTTTCTAGTCATTTTCTGGCTTCCATTCTGTGGTCCCAACATCATGGATCACTTCATGTGTGATATTTTCTTCCTAATAAAACTTGCCTGCAGTGACCCTTTCCTTAGTGGTCTGTTGGTTGCTTCACTGGTGGGGTAATCCCTGTGATCACATATATAATATTATTAGTATCCAGTGTGTTAATCCTGTGCTCCTTGAGGACTCACAGCTCTGCAGGGAGGAACAGCCCTGTCTACCTGTAGCTCCCTCATCACAATGTTGTCTTATTCTTTGTGCCTGTATTTTTAAGTATCTGCAACATGTAGCTTCTTTTCCTGTAGTCAAACCCACAGCAGTATCTACACTATTGTTACTTCCATGTTAAACCCCATTCCCTACACATTAAGGAGTACAGAGGTCACAAAATGTCACTAAAAGGTTATTACACAGAAATACATTTTCACATAATGATGACCCAAAATAATAATTTTATTTCTATCTGATATTTACATTTTCATATTTATTACTATAAGCTTTTTCCATACCTCACACCTGAAAATAACAACACCTCTGCTACATAGGTGTTATTATGTTCATCCCCTTCTACATTTGAAGAATGATGAAGTTCAAAAAAGTTAAATAATCCACCCAATATCACAGGCAGAGCTAGCATTTGGATCTGCATTGTTCTAAAACCAAATTTGATTCTCTTTATTTCATTGCTGTCAGAGAAATGATAACATTTCATCAGAACCTCTCCTGTTTGTAGTAATTGAAAACATTTCCTTTCTAATTATAGAGCTGTATACTGTACCTACATATAAAACCAGTGGGTTATCAGAAAGATGTATGGCCCTCTGGTATCTAGGATGCAGTGGAATCTGAAATAGAATACACTTGTCAGTACTCTCTTGGCACATAACTGATACCCCTATCCAAAGGTTATTGGATTAATTATTCTGTTGGCATAAATTGTCAGTGATTATAAAAATTATCTCTACTGTCTCTAACCTGATGTCAACATTGTGAAGTGTTCTCAAATGGTCACAACACTATAAAATTAAAGTTTAGTGTCCTAATATTACAGAAAACAATGGCGGATCACAAAGGTTAAATAATTAGACCATATCACCTGTAAGTCATCTTTGAGAACAAATATTATTCCTTTACATTCTGTGATCTTCACATAATGTAGAGTGCTTTGGTACTGATATTTGATTATAGTTTAGTAAATAAAAAATTTTTGATTATATGCTAAGGAAAGTGATAATTTTAGATGAACAATTATTACTAGCAATTAAAGGCAAGTGCTTTTCAAAAACACACAGTAAATTTTATGCGTAAAATAATTACACTATTAGAAAGTTGGCTTTACACTTCATTCCTTGAATCTGAAATCCTCTTTAATTCATTGGATTATTATATATTAGATATATATATATATACACCCAGTATTATTCTCCAGCTGATCAAAATTTCTTAACTTTGTTGTAAATCAGTTTTGGCTATTTTCACAAATGAAGTCTGCTACCAAAATGCAAATTTGTGTGAATGCCAAAGTGGTGATTGGAGTTTCCTGTTTAACAGAAAGATCCAGCTCCCTCTTCATGGCTACCATATGTTCCATTGAAGAAATCAATGGACTAAGTGAAAATAATTAGCAAGCATATTATGGTTATAGAAACGATGGAAAGTAAGAACACTAGCTTCAGGATCAGGAGACATGAGTTTTCTTTCACACTATGTCATCATCTCCTTTTTTAACTTTAACCAAGCTGCTCTATTTCTACAAGTATTTTATTTAGGAACATTGGAAGCTGTTTTGACAATCTGTGATTCTACCCAAGCCAATGTGTTTACTACCACCAATGTTGTTATATTAACTTCTACTTCAATTTGAAGTAAAAGTGCAAGACTAATGAGACTACGTTCCACCTCTCATTCCTGCTAAACAACTTAGGGCATGTCCTTATGGGAGAAAAAGCTTTGGGAGTGGACTAATACAATGTGAGCTCTGCTCTTGAGTGCTTTGTTATTTGGAAGACATGGTCCTCTACCTACTGAAATGCACGAAGCTTCCCATAAGGACAATTTGGCAGATACATGGTTTTTGTGAAATTAGTCCCTGAGAGTGTCCATGGTCAAGTGCTGGAAGCCGATTTTCAAGAAGAGAGTTTTTGAGAAGAGAATCTGCCTGATGACAATGTCCAGGAGATTCTGAAGAAAGGTGCAAGGCAGCACGTCTGCCAGTACAGAAAAAACATAAGGCTGTAATGCCTGAAAAAACATGTTTCTAAATTCTTGCCCTTCTAGTTTTTAATGATCACCCTGTGTTCTATTCACTGTGCCCTAACTCTTGATTTGGGAGTTGTGCTTGCTTGTTAAATGTTTGGGAGAATAGCTCTTCATTATCTACACCTAAATTATGTGAGTTTTTAGAAAGATTCCTTTTCCTTAGAATCATAGATAGCAATGGTATTTACTACTTGTAGTTTTAGAAGAAATTGTTAAGTTTTATAGATGTAGTTTGAAACATTTAGAGTTGTTGATTAGTTTGACAAGTTGTTTTTCTTTGGCTGATTTATTAATCTATAAAAAGAAAATAGGCATAAAGCCCTATTGCTGATTGTTAAATATAAGTTAGGAAAACAGGTTGTGGTTGTTGAGTTACTAACCAAGCGCCTGCCCTAAAAACACAATGCATTTGTGGTAAGCAAAAAGGTCATGAGAAGTCTTACACCTCTGACATTTATGGCCTACGTGTGATCTTTAGTCCTTCCTGGTTATCTTTTAATATGCTTAGAGCGTATCCTGCCTGGACAATGTGCTTCATAATCTTTAAACTTAATTGACCTCTTACTATTTCTACAAGTCATAGTCTTTTCTCCTATTTAAGTCACTGCTGTCCACCAATAAAGTTGAGGCTGTGTGACCACTACTTGAGAGTGTGCATCTCCATTATTCCTGTGCCTGCTGCCTCTCTTCTTGAGGAACATCCCTGGCTGCTGGGGCTGGACTCTGGCAGTCAAGCCACACCTCAACCAGCTTCTGATTGACTATGATATGATCCATACACAATTTCTCCTTCTTTCCTTCTGCTGAGGCTTCCCTTTGAGAATCTATGTTGCTGTCTCTCCAGGAACTCCTCTTTGAGAAATTATGTTCATGGAAAACTTTCACAGGTTTAGACATAACTCTACTCTCTTCCATTCCAGACTCCTCTAGGGCTTAGGGACCTAGATTCAACAAGTGTTGTAAGGGTTCTACCCTTGCTCTCTACTAGCACTGTAGCTTTTAAATAGAAGCTGGATGACCATTTAGTGAACCATTGTGAATGGATTCAAATCCTTCCTAAGGTTGGAAATGATGACTTTGTTATCACATTCTAATTCTCTGATTTGACTCTGGCTTTCATTTCAGAGTATATACACAAGTCCAAGAGGTTTTCAATGTGACACTTCAGCTAAATTCAGATTTCTTATAATTCTTTATTTCAAATCCTCATTCAGACTTTATTTTCTATCTGCCCTTACAAATATTATTTCAGCACTATAATGTTGAGATGTCCATTCAAACTAAGTTTGGTCATGTGGTTTCACTTTTCTTCAACTCTTTTCCTTCATGACATGTGGTGTACAGTGACCACATTCTCTGGAGAATACCCAGAGTTGTGAAAATTTTATTTTATTATTAATGAAAGCACATTTGAATATGATTAGGGTATCTCCATACAGGAATATTTAAGAGTATAATTAAATTTATTTACAAAAAATTTCAAATACTGATTAATTATAATTGGCTTTAGCAGTAGGTAGCAACATATATGTGTCATGTGATTTAGTTGTAAAACAATACTTTAAAGATGAAAATCTTGGTGCAGAATGTAGTTGTAAAACAATACTTTAAAGATGGAAATCCTGGCCTGGCTTCTTTTTTCCCTTTGGCAAATGATGTCTTATTCCCTATCTTATATTAATTTGTTCCAGGTTGTGAGTATCATTGCCCATTTTTCTCTTCCATTGAGATATTTTATAATTACAATTAAATGACTGAAATCTATGAATTTTATAATGTCTAAGAATAATTGAAGAATGGAATTATTTTTATTGTTACCATGTTAATTTAAGGCTAGAATTGGCACAATAAACACTACTTTAAAGAAGCACTATAAACTTTACCTGATGTGAAGTGCCAATATTTTAATAGGCTTCATAATTATCACTTAATTTATATTTGAAAACAATATTTAAATTTATGGTGCATGAGTGGTAGATCAATTAAAAAACAAATTATTATAACATTTAAAAATCCAATAGTTACACTCCTAAATGCTTAATTTGCATAATACTAAATATTCAGGCTCCAAAATAAATCCATATGTTAGCAAATACCTAAATTAATAAGGGGTCAACTTTTTTGTTTGCTTCTTATTGTCGTATTGTTTTTGTGTTCATGTAAACACAAGGATGCATTCAAAATTAAAGATGAGTGCTGTAAAAATTCTCTGCTGTTCACTTATCATAGATGAAATAATTGGGTTGTTAGCAAGATCTGTGAAGGGTGGTAAAATACCCCTGAGGGCCAATTAGCTACAGTTTAGAAACTTTATAGAATTTGCCTGCAAACAGGGTATGTGGTAGCACTTTTAAGGCTTATCCAATGATATCACTTATAAATCAACAAAGAAACATGGAAGCAGAGTTGTAGTTGGCATTTTTAATCTTAACAACCTCTCTCTTGGTGAAGTAACAGCTGCCTGGGACCCTGGCCATGGAGTTATGTCAGACAAGTTTATAGGTAAGATTTTGTTTCAGGAAGTTGAGTAATTATAGACTCTCAGGTTTAAATGGATCTTACACATCATGAAATCACCCTGCATCCTTGCCCCTCTCATAGTTAAATCCATTTTCCAGCAAACTAAACATCAGGAAATACAGACTCAAGTACAATACCACAAATTTCAAGGTAAAAATATTTTGGAATATTTTTTCTTATAGATATAAATCTAAAATAGAATAATAATAAAATTAGGTATAATTAAGTTAATAGGAATAATACAATTCACATTTGCATCCAAAATTTTTCTCATATAAGAATACAAACAAGAATTTTCCTATGATATTGGACAATTTTTAAAAACCTGTTAAAAACTGTGCCTTAATCAAAGAGAAACACTATTAATTATCCATTTCTCCAATGTTGAACAGTCAATGTTGTTTCTAAATTTTCACTAGCTCTTTCTGATTGTGTTGACATATATGTAAACAGCACTTTTTCTCCTTTAGAAATTGCTCCTTTAGGGTTTATTCCTAGATAGTATATTGTAGAGCCAAAGAAAAATTAAAAAGTGTTTTATATTTCTTCATAGTTACTTCTGAAACACTTTTCTTAATTATGTCTAACACTTACTTTTTGTACAATATATTCTTTTTTGATCTGTTAGGCAAGCAAGCCCACCTCAGAATAAGGAATGCAATGGTGTTTCTGCACTTTTTATCCACATATGCATAATTTTCAATTTGGATAATTAAAAAATAAAGCTTTTTACTCATACATCTTTCAAAGAAAAGATGTATTTTCGTAGAATGCATTATATTACATTTATGTCTCCTCTTTCCCTTTTCTTAGGAAATTATCATTCACAAATTTCTTATTCTCTTGATAGTGCATTAGCCTGTAAGCAGAAATGATGGAGGATGGCTGCTATGGGAAGATGGGAAAAGAAGTCATGAGAACGCATGTAGCTGAACTATAAAGGAGTGGGACTATCATTAATGTGATGGATGGAGGCCTTGCTGCTGTTTGGTAATGAAGTTTCAAGCATCCACGGCATTTAATAGACATATTCTTCAGGGATTTTTATGAACACATTCATATACATATATTAAGTGTCCAATAATTATTTATTGAATGACTGACCATTAGTAGGTATTTATGGTAGGTAATCAATTTTATATATGTTTTTGTTACTCTGTGTATATATGTATAGCACATTATCTCGCTATCTGATCTAGAGGACAAAATCTCTGCTTTCCACATTTAATTATTATTTTTAAAACTTTGAAAATAAGTATTTACTTTGCTTGATAGATCCTTCAGTAATGAACACTTATGCACATTTCTTTTCTTTTCCTTTTTTTTAGAATTTGTATGGCTGCACTCATAGCATATGGAAGTTCCTGGGCCAGGGACTGAATCTGAGACACAACTGTGACCTACACCACAATGGCAGTAAAGTTTGATCATTTAGCTTACAGCCCTGAGCTGGGGTATGAACCCACACCTCCTGAGTGATCTGAGCTGCTGCAGTTAGATGTTAACCTAGGTTGAACTACAGGAAGTTTTTTTTTTTTTTAACAAGCCTAGAGAAGCTGTATATTTACTGAATATGACTATTTCAAATTGTATGTGGAAAATAATTGTGAAGAATAAAAAATATCAATTAAAAACACACTAATTATCCAGTGTAAAATGTACTTAGTTTTTCCAACTGGCAATTAAATATTTTCATAAAGTGTAACAGAAACTATTAAAGGTTGGGCTGCTTCCTTTCAGTGTCCATTTGTGTTTCTCATAATGTAGAGAGTAATGATAAAAGATCAGGGGAATAAGAGCAGTTGAATCCCCCCCAGGTTTATAGTCTGGGAAAGCAATCTTATTCTTACCCATGGAGAATGGCAGTCCACTAAGCACTTACTCATCACCTAATAGGTTTTAGGCACTGCAAAATCATTCCCATCACTATTTTATGTGAGGAATCACACTGGAATAATTATGTGTTCTAGTGGGGACCAGGGAGAGTGTGTCACTGATGACATATACAATTCTAGTAATAATATGTTTATGATAGATATTTATTGATGGTGCATTTATTTGCACATTTAGAGCTGAGGGTTAAAATATTAATTTTCATGGCAGAGGGAATAATTCTTAAGTCTGTGGGGCAACTCTTAGTTTATAAGATACATTTGAAGATTACAATGTGTAAGCTCACAGACACAGGAAATTTTCAGAAGCATGAGACACGGAGACTACTTAGCAAAGTCACTTGGACTTGGAAGCAGGGGGAGAAACCTGATCTTATGTGGATAACATAGCATTTTACCAGTAAGTGACACATCAAAATTTACCCTGTAGGAATTTCTCTGGTGACAGGTACTATGTGTCTAAAGAGATAGAAAACTTCCTAGAGGAATTAAGAAAGAATTGGAACAATCATTAGAACAAGATTGCCAAGGACATGCTCCTCGGTTACAGCAACTACTTTAGTTCTAAGAAACTGAGGCTGCAATCCTTTCCTGATTAGAGGTGTTGTTCTTTTTTGCTTTATAGATAATTCAGAACCCAGGAAGGTGTTACTTCCTAAATGGATCTCCACATGCCTCCAAACAATGTGACTGAATTCATTCTCTTGGGACTCACACAGGATCCACACTTGAAGAAAATGCTCTTCATTGTCTTTTTGCTTATTTTCCTGGTTACCTTGCTGGCAAATCTCTTCATTGTCATTACCATCTCCCTCAGCCCCACACTTTCATCTCCCATGTACTTCTTTCTCACTCATCTGTCCTTCATAGATGCCTCTTTCACCTCTGTCACTACCCCCAAAATTACCATTGACCTGCTGTACCAGAGGACAACCATCTCCTGGGGAGGCTGCCTGAGCCAGCTCTTTTTGGAACACTTCCTGGCAGGATCAGAGATCATTGTCCTCATTGCCATGGCTTATGACCGCTATGTGGCCATTTGCAAACCTCTGCACTATACAACCATCATGAGACCTGGGCTCTGCCATTTCCTGGTGGTAGTGGCCTGGATTGGAGGGGTAATACATGCTACTGTGCAGATTCTCTTTGTGCTTGACCTGCCCTTCTGTGGTGCCAATGTCATTGACCACTTCATGTGTGATTTCTTCTCACTGTTGGAACTTGCCTGCACTGACACCTACTGGCATGGAATAGTGATATCAGCTAACACTGGGGGCATGTGCTTGCTCATCTTTTTCATGCTTCTAATCTCCTATGTAGTCATTCTGAACTCCCTGAAATCCCATGGTTCTGAAGGAAGACACAAAGCCTTCTCTACATGTGGCTCCCACTTTACAGTAGTGGTGCTCTTTTTTTTCCCTTGTATATTTACACACGTACGTCCTGTGGCCACCTATCCGGTGGACAAGTTGGTGATTTTGTTCTGTGGAACTTTCACTCCCATGTTAAATCCTATCGTTTATACAGTGAGAAACACAGAGGTGAAAAATGCCGTGAAGACTTTGTTGAAGAGGAGAGTAAGTGAGACTGTTCTTGATTCTTAGAAACTGATAATTTATATATAGGGAGAATTATTCTTGGGTAATTGTAAAACAAAACTAAGAAATTTTGTAGATCATTGACAGAGAAAAAGAGGCAAAACTAGTGTTTGAGTTTTTGTAGAATATTTAATAGTGGCTAGGCATTTATTAGGCATTTTGATAACTTTTAATAAACTTTGTCATTTCATTGTTCATGTTCATAACTTCAGAGTAGATGATGTAAAAGTAACTATAAAGTCCTGGTTTGATCATTGCAGAGCATGTTTTTCTTCTGAGTTTTACTGTCACGTTACTAAATACTTTATTTGGTTTACTTGCATGAAATTGTCTTCCTAAGGACCTTGGTCTCAGAAATTCTATTTTTGCTTAACCTGTGGGAAAGCAAATAGGGATAAAAATTCTTAAATAGATTCATAAGGAAAATGCACAACATGACAGAATCACAGCTGATTTTTTTTTTTTGTACTACAAATTTACCAGAAGAAGAAGCGAGATATCCCCACAAGGAGAATACAATAATTCACAATTTAAGTCTTTACCTGGAACAAAATACATCCAAAATTTTGAAATTATTCTAAATGTACTCTCTTTTCTTAAATGTCCTTATGCCTCACAGTCTTGAATATAAAACAAATGGTTTCATTTTCCAAACTACGACTTGAGGAGTCATTTGAAAAAGGATATGCACCTTTTATCAAATTTGAAAGAACAGGAATATGATTAGATTCCAAAGCTCTTGCTCTGTAAGTCTGATACATATATTTACATTAAGCTGACACCTTAGTTACTATCAGGCATATTCACTTTGTTGATTTATCAAAGTTTGAATTCGTAGTTCCACTATTAACATGCCCATTTTAGAGAAAAGCTACTTAAAGCCTAGGATTTTACTAATTTAGTTGTCTCACATCACACACGTTTACTTCATAAAGTGTGCTTATTATAAGAAATCCTGCTTCCTTTCCAAAGTTTCGGCAACAAACTTCCAACCCAACTCTTTAAAACTCAACCTTACTTTCTTTTAATGAATCACAGTTATCTGTGCCATGTTTATAGATAAGAACATTTTCTGCAGACTTAAAAATTCACTTTGAACTTTAAGGAGATATTGTCTATATGCTGTAGACTTGACTCATGAGTAGCAATATATTTTCGCACTGTAAGTATTTTCTTCTCCTTGAATGTTCAAGTTTTACACTACTTCATTTTACAAATGACCAGCACTCTATGATATTGTATATACATATATATAATACCCTATAGTTAATATATATATATATATATACTTATAAAATCAAAAATATCTTTGTATTTCTTTCCCACTAATGAAAATATATACTAATATAGGACTTTCTAATATGGGAGTGGCTCAGTTGAACCTTTAGAAAAGGGGGGATACCTGCAAATCTCTTTCATGTATATGGAGATTACTAGGTGATTCTACATTATTACATCACTCTTTGTTAATCCAAGTCTCTCTGACTACAACTCTCCAATCATGTTGCATCTCGTAAAATCACTTTCTCCAAGTAAATGATCAACATGAGGTATTTCTTCCATAACTTGACCATACATTAACTCCAAAGAATGGTTCTGGGGAGAATGTGTTTACTGGGTTGTGGGTGGCTGTCTCCAAGAAGGCAAGAATACACAATGGAGAAAAGAGAGTCTCTAACAAGTGATGCAATTTGTCAAAAAGTTCCTTTTTTGAAGTTTTTGAAGATTTTCATTTTATGAAAGGATTAATCTAAAATATAGATGGCCCATAAGAACAACACAAAGTGGCACGTTACACATTTGATTATAAATTAACTGACAAAAACTGGGATAGTTCTGGAATATATAACATTTAAGGATAATAACAAGGATTATGATTGATTATATTTTATCAAGATAGACTAATTTTAGGAATCCCTTATTCATTTTGGAATATCTATAATCAACACCTTTTTTTTGTTTTGTTTTGTTTTGTTTTTTCACATATATATATATATTTTGGTTTTTTTTTTCCCACTGTACAACAAGGGGGTCAGGTTATCCTTACATGTATACATTACAATTACATTTTTTCCCCCACCCTTTCTTCTGTTGCAACATGAGTATCTAGACATAGTTCTCAATGCTATTCAGCAGGATCTCCTTGTAAATCTATTCTAGGTTGTGTCTGATAAGCCCAAGCACCCGATCCCTCCCATTCCCTACCCCTCCAATCAGGCAGCCACAAGTCTCTTCTCCAAGTTCATGATTTTCTTTTCTGTGGAGATGTTCATTTGTGCTCCATATTAGATCTCAGTTATAAGTGATATGATATGGTATTTGTCTTTGTCTTTCTGGCTCATTTCACTCAGCATGAGAGTCTCTAGTTCCATCCATGTTGCTGCAAATGGCATTATGTCATTCTTTTTTTATGGCTGAGTAGTATTCCATTGTGTATATATACACACCTTCCGAATCCAATCATCTGTCGATGGACATTTGGGTTGTTTCCATGTCCTGGCTATTGTGAATAGTGCTGCAATGAACATGTGGGTGCGTGTGAAACTTTGAAGTAGAGTTTTGTCCGGAGAGATGCCCAAGAGTGGGATTGTGGGGTCATATGGAAGTTCTATGTATAGTTTTCTAAGGTATCTCCAAACTGTTCTCCATAGTGGCTGTACCAGTTTACCTTCCCACCAGCAGTGCAGGAGGGTTCCCTTTTCTCCACAGCCCCTCCAGCACTTGTTATTTGTGGATTTATGAATGATGGCCATTCTGACTGGTGTGAGGTTGTATCTCATGGTAGTTTTGATTTGCATTTCTCTTATAGTCAGCGATGTTGAGCATTTTTTCATGTGTTTGTTGGCCGTCTGTATATCTTCTTTGGAGAAATGTCTATTCAGGTCTTTTGCCCATTTTTCCATTGATTGATTGGCTTTTTTGCTGTTGGGTTGTGTAAGTTGTTCATATATTCTAGAGATTAAGCCCTTGTCAGTTGCATCATTTGAAACTGTTTTCTCCCATTCTCTAAGTTGTCCTTTTGTTTTCATTTTACTTTCCTTTGCTGTGCAAAAGCTTTTCAGTTTGATGAGGTCCCATGGGTTTATTTTTGCTCTTATTTCTATTGCTTTGGGAGACTGCCCTGAGAAAATATTCATGATGTTGATGTCAGAGAGTGTTTTGCCTATGTTTTCTTCTAGGAGTTTGATGGTGTCTTGTCTTCTATTTAAGGCTTTCAGCCATTTGGAGTTTATTTTGGTGCATGGTGTGAGGGTGTGTTCCAGTTTCATTGCTTTGCATTCAGCTGTCCAGGTTTCCCAGCAATGCTTGCTGAATAGACTTTCTTTTTCCCATTTTATGTTCTTGCCTCCCTTGTCAAAGATTAATTGACCATAGGTGTCTGAGTTCATTTCTGGATTCTCTATTCTGTTCCATTGGTCTGTCTGTCTGTTTTGGTACCAGTACCACACTGTTTTGATGACTGTGGCTTTGTAGTATTTCTTGAAGTCTGGGCGAGTTATGCCTCCTGCTTGGTTTTTGTGTCTCAGGATTGCTTTGGTGATTCGGGGTCTTTTGTGCTTCCATATAAATGTTTGGATTGTTTGTTCTAGTTCTGTGAAAAATGTCCTGGGTAATTTGCTAGGGATTGCATTGAATCTGTAGATTGCTTTGGGTAGTATGGCCATGTTTACAATATTGATTTTCCCAATCCAGGAACATGGAACATCTTTCCATTTCTTTACATCTTCTTTGATTTCTTTGATTAAAGTTGTATAGTTCTCGGCATAGAGGTCCTTTACCTCCTTGGTCAGGTGTATTCTGAGGTATTTGATTTTGTGAAGTGCAATTTTAAAAGGAATTGTATTTTCTTATTCCTTTTCTAACATTTCATTGCTGGTATACAGAAATGCAACTGACTTCTGAATGTTAATCTTATATCCTGCTACTTTGCTGAATTTATTAATCAGTTCAAGGAGTTTTGGCGTTTAGTCCTTAGGGTTTTCTATGTATAGTATCATGTCATCTGCATACAGTGACAGTTTTATCTCTTCTCTTCCTATATGGATGCCTTTTATTTCTTCTGTTTGTGTAATTGCTACGACTTCTTCTGTTTGTCTAATTGCTAGGACTTCCAAAACTAAGTTGAAGAGCAGTGGTGAGAGTGGGCATCCCTGTCTTGTTCCAGATTGGAGTGAGAAAGCTTTCAGTTTTTCCTCATTGAGTATTATATTTGCTGTGGGTTTATCATAAATGGCTTTGATTATATTCAGGAATGTTCCCTCTATACCCACTTTGGCGAGGGTCTTGATCATGAATGGATGTTGGACTTTGTCAAATGCTTTTTCTGCATCTATTGAGATGATCATATGATTTTTGACTTTTCTTTTGTTAATGTGGTGTATGATGCTGATTGATTTGCGTATGTTGAACCATCCTTGTGAACCTGGGATGAACCCAACCTGTTCATGGTGTATGATTTTTTTGGTATGTTGTCGGATTCGGTTGGCTAAGATTTTGTTGAGAATTTTTGCGTCTATATTCATCAAAGATATTGGCCGATAGTTTTCTTTTTTGGTGGTATCTCTGTCTGGTTTTGGAATGAGGGTGATGGTGGCATCATAGAATGTCTTTGGGAGTATTCCTTCTTCAACCTTTTGAAAGAGTTTAAGGAGGATGGGCACCAATTCCTCTTTATATGTTTGATAAAATTCCCCTCTGAAGCTATCTGGTCCTGGACTTTTATTTGTAGGGAGTGATTTTGGGACATCTTCAATTTCATTTCTAGTGATGGGTCTGTTCAGTTGGTCTGTTTCTACTTGATTCAGTTTTGTCTGGCTGTAGGATTCTAGAAAATTGTCCATTTCTTCCAGATTGTCAAACTTGTTGCTGTATAGTTGTTCATAGTATTCTCTTATCGTTTTTTGTATTTCTGCTGTATCCATTGTGATTTCTCCTTTTTCATTTCTAATTATGGTTATTTGGGTTCTTCCTCGCCTCTTTTTAGTGAGTCTGGCCAGGGGTTTGTCAATTTTGTTTACCTGTTCAAAGAACCAGCTCTTGGTTTTATTAATTTTCTCTATTGTTTTTTGAGTTTCTATTTTATGGATTTCTTCTTTGATCTTTATAATTTCCTTCCTTCTGCTGACTTTAGGACTTTTTTGTTCTTCTTTTTCTAATTCATTTAGGTGGAGGGTTAAGTTGTCCATTTGGGATCTTTCTTCTTTTTTGAGAAAGGCCTGGATTGCTATGAATTTCCCTCTGAGCACTGCTTTCGCAGCATCCCATAGATGTTGAGAGGTTGTGTCTTCATTATCATTTGTTTCAAGGTAGTTTTTAATTTCCTTCTTGATTTCCTCATTGACCCATTGGTTTTTCAGTAGCATGCTGTTTAGTCTCCATGTAGTAGGTTTTTTCTCTTTCCTTTTCCCATGGTTGATTTCTAATTTCATGGCATTGTGGTCAGAGAAGATACTTGAGATAATTTCTATGTTCCTAAATTTATTGAGGTTAGCTTTGTGTCCCAATATGTGATCGATTCTTGAGAATGTTCCATGAGCATTTGAGAAGAATGTGTATTCTGATGTTTTTGGATGTGGTGTCCTGAAGATATCAATGACGTCTACCTTTTCTATTGTTTCCTTTAGGATCTCTGTTGCTTTATTGGTTTTCTGTCTAGAGGATCTGTCCCTTGATGTGAGGGGGGTATTAAGGTCTCCTACTATGATTGTATTCTCATCAATATCTCCCTTTATGTCTGTTAATATTTGTTGTATGTATCTGGGTGCTCCTGTATTTGGGGCATATATGTTGACGATAGTAACATCCTCTCCTTGGATGGATCCCTTAATCATTAAGTAGTGTCCTTTGTCTTTCTTTATGTCTTTTGTTTTAAAGGCTATTTTGTCTGATATGAGCATTGCAACTCCTGCTTTTCCGTCATGTCTATTGGCGTGAGTTATTTTTCCCCACCCTTTCTCTTTCAATCTATATGTAGGTTTGTCCTAAGGTGAGTTTCTTGTAGGCAGCATATTGAAGGTTTTTGCCTTTTTATCCATTCAGCCACTCTGTGTCTTTTGATTGGGACATTCGGTTCATTTGACATTTAAGGTGATAATTGATAGATGATTATTTATTGCCATTTGAACCTCGTGTTCCAGTTGATTCTATGGTTCTCCATTCTTCCTTTCTTTTTTTTTTTTTTTTTTTTTTTTTTGGTTGGATGGTCTCCTGTTATTATCTTCTTGAGTGTAGTTTTTTTTCAGTTTTAGCAAATGCAATATTTGGTTTTGGCTTGTGGTTGCCCTGTTTTTTAAGTATGCTAACCCCTTCCCATAACTGTGTGTTTTAGCCTGATGGTCCTGTAAGTTCAAACACTTTGTTACCATATTAAAATTAAGAAGAGAAACATACAAACAAACAAACAAAAAAGGTTATTTACTTCCTAACATCCCTTGCCCACATTTTATGGTTTTGAAGACTCTTTTTAATTTTTTTCTTTTTAATTTTATTTTGTTTGAAGCATGTTCATGATTAAATCTGTATGCTGGCTTATTTGAGTGACTGCTCTCTGATTGCAGTTTCCTCAGTCCTAGTTCTTCCTCTTCTTCTTCTTTTTTTTTTCTTTTCTTTTTTCTTCCCTTTCCTTCCTTTCTTTTTGGTTTAGAGAAGCCCTTTCAATATTTCCTTTAACCTGAGTTTTGTGTGGCTGTATTCTTTAAGTCTTTGTTTGTTGCAAAAAATTTTTATTTCCCCTTCTCTTTTAAATGATATTCTTGCTGGATAGAGTATTCTAGGTTGCATATTTTTTCCTTTGAGCACTTTAAATATCTCTTGCCATTCCCTCCTGGCCTGTAGTGTTTCTATACCAAAATCAGCTGATAATCTTGTGGGGGTTCCCTTGTAGGTGACATTCTGTTTTTCTCTTGCTGCCTTTAGGATCCTCTCTTTATCCCTAACTTTGGCCATTTTTATTATGATGTGTCTTGGCTGTGGGTCTGTTTGGGTTCAGTTTGTTTGGGGCCCTCTGTGCTTCTTGTATCTTGAACTCAATATCCTTTAGATTTGGGAAGTTTCCATTGATAATTTCTTCAAATATATTTTCCATCCCCTTATCTTTTTTTACTCCTTCTGGAATTCCTATTATGTGTACATTGGCCCGCTTTATATTATCCCATAGGTCTCTTATATTGCTTTCCAGGTTTTTGATTCAGTTTTCTGTCTGCTGACCGGATTGAGTGATTTCCATTATTCTATCTTCCATATCACTGATTTGTTCTTCTGCATTATTCATTCTGGTTTTTACTGCCCCTAGTTCACTTTGCATCTCTGCCAATGAATGTTCTAGTTTTTCTTGGCTCCTCCTTATATGTTCTAGTTCCTTTCTGAGGGCATCTGCATTACTGCTCATAGCTTCTCTTAATTCCTTCAGTATTTTCACTATTTCTCTTTTGAACTCCAGGTCTGACTGCAGAGATCTGTTTCATTGCTGACTGTTTTAGGTGAGTTCTCCTGTTGGTTTGACTGGGGGTGGTTTCTCAGCTTCTTCATCTTGCTTGTTGTTTTCTTTCTCCTGAGGGAATTGTACTCTCCGTTATCGGGCAGTGTTTGCCTTGTCACTGCCGTGGAATATTTCCTGAGGGCTGGTGTTGTTGGTCAATATTTTTTGAGACAGTGTGGCTTTTCTGGAGTGTTGATGGGGCTAACAGTGTTTCTTTGAAGCAAAGGAGGGCTTCCTGAGGGCAGACAGGACTGGGAGGTGCACACCACCATGGTAGCAGATTTCACTTGTTCAGGCAGCGCTTGCTGTGTTGTTTTTAGGCTGTGGGGTTCTTGCAGGGTGTTGGCGGTGATGGGCAGCTGTTCCTCAGGAGTGCAGCACCCCCTGGGGGCTGGAGCAGCTATCTGGGTCACTGAGAATCTAAGAGGCTCTTCCCTAGGGCAGCCCAACTCAGAAGGACGGCCTGAGAATGTAGGTGGACCTTTTCACAGTTTGGCCAAGCTTGTTGCAGCTTTTCTGGGTTGCAGTGGCTTCTCCAGGGGGCTGGTGGTGCTGAGCAGCTATTCCGTGGTAGTGGGGCACCCCCTGGGGGCTTGGGCGGTTAGCATGGCCATTGGAAATCCAAGAGGCTCCTCCCTGGGGCAGCCTGACTCAGAAAAACCATTCAAGAATTAGGCAGAACTATTTACGGCCTGGCTAGGCTTGTTCTAGCTTTTCTGGGCTGCAGGCCTTTTCTTGGGGGCTGGTGGTGTTTGGTGCTGCTCTGTGGAAATGTAGCTCCTCCAAAGGGCAAGCAGGCCTGTGCAGGGACAGCCCATGCGGTGGTAGGCTTCAGGGATTTGTTGAGGCCAGCCCTCCTGGATGGCAGGTAGCCCCAGGTCCGGTGAGAGCATAGGGGGTGGCGGGGGTGGGGGGAGGGGATGCACTGGGAAGCACAGCTTTCAGCTAGCTAGCGGGCCTGTAAGCTTGCTGTGGCATGGGGTGTATTCTATGGGGACCCACCCCTTCATCTTTCCCCTCCCCAGCATGAGCGCAGACAAGGCTCTTCTCCCAGGTTCCTTCTGATGAGGCGTTCCACTTCCCACCCCTAGAGTATTGCTTCCTTTCTCTGCGACAGCTTTGTTTTCTAGTCTCCCAGGCAGTCTCTGCCCTGATAAAAGGTTTCTAGACCTCCCACGCAGTTTCCACTCCACCCCGCCCCCACAACCCAGTTCTCGGGGACTAACCTCTGGAGCGGAGGTCTCGGTGCCCAGCCCCCACCCAGGTGTCTCAATTTTTGGTGACTGTGTCCATAGTTCAGATGGTCCGTTCGGTTCTTGATCGGGTTTTCCGTACTCCAACTTACTGCTACAGTCTTCTCTGCCTCTGGAGATTCCTCCGGTTCGTTTGATCTTTCATCCGTGTAGGTGACTTTCCAGGGTGCGTGATCCCTGTCTCCCCCACAGTTCCCTTTCAGGAGCGCCTGTCCCACTCGGATTCACCTTCTCTCACTCTCCTCTTTTCTCCTGATCTGCCCAGTAATGTCACGAACGTCTTGCCATTATTGGAGTTTAGGTTCCTCTGCCAGCGATTGGTTGCTGTTCTGTGTGAGTCATTTATTCTGTAGATGTGCTTTTTTTGTTGTGTTTGTGGGAGAGGGTGAGTGTGTCCCCCTACTCCTCCGCCATCTTGTCCTCTCTTCTGATGTTATTCTTCTAATTTAACTTTCTTATACTCCTTTTATTTCTGTAAATTAAGAACACAATATTTTAACTTAATAATGCTGTAATCATTTCAGAACACCTCAAAATTTTCACATCAGTTTAAGTAGTGTGCCATTAAATTTTATAATCAGTGACAAATCATCCCACAGAATCAGAACTCCAATAAACTTTGCATAGTTGTATCAGTTATGTGTCAAGAGAATACTGGCAAGTGTCTTCTTTCCATTTCATATCTCACAGAATCCTAGGTGCCAATAGGCCATACAGCTTTCTGAGAACCCACTGATTTTGTATGTAGGCATAGTATATAACTACATAAGTAGAAAGAATATTGTAGTTTGTTTTTGTTTTCAGGGCTGAACCTGCAGCATACATAAGTTCACAGGCTAGGGGGTCAAATTGGAGTTGCAGCTACCAGCCTATGCCACAGCCACAGCAAGGAAGAATCAGAGCCACATCAGTAAGCTACATACCATTCATGACAATGCTAGATACTTAACCCACTGAGCGAAGCCCGGGATGGAACCTACAAACTCATGTATCCTAGTCTGGTCTATAACACACTGACCAATAATGGGAACTCCCTGAAAGGAAAGTTTTCCATTATTACAAAATAAGAGAGGTTCTGAGGGGATGGTCTGTTCTCTGACAGCATTGAAACTATTGAAGGAGAATCAAGTTTGGTTTCAGAAGAATGAACATCTGAATACTAGCCCTGTCTCTGATATTGGGTGCGTTATTTAACTTTGAACTGCATGTTCTTCATGCATGGGATGGGAATAATCACGATATCTTTTAGGTGTTTTTAGAGTCAAGTGAGATGTAAGGAATACATTTAGAGTAATACAATATGAAAATGTAGAGCTCATGATAGAAATAAATATTTACATTTCGGGGAGTTCCCATCATGTCGCAGTGGTTAACAAATCTGACTAGGAACTATGAGGTTGTGGGTTCGATCCCTGGCCTTGATCTTTGGGTTAAGGATCTGGCATTGCCATGAGCTGTGGTGTAGGTTGCAGACACAGCTCAGATCCCATGTTGCTGAGGCTCTTGTGTAGGTCAGTGGCTACAGCTCCGATTAGACCCCTAGCCTGGGAATCTCTGTATGCCATGGGAGTGGCCCTAGAAAAGGCAAAAAGACAAAAAAAAAAAGAAAAGAAAAGAAAAGAAAAGAAAAGAAAAGAAAATTTTCATTTTGGGTCATTTATTGTCTGTACTTCATTCCTGTTTAATAACATCCTGGTTGAAGTTTTGACTTCTGTATTTTTATTATTGGTTTTTCATGGGTGTAAAAAAATAGTAAATACTGATATGGCTTCTCCATGGGAAAGTAGCTACTGGACACAAATAAATAAAATTACTGGCCCAAAGAATAAGGAAAAACTGTGATGAGGGACCTAGTAGAGAGGACTCTTTCCTCCCTACAAAACTCTGAATCCTCAAGGCACACAGGATGAGCACACTGAATACCAACATTATAAAACTGATCACATGGGTTACCCCACCATTGCAATGACCAAGAGACAACTTAGGAGCCGGTGTAGGCAACTGTATCAGGGGAAAAATATCACACATGAAGTGATACATGATTTCTGGACCACAACATGGAAGCCAGAAACTAATAAGGATCTGTACAGTCAAAGGAAGAAAACCCACTTCTACCAGGAGGCTTCATGTGTCATGATTCATGATCGTCATACCATGCAGTGGTCAACAGATGGTCACGTAGTTGTCACAGGGCATGACCACAAGGAGAACCATCCTCTGTAAGTTTGATTAATTTCCCTGACCATTGCAGACAAAGCCAATTTTTGTATTTATTTGTAAATTTATTACAAATATCTGATGAAAAAAACATTAAGAGTGGTGCATGGAATTTTCCTTTAAACTGGTGAATGAGAAATATTGCCTGCCATATCAGAAAACAAAGGACGTGGCAGCCATCAAACATTGCATTACAGATACCAGGACATTGAACTTTGAAGGAACTCAAGATGGATACAATGCCCCCACTGCAGCCAGTCCTAGTGGTGCACCCTGAGGAGATACAGGATGAGGGAACACAGCATACTTGCCCTAGAGAGTGGAGGTATATACCCAAGGAATGAGTAGAGTGAGCTCAGATGTGGCATCTTCCCAAACATAGAAAAGGGATTAATTCCTTAACTTGAGATATTGAATTTTCTTTAATTAACAATAGTCTTTTGATTCCAAATACCTGGTCTTTGGTTGAAAAATATCCCTGTATATTCTTCCCACCTACCCCTCTTGCCTTTTATGAATAGTCTTTCAGAAATATATGAGATGCTGTGTCCCCAACTTACATCCTCAGTTTTGTCCACCAAATAAAATATAACTCAGAACTATAGGTGTGATTTTTTTTTACATTTGAAAGTTTTGGTGACCAATGACGAAGGGAACCAGAACATCTTTTCTCCTACACCTGATATCTGTGAGAGTCTGGAGCCATGGTACCAGCAGAGGCCTCTTGTGCTCATCCTTCTCCTTGGAGAGTCCAAAATAGTTTGGTCATTGTTCTCCTGGTTTTTGGATTTTCCTAGTATTTGTTGATGATCCTGAGTTTATTTGGCAGTGTCTAACAGGTATGTGGACCCCCAGTTGAAAGATATTGGGGAGTGCCCCACTCCAATTTAAAGGTATCATTAGAGAATTTTTGAAAAAAAAATGGGAGAAAAATGCGCCTGAATGAAAGATATCAGTGGAGCCTGGGTATGCTGAAAAACTGAACAGTCTGGGCTGAGAGTTGTTGTGGATGTTGATGTGACCTCTTTAAAGCCAACCTCCAAATATCACTCTAGATCCATCCATGTGCAATACTTACAGAGATCACTCTTATAAATACCTAAATTACATTAAAAGAGATCTCAGCACTAAAGGGCCAACTGGGGCTGATTTTTGTTTGGGGGGGTGTTGTAGGCAGTTAAATAAAAACACTGACTTAAAAATACTTCTACAGGCTTCTGACCTCAAACAAATGGCTTGTATGGGGGAATTTATTTTTCTCTTCCTGTGTTTTTGAGATCTAATTGGTCTCTGATGTTCTTAGAGTGTGTTTTGAAAACTTGACCTCTGTCATAATATTTTGGGGAGTAAACATAAATTTTCATGATATTGTTTTGTGTCATCTCCCCATTCTCCTATGGGAAATCCTCTTGTGTTCTGTTGGTTTGAATTGCTGTTAATATATACATCTCATTGGATTTCTCATTGTGGCTCAGCTGGTTAAGGACTCAATGTTGTTTGTCTCTGAGAGGATGTGTGTTCAATTCCTGCCTTTGTTTAATAGATTAATTTCCACAGCTACTCTGTAGGTCACAGATGTGGCTTGGATTCAATCTCTGGCCTGGGAACTTTCATGTACCCTTGGAATGGCCATACATTTTATTTTTAAATGATTAAAAAAGTAACTAACACAAGACTAGATTTAATTTTCTATCTCTATTAAGAGTACAAATTTTCATTGAGTACTGCCATTGATAAGATACTATGTGGATTTCTGTGCTCTTAAGTGATCTGTATTTGCTTTTTTATTTTAATCTTGTGATCTTGGTCCAATAAATAAATATTGTTTGACACAGCATCCTGAGATATTGTTTAAGAGTTTTGAATATTTTTACAAGTTCTCAAATTGCAAAATCTAATTGAAGTCCTTTTAGCTCCCAACTAACTGTGAGGTCTTTCAAAAGAACACTGAAACATCACAGAGAGGAACTTTAAACTAATTAAGCTTTTTTGGTTTGTTAAATTACATGAGAAACATTGTCAAGTGATTGGAGTTAAACTCTTGGTTATAGAATGTAGATAAATGTGTTTATTATAGATATTCCAGAAGGTATATGAGATTCCTAAAATTTGACATGCCCCAATAGAATATATATACATCAGTCATAATTCTTGTTACTCTCTTACAATATATATCAAGGAAATCTCCCCTTTCTTGCCAATTACATTGTATTCAAATATTTAACAATGCCATTTTAAGATTTATCTTTATGGGCAATCTTTATTTTACATTGTCTTTCATAAAATGAATATTTTCAAGCAAATTCATAAAAGGAACATTTTGACAAATTAAAGGCTCTGGTGGCCTTTATTTAGAGAACATCTCTGAACTGAATAACAAATGGCAAAACTCTAATGGAAAACTTGGGGTTCATCCATACCAACATTAATTGAATACAGGGGACTGAAGGAGTTCATAAATATCATTTATAATGTTATGATTTTTTTGGAAATACACTGGCATTTGTTCTTTGTTTTCCAGAAAATGGTTTACTTTTGTGCTATGCCCCACAACAGACGGATAATTTATACCTATGTGAACAAAGATGAACTATCCTATTCACTCTAGCTGATCTTTACAAATGTGGCTTCTTCAGCTAGATCTCCTGTGGATTTGATGGTTCATTGCAACCAGATTAAAACTCATTACATTAATTTAATTTCATTGTTTTCAAATTGTTTCTCTTTGTATCTCCCTATTGTACTATGAAATTGCCAGTGTCACCAGCTGTATGACTTATATCTTGTATGTTTTATGTTTTCTCTTACATAAACCAATATGTATCCAAGACTCCAATAAAATTGAACATGTCTGAATACCATGAATAAATCAACCATATTTATGACAAAAATAATTCTAATAGAGTGATTCTAGGTATGAGAAGAAAAAAGAAAGGAAAATATTTCCTGGATCATATTAGCATGGTAAAGGAGAGGTCCCTGAGAATTTAAACTTCTCAACAGGGCCTAATGCACAAATTATCATCAGGAGTGGCACATCAACTGTATATATCTCGCCTAATCTGGAATGAAATTCCTAATGACATAGGACATAGTTGTTCAGATATTAGCTGAATTTTGGGGGTAAAGGGAGGGACTATGGATGACAATGTTGCAGGCCATGAGAGTAAACAAAGGATGTGGCAGCCATCAAGCCACCACATTACAGCCACCTTGAAGGTAAGCCTTGAGGGAACTCAGGATGGAAACAAAAAGGACCAGTCATTTAGCAGCCACCTGCTGCAGAGATCCCAGATGGGGCACCCTGAGGAGACTCAGAATGAGAAAGCACAGGACACTGACCCAGAGAACTGATGTACTTATCCAAGGAATGATTTCAGTGAGCCCAGACCCTGCATCATCCCTTACATGGAAAAGCTCTAAGTTCCTTAACTTGATTTATGAAGTTCTCCTTTATTAATAGTAATCTTGGTGTTCTGACTTCCTGATGTTTTGTTGCAAAACCTCCCATATATCCTGGCTCCTACCCTTCTCACTTCAGAACAAGTTTCTCTGCATTAGCTGAGATGTACTCTCATAGGATTGAGTTCTCAGAATACCCACAAAATAAAACATAACTCCCAAATGTTAGGTTGTACACTTTTTTTTTGGTTTGAACTAGTCCCCCTTGTTGAAGAGACTCTCTTTTCTCTATTGTATATTCTTGCCTCCTTGGAGAACACCATATACAACCTCATAACCATGTTCTCCCCAGTGCCATTCTGGGGCATTAAAGTATGGCCAGATGATGGAAGAAAGAGTTCAGGTTAACCACTGACTTAGGGAATGTGTTTTTGTGAGAAGTAACCATGAGTTGGAGTGTTGGAGACAGAGAGGCTTGGATGAACAGAGATGTAATGACTTGGAATTTCCTGGTATTCTCCAGATAGTGAGAAGCACATTGCAAGTATATCCCACTTTCTGAAGGTTCAACTCAGCCATTTTGATTTTATGAAGGTCTATGTTAGGACAATTTTTCACTTATGAGAAAGAAATCTGGAGGGGACATTTTCTTTTGCACACACACACACACACACACACACACACACAATAAAACAGTTACCATACTAGTGCTGGTCTTTTGCAAAAGTGAAGTGGTATATCTTGAATGTTCAAAGAGAGTAAAATAACTATAGTGATGAAATACATTGCTACATGTGAGAAAGTACACATCACATGGATGCTATTTCCTTAAAGTTCAAAAAGATTTACTTCTTATGACTGCAGATGGCTTTGCTGTTTATAGAGTTAAACATAACACAGATAATCATATTTCATTAGAAAGAAAGTAGTTTTGAGTTTTAAAGACTTGGATTAGATACTTATGGTTAAAACTTTGAAAGGAAGCTGTATTCTAGTGTCAAATTTCCTAGCATAATTTATGGAGGAAGCATAGGTGATGTGAAAGGCAAGTAATTCAGTAAAACATGTTAGGCTTTAATTTACTTTCTTGCATTTGTAATACTTGCAATGAAACTACAGGTTTTTATAGGGTAAATCAAGTGATGTGATTATGCCTGATAGTCAATACAGTGTTAATTTAATGTAAATATGTGTATCAGACATACAGAGCAATAGCTTTATATCTTAGTCATATGTCTTTCATGTTCAAATTTAATAAAACATGCTCGATCTTGTTTCAAATGACTCAAGTCATGGTATGGAAAATGAAAACTTCTTTTATATTCAAAGCTGTGAGACATAAGATACTTCAGTATATAGAGCAAATTTAGAGTAATTTCAAATTTTCTGGCTTATATTTTATGCCAAGTATACAAATGTATTATGAGTTATTCTTTTATGAGTGACTTTCTTTTTGATTTTGGTAATATCACATTAGAAAAAATCTCCTATGATTCCTTCTTGCAACTGTCCCCTTCCTAGGTACCTACTAAGAATATCCATCGCCTCTTTGCTTTAATGCAAGCTTGGCAAAAATGGAAGAAGTTCTGAGACCAAGGTGCTCTGGAAAAGCCAATTCCATCCAAGTAACATAAGTAAAGAATTTAGTAAAGTCATGAAAGACTCTGAAGTAAAACATACTCTATAATCATAAAACTAGGGTTATATAGGGTTTTTCCCATTGTCAATTCTGAAGCTATGAACATGAAAATTACAGGCTTGCTAAAAATGTTAAATGTTATCAAAATGCCTAATAAAGGCCTAGAAACATTTAAATAATTCACAAATATTAGAATTGGCCTTTTTTTCCTATCAATGATCTACATGATTTCTTAGTTTTCTTTTAGAATTTACAACTACCTGTGAATATAAATTATCAAATTCTAAGCATCAGG
This sequence comes from Sus scrofa, assembly GCF_054392235.1. Classification (NCBI taxonomy): domain Eukaryota; kingdom Metazoa; phylum Chordata; class Mammalia; order Artiodactyla; family Suidae; genus Sus; species Sus scrofa. The sequence continues at coordinate 102,161,229 of NC_139383.1, read as the reverse complement.
CACAACCAAAGTTACTCTCCTCTTCAACAGACTCTTCATGGCATTTTTCACCTCCATATTTTTCACTGTATAAATAATAGGATTTAACATGGGAGTGAAGGTTTCATAGAATAAACTCTCCAACTTGTCCACAGTATAAGTGGCCACAAGATGTATGTAGGTGAATATACAGGGATGAAAAAGAGTACCAATACTGTAAAGTGGGAGCGACAGGTAGAGAGGGCTTTGCATCTTCCTTCAGAGCCATGGGATTTCAGGGAGCTCAGAATGACCATGTAGGAGATGAGGAGCATGAAAAAGATGAGCAAGCACATGCCCCAACTGTTAGCAGATACCACCATTCCACACCAGTATGTGTCACTGCAGACAATTTCCAACTGTGAGAAGAATTCACACCTGAAGTGGTCAATGACTTTGGGACCACAGAAGGGCAATTCAAGCACAAAGAGAATCTACACAGTGCTACGGAGTATGCCCCCAATCCAGGCCACCACCACTAGGAACAGGCACAGCCCATGTTGCATGATGGTCACGTAGGGTGGAGGCTTGCAGATGTCCACATAGCAGTCATAAGCCATGGCAATGAGGACAGTGTTTTCTGATCCTCCCAGGAAGTGTTCCTAAAAGAGTTGAGTCAGGCAGCCCCTCCAGGAGATGGTTGTCCCCTGATACAGCAGGTCAATGGTAATTTTTGGGGTAGTGCCAGAGGAGAATGAGGCACCTATGACAGCCAAGTAAGTGAGAAAGAAGTACATGGGAGCTGAAAGTGTGGGGCTTAGGGAAATGATAACGACAATGAACAGATTTTTGAGCAAGTTAACCAGGAAAATGGACAAAAAGATAATGAAGAATATTTTCCACAAGTGCGGATTCTGTGTGAATCCCAAGAGAACAAATTCAGTCACATTGTTGGGAGATGTGGGGACATCCATTCACCAAAGGAACACCTTCCTGAGACCCGAATTATCTACAAAGGAATGAAGAATGATACCTTTTAGTCAGAAAATAATTGTAGTCTCAATTTTTGAGAAGTAAAATAGCCATTGTCAGTCAGGAGCATATATTTGACAGTCTTGTCCCAGTCCTTATTTCAATTTTTTCTTACATTCGCCATGATGATTTATGTATCTTCAGACACTTAGTACCTTTCACCTGTGAAACATCTATAGGGAAACACTGGATGTGTAATTTACTGAGAAAACACTGTGCTATCTTTGAGAGATCTGGGTTTTCCTCTTGGTTCCAACTACAAGTGACTTTTTAAGTCATCTCAGTGTCTATGATTCTGGGACCTCCTCTGTGTTTGAGAGCTTACACATTGTGATTCTCAGACATATCTTTTGAGCTGAGAGGTCCCTTATACAGGTAAGAGTTATTCTCTCCTCCATGAGAATTGACAACTGAACCCCCAACTCGAAAATGTGGAAAGAAAGACACTGTCAGTAAATATCTGCCATAAACAGCCAGTTTAGGGAGATGTATATGTAGTTGGCAACACCCTCCCTGGTACCTACTTAAACACATATGCTCTATTCAATTGTTTCTTCACTTACCATAGAGCCTGGAATAATGTCTACAGAGTCTGAAACCTGTTAGCTGTTATCTAAATGCTTATGAATTGCCATTCTCCATGGTGAGAATATGCATGCTTCTCCAGACCCTAAACCTGGGAGGAATTCAAGTGTTTTCACCCCCATACTCTGTTTAGCATTATTCTCTTCATTAAGAAAAACAGACATAAATATTTGAAAAGAAGCAGCATTCTAGCTTTTTTTGACACATTTTAAAGGGTAACTGTGAAAATGTTAATTGCCTCTAGGTAAGAGCTTGTTACTAGGTCATTTTTTTCAAGATAGTATTATATTTAGTAATCAATATGTTTATTGTTTTTAATTCTGTGCCACATACATCTTTACATAGTCATATTCAGTAAACTTACTGCTTCCATAGATTTGGATGAAAAGTTAAGAAATCTCTTGCATAGGTGTTCAATATGCAAGAATCTATCAAGCAATGGAAATCCTTACTTTCAAAGTTCTAAAAATAGAAATTAATGAAAATCAAAAAGAAATATTTTACTTGGTAAGATAGATAACGAACTATGCATATATACATATATACATGTATACACAAACATATATAAAGCCTTTTACTGACTATAAGTACCTACTTCCATGTTCACTCATTATACAAATATTTAAAAGACTCTTACTATGTATGTGAATGTACGTTTGTCTAAATAAAGTCATGAAGATTCTCCCTGTTAAATGTATTTAATACCTGAAATTTCATCATGAAATAGCAGTGAGTCATCCCTCCATGATACAAATGAACTTCCCACTACTTTATATTTCTGCTACATGCATTCCCATGCCTACTTTTCCCTTCTTTCCACAGTATCCTTCCTCCATCATTCCTGGTTACAGGATACTGTGTTGCTAATAGATTGAGAAACTTGGGGGAATTGTGTCCCAATGAAATGAATGGAAATATGAATATAAAAATGTATTCCTTGAGTTCCCATCATGGTGCAGTGGTTAATGAATCTGACTAGGAACCATGAGGTTACAGGTTTGATCCCTGGCCTCACTCAGTGGGTTAAGGATCTGGCATTGCCCTGAATTGTGGTGTAGGTCCCAGAGGAGGCTCATATCCAGATTGCTGTGGCTCTGACATAGGCTGGCAGCTACAGCTACAATTAGACCCCTACCCTGGGAACTTCCATATGCCCTAGGTGTGGCCCTAGAAAAGACCAAAAAAAATGTATTCATGCAAAAAGCAAGTATTTCTCCTTTCAAAGATAATTGTGTAAATAACTTTTTTTTTTTAATTTTCAAAGAGGAAAACTTGTACATACATGGAAACAAAGTCCAGCAACTTCATTGCATAACTTTTTTTCTGACTTTGTCTTCCGCAAAGGTTCAGAGAAAAGTGTAGTGTTTAAAATTATAATTAGATATAATTACTGAAAGTGATTTAGAAAAATTGTGAAGAAATGAATTTTGCTACTTCTTTTTTCTTTGGCTTCACAATACTCTTTCTAGAAATAAACCCTAAAGGAAATTATTTCTAAAGGATAAAAATCATTATTTACATATATGTTAATATAATTTTTAAGAGCTGTGGAAAACTTAGAGATGACATGGGATATTCAACATTAGAGAAATGGATTATTAAAATATGGTGTATCTTTTTGTTTAATGTGTACTTTTTAACAAAAGAGATTTTTAAAAAGATGCATGACATCATAGGTACATTTTTAAATTGTACTGTAAAGTGGAGAAAATTTTGGACACAAATTTGAATTGTATAATTATTCCACATATTTTAATTCCAACTAATTTTATTCTTCTTCTAACTAATTTAAATACATATGACTGCAGAAAATCAACTATTTTTACTTCTCAATTCATAGTCATGTACTTGAGTCTTTCTTTCTTCATGCTAAATAGATAAGGGATTTAAAGCTCAGATTGGTGAGCATGACAAGTGATTTTATAAATTTGTAAGATGCATTTAAACCCAAGAGTCTATGACTATAGTATTTCCTTGGAAAAAAAAATCTCACCTATGAATTTGTCTGACATGGCTCCATGGAAAGGGCCCCCAGCAGCTATTGGTTCACCAAGAAAGAACCTGTAAGAGTAAAAATTATAATGACCTTAAGTGTCTCTGTTGATTTGTAAATAGTACCTTTGCATAAGGTCTTTCTCTTGAGCTTTATATTGCTACCACATAGGCTCTTTGTTGGCAAATTCCATGGTTTCTTAACTGTGGCGAATTGGGCCTCAGGGCTATTTGATCATGCCAACAACCCAATAATTTCACATAAGCAAAAAGCAGAAGAATACTTTTTCTATTCATCTTTAATTTTGGATTCTACTTTAGGTCTACATGAGAACAAAATACTATGATGAGGGGAAAAATGTTGATTACATCTGAAATCCTGTATGTGATAAGAAATGAGCATAATATGAAGTCTGAATATTGATTATTATATAAATTAAACACTTAGCCAGGTAACTATCTGATTTTTCTTTCATTATAATTTTTTATTTATAGCCACCCATTGCCATATGGAAATTCCCAGGTCTGGAGTAGAATTGGTGTTTATGCCACAGCCACATGAATTATTATTATGATTGTTATTATTACAAGTGTAGTTGATTGATAACGTTTCACCAATTTCTGTTGTACAACAAATTGAACCAATCACACACATTTTCCTGTGCTGTACAGTAGGATCCCAGTCCATCCTTTCTAAATTTAACAGTTTGCATCCCCCAAACACCCAAAATGCCCACCTATCCCACTCCCTCCCCTCCTCCCCCCACGCCATGAGGTCGAAGTCTGCTTTTATTGACCATGATATGTTTCCATTTTTCTGTTTGTTTGTTTGTTATTTTTAGATATGATCATCTGTTCCATACTTTAGATTTTACAAATAAGTGATATCATATGGTATTTGTCTTTTTCTTTCTGGCTTACATCATTTAGTATGAGAGTCTCTAGATCCATCCTTGGTGCTGCAAATGGCATTAGTTTGTCTTTTTCATGTCTGAGTAGTATTTCATTGTGTATATGTAATTAATCCATTCATCTTCGATGGGCATTTAAGTTGTCTTGGCTATTGTGAATAGTGCTGCTATGAACATAAGGGTTCATGTCTCTTTTTCAATGAAGAAGGAATCTTAACCTCAAGAAAGAAGAAAAAGTTCAAATAAACAACCTAACCTTGTCCTTAAAACAATCAGACAAGGAAGAACAGACAAAGCCCAAAATTAGCAGAAGGAAAGAAATTATAAAGATCAGAGCAGAAATAAATGAAATAGAGACAAAAAATAAAGAACAATGCAATGAAAACTTGGTTCTTTGAAAAGATCAACAAAATGGGTCAACCTCTAGCCAGACTCAACAAGAAAAAAAAAACAAATCCATAAAGTTAGAAATGAAAAAGGAGAAATTACAACCGACTCCACAAAAATACAAAGGATAATAAGAGACTATAAGCAAATATATGACAATAAAATGGCCAACAAGAAATGGACAGATTCTTTCAAAGGTACAACCTACCAATACTGAGCCAGTTTTATGCATTTCAATGGTTAGAGAAACAGTCTCAAAATAACAAAGCACTCAAGAGCAGAGCTTACATCATATTAATCCATTCCAAAAGCCTTTCCTCCTATAAGGACACACCCTAAACTGTTTGCCAGGAATGAGAGGTGTATTGTGGTCTCAGAACTCTTCCAATTTTATTTATAATTGAAGTAAAATCAAATAGAACAGTATTTATGGCAATAAACACATTAGCTTGGGCAGAATCACAGAACTTGGAAATAACATCCAATTTACCAAAGTAAATGACCTGTAGAAATAGGGAAAATTGTTTAAGATTTTAAAAGATCAAATTGTGTAAAATAAAATTTGTGTCTTCTCATCCTAAAGCTGTTCTTCTTCATCATGTTTTCATAACTACCATAAGCTTATAAATATTGCCATATCCATGGTCCACTGATTTCTTCAAAATAGCATATTGTAGCCATGAAATTGGAGCAGGATCTTTCTGTCAAAGAGCAAACAATAAACATCTATGACATATACACATTTGTATTTATTTTTATTTGAGAAACAGGCATCATTTATGAAAAGTGCCACAATTAATTCACAACAAAATCTTTTAAGTTAGGTATTTGTTTAGCTGAGAAATCCTTTCTCTGATCAACTGTGGAGTAGTGATTCCTGTTTTTTTGTTTTGTTTTGTTTTTTAAATATACATATCCCTTATACCTCATCTTAGTTTCCAAAGAGGATTCCAGATTCAAAGGACTGAGCAGAATGCCAAATATCTTAGAGTGAAATTATTTTACAGATGCATTTTATTGTGTGCTTTTGAAAAGTAGCCACACTTAATTGCTAGTAATAACTGTTAATCTAAAAAATTATCACTTCCTATGGCATATAATCAAAAATATTTCATACAAATTTATAATAAAATAATCAAATACAAGCACCAGAGGAGGTAGAGGAAGAGTATTTTGGCTCAATCTGACTTACAGGTACAGGTCCTATAATCTAATTAATCTTTCTTTTTTACCCCATTTATTTCTGTAAATTAAGAAAACAAAATTTTAATTTTATAATGTTGTTGTACCTTTTTCAGAATACTTCATAATTTAAACAGCAGTTTAAATAGTGTACCATTAAATTTTATATTCACTGACAACTCTTGCCAACAGAATAAAAACCCCAATAAACAGTGGATAGCTGTATCAATTATGGGTCAAGAGAGTACTGGCAGGTATCTTCTTTCTACTTCATAACCCACAGCATCCTAGATATCGGTAGGTCATACAGCTTTCTGAGTACCCATTGATTTTATATGTGGGCACAGTATATAAATTCATAATTAGAACAAATTTCTTATGTTTGTTTTTGCTTTTAAGGGCTCCACCTGTGGCATTTGGAAGTTCCCAGGCAAGGGGTCAAATTGGAGCTGCAGCTGCCAGCCTACACCACAGCCAAGGCAGGATCTGACCCAGGTCTGTGACCTACACACATATCCTTCATTGCAAGGCTGAATACTTAACCCACTGAGAAAAGACAGGGATAGAACCCACAAATTCATGGATCCTAGTCCAGTTCATAACCTGCTGACCGAAAATGGGAACTTTGCAAAAGAAAAATTTTCAATTACTACAAAATAAGAGAGGTACTGAGGGAATGGTCTTTTCTCTAACAGCATTGGCACTATTGAAAGAGAATCAAGTTGGTTTTAGAAGAATAGATATCTTAACACTAGCTCTGACTCTAATACTAGGTGGGTTATTTAACTCTTTGAACTGCATGTTGTTCATGTGTGGAATGGGAATAATCATGAAACCTTTTAGGTGCTTTTAGTGTCAAGTGAGAGGCATGGGAAGAAATTTGGAGTCATAAAATATGAAAATATAAAGATCATGATGGAAATAAAATTTTCTTTTAGTGTCATCTATTGTCTGCATTGCATTCCTATTTAATAACACCTTAGTTGCATTTTGACCTCAGTATTTTTACTGTGTAAGGAACAGGGTTTTTCATGGGAGTAAGAATAATAGTGAATACTGCTATGGCTTTATCCATGAGAATGTAACTACTCATCACAGATGCATAAAAATACAGACACAAAGAACAAGGCAAAATTGTGATGAGAGAGCTACAGGTAGACGGGACTTTTACATCCCTGCAGAGTCCTCAAGGCACACAGGATACAAAATTGATCACAGGGATTATCCCAACATTGCAACAACTAAGCGACCATCAAGGAGTCTGTGTAGGCAAGTGTATCAAGGGTAAAATGTAAGCCATGATGTCTGTACCACAGCACTGAAGCCAGAATGTGACAAAGATCTGTTCAGTCAAGTGAAGAAAACCCACTTCCATGTGTCATTGTTCATGATGGTCACACCATGCAGAGGTCAACAGATGCCCACACAGTGGTTACAGGACATAACCACAAGGAGAACCATCTACTGAAATCATCATCTTTCAGTAGATGTCTCTTAATGTCTCTGGCCATTATAGACAAAACCAGTTTTGTAGGTAGTTGTAAATTCATTATGCATTCCTTATTGAACAATTTTAAGAGAGTGTTACATTGTATTTTGCTTTAGACAGGTGAATGAGCAATATTGCCTGCCATATCAGTTAACAAAGGATGTGACAACCATCAAGCATTACATTACAGATACCTGGACAGTGAGCTTTAAGGGAACTCAAGATGGAAACAATGCCCACCACTGCAGCCAGCCCCAATGGTACACACTGAGGAGACACAGGATGAGAGAAGCCAGCATACTGGCCCCAGAGAACTGAGGTGCATACCCAAGGAATGACCACAATGTGCTCTAATGTGGCATTTTCCCCATACACAGAAAAGGCATTAATTCCTTAACTTGAGATATTGAGTTTTCTTTTCTTTTTTTTTTTAAATTAAGATTAGATGCTTGGGAGTTCCTATTGTGGTGCAGCAGAAATGAATCCAACTAGTAACCATGAGGTAGTGGGTTCAATCCCTGGCCTTGCTCAGTGGGTTAAGGATCTTGCATTGCTGTGAGCTGTGGTGTAGGGTTCAGATGTGCCCTGGATCCTGCACTGCTGTGGTTGTTGCATTGGACAGTAGTTACAGCTCTGATTAGAACCCCAGCTCCATATGCCATGGGTGCGACCCTGAAAAGTAAATAATAATAATAGTAATAATAATAATAATAATAATAATAATAATAATAATAATTCCTACTAATGACTGAGTTTGATCAGTCTATTCAGGTTCTCATGGATAGGAAACTGTCCATTTTAGATCTTACTATCCTATTTTACTGGTAGGAAACTCATAATTAAAGAGATAAAATATAACAAATAGCAGATGCTCGATCTGGAAATTTAACCACAAACTGCTGGCTTTAATCCATGTCCTTCCCACTCGCTCTACAGGGAAAGAAGTGAAAAGTATTTGAGAAAGAACTTCAGAGCAGGGGTGTCCTTTCTACAATCCCCATCCACCAATAGAGGCTAAAATCTTCTGATTTCCTTGCTCATGTTTGATGTCTCTTGATGAAGAACACAACAAATGATGTAGAAACAAAAGATAACAGACAAATTACACGTAAAAATCAGCTACAACCACACCAGTAAGGAAGAGAAACAATATGTTGAATATAGCAGGGGTCTTGAGGTTTTATTAACTACTTTCTAATGCTTTGTAAAATGTGACCCAATCTGGATAGGAATTTTGAAATTGCTAAAGATATAAACCCTTCCTAAATTAATCTTCCTAACTCAAAACATATTGGAACATATAAACACTATTGTGACTAGCTTTGCTTATTATAAATTTAATTTGACACCATGAATATGTAAGAACAGACCTAATTCTGAAAAAGAAGAGGAATGGGGAAAGGTTAGACTTGTTGGATTTTAAAATGTATTATAGATTATTTATAATTACATCTTGCATTATATTATTCATGACTGAAGAGAATAGTGAAATAAAATAGAGTCCTGAATTGCATTCAGATAGAAATGGAACTTTAAAATACAATAAAGTTAGAATTTCAAATCCGTGGTGGAAGGTAATTATGCAACTACAAAAAAAAAGTTGATTCAGAGAACAAAACACAATTTATATTTAACACCTTAGATACCAAAATAAATACCTGATAGATCAAAAATTTCATATAAAATGTAAAATCACAAAAGTGCTAATAATTATTAACTTCTAAAAAGATGTGGAAAAATTTTGGTAGGGGGAAATGAGCAAAATCTTTTAAGGATGATACAAAAACCAAATAAAATACTCATAAACTGACTAGTTAAATAAGAAAAACTATATATCCAAAAATATTCCATATCAGAGAAGAAAGTCAAAATCATGTCACAACACAGAAAATTAGGTACATAGATAATAACTTTTTAAAGATTACTTTCTTAGTACACAATTACTCATAAAAAACACTATGGAAAAAGACTAGAAATCAAAGAAAATAGGTTAAAAAACATTAATACATGATTCAAAGATACATACATATAACTTTAAAATGGGAAAGATGGCTTAAATCAATGATGTTTTCAGAATTTCAATTAAAGTATCTAAATGGATTACAATTTTGTTAATGAGTTATATTGCCATAAACAAAAAATCTTCATCCTTCACTGATTGTTGAGAATGTGGACAAGCAGGTACTCTCACGGACTGAGAGCAGAAATGTAGGTACAACCTCATGAATCACATTTTGGCAATAAATATGTATATCATTATTTAAAATACATATTTTCTCTGACCCCAAAACACTATTTCTAGTAACTAATATTTCTAGGAACACATAATCCAGAAAGAATATATTTATTGCATAATTATATGTGATAGTAAAAAACTGGAAATGACATGAAAAGTACTGGATACATTTATTCAGGAATATTATAAGCAAATATTGCATATTATAAGAATAATCAAGAATGTTAGATCTATATAGACTGGTATGGAAAGATCCACAAGACATTGTATAGTAAAACACAAATGTTTATGTGCAGACATATGTACACATACCCATACATAAAAAAATATGCTTATATTTAAAAGGATTAATATTTGAAGAATCTTAAGACACAGACTTTTGTTATTACTCTGGGAAAGAACACTGGGAAGCACTAAAAAGGGATGGAAAAGAGGTTTGGTTTTGTTTTTTTGGTTTGGTTGCATTTTATTTTACAGGATGTTTTACTAAGCTTTCAAGCAGCAAATCATCCCAACTTTGTATGAACACATCCTGTGAATCTCAATTCAGTTTGTAACTTGCCTTTTTGCTTTCTTTCAAATGTGTTTGTTGAACAGAGGTTCTTAATATGGTCAAATTTATCATTCTTTTCTTCTTACCTTGTTTTGAAATATTGTGAAAGAAGAATTTTCACTCACAATAGAAATTGAATACAGAGACTATTACATATGTATTATATATATTTATACATAATCAATATAATTAAATATACTTATATATAGAACTAAATATTTTCACCAGTAAAACAAAAAGAATGGACAAAAATGGCAAGAATATAAGTAAAAATTAAAGGGTCTCAGAAAAAAGTTAAAGATAAGTGCATAAATTGATTAAAAATCATTGACACCATAAAAATTTTATTATAGCACCTCCCACCTTACATGTATCACAATTTTCTAGGGGATGTGATAAACAAGGCACTACATATAGAGGTAATATTATACCAGAAAATAACCCAAACATATAGTTAATTCTTCATTATAATAAATGTTTTAAAGGAAAGAAATAGGTGCGTCAGTTTTAAGAGAATTTTAGTTTTCAAGGAGATGAGCCCAAAAGTCATATGATCCTCCTCATGTTTCTTCTACAGAGTTTCTTCATAGCATTAGTTAACTCAGAATTTCTTAGACCATATATTAATGGGTTCAGCATGGGGGTAATGATTGTATAAAACACACTCAATGATTTGTCAATGGAGAAGGTCTTAGCAGGTCTTGCATACATGAAAATACAGGGAACAAAGAAGAAGACAACCACAGTGACGTGGGAACCACAGGTCTGGAGGGCTTTCTGCCTCCCATCCTGACTTAGGTTCTTTAGAGAGTGCAAGATTACTCCATAGGAGATGAGTAAGAGCAGAAACACGATACTGCAGATCAGTCCTCCATTAACCACCACTAAGATACCAATGACAGAGGTGTCAGTGCAGACAAGTTTCAATAAAGGGTACATGTCACAGATAAAGTGATCAATGACATTGGGGCCACAGAATGGGAGCCCATAAATAGTGCCAAGTTGAATGACTGAGTGGAGAAAACCCCCAACCCAAGACAACATCAAGAGTACAATACACACCCACTGCCTCATGATAACCAAATAATGCAAGGGTTTACAAATGGCCACATAGCGGTCATAGGCCATTACCAACAAAAGGAAGACCTCTGATCCACCAAAAAAGTGCTCTATAAAAAGCTGGATCATACAGGATTGGAACGTTATGGTATTTTTCCCAATGAACAAACTTGAAATCAGTTTGGGAGTAATAGATGAGGAATAAATGACATCCATAAATGATAAGCTACCAAGAAAAAAGTACATTGGTGAGCCCAGAGTCTTACTGAAAGTGACAGTCACAACAATGAGCGTGTTCCCCACCACAGTCAACATGTAGAAGAGCAAAAACATAACAGATAGGAACTTCTGTTCATTTGGATTCTGTGTGAGGCTCAGGAGGACAAAGTAAGTCACATTGTTCCTTGGTTCCATTTATTTTTATACATACTGATTTCAGATATTAGAAATAGTTTGCCTGAAAATCAAGGAAAAGATGTTTGAAAGTCTTATAAGCTTAATATTTTCCTTATTGATTCAATTTTTTAAATGCCCATGGAGGATCTATGTGTATCAACCTGCCATAGAAATTGGAATTACCATTTTAAAAGTAATAACTTGCATCTACCAACCCCAAACTTCCCATCTATCCCACTTCTCCCCACTCCCCCTTTGCAACCACACACAGGTCTGTTCTCTATGTGTATGAGTCTGTTTCTCTTTAGAATGTATAAGCAATCAGCAACTACCATTTAGCAGAGAGAACTATACCCAGTTTCTTGGGATAGACCATGGTGGATGATAATATGAGAAAAAGAAACTTTCTCTCTCTCTATATATGACTGGGCACATTTGCTGTAGAGCAGATATTGACAGAACACTGTAAATCAACTATACTCTAATAAAAAAATTGGGATTACATTTTGAATAATATTATGTATATTTCCATATCTCAGTGACATGATACATAATGATGGGATCATAAAATGTAAGGCCAATTTAATAAACATTATAAACATATTCATTTTGTGCTAAGAAATACTTGAATCAAGCTGGGAGTAGGAAGTGCTTCCCAGAGGAAGCAATGCTTTAGCTGAGTTTAAAGAAGAAGGGAGAAAACAAAAAAGGATAGGAAGAGAATAACATGATAAGTTGCACCTTGTACAAAGTCATAAAAGTGTGATACTGAGGATTCATTTAAGACAATTTACATACTCAAAAGTCAGTAAAACAAATGTGAAGTAAGGTTATAGATATAAGGTCACTGTATAGTTGCTAGGACTGCTTATTTAGTATAACAATTGTTCTTTCTTCTGGTTTCCAATAAGTTGTTCTTCTTTCCTTTTGAGGCCTCCACCTTAACATCATATTTCTAGCAACATTCTGTTCATGATGTTCGTATCTACGTTCTCTTAGATGATAAGTGCTTTCTCTTCAACCATCCATGCACCCTTCTGGTCCAGCACCAAGATCCCTTTTCATTGCTCATATTTCTACAAATGGCCTCTTCAAAGCAACCTATGATCTTTTCCATCATACATTCCAAAACTTTTTAAGCAGATGCTGAAACCCAAATGCCACCTCTGTATTTTCTGATATTTCTTATAGCAGCACTCCACTTCTCAGACTCAAATTTTTTTTTAGTTAACTAGAACTTCTATAACAAAATAATACCAGCTGGATGGATTAAACCATAGAATTTTATCACCACATCATTGTGGATGATAGAATTCAAAATCAAGGTGTTGACAGGGTTGGGTGCTCTTAAAGCCTGTAGGGAAATTAGCTGTTCCATATTTCCTTCTTTGGCTTATAGATGAACAGATTTGAGTTTGCATGATGTTCTCCATGTGAGCATGCCTTTATCCAAATTCCCCTTTTAATGAGAAAACCCATCATGTTGGATTAAGTTTCACCAAGTGATTTTATTTTAACTCAATTACCTTCAAAAAGAACCTGTATCCAAATAAGGTCATATTATAAAGTTTTGGGGATTGGGAACCAACACATACATTTTAAGAGGACACAATAGAACCATAGTTGTATAAGCTGACTCTCATATAACCCATAGCAATTGTTGTCCCAATAGTCTAACACTACTCCAAAACTCCTTCTTAGTTAGTGTCTTTACTTAGATCCTCTTCTTTTTCATTAACTATAAATGCTAAATCACTCTAAAATTGTATGTTTCCATAGACTTAGAGAACAGACTTGTGACTGCCCGGGGGGAGAGGGAGGGAGTGAGAGGGATCAGGAGCGTGGGGTTAACGGATCCAAAATAATCCTCTTGGAATGGATTTACAATGAGATTCTGCTGTGTAGCATTGAGAACTATGTCTAGATACTTACACTGCAGCACAACAATGGGAGGAAAATTTTGTAACATGTATGTATAACGTGGTCCCCATGCTGTACAGCAGAAAATAAATGAATAAATAAATAAATAAATAAATGCTTTCATTCTCTATCTCTCCCTTAATTTTCAAACTTGTATATGCAACTATCTAACTGACATCTTGAAATAAATATCGATTAAATATTTATAAAACTATTTACTTTTCTGCAATAAACTTATTCCTTCCTAGGCATTCCCTAATTAAATGGTACCATCTTGCATGTTATTATTCAGAATTTATATCTGACAATATCTTTCACTCCTTTGTTTTTCTTGCATTATCTATGGAAAGTTATAACCAGTCCCAATGACTCCCTTTAAAATATATTGCAAGTTTGATCATTAACACACCACCCATTCCTTCCTTTATCTATTCTAGTAGCCTCCTGCATGTTCTCTCCATTTTTGTTCTGGCCCTCATAAATTATTCTCATGAAGCAGCCCAAGTAATCTTTTTAGTCTGTATTTTTATTTTTTGGCTGCACCTGCAGCATGTGAAAGTTCCCAGGTCAGGCATTAAACTCCTGCTACAGCAGCATCCTGAGCTGCTGTTAACGAACTGCACCAAAAGGGAACTCCCAATTTTCTTTAAATTGTATTCAAATCATATTATTCCCCTGTTGAAAACTTCTACAGCTGATTTCTATAACACTCACTAAAATCTAATTCCTTGGTATACATTTGGCTAAGAGACCCCAGACAGCTTAGGAGCTGGCCACCTCCCCAAACTCATATCCAATAATTCTCCATGTTCAGTCTGCTCAGGACTTTATGCTAGTCCTCAAATATGCAAAGTGCTTTTCCATTCCTTCAGCTCCATTAATTCTTTTGTAGATTCTAATTTCAGAGATAAGAAACATTTTCCCTCTAAAAATGATGGGAAATATGTAGAACAGTATAATGTAAATGTAATCTTTACTTGTTTACTCATTTGACACATGTTTATCAAGTAATTGACATTGGATCACACCTTTCAGATAACATAGTCTCCCAGCTATCTCAGAAGGTCTACTAATTCATTAAGGGTCAGGGTCTTTACCCAGAGTCATATCATCAGAGACCAGAAATGATGGAGGAATCACCTTTTCATCACTCTCCTGCTTTTGCAGATATGTACACCTCTTGTGGTTATAAGATGGCTGCTGAATTCACTGAATTTTTTTAACTTCTACATGATGAATACCATACGTCATGACCAGCCACTTTATAATCTTTTTCCACTTATTACTCAATGATATTGACCTTCCCTTGAGGAAATTTCCATTTTGCTAATTAACTATCACATCTGATTATAACTCTCCCTCCTTACTTAAGATACTTAGTTTATATGCCATGAAAAACAAAAAGGTTTGTGATACTTGCTTTCACATAGCCCTTATCATTAATGTATGTGTAGGAACAATTTTATGTTATTGAAATGTCTACACAATTCTTCTTTTAGATAATATATATCATTTTTGTAGTGAAAGATATAGAATCAGTAAGTTATATTTTTATAAATCTAGTTATAATACCTTAAATAGGTGGCAGTGACCACACTGGGTGGTAATTTGCATATTAATACAGTAACTTATGATACTGAATTTTTGTGAGTATCTAGTGGGCTAAAATATATGAACATATGTAACACAGTTCTTGGACTTAAATGGGTAATCAATTTTTGTTTTCTTATAAAACATCAGAAGCTTCAATTTAAGTATATCAGCATGCATCACAAGTTTATATCCCTCTATGGGGGAAAAACTGTAATTGTAATGTATACATGTAAGGATAACCTGACCCCCTTGCTGTACAGTGGGAAAATAAAAAAAAAAGTTTATATCCCTCTAAAATACAAAACAACATGGTGAAAAAAATAATTTCCTTTATTCCAACATTTCCATTGATATAGACCCAAAAATGTAATGAAAGAAAATGTTATAATAACATCTATAAGTTCATTTGTTTGGCAAAATCATGTTCAGATGTTACACCCATGCATACTCATATGTTACATATACACAATAAGATACACACATGCATATACATGCACATTTAAAGAAATAAATACATATAATTATATTTAATGTATCACATTTTATTCTCATAACAAAAATTATTATCTCAATTTTATAGTAAAAAAAAAACCTGAGGCTCAAAATTTAAAATTAACTTTTCCAAAATTACCTATTTTTAAGTGACAGACCTGGAATTGGAATCTAAGTTTGACTTATTTCAAGATTTCTGTACTATCAGCAGAAGGTTTTTTAAACTTTTCGGTTCTTAGAAATTCAAGTGATACTGTTTTGTACGTATTGTGATAAAGAAACATACACAACTGCAAAGCCTGGTTTCCACTAATAACCGTTAAAGTCTTACCTTTTGGAAGCTCGATCTCAATTTGAAGGAGGACTTTTATTTCACAATATAGAACTGGAAATTTTTCTTCCATCTACTTTCCCCACAGGAGGCAAAAAGCTGTGTTACTATTTAAGGGTATATTTGATTTCATATGCCTATGTCAGTTCATTCTCTCCACGGAATCTTCTAAATATTTCAGAACATTATCACTTGTGTTGTAGCATATAGGAGTCATGGTGTAACAGGAAAAACTAAAAATTTCCCATTAGAAAAACTTATCAGAATTGCAAAAAAATTGTACGTAATTTTAGGTCTACATGTGAAGATAGCAACTAGCCATTTTACCAGGTAACTTTTTATCTCATCAGTTATTTTTTTAGTAATATCAATAAAGAATAATTACCATTCAGAGGTTTAGTCAGTCTCATTCAATTGTTATACTTGAGATTTGGAGAGGGCAGTTTTGTATATATTTATATCATGTTTTAGGCAGTTCCTGAAATAAATACATTTGTTTTTAAGAGGACAGCATCTTCTACTAAATATGAGCAAAGATCATGAAGGTTTTATACCTTCTAATGATGTTCCTGAAATTGGAATATGTCCAAAACAGATTTTTACGTAATTAAATTCACTGAGGATTTTCTACCATATTTTAAAAGAACATCTATATATTTAAAAAAAAACGTATTAAACCAATCCCATCACATAACTAGAGTAAGGAAGATGTAACAAGGAGAAAAAAGAGTGTCAGAACAATTATGGAAATATTTCCAGTGAAAAATATCAGCCCTGTCATTTTGTTCCAGTGAAAATGAATTTGCCATTTTCCCTTCTTTGCTATAGCGAGACATTTTTTTTCCTTTTCCCTAACACTCAGTGTTTTCTGTATAAGAGTGAGGTTGCATATGTGAAAATTTCATCTCTAAGGTATATGTAATCAACTAATTATTTACCAAATCATTCATTTTTTTTAAATGAGCATCTATTTTGTGCCATGTTCTATGCTATGAGCTAACGATATAAAAATAAATTTTAAAAAAATCAGGATAAAATCTCTGCTTACACTGACATTATAACTCTCATAAGAGAGTCAGACAATAAAAAAATAGAACTTAGTAAGGTATTATAGAGACTTCAAAAATTCACCATCAGAAATAAAGAAATCTAGCAGGCATAAAATCAGTAAGGACATAGTTAAACTCAACAGCAACAACAGTCAACTGGATATAATTAACATCTATAGACTACTTCATCCAGCAACAGCAAAGGACATGCTCTCCAAGCTCACATGGAACATTTGCCAAGACAGACCACATATTGAGCAATAAAACACACCTTAAATTTTTTTAACAATAGAAATCATATACTGTCTGTTGTCATACTACAATTGAATTAAACTAAACATCAGTTATAAAAAATAGGTGAAAAATCCCAAAACACTTGAGAAGTAAACAACACAAAACCTCCAACCTCCAAAACCTGTGTCAGAAAATTAAACTCCCCCTTGACCTTCCAAACAATTCAGATGGGATGTTTAGTATTTATCCCTTCTCTACCTTCTAACAAGACAAAACATTTTTCTATAACACTGAGTTTATAGTCTCTCAAAAATATCCATTCTGCTCTACTACAATGTCTACTTCAAGTCAGTAAAACTTTTTGAAAAATACAAAAAAAAAGTTTTTGTAGTATTTACAATATGCCAGGAACTCTCTTAAGCACTTAATATATATATAAATCCACTTAATTGGTTCCAAAACATTATGAGATAGACATCATTGTTATTATATTTGCATATATAAAATATGAGGTAGAAAGGTTAAATAACTTTTCCAGATTACATTAAAACCAGGAAATGTGACTCAAGTCTGCTTTTGCCATTTCATCTTACTACCTCCTTTAAACAAATATCTGTTCCATATTCTGATTGCCTGCTGTGTTGATCTCAAGTTCATAAAATGACTTTTAATCATGAGAAAACCATACCCATAATTTGATCTAAAGCCTAAGAGGCATGAGGCCAATGGAGATCAGAAAACCAGGAGAGAGTGGTACAGCAATGGCCAAGGATGTTGGAAATCTCTCCAGCCCCCAAGAAATCCTACAAAGCCAGTCAGTTCAAAGTAACATTCTTTGACCTCTCTCAGTGGGTTGTGGGTATGGCATTACTCTGAACTGTGGTGTAGGTCACAGAGGCACCTTGGATCCCAAGCTGCTGCAGCTTTGGTGTAGGCTGACAACTGTAGCTTTGATTCAACACCCTAGCCTAGGAACTCCACATTCCACAGGTGCGCCCCCAAGAAAAGCCAAAAAAAAAAAGTATCATTCTTCACAGCAGTTGCAGAGAAATTATGTATTATCCCTTCTAATGCTCAGAAACATTAGATTAATGAACATTTGTGGAGACCAGCTCAGCAGGTTAGGGCTGAAGAATGGGTGCTGTGAAACTTAAGTAAAAAGTGAACAGAAAACAAGACTTTATCTTAAGTAAAGGTGGGAACTGAGGAACCCAAGTTCTCAGGGACCAAGAGTGCCACCTCAAGACACCACACTGCTTTTTTTGTGCTCTTTGGGATTATGTCAAGTGAGGAGAGGATTGTAGGTGCAGGGTATAGGTTTTTTTTTTTTTAATTATTTTAAATATCACAGAGCCGGTAGCTGATTAAGCTTTTATTCTGACTTTTAGGCATTTAACAATCATTAGCATTGAGGAAGCTTGGTGTCAGCTATCTATGCATAGCATCTAGAGAATCATCATTGTGATTCTGCAAACAGTGTGCCTATCTGCAGCAACCCCTTATGCCTAGGTATGCACCCTCAGTTCTCCTTGCTAATGCATAAACTTCTAAGGACCCCTCCTAAACCTCTTGGGGCCATGAGGCTCTTCTTCCTCTTATTCTTTAGAGGACATGTGCTGTGCAAATGGCATGCCAATCTGCACAGGTCCGGTGTGCCTAGACCAACACATTATGTCCTCATTCCGCTGACCACATGAATAACTCATGTCTTTGGGTGTTTGTTCTTAAGCTTATGAGATTTACCAGCACTGAGACTGTTTTCCAAGCAGGAAGATGGGGTAATGTAAAGCAGGATAAGATGGAGTTTTCAGCATAGAAAATAGAAGCAAAAAGGCTAAGAAAATATTGTAGAAACATGTCTTGCGACAAACATTTTACACAGTTATAGAGAATCCAGCAATAATGTTCATGATAGCAAATAGCTCTGGAGCATTTATTGGTAATAAAAGGTCTACAAGAATTTTTTAATCCTGACAATATCTCTGTCATTATCCTTTAACTCAAATTTAAAGAGCTTTGATTTGCCAAAGCTCACATACTATGTGGCAACAATAAGTTTTGATCTGAGAACAATCTTATTCAGAGATATTAACCATTATAGTATAGTAAACCTTATCACTCCTCCCACATGTATGTGTAAAAATGATACATAAAATCTCCTTCACACAGCGAAATTGTAAAAACAATGTTCTCAATTTGAATTACGAGTTGAGATTACAATAACAATGAAGTTTATTCCAAATAATTCAGCAAGAATATATGACAGACTCTCCCTTTGGAAGCACAGAGGGGAAAAGAGACCAGACAGATGTAGCAAAAGATTAAAAAATATAGGAGTTCCCGTTGTGGCTCAGTGGTAACAAACCCAACTACTATACATGAGGATGTGGTTTTGAACCCTGGAGTCCCTTCTTATCCCACAGTGACTATCACATCTATGGCTCTGCAGCTCTTTCTGGTGTTACTGACATCAGAGTAAGGAGCCCTCTGCTGATATGTGGGCGTGTGTTTTTTTTACTTTGTGAGGAAACATTTAAAGTGTATTAAAATATATTTGAAATAAGGTATCTTTGATAGCACTTATATGTGGAATCTAACATATGGTACATCTACAAAACAGAAACAGATGCAGACATGGAGACTCACAGACTTGTCGTTGCCAAGGGGGTGAGAGGTCAGGTGGACTGGGTGTTTGGGGTTAGTAGATGCAAACTATTATATTTAGAATGGATAAGAAATGAGGTCCTGCTGTATAGCACAGGGAACTATATCCAATTTCTTGGGATAGACCATGAGGTAAGATAATATGAGAAAAATCATGCATATATATATTTTGGTCAATGTGCTGTACAGCAGAAATTGACACAACCCTGTAAATCAACTTTACTGTAATAAAAAATCAAAATAAAATAACGTGGCAGCCATTCATGTACTTGTCATCTGAGTTCTGTAACTTGCTTGTTACTCAGCATTCCATTTGAGAAATTTGTCCACATAAATATGTAGCATCAGTATATGGAATTCTCATTGATTTATTAATAGTTCTTATTTTTTTTCTATGGTCAGGATTATGATGAACATTCTTCCGTATATGTGTGTCTGTGCATCCTTCTTTATGTGGTCATAAGTTTATCTGGAATATATACCTATAATGGAAATTCTGGACCAAAGAGAGGCATATATTTAATTTATTAATGTTCCCAATATGGTACCCAATGTTACTATCCTAATTTACCTTCTGACCAGAAATACGAGTCCACATTGTTACAGAAACTTCATTTTATCCTGAGGAGTGTAAAGTTATATTCAATTAAATATCAATATACAGTTATCCAAATACTAATGAGTTCTTTGTATATCCATATTTATATTAACCATTTAAGTCTCTCCTTCTATAATTATCCTGATTATATCTTTTGTGAATTTTTCCCGTGGGGAAATTTATAAAAATTACTTAAATATACTGGATACTAATCCTTTGATATTTATATCTGTTTCAAACAAGTTTACCTAAGTAAATTTTTAGTCAGTACCTGGGATTTTCTTTTTTATAGTGTTGGTATTTTTACTTTAGATATAGGTAAGTTTTCAGTGTATTATGTTTATATAAAACACATAAACATGTTTTATGTTTTATATGTCATTTAAATTTTTTACTGCATAGCTAAGTCATAGATACTTTGCTATATTTTACCCTCACAGGTTTTCAGTGTAAATCTTTAATCCATTTGGAACTGATAAAATGAAAAGTAGAATTACAGTATACTTCATTCATATGTGTAAGCATTTATAGCACCACAGTCCACGGGGTCTTTTGTACTGATTCACATACTACTGTTTTCATACATCAAGCTTCTAAAGACTTGTGGGTCTGTTCATGATATCTTCTTGTCAGTTCCATTGATTTGTCTACCCTCAGACTGGTACCACCTGTCATTATTATTACTGCTTGATAATAAATTCTGATATCTGACAGGACAAGCTCCCAACATTTTTCCTTTTCAAATTCTCCTAGCTATTTTTAGCTCTTTTCCATATAAATTTTGTAAGTTTTTGCAAGTACTTGTGAAGTTCCCTCAAGCATTTCATTGAAATTACATTGAACTTATAAATTAGTATGAGAGGAAATACCATGTTGATACAACTGTCTCTTGACCACTGATGGGAAAATACTTTTTCCCTGCCTCTAATATTTCTGTCCTGCAAAATGAGCTCATTTTGTGGAATAATGGCCATCCTGTTCCCTTTCTAGTCAATCAGTTTTCCTAGAAAGGTACAACAATCTGATCAGTAAATCTAGGAACCACCTGGCATGCTCTGCTCCACCCGCTCAGGAACAGCCAGCCTGCTGGGCCCTTGTCCCCCTGCATCTCAGAGGTGCTTTGCCACAATGTGCAAAAGGCATAACCCAGTCACTGCCACAAACACTGTGTAGATAAGCTTGTCTCCTCAGGGTGTTCACTGGGCACAAGTAACCTGACTAAGAAAGTCTTCCTACAGGTGTCTGAAGGTGACATAATGGTCTCCACCTATACACTTTTATTTTTCTCTGTCCATACACAGAGAAAAGAAGAGAATCACTATTTACTAAAGCCTCTTTAAAACCATAGCAATCATTTGTTCATGAATGGATAGGTTTGATTATTGAGTGTGTACTTATTAAATGCTGTTTCATCTGTTTTCACACATTAAATCTCTCCGATATTCTTTTCTCAAACTGTCCTTATTGGGGGGCCGGGTTGCATTAGCTGTACAAAATGAGTTGTGGAATGTTTTCTTTTGCAACTTACAGGAAAAATTTTTTAATATTAGAATTATTTGTTCCAAAAATGTTAGGTAGAATTTTCCTGTAACATAACAGGGTCTAGTGTCTGTGTGTAAATTTAGAAAAAGTAAAATCACTTACTGATTTTTAAAGTATTTAAATTTTTTGCATACACACAGAGACACACAGTGACTACTATCACTCTCTATCTTACTTGCCTACTTTTTTTAAAAAAAAATTGAGAAAACACAAATGACATTTATCAAATTATATATATGATACAAAATGTCATGGTGCCACAATACCACATGCCAGCAAACTAAAGTGAAAAAAAAAAGTTTTTTTATTACTTTTTACTATATTAAGGAAATTAAATGGATGAAATTTATTTTTCAAAAGGATAAACAATAAGGCACAAAATAAGAACCATTATTTTACATTTAAGGATTTATGTTCTATAAAGGATAGCACAGGCAAAATTAATAGATGATAGATAGAATGTAAGGAAAATTTTTAAGTCAAAAACCGACCAGAAATTCAACTCTTGGATAAGCAAAGAACATCTAAATCAACTCAATAGTAAATTTGCAAAAAAAAATAAATAGGCAATTTACAGAATAATAGAAACCCAAAATTCTAAAAAGAACATTAGACTGTAATCAAATTTACTTGTAACTAAAGGGCAGAGAATGAAAGAAAACAAGACAACGCTTTGCATCCATTTTCCTGGGCAAAAAATATTAGGAAAATACCAATGTTCACTAGGAGGTAAAGACATGGGAGCCCCCATGCACAAATGCTAGGAGTGTATACTGGCTAATCCATTATGGAAAGTGATCTGGAAAAATTCATTCAAGTTAAATGTGTGCATACCTCCAGACTCAACAATTTTGTTCCTAGGAATACTCCCTAGGAACATTTCACCCTGAGTTATTTGTAGTGGAGACAAGTTGTAGATAACCTACTATCCATCACTAGGAAAACACATGAATAAATTATGATGAATGGACACCACAGAGCAGTGCTACTCATGTGGCCCAGGGACCAGCATCAGTCCTTGGACTCTGTTTCCACTCTGATGCACTTAACTACCAAAAGTGAGATTAAGCTTTTAAATGATCACAAATTTTGACAATGCTGAAAATTTTTTTGTTGCTTTTTACAAAAAGAGACAAAACTGAAATTTTAAAAAGAGAATGATACTTTACTACCAATACTTTGATAAACACTTCCACAAAGAATGCTACAATTCCATGAGAACATCATGGCAGAAAAAGTTATTACTAAGAAAGACTGAAATGAGAATATAGAGATAAGTGTAAGGAAGATCATATAGAATTCTATGGATATTTGAAGATTTCAAATATGATGATGAGTATTTAAGCAATCATTAAATTCTAACTAATCATTCATTCTAATTAAAATGTGGAGTACATAAAAGAAAGATTAATTAAGTAAAAGTATATGTGATTTGTTCCTGAATTGATATAGTTAAGAAATACCAATCACTCTGCACACTGAGAAACCAATACTGGTCCATGACAGCATCCTCAAACTATAGATGAAAATATCTAAGTCAGGTATCAAGTTTTAGACTTCAAAAATCTAAGTTAATTATGTCATGGAAATTATTCTCTGACCCCACTATGAAATTAAAGATGATGCCATTTCCAATGCCAGAATTAAAGGATAGCAGTGGTCATAGATTTCTCTGCTCTTTTTTCTTTGCATCTTTTCAGCTGATATTTAATCTTTATCAGCCATAGAACAAAACAATGGCACTGAAATGACTGAATTCATTCTCCTTGGATTTGCTGGTCAACACAAGCCTTGGCTTGTCCTTTTCATAATGTTTCTAGTGATCTATGTGGTCACCCTGGTGGGTAACATTGGCATGATCCTGCTCATCAAGATCGGTTCTTCCCTTCACACCCCCATGTTCCTTTTCCTCCAAAACTTGGCTTTTGTGGATCTCTGCTACACCTCTGCAATCACTCCCAAATTGCTGCAAAACTTTACAGGAACAGAACAATCTATCTCATTCATAGGATGCGTGGTGCAGTTGCTAACCTGCATGCTGCTTTTGTAACAAGTGACAGCTATAGCCTGGCTGCAATGGCAGTAGACTGTTATGTGGCCATCTGCAACCCACTCCGCTATCCAACAGTCATGTCCCAGAAGAGTCTTCATTCAGCTCATAATTGGTTCATACTTCATGGGCTTCCTAAACACAGGTTTTACTTTCCAACTAAACTTTAGCAAATCCAATAAAATTAACCACTTTTTCTGTGATGAACCCCCAATTCTTCTCCTCTCGTGCTCCAGTATTTACTTCAACATCAGCCTTTGTGGGTTTAACCTGATGTTCACTGTGTTGGTCATCATCTTTTCCTACATATTTAACCTGGATGCCATCCTGACGATCTCCTCTGCTGCAGGGAGGAAAAAAGCCTTCTCCACGTGTGCCTCCCACCTGACAGCAGTCACCATTTTCTATGGGACTCTGTCTTACCTGTATCTGCACCATCGCTCCCTAGAGTCTCAAGAGAAAGAAAAACTGGCTTCCGTGTTTTATGGGATTGTGATCCCCATGTTAAACCCCCTCATCTACAGCCTGAGAAACCAAGGTGTGAGGGAAGCTCTGAAAGGGGTTGGAAAAAAGTGTTTCTAGATTGGAAACCAACTACTAACTCAGCATGTTCAACAAGCAAGCCAAAATTTCTCTCTCATTTCTCAACAGCAGAAGGTGTGGCAAATACGTGTGAGATACAAACAAAAAAAAATGATGTAAAATGTGATTTCTTAGCTATATGAAAACTTTGTGATAGGTAATAAAAACATCTAAATTGATGAAATACATAACCTCTAATTCATATATTTTTTGGAGAGAAAGCATCTTAAAAGAGCTTTGATATTTCTTTTGTCCATTCTGAGATGCCCTTTTGCCAAATACTTGCCTTTAAAATAGAAAATAAAAATAGAGAAAAGTGGATAGTCAGTGTTGGAAAGTACCTCCAACAACTGTAGCATAAACACTAACCAGGGCAAAAATCTTTTCGGTTTCCCTTAACAGATACCTTTCCTCCTGCTTTTACTCAATAGCTAAGCTATTTTCTTGTTTGTAAAGAATGAGTTACAGAAATTCTCCATATCTTTGGAGAAAATGTGCACAAAGCAAGAGGAAGAAAGGAACAGTTGAATGAATCCTCACACATGTATGAGACACTATGGATCAATACCTCTCCCCTGTGTACATGAGCTCTAACCAGCTAGGAACCTGACACAGGCATCTGGCAGATAGGGAGTATATCAGTGTACTATTGGTAAAGTTGTATTTTAAATATAACTTGACTCTCCACCTGTGCCTTCTTGAAGGGTCAAATTCAATGCTGAATTTGGTGCTTCAGAGCAGCCTCACTAATCCAGAATTGCTACTTTATTTCCGTCAATCTCCAAGAGTGGAGAAAGATGGAAGAAACCAGGCCAAACACAAGAAGTCATGCCTGGACTTGAACATGAGTGTTCTATCCACTTGGGAGAAAATAAAATCAAGCATATGCCCATCCTATAGACAGACATGTTATCAAAAAGGGTGAGATCCCATGTGGTATTTATTCTCTCAATCTCATTATTCAGTAAAACCATAAGAAGTTGTGAATAAGAAAACTGACAGCATGGAAGTTCCCAGGGTTTCTCAATATTTCCAGAAGTCCCAAACTATGGACTGAGGAAGAAATCCTGTGATTTGGAGATGATGATAACCTGAATAATACCAAATAAATTCAGATAATACCATCTCACTATAGGAATGCACTAAAGGAGATGAATGCCAAAATTAGGAGACTCTAAATTTTTTTTCAGGAGTTCTTGTGACATGTCCATATTACCCTCTGCGGAGAGAAACCCTATTTTCAATGTGGTAGGTTATCAAGTCCTTTCTTTTTTTTTTTTTTTTTTTTTTTTTGTCTTTTGTTGTTGTTGTTGTTGCTATTTCTTGGGCCGCTCCTGCTGCGTATGGAGGTTCCCAGGCTAGGGGTTGAATCGGAGCTGTAGCCACTGGCCTACGCCAGAGCCACAGCAACCTGGGGTCCGAGCCGCGTCTGCAACCTACACCACAGCTCACAGCAACGCCGGATCGTTAACCCACTGAGCAAGGGCAGGGACCGAACCCGCAATCTCATGGTTCCTAGTCGGATTCGTTAACCACTGCGCCACGACGGGAACTCCAGCAAGTCCTTTCTTGAAGGGGAAGAAGAAATCTTTACTTCTACCTTTAGATGAATTGTCTCAGGAGACAGAGACAAATCTTAGGTTTCACTATCTTCATATGTGGAATTTAACAGGGCAAAAATGTTCATGGGAAAAATGTGTATTAAATGATAACAACTTAATATTCATAAAGTAGAAAAATAGAAAATACAGGGACAAAGAAAACACAAAATTGTAGTAAATTTCTTCTTGTCCATAATAGGCCAACAAATTTTAAAATGAGATTACAGAAGAAGAGCTACTTGACATAATCAATGAGAACAAATTTGTATTGAGAAACTCTATATTCTTAAGGCCCACCAACCAAACACACCTGGAGGCAAAGTTTAGGAGTCAAAATTTGGCTTCTGCAGCACATTCCACAGAAGCTGTGGACAGCTCAGAAAGAAGGCATGGGGCTGGGCTTTTTATGGGGTATGGGCTATGGGCTTTGCTGAAGGTTTCCAGGTATGGACCAGGGACCCAGGTACTCCCTCTAGATTTGGACACTGTCATAAAGCATAGGTATTTCAGTAAGCAGTGCTCAAGAGGGGGAAAGGAAAAGGTAGGAAAGGTATGTCGTTGGTGAGAAAAAGTCTTCATCCCTTACAAGAAGGAGCTGTTAGCCTTTCCCATTGCCTTGTGGCCATGGGAGGTCCAGGTAGAAACATGTTTCTTACTGGCTTTTTGTGACTATTGACATTGTGTTAGACACATGACAGTCTGATATATTGGGGGAACTGAATTTTATCTTCATAATAACATGGAGCCAGGAAACTAACTTCCTTTTTTCTTTCTTCCCTTTTTCCTTTCTTTCTTTTTTTCCTTTTCTTCCTTCCATCCTTTCTTTTTTCCTAGTCATGTGTCCATGGCATTAATATAAAAATACAATCAATAGCAAAAATCAGGAAGAGTATATAAAATATTCTCTGCTTTGAAATCCTAGAGCTGGAATTTAATAATAAAGTTTGAAAGTAAAAGCTAAATTCTTCCACCTAAAACTGAAAATCTTCATTGAAACAAACCTTAGGGTGAAGATGAAATAAAAACAATATTGCTACATATCTATAAAGCAATAATTTGCAAACAATTACATAATCCTCTATAAACTACAAAGGGTTTTCAAATAAAATTTTATAGCTCTATAAATACTAGTGTTAGTAAATAGTAAATAATTATAACAAATTATGTAAGCATACTTTTTTTTGTCTTTTTGCCTTTTTCTAGGGCTGCACCCATGGCATATCAGGTTCCCAGGCTAGGGGTTAAATCAGAGCTGTAGCCACCAGCCTATGCCAGAGCCACAGCAATGTGGGATCCGTGCCACATCTGCAACCCACACAACAGCTCATGGCAACACCAGATCCTTAACCACTGAGCAAGGGCAGGGATTGACTCTGAACCTCATGGTTCCTAGTTGTAACTCCTGTAAGCATACATTTTAAGGCATGAGACAATAATATAAGGCAAGGATAAGAGAGTGATAATTATTTTTTAAATTAATATATAAAATCTATTAAGTAACAGTAATAGTAATATCAAGAACTCATTTTCTGGTGCTAAAGGTAACATCACAATAAAATGGATAAATCATTTGCTGATTGATCAAGAAAAATAATACTGGGGAACAAAAAATATGTAAATGAGAGAATACTAAACAATAACAATATCCAAATGTATTATCAAATCTGATGGAATGATTGATTTTCCAAGGGAATACTGATTGCAAAATGTTACCACAGGAAAAGTTAAAGAGCAGGTAACATAGAAGAAATAAACTTGTGAAAGTGCAACAGTTTTGCCAAAAAGCACCAAGACCTAGAGTTCTAAACAAATATTAAGAAATAGACAATATCAGTACCTTGATCTGTCATTGACCATGGGAATATAACAAATGTTTCAACATATGTTTTATAAAGTAAGCATCAAAGACAGCTTAAAAACTATACTCCACTGCCACACTCAAAGATTAATATACAAATATGTGCTAAAAATATAAACACACACAAAGAAAACAACCTCAGGAGCATAGTGAAGAATAATACACAATAATTGGGTTAGTTGTATTACAGGAGAACAACATACTTTGATATTAGAAAAATATTTTAATATAATAATGTATGTATTAATTTTTAAAAGATAAATCATTAAATCATGCCCAAAGATACTTAAAAACTTTTCCTCAGGTTAAACATTTATTCTTAATTCCAGTGTTTAAACAAAATTTAAAATAAAGTAGTAACGAATTTTTATATGTATCTAAATGCACTATTATTAAAATTCTAGATAGAATACCTTGAAACAGGAATAAGCTCTTCAGATGGAAGTGAAAAACTCTCAGTAACTTGTCTTATTCAGGAGTAGACTAA
Source organism: Sus scrofa (assembly GCF_054392235.1). NCBI lineage: Eukaryota > Metazoa > Chordata > Mammalia > Artiodactyla > Suidae > Sus > Sus scrofa. The sequence continues at coordinate 102,132,448 of NC_139383.1, read as the reverse complement.
GGAATAAAAATTCAACCTTGGTTAAAATATGAAGGTATATTTAAATCTGATGACTAAAGTAACTTCATTGTAAACAATGAATAAATAAATACTAAACCCCAAGTTCCATTTAAAAAAAAATAGATGGAGTTCCCGTTGTGGCTCAGCAGTAAGGAAATTGACTAATACCCATGAGGACTCAAGCTCTATCCCTGGCCTCACTCAGTGGGTTAAGGATCCAGCATTGCCCTGAACAGAGGTGTAGGTTAGAAACAGCTCAGATCCCTCACTTCAGTGGCTATAGAGTAGGCCAGCAGCTACAGCTCAGATTTGACCCCTAGCCTGGGAATGACTATATGCCCTAGGTGTGACCATAAAAAGACAAAAAAAAATTAAAAGTAGGTATTTTTTTTAAACATTGAGGTAAAGAAGGTCTTTATAAATATAACACAAAATACAAAATAAATTTCTGGCATGAAAATAAAGAATTTTTGCCAGTCAAAATACAGAATTTAACAAGGCAAATAATTCATATTGAGAAATCAATGTTTGCAAATTTTATAAGGAAGGAAGAGTTTTTGACTCAAGATATTAATATAAAAGCAAACAAAATATTTTTCAGAGGGCAAAATATGTAAACAGGGAAATCACAGAAAAAGAAATACAAATGGTTCTTGGACATAGGAAAAAATGCTAAATCTGGTTTAAAGGAGAAAGCAAATAAAAATAACATATATGTTTTTTTCCTATCACAATGACAAAAAATTAATAGAATTTTTTATTCTTCACAGTGTGTTAGAGAGTATTTGCAGAATAATTGCTCTGGATTTGCTAGAAGCAATTTAAATGACAGAGCCTTGTTCCAAAGGACAGTTGGGCAATGTCTATCTACTGTTTTTGTACCCTTTGACCTGGAGGTTCTTCTCCTAAATATCTTTTAATCCTATAGATGTATTCACATTTATGCACACTAGTCTATTTATTATAAGATTATTTCATTAATAATGATCAAAACCATGTAAATATCCACCAAAAGGGAAGATAATATTATTAAACATATGAAGCAATGTAGCTGTTCAACAAAATATCATACAGTCCATAAAGCATAAGATTTCTCTTTCCATGTGTATCACCCAGGAATATTAAGTTAAATATAAGCTCCAGAGAAAAATGTGTGTGATACGCTGTCATTTATATGGGTGAGGAAGAAAGAATATAACATTAGAGTGTTTGTAGATGCAATGCAAGCCTAATCTAAGGGATAAGAGTTTAACAGTGAAATTCCCTGGGGAAGGAAACTAGAAATTGGGAAGCAAGGGATAGAGGGGGAGATGTTGATACTTCTGAGTTTTTAACCACGTGGATGATTTGTTAGACACTTCCCCTGCAAAAAGGGAGGCAAGGAGTCCCCATTGTGACTCAGTGGGTTAAGAAACTGACTAAAACACATGAGGATCCAGGTTCCATCCCTGGCCTTGCTCAGTGGGTTAAGGATCCAGCATTGTTGTGAGCTGCAGTGTAGGTCACAGACACATCTAGGGTCTGGCATGCCCGTGGCAGTGGATCAGGCTGGCAGCTACAAGTCAGATTCAACCCCTAGCATACACTGTCCATATGCCACAGGAGCAGCCATAAAAAGAAAAAAAAAGAGAGAAAGATAGACAAGAAGGAAGGCAAAGAGTCAGGATAGAAGAGAGGAAGGAAGGGAGGTAGGGAGGAAAGAGGGAAGACAGGCGAGACAGAAAAAACAGAGAGGAAGGGAGGGAAAGAGGGAAATTCATCAATAATAGGGCTGTCCTTAACAGCAAAACCAAGAAGTCCCTAAAAGCAATAAAAAATACTTTTTATCCCCTGTGAAAGCCTGAATTTTATTCAGAAGAGAGTAGCTAATGAATGAGCAAGAAGCAACACACTGGTTTATAACCAACAGCATGTAGGAGAATTCTAGGGGGGAAAAAAGCAAGGGTTGCTTTCCTGAGTTTTGCATCCAAACTCTTGTTTGTGGTGTTTGTGAAATGGCTCTTTTACCCTGATTGTACGAACTTGGCTCTGTGATACTTTTCCTGATATGGAAAAGAAGGACTTCTCCTGCCAAATCAGGCTTCTCCTCAAAGGAGATCAATTTTGGAGTGCCTTTCATGGGATTGAACCACCTTGCATGGTACCAGCTCCCAGAGAGCAAGAGGCTACACATGGGTTGATCTCCACAACCTTTAGGAGAATTCTGGGGAGGGGAGAAGCAAGGGTTTCTTTCCTGAGCATAGATGCATTTGGGCTAGTGTCTTTTCACAGAGTTGAATACATGTTGCAACCAAGTCGCTTCCAATCACTTGTTGGTGATGTTTGAGTAAAGACCGTTTTCTCCAGGTTGTACGAACTAGCTATGTGCTGCTTATTCCCGAGATTGGAAAGGATTTCTCATACCAAACAGACTTCTCCTCTAAGGAGAACACATTTGGAGTGGCTTTCAAGCCATTTAACCTGCATGCACCCACATATCGCTTGGAGAGGATGAGGCAGTGTATGTGTTTATGAGCCATCCTTACTGGAAATGTCTAGGAGGGAAATAGGCAAGGCTTGCTTTCCTGAGCACAGAGGCATTGGGTCTGCTGTACCTTATGGGATTGGTTGACCTGTTGAACCCAGAAGCTTCCAAATGCTTGGGGGCTGAGTTTGTGAATTGGCAATTTCAGCCTGGTTGTGCAAACTGGCTCTGTGCTGATGTACCTGATAAGGAAAAGAAGGATTTGTCATGCTTCCTCAGATGTATCCACAAAGAAGAACAGGTTTGGAGTGCCTTTGGAGGGATGGAAAATTCATGCAATGTACCAGGGCTCAGAGAGCAAGAGGCAGCCCATTGGCATTTTTCCCACAATTGTAGGAGAAGTCTAGTTCGGAAAGTAGAACAAGTTGCTTTCCTGAACCAAGAGGCATTGCCACTGGTGTCCATTCATTGAGTTGAATATCCTCTGCATCCTTGATGCTTCCAAACTCTTATTTGTGAAGTTTGTGAAATGTCCATTTTGCCCTTGTCGTACTAACTAGCTCTGTACTGATGTTCCCCAATGCTGCAATGAAGGCCTTCTCATGCCAAATCAGATCCTCAATCTACAGAATATACTGGTGGAATTCCTTTCAAGCAAAGGATACTCCCTGATGCAAAACAGAGCTCAGAGATGAAGAGGCAGGACATTGGTGTTTTGCCATCATGATAGCAGAATTTGATGTGGAAAGAGGCAAGGGTGGCTTTCCTGAGCAAAGAGGCATTGGGGATGGAGTCCATACATGGATGTCAATGTATGAAACAACCACGTTGCTGGCCATCTCTTGTTTACTGGAATTATTTATATGGCCTTTCTGCCATGTTTGTATGAACTAGTTCTGTGCTGTTTTCCCCACTTGTGCAAGCAAGGCATGGTCATGCCCAACCTGCCATATACAGAAAGGAGAACACGTTTGAAGTGCCTTTTATGCAATGGAAATTCACTGTACATCACCAGGGCTCCAAGGCAAAGAGGGACAAATGTTTTTGCAGTGCCCTAATTATAGAAGAAGTCTAGGTCTGACAAAAGCATAGGTTGATTTCCTGCACAAAATTCCACTGTGGGTGGGGTGCTTTCACGGATGTGATGAACCAGGAATCTTCCAGTCTTTGTTTCTGGTGTTTGTGAAATTGCTCTTTGACCCTGATTGAATGAATTAGCTCTGTACTGCTTTTCCCTGATACGGAAAAGAAGGACTTCTCCTGCCAAATCAGGCTTATCCTCAAAGGAGATCAAAATTGGTGTGCCTTTCATGGGGTGGAAACATCTTGCACAGTACCCGTGCTCAGTGAGCAAGAGGCAACTGACTAGTTGACCTCCCACAACGTGTAGGAGAATTCTAGGTGGGGAAAAGCAAGTGTTGCTTTCCTGAGCATAGATGCATTTGGGCTAGTGTCTTTTCACAGAGTTGAACATATGTTGCATCCAAGTCGCTTCCAATCACTTGTTGGTGATGTTTGAGTAAAGTCTGTTTTTCCCTGGTTGTACAAACTAGCTTCTCTGATATTTCAAGAAGTACTTCTCATGACAAATCACTTCCTCTACAGAGAACACTTTTGGAATGGCTTCAAGCAAAGGAAACTCCCTGCCGCACACCAGTGCTCCACAAGGTAGAGGCAGGACATTGGTGTCTTTGCCATCATGACAGGAGAAGTTGATGTGGGAAAGAGGCAAGCATGGCTTTCCTGAGCAAAGACGCATTGGAGATGGAGTCCGTATGTGGAAGTGAGTGTATGAAGCAACCACGTTGAAGGCAATCTCTTGTTTTCTGGAGTTTTTTCAATGGCCATTCTGCCCTGTGCTGTTTTTCCCACTTGTGAAAACAAGGAATTGTCATACCCAAACTGCCATCTATAGAAAGGAGAACACGTTTGAAGTGCCTTTCACACAATGGAAATTCATTGCACCTCACCAGGGCTCCAAGGTGAAGAGGGAACCGATTGCTCTCTCTGCCATATTTATAGGAGAATTCTATCTGGGATACAATCCAGAGTTCATTTCCTGAGCGAAGTCACAATGAGCCTGTTGCACATTCACGGTTTTGATGGTAGGGTGGAACAGGGAATCTTTCAAACTCTTGGTTGTGGTGTTTGTGAAATGGCTCTTTTGCCCTTGTTGTAGGAACTAGCTCTGTGCTACTTTTCCCTGATATCAAAAAGAAGGATTTCTCTTGCCACCTCAGAGTTCTCCCCAAAGTAAACACGTTTGGAGTGCCTTTGGAGTGATGGAAAATCCATGCAATGAACCAGGGCTCAGAGAGCAAGAGGCAGCCCATTGGTTTGTTTCCCACCATTGTTGTGGAAGTCTAGATTGGAAATAGGCAAGGGGTGCTTTCCTGAACAAAGATGCATTGGGGATGGTGTCTGTACATTGAGTTGAATATCTTCTGCAACCATGACACTTCCAAACTCTTGTTTGGAAAGTGTGTGAAATGTTGAATTTGCCCTGGTCATATGAACTACATGTATGCTGATATACCCTGTTATGTAAAAGAAGGACTTTTCAGGGCACATCTGACTCCTCCTCTACAGAGAACACTTTTGCAAGGCCTTTCAAGCCAAGGAAACTCCCTACAACACACCAGGGTTCAGAGAGGAAGAGGCAGGACAATGGTGTCTTTGCCATAAACATAGGAGAAGTCTATGTGGGAAAGAGGCAAGGGTGGCTTTTCTGAGCAGAGTCCTTGGGGATGGAGTCTGTATAGTTAGGTGAATGTACAAAGCAACCAGGATGCTTCCAATCGCTTGTTCTCTTTAGTTTGTGCAATGGTCATTCTGCCCTCTTTGTATGAACTAGCCCTCTGCCACTTTTCCAGGCTTGTGAAACCAAGGCATGGTCATGCCCAATCTGCCGTCTCCTGAAATGAGAAAATGTTTGAAGTGCCTTTTAGGCAATGGAAAGTCCCTGCACCATACCAGGGCTCCAAGACCAAGAGGGACCCCAATGTTTTCCACTCCATAATAATAGAAATCTAGCTGCGAAAAAAGCAAGGAATGATTTCCTGAGCGAAGTCACAATGGGGCTGGTGTGTGTTCAAGGATTTGATGATAGAGTAGAACAGGGAAGCTTCCAAACTCTTGTTTTTGGTGCTTGGGAATTGGCTCTTTTGCCCTGGTTGAACAAACTTCCTCTGTGTTGCTTTTCCCTCATAGGGAAAAGAAGCATTTCTCCTGCCACAACAGGCTTCTCCTCAAAGGAGATCCAGTTTGGAGTGCCATTCATGGGATGGAAACTCTGGGCATGGCACCAGTGCTCAGAGAGCAAGAAGCAACACATTTAATTATCTCCCACACCCTGGAGGAGAATTCTAAGGTGGAAATAGGCAAGGGTCGCTTTCCTTAGCATAGATCCATTTGGGCTAGTGTCTTTTCACGGAGTTGAATATGCATTGCAACAATATCACTTCCAATCTCTTGGTGGTGATGTTTGTGTAAAGGCCGATTTTCCCCAGTGTTACAAACTAGCTATGAGCTTCTTATCCCTAATACAAAAAAGAATGATTAATCTTTCCCAATTAGACTTCTCCTCTAAGGAGAATACATTTGGAGTGGCTTTCATGCCATTTAAATTTACTGCACCAACCTACTGCTCAGATAGGATGAGGCGGCACATGCATTTATGAGCCATCCTTACTGGAAAGGTCTAGGTGGGATATAGACAAGGTTTGCTTTCCTGAGCACAGAGGCATTGGGGCTGCTGTACATTCATGGGTTTGGTTTACCTGTTGAAACAGGAAGCTACCAAATGATTGGGGGCTGAGTAGAGAAATTACAATTTTGCCCTGGTTGTACAAACTGGCTCTGTGCTGATTTTCCTTAATATGCTAAAGAAGGACATCTCATGCCACCTCATAGTTCTCCATAAAGGAGGACACGTTTGGAGTGATTTTTGAGTGATTGCAAATACGTGCAATTAACCAGACCTCAGATAGAAAGAGGCAGCACATTTGTTTATTTCCCGCCATTGTAGGGGAATTCTAGTTGGGAAAGAGGCAAGGGTTGCTTTCCTGAACCAAGACTCCTTGGGGCTGGTGTCTGTACATTGAGTTGAATATCCCCTGCAACCATGACACTTCCAAACTCTTGTTTCTGAAGTTTGCATAATGTCCACTTTTCCCTGGTTTTATGAACTAGCTCTGTGCTGATATTCCCTGATATTGAAAAGAAGGATTTCTCATGCCAAATCTCATGCCAAACTACTCCTCTACAGAAAACACTTGCAGAATGCCTTTCCAGAAAGGAAACTCCCTGCCAAAACACCAGTGCTCAAAGAGGAAGAGGCAGGGCATGGATATCTTTGCTATTATGATAGGAGAAATCTATGTGAGAAAGAGGAAAGGATGGCTTTCCTGAGCAAAGAGGCATTGGACATGGAGTCCATATAATGAGGTGAAAGTATGAAGCAACCATGATGCTTCCAATATCTTGTTTACTTGAGATTTTGTGACGGCCATTCTGACCTGTTTGTATGAGCTAGTGATGTCTTGGTTTTCCCTGCTTGTGCAATCAATGCTGAACCGTTTGTAAAAACTAGCCATGTCCTGCTTTTCCCCGCTTCTGAAACAAGTTATGGTCATGCCCATTCTGCTGTCTCCTGAATGGAGAATATTTTTGCAGTGCCTTTCAGGCAATGAACTTTCCCTGAGCCAAACCAAGCCTCTGAGTCCAAGATGGAGCCCATTGGGGTCTGTGCAATAATTATAGGAGAAATCTATCTGTGAAAAAAGCAATATTTCATTTCCTGAGTGAAGTCACAATGGGGTTGGTGTGTGTTCACACATTTGTTGAGAGAGTTGAACAGGGAAGCTTCCAAACTCTTGATTGTGCTGATTGTGAAATGGCTCTTTTGCCCTGGTTGTACAGTCTAGCTCTGTGATGCTTTTCTCTGATATGAAAAAGAAGGTATTCTCCTGCAAAAACTGGCTTCTCCTCAAAGGATATCAAGTTTGGAGGGCCTTTCATGGGATGGATACACCAGGAACGGAACCCAGGCTCAGAGAGCAAGAGGCAACATATTTGTTTAACTCCCACAACCTAGAGGAGAATTCTAGGGGGGACCAAGACAAGGGTTGCTTTCCTGAGTATAGATGCATTTGGGCTAGTGTCTTTTCTCTGAGTTGAATACACGTTCCAATGTTGTATCTTGCAATCTCTTGTTGGTGATGTTTTGGAAAAGGCAATTTTGCCCTGGTGGTATGAACTAACTATGTGTTTCTTATCCCCAATATAGAAAAGAAAGATTTCTCCTGAATATCAGATTTTTCTTCTAAGAAGAACACATTTGGAGTGGCTTTCAAGCCATCTAAATTTCCTTCACAAAGATATTGCTCAGAGGATGAGGAATCACATTGGTTTGTGAGTCACATTTACTGGAAATTTCTAGGTGGGAAATAGGCAAGGGTTGCTTTTCTGAGAATAAAGGCTTTGGTGCTGCAGTACATTCAAGGGGCTGGTTTACTGTTTTAAACAGGATCATGCCAAACTCTTGATTACTGAGTTTGGGAAATGGCAATTATTCCCTGGTTGTATGAACTGGCTATGTGATCCATTTCCCTGATATTTAAAAAAAGGAATTCTCATGCCACCTCAGCCTTCTCCACAAAGGAGACCATGTTTGGAGTGCCTCTTGAGTCATGGAAAATCAGTGCAATGAACCAGAGCTCAGAGAGCAAGAGGCAGCCCATTGGTTTATTTCCTGCAATGGTATGGGAAGTTTAGTTTGGAAATAGGCAAGGGATGCTTACCTGAATGAAGACACATTGGAGCTGGTGTTCATTCATTGAGTTGAATATCCTCTGCACACATGATGCTTCCAAACTCTTGATTGTGACATTTGTGGAATATCCATTTTGCCCTGGTCATAAGAACTAGCTCTGTGATATTTCCCAGTATTGCCAAGAAGGACATCTCATGCCAAGTCAGACCCTTCCTCTACAGAGAACACTTTTGGAATGCCTTTCGAGCAAAGGGAACTCCCTGGCCCACACCAGTGCTCAGAGAGGTAGAGGCGGGACATTGGTGTCTTTGCCATAAGGATAGGAGAAATCTGTTTGGGAAAGAGGCAAGTGTGGCTTTCCTGAGCAAAGCAGCATTGGGGATGGAGTCCGTATACTGAGGTTATTGTATGAAGCAACCAGGATTCTTTCATTCTCTTGTTTTCTGGAGTTTTTGCGATGGCCATTCTGCCCTGTTTGTATGAACTAGCCCTGGGCTGCTTTGCCCCACTTGTGCAAACAAGACATGGTCATGACCAATCTGCCCTCTCCTGAAAGGAGAACACGTTTGAAGTGTCTTTCAAGCAATGGAAATTTCACTGCACCATACCATAGCTCTGAGACCAATAGGGAGGCCATTGGTTTCTGTGCCATAATTATAAGAGAAGTCTATCTGTGGTATAAGCAATGTTTGTTTTCCTGAGTGAAGTCAGATCCAGGCTTGTGTGCGTTCAAAGTTTTGGTGATACAGTTGAACAGGGAAACTTAAAAACTCTTGGTTGTGGTGTTTTTGTATTGGCTCTTTTGCCCAGGTTGTATGAACTAGTTCTGTGCTGATTTTCTCTGATATGGAAAAGAAGGAATTCTCCTGCCAAATAAGGCTTCCCCTGGTAGGAGATCCAGTGAGTGCCTTTCATGGGATGGAAACACCAGGCATGGCACCAGTGCTCAGAGAGCAAGAGGAAACACATTGGATTATCTCCCACAACCTGGAGGAGAATTCTAGGAGGGGGGACATATGCAAGGGATGCTTTCCTGAGCATAGATGCATTGGCCTAGTGTTTTTTTATGAATACACATTGAAACATTTTTGCTTCCAATCGCTTGTTGGTGATGTTTGTGTAAAGGGAGTTTTGCTTTGATTGTATGAACCAGCTTTGGGCTGCTTATCACTGATATTTAAAAAAAGGACCTCTCATGCTGAATCAGATTTTTCTCCTAAGCAGAAAACTTTTGGAGTGTCTTTCAAGACATCTAAATTTCCTGCAACAAGATAATGCTCAAAGAGAATGAGGTGGCACATTGGTTTATGAGCCATAATTACTGGAAATGTCTAGGTGCAAAATAGGCAAGGTTGCTTTCCGAAGCACAGATGAATTGGGCCTGCTGTACCTTCACGGGGTTCGTTTACTGGTTAAAACCAGAATCTTCCAAACTCTTGGAGGCTGAGTTTGTGAAATGGCAAATTTGACCTGGTTGTACGAATAGGCTATGTGCTACTTTTCCCTCATAGTTTAAAGAAGGAATTCTCATGCCACCTCAGCCTTCTCCACAAAGGAGAACACGTTTGGAGTGCCTTTTGAGTGATGGAAAATCCGTGAAAAGAACCAGGGCTAAGGGAGCAAGAGGCAGCCCATTGGTTTATTTCCTACAATGGTAAGGGAAGTCTAGTTTGGAAATAGGTAAGGGTTGCTTTCCTGAACCAAGAAACACTCAGACTGATGTCTGATCATTGAGTTGAATATCCTCTAAATCAATGGTGATTCCAAACTTTGGTTTGTGGAGTTTGTGAAATGTCCATTTTGCCCTGGTTGAATGAACTAGCAATATGCTGATATTCCCTGATATTGAAAGAAGGCCGTGTCATGCCATATCTGAGTCCTCCTCTGCAGAGAACATTTTGGAATGACTTTCCAGCAAAGGAAACTCCCTGCCACACACCAGTGCTCAGAGTGGAAGAGGCAGGACATGGGTACTTTGCCATCATGATAGTAGAATTCATTGTGGGAAAGAGGCAAGGGTGGGTTTTCTGAGTACAGAGGCATTGGGGATGGAGTCCGTATACTGAGGTGAATGTATGAAGCAACCAGGATGCTTCCAATCTCTTGTTTCCTGGAGTTTTTTTTAATGGCCATTCTGTCCTGGTTGTACAAACTAGCCATGTGCTTCTTTTCCCATCTTGTACCGACAAAGCCTGGTCATGTGCAATCTGCCCTCTCTGGAATGTAGAACACGTTTGATGAGCCTTTCAGACAATGGAAATTTCCTCCACCAAATCAGGACTCTGAGACCAAGAGGGAGCCCATTGGTTTTGTTGCCATAATTATAGGAGAAGTATAGCTGTCAAAGAAGTAAGGATTGATTTCCTGAGCATAGTCACAGTGGGGCTGGTGTGCATTCACAGATTTGATGATCCAGTTGAACAGGGAAGCTTCCAACTTCTTGTTAGTTTTGTTTTTGAAATGGCTCTTCTGCCCTGATTGTACAAACTCAATTTATGCTTCTTTTCTCTGGTATGGAAAATAAGGAGTTCTCCTGCCAAATCAGGATTCTCCTCAAAGGAGATCAATTTTGAAGTGCCTTTCTTTGGATGGAGACACCGGGCACACAACCAGTGCTCAGAGAGCAAGAGGCAACACATTTTTATATCTCCTGCAACGTGGACGAGAATTCTAGGGGGGAAATAGGCAAGGGTTGCTTTCCTGAGCATAGATGAATATGGGCTTGTGTCTTCTCACTGAGTTGAATACAGGTTGCAAACATGTCGCTTCCAATCTATTGTCGGTGATCTTTGTGTAAGGCCGTTGTGCCCTGCTTGTACGAAGTAGCTGTGTGCTGCTTATCCTCAATATGGGAAAGAAGGATTTATCATGCCTAATCCGAGTTCTCCTCTAAGGAGAACACGTTTGGATTGGCTTTCAATCCATCTATATTTCCTGCACCCAAGCTATTGCTCAGAGAGGATGAGGCAGCACATTGGTTTTTGAGGTACAATTACTGGAAATGTCTAGGAGAGAAATAGGCAAGGCTTCCTTTCGTGAGCCCAGAGGCATTGGGGCTGCTGTACATTCATGGGTTTGTTTTACCTGTTGAATAATGAAGCATCAAAACACTTTTTGGATAAGTTTGTGAAATGGCAATTTTACCCTGGTTGTACGAACTATCTCTGTGCCTCCTTTCCCTGATATGGAAAAGATTTTCTCATGAAATCTCAGCATTCTCCATAGGGGGAACACGTTTGGAGTGCAATATGAGTTTTGGAAAATCCTTGAAATTAACCAGAAATAAAAGAGCAAATGCAGCACATTGGTTTATTTCCTGCAATTATTGGGGAAATCTAGTTAAGAAAGAAGCAAAGGTTGTCTTCCTGAACTAAGAAGCACTGGGGATGGTGTCCGTTCATTGAGTTGAATGTTCTCTGCAACCATGATGCTTCCAAACACTTGTTTGTGAAGTTTGTGAAATGTCCATTTTGCCATGTTTGTACAAACTAGCTATGTGCTGATATGAACTGATATTGAAAAGAGAGATTTCTCATACCAAATCTGAATCCTCCTCTACAGAGTATACTTTTGGAATGCTTTTCAAGCAAAGGAAAATCCTTGCTGCACACCAGTGGTCAGAGAAGAAGAGGCAAGACGTAGTAGTCTTTGCCATTATGATAGGAGAATTTGTTGTGGGAAAGAGGCAAGGGTGGCTTTCCTGAGCCAAGAGGCACTGGTGATGGAATTCATATACAGAGGTGAATGTATGAAGCAAACAGGTTTCTTCCAATCTCTTAATTACTGGGGTTTTTGTGGTGGAGATTCTGCCCAGTTTGTACGATCTAGCCCTGGGCTGTTTTTCCCCGCTTGTGCAAAAAAGGCATGGTCATGCCCAATCTGCTATCTCCTGAAAGGAGACCACGTTTAAAATACCTTTAAGGCAATGGCATCCCTGCACCAAACCAGGGTTCTGAGAACAAGAGGGAGCCCGTTGGTTTCTGTTCATAATTATAGGAGAATGTAGCAAGGGTTGATTTCCTGAGTGAATTCAGAATGGGGCTGTTGCACATTCATGGATTTGATGATAGAGTTGAACAGGAAATCTTCCAAACTCTTGTTTGTGGTGCTTGGGAATTGGCTCTTTTGCCCTGGTTGTATCAACATCCTCTGTTTTGCTTTTCCCTCATAGGGAAAAGAAGCATTTCTCCTGCCAAATCAGGATACTCCTCAAAGGAGCTCAAGTTTGGAGTGCCTCTCATGGGATGGAAACATCATGCATGATGCCATTGCCCAGAGAGCAAGAAGAAACACATTGTATTATCTCTGGCAAAGTTGAGGTGAATTCTAAGGGAGAAAAAGCAAGGGTGGCTTTCCTGAGCATAGATGCATCTGGGCTAGTGTCTTTTCCCTGAGTTGAAAACACACTAAAACAATGTCACTTCAAATTTCTTGTTGGGGATGTAGGTGTAATGGCCGTTTTGCACTGGTTGTAAGAACTACCTATGGGCTGCTTATCCCTGAGTTTTAAAAGAAGGAATTCTCATGCACAGTCAGACTTCTCTTCTAAGGAGAACACGTTTGGGGTAGCTCCAGCTTCCTAAACTTCCTGCACAAAATTATTGTTCAGAGGTGATGAGGAAGCACATTTGATTTTTAGCCATACTTCCTGGAGAAATCTAAGTAAGAAATCAGCAAGTGTTGCTTTCCTGAGCACAGAGGCATTGGGGCTGATTTACATTCACAGGGTTGGGTTACCTGTTGAACCAGGAAGCTTCCAATTGCTTGGGGATGAGTTATTGAAATAGAAAATATGCCCTGGTTGTATGAACTGGCTATGTGTTTCTTTTCCATGATATGGAAAAGAAGGATTTTTCATGCCAACTCAGCATTCTTCACAAAGGAAGACACATTTGGAGGGCCTTTTGTTTGATGGAATATCCATGCAATGAACCAGGCTTCAGAAAACAGAGGCAGCACATTGGTTTTTTCCCTGCAATTGCAGGGGAAATGTAGATTGGAAATAGGCATGGGTTGCTTTCCTGAACCAAGAGGCATTGGGGCTCGTGCCCTCATTTAGTTGAATAACCTCTGCAAACATGACACTTCCAAACTCTTGCTTCTGATATTTGTGAAATGTCCATTTTGCCCTGGTCTTACAAACTAGCTATGTGATGATATTCCCTGATATTGAAAAGAAGGACTTCTCATGACAAATCAGACTACTCCTCTACAGATAACTTTTTTCAAATGCCTTTCCAGCAAAGGAAACTTCCTGCCACACACCAGTGCTCAGAGAGGAAGAGGAAGGAAATTGTCTTTGCCATAATGTTAGGAGATGTGTATGTGGGAAAGAGGCAAGGGTGGCATTCCTGAGCAAAGATGCATTGGGAATGGAGTCCGTTAAATGAGGTGAATATAGGAAGCAATGAGGATGCTTCCAATCTCTTGTATTCTGGAGTTTGTGTGATGGCGGTTCTGCCCTGGTTGTATGAACTAGCCCTGGGCCTCTGCTCCCTGCTTGTGCAAACAAGGCTTGGTCATGCCCAATATGCCATCTCCTGAGAGGATGACACTTTTGAAGTGCCTTTCTTTTTTTTATTTATTCTTTTTTTATTTTCCCACTGTACAGCAAGGGGGTCAGGTTATCCTTACATGTATACATTGCAATTAAAATTTTTCCCCCACCTTTCAAGCAATGGAAAGTCCCTGCACCAAACAAGGGCTCCGAGACCAAGTGGGAGACCATTGCTGTCTTTGCCATAATTGCAGGAAAATTCTATAGTGGAAGGTGCAAGGGCTGATTTCCTGAACGAAGTTACAATGGGGCTGGTGTGCCATCACTATTTGATGATATAGTTGAAAAGGGAAGCTTCCAAACTCTTATTTGTGGTGCTTGTGTAATGGCTCTTTAGCCCTTGTTGTACAAAGTAGATCTGTGCTGCTTTCCCCTGACAAGTAAAAGACAGAATTCTCCTGCCAAATCTGGTTTCTCCTCAAAGGAGGTCAAGTTTGGAGTGCCTTTCTTTGTATGGAAACCACATGAATGGTATCTGTGCTCAGAGAGCAGGAGGTAACCCATTGGTTTATCTCCCACAATGTGTAGGAGAATTCTTGGGGGGGGGATGGCAAGGGTTGCTTTTCTGAGCATAGATGCATTTGGGCTAGTCTCTTTTCCCTGTGCTGAATACACATTGCAACAGTGTTGCTTCCAACCTCTTGTTGGTGATGTTTGTGTAAAGGCTATTTTGCCCTGGTGGTATGAAGTAGCTATGGATGGCTTATCCAAGAGTTTGAAAAGAAAGATTTCTCCTGCCCAATCAGACTTCTCCTGTAAGTCTGGAGTGGCTTTCAAGTCATCAAAACTTCCTGCACCAACCTCATAGTCAGAGAGTATGAGGCATCACATTGGTTTTAGAGCCCTGATTTCCAGACCACTGGAAACGTCTAGGTGGGAAATAGGCAAGGGTTGCTTTCCGGAGCACAGAGGCATTGGGGCTGCTGTACCTTCATGGGGTTGGTTCACCTGTTGGACCAGGAAGCTTCCAAATGCTTGGTGGCTGAGTTTGTGAAATGGCAAATGTGCCCTGGTTATATGAACTAGTTATGTGCTGCTTTTCCCTGATATGAAAAAGAAGGATTTGTCATGCCACCTCAAACTTCTCCACAAAGGAGAACACGTTTGGAGTTCCTTTTGAGTGATGGAAAATCAGTGTAATGAATCTGGGCTCAGAGAGCAAGAGGCAGCCCATTGGTTTACATCCCACAATTGTAGGTGAAATCTAGTTTGGAAATAGGCAAGTGTTGCTTTCCTGAACCAAGATGCGTTGGGGCTGGTGTCTGTTCATTCAAGTGAATATGCTCTGCAACCAACTAGATATGGGCTGATATTCCCCAATATTGAAAAGAAAGACTTCTCATGCCCAATCAGACTCCTCCTCTAAAAAGAACACTTTTGGAATGCCTTTCCAGCAAAGGAAACTCCCTGCCACCCACCAGTGCTTAGAGAGGAAGAGGCAGGACATTGGTGCATTTTCCATAATTAAAGGAGAATCTATGTTGGAAAGAGGCAAGGATGGCTTTCCTCAGAGATCATGAGGCTAGAATCCGTATATGGAGGTTAATATACAAAACAACCAGGATGCTTCCAATCTCTTGATTTCTGGAGTTTTGGGAATGGCCATTCTGCCCTGTTTGCACAAACTAGGCATGTGCTGCTTTTCCCCGCTTGTGCCAACAATGCCTGCTCATGCCCACTCTGATATCTCCTGTAACTAGAACACATTTGAAATGCCTTTCAGCCAATTAAAATTCCCTGCAACAAACCAGGGCTTAGAGACCAAGAGGGAGTACATTGGTTTCTGTGCCCTAATTTTAGGAGAAGTCTAGATGTGAAAAAACAAATGTTGATTTCCTAAGTTAAGACACAGTGTGTCTGGTGTTCATTAACTGATTTGATGATACTGTTTAACCAGGATGCATCAAATTGCTTGTTTGTGGTGTTTGTGGAATGACTATTTTGCCATGGTTGCACGAACTAGCTATGTGCTGCTTTTCCCTGATATTTAAAGAAATTGTTTGTATGTCAAATAAAGCTTATCCTCAAAGGATATCATGTTTGGAGTGCCTTTGATGGGATGGAAACTCTGCACACTGAACCATTTCTCAGAGAGCAAGAAGAAAATCATTGTTTTATCTTCCCAAATTATAGGAGAAAATTAGGGTGGAAAAAGCAAGTGTTTCTTTCCCGCACAAAGATGCAAGTGGGCTACCATTTTTTAAAAGATTTTAATACACATTTCAACAATATCGCTTCCAATCTCTTGTGTGTGAAGTGCGTGTAAAGGCCATTTTGCATTGGTCATATGAACTAGCTATGTACTGCTTATCCCCAATATAGAAAAGAAGTAATTCTAATGCCAAATCAGACTTCTCTTCTAAGGAGAACACGTTTGGAGTGCCTTTCAAGCCATTGAATCTTCTTGCACCAACCTATTGCTCAGAGAGTATGAGGCAGCACATTTGTTTTTGAGCCATTATTATTTGAAATGTATAGGTGGGAAATAGGAAAGCGGTGCTTTCCTAGCAAAGAGGCATTGGTTCTGGTGTCCATATACTGAGGTGAATGTATAATAAACCTAATGCTTCCAAACTCTTGTTATCTGGATTTTTTTAGATGGCCATTCTGCCCTTGTTTCATGAACTAGCTGTGTGCAGCTTTTCCTCGCTTGTGCAAAGAAGGCCTCATCATGATAAATCTGACATCTCCTGAAAGGAGGACATGTTTGGAGTGCCTTTCAAGCAATGGAAAGTCCCTGCTCCAAACCAGGGCTCTGATAGTTAGAGGCAGCCCATTGGGTTACTTGCCATAATTATAGGAGAAGTCTAGCTGTGAAAAAACCAGGGTTGACTTCCTGAGCAGAGTCAAATTGGGTCTGGTGTTCGTTCATGTATTTGATTTTACTGGTGAGCCAGGAATCTTCCAACCTGTTATTTATGGTGGTTGTGACATGGCTATTTTGCCCTGGTTGTATGAGCTAGCTCTTTGCTGCTTTTCCCTGATATTGAAAAGAAGGATTTCTAATGCCAAAAAAGGCTTCTCCTCAATGGAGATCAAGATTGTGCTGCCTTTCCTGTGATTGAGTCACCATGCACTGAACCATTTCTCAGAGATCATGAGGCAACCCATTTGTTTATCTCCCCAACATTAAGGAGAATCTAGGGGGTGGGGAAACAAGGGTTACTTTCAGGAGGAAATACGCATTGCGGCTAGTGTTTTTTCACCGAGTTGAATAAACATTGCCACAATGTCACTTCCAATCTCTTGTTTTTGAAGTTTCTATAAAGGTGGTTTTGACCAGGTTGTAAGAACTAGATATGTGCTGTTTATCCTTGAATTGAAAATAAGGATTTCTTATGCCAAATCAGACTTCTCTTCTAAGGAGAACACGTTTGGTGTGGCTTTCAAGCCATCTAAACTTCCTGCACCATCCTATTGCTCAGAGAGGGTGAGGCAGCACATTGGTTTGTGAGCCCTATTTACTGGAAAAGTCTAGGTGGGAAATACGCAAGAGTTGCTTTCCTGGGCAAATATGCACTGGGGCTGGTGTTCCTTCTAGGAATTGATTATAGCTGTGAAATAGGAAGCTTCCAAAAGCTTGTTTTTTGAGTAGGCTAAATGGCAAATTTGCCCATGTTGTAAAAAATAGCTATGTGCTGCTTTTCCTGATTGGAAAAGTAGTATTTCTCATGCCAAATCAGAGTTTTCCACAAAGGAGAACACATTTTGAGTGTCTTTTAAGTGTTGGGAAGTCTGTGCAATGAGCATGGGTTCAGAAAAAGAGGGGCAGCCCATTGTTTTATTTCCCCAAATTGTAGGTGAAATCTACTTTGGAAATATGCAAGGGTTTCTTTCATGAACAAAAATGTATTGTGGCTAGTGTCACTTTCCTGAGTATAATATACTTTGCAAGCTTGACTCTTCCATACCGTTGTTTGTGAAGTTTGTGAAATAGCCATTTTCCCTGCTTGTATTAACTAGCTGTGTTCTGATCATCCCCAATATTGAAAAGAAGGACTTCTCATGCCAAATCAGACTTCTCTTCTAAGGAGAACATGTTTGGAATGCCTTTGAAGCAATGGAAACCCCTGCACATAACCAGTGCTCAGAGAGGAAGAGTCAGGACACTCATTTACCTGCAATAATTATAGGAGCAGTCTATGTGGGAAAGAGACAAGGGTGGCTTTCCTGAGCAAAGAGGCATTGGGGATGGAGTCTGTATACTGAGGTGAATGTACTAAGCCACCAGGATGCTTACAAACTCTTGTTTTCTGGACTTTGTAGGATGGCCACTCTGCCCTGTTTGTATGTACTAGCTATGCTGTGTTCTCCCCGCTTGTGCAAAGAAGGTATTTTCATGCCAAATCTGCCTTCTCCTGAAAGGAAAACATGTTGGGAGTGCCTTTCAAGCAATGGAAAGTCCCTGAACCAAACCAGGCCTCCACAAAGCAGAGGCAGCCAATTGTTTATTTGCCATAATTATAGGAGAAGGCTAGGTGGGAAAAACAAATATTCATTTTCTGAGTGAAGAAATATTTGAGCTGGTGTTCATTCACTAATTTGATTATTCTCTTGAACCAGGAAGCTTCCAAACTCTTGTTTGTGGTGTTTGTGAAATGGATATTTTTCCCTGGTTCTATGAACTAGCTATGCACTGATTTCCCTGATATTGAAAAGAAGGATTTTGAAAGCCACATCAGGCTTCTCCTCAAAGGAGATCAAGTTTTGGAAGCATTTCAATGGATGGAAAATCAGTGCATTGATCAAGTTCTCAGAGATTAAAAGACAACACATTGGTTTATCTCTTTAATGTGGAGAAGAAATCAAGGGGGAAAAGGCAAGGGTTGCTTTCCTAAGCACAGATGTTTTGGGGCTAGTGATTTTCACTGAGTTGAATACACATTGTAAGAATGTCACTTCCAATCTTGCGTGTGTGAAGTTTGTGTAAAGGCCGTTTTACCTGGTTGCATGAGCTAGATATGTGCTGCTTATCTCTGAATAGAAAAATAAGGATTTCTCATGATAAATCAGACTTCTCTTCTACGGAGTACATGTGTGGGGTGCTTTCAAGCAATCTAAACTTCCTGCACCAACCTAATGCTCAGAGAGGATGAGGTAGCGCATTGTATTATGAGCCATAATTACTGGAAAATTCTAGGTGGGAAATAGGCAAGTGTTGTTCTAGTGAGCAAAGACACAATTTGGGGCTGTTGTTCCTTCAGGGATTTGATTATACTGTTGAACCAGGAAGTTTCCATACACTAGTTTGTTGAGTATGTGAAATCAAAATTTTGCCCTGGTTGTACAAACTGCCTGTTTTTCTTTTCTCTGACATGGACAAGAAGTATTTTTCATGCCAAATCACAGTTCTCCACAAAGGAGACCACGTATTGAGTGCCTTTTATGTGATGGAACATCCTTGCAATGAACAAGTGTTCAGTGAAAAGAGGCAGCACTTTGGATAATTTCCCCAAATTGTAGGTGAGTTCTAGATTGGAAATGGGCAAGCATTACTTTTCTGAACCAAGGCCCATTGGGGCTGGTGTTCATTCACTGTTTAGAATATACTTGCAATCATGATGCTTCCAAACTCTTGTTTGTCAAGCTTATAAAATGCCAATATTGCCCTGGTTGTACAACCTAGCTATGTGCTGGTATTCCCTGATATTGAAAAGAAGGATTTCTCATGACAAATCAGGGTACTCCTCTATGTAGAACACATTTGGAGTGGTTTTCAGGCAATGGAAATCCCTGCACCTAACCAGTACTCAGAGAGGAAGAGGCAGGACATTGTTATATTTGCTATAATTATAGGAGTAGTCTCTGTGGGAAGTAGGCAAGGGTTGCTTTCCTGAGTAAGTACGCATTGTGGCTGGAACACGTATACCGTGTTGAATGTACTAAGCAACAAGAATGCTTCCAACTCTTGATTTCTGGCATTTGTGTTTGATGGCTTTTCTGCCCTGGTTGTACAAACTAGCTGTGTGCTGCTTTTCCCTGATATCTAAAGAAGGATTTGTCATACCATATCAGGCTTATCCTCAAAGGAGATCAAATTTGGGGTGCCTTTCATGGGATGGAAGCACCGTGCACGGCACCTGTGCTCAGAGTGCATGAGGCAACATATTGATTTATCTCCCGCAACATGGAGGAGAATTCTAGGGGGAGAAAAGGCAGGTTAGCTTTTCTGAGCAAAGATACATTTGGGCTAGTGTCTTTTCACTGAATTGAATACACATTTCAACAATGTCACTTCCAATCTCTTGTTTGTGAAGTTTGTGTAAATGCCATTTTGCCCTGGTTGTACGAACTAGCTTTGTTCTGCTTATTCCCGAATAGAAAAGATAATATTTCTCGTGCAAAATCAGATTTATCTTCTAACGAGAACATGCTTGGAGTGGCTTACAAGCAATCTAAACTTCCTGAACCACCCTATTGCTGGGAGAGGATTAGGCAGCCCATTGATTTATGAGGCAAAATTAATGGAAGAGTCTAGGTGGGAAATAGGCAGTGGTTGATTCCCTGTTCAAAGAGGCACTGGGGCTGGTGTTCCTTCTAGGAGTTGATTATACTGCTGAACCAGGAAGATTCCACATGCTTGTTTTTTGACTTCACAAAATGGCAATTGTGCCCTGGTTGTATTAACTGGCTGTGTGCTGCTTTTCCCTGATATGGAAAAGAAGTATTTCTCATGCCACGTCTGACTTCTCCTAAAAGGAGAACACTCTTGGAGTGTCTTTTTAGTGATGTAAAATCCATGCAATGAACCATGGCTCAGAGAGCATGAGGCATAACATTGGTTTATTTCCCCAAATTTTAGGTGAAATCTAGTTTAAAAATAGGCAAGTGTTGCCTTCCTGAACAAAGATGCAGTGGGGCTGGTGTCCGTTCACTGGGTAGAATATATTTTGCAACCATGATTCTTGCAAACCCTTGTTGATGGCCATTTTGCAATGGTTGTGTGATCTGGCTATGTGCTGCTTTTCCCTGAATTTGAAAAGAGGGATGTCTCATGCCAAATCTGGATTCTTCTCAAAAGATTACACTCTTGTGCCTTGTAATTGATGGAAATTCCCTGAACCAATCTACTGCTCAGAGTGCAAGGTGTAGCACATTTTTTTTTGCCCTAGTTATTGGAGACATCTAGACAGGAAGAAGGCCAGGGTTGCTTTCCTGAGCAAAGACACATTAGGGCTGGTGTTTGGTCACAGAGTTGAATACATTTTTTAAGCAGTAGGCTTACAAATGACTGCTTGTGGAGTTTGCCAAAAGGCCATTGTGTGGTGGTTGTACAAACAAGTTATGTCCTGATTTCCCCAATATTGAAAAGAAGTATTTCTCATGCAAAACCAGAGTTTGGCTCAAAGGAGAACACGTTGGTTTTGCCTTTTCAGCAAGGGAAAACTATTGCTCAGAGAGGAAGATGCAGCACATTGGTTTATTTGCCCTAGTTATAAGAAAAATCTAGGTGGGAAAAAGGCAAGCATTGCATTACTGATTCAAGATGCATTGTGTCTTATGTCTGTTCACTGAATGTACTAAGCAACCAGCAGTCTTCCAAAGTAATATTTTGTGGAGATTGTGAGATGGCCACTCTGCCCTGTCTGTACAAACTAGTTATGTGCTGCTTTTCCCTGCTTGTGCAAAGAAGGCATTGCCATGCCAAATCTGGCTTCTCCTGAAAGGAGAAAAAGTTTGAGGTGCCCTTCAAGCAATGGAAAGTCCCTGAACCAAGCCAGATCTCTGAGAGGAAAAGGAAGCCCATTGGTTTATTTTCCATAATTATATGAGAAATCTAGGGGGAAACAAGCATGGATTAATTTCCTGAGCAAAGATGCAATTGGGCTGATGATTATTCATGGAGTTGATTATACTGTTGAACCGGGAAGCTTCTAAACTCTTGTTTGTGGAGTTACTGAAAGGCTATTTTGCCCTGGATGTAAGAACAAGCTGTATGCTTCTTTTCCCTGGTATTGAAAAGAATGATTTCTCATGCTTAATCAAGACACTCTGCAATGGTTACAATGTTTTGTGTGTCTATCAAGTGCTGGTAACTATGTGCACTGAACCAGTGCTCAGAGAGCAGGAGGCAGCCAATTAGTTTATTTAACTAAATTTCAGGATAAGTCTATATGGGAAAAGGCAAGGGTTGCTTTCCTGAGCTAATATTCCCTGGGTATTGTGCCCCTTCCATGTGTTGAATATACATTGCAAACATGATGCTTCCAAACTCTTGTTTTTAAAGTTCTTGAAATGGCCTATTTGCCCTGGTTGTATGAACTAGATATGTTCATATCAGGGGGATATGTGATTCCCCCTGATATTGAAAAGAAGGACTTCTCATGCCAAATCAGACTACTCCTCTAAGGAGAACACGTTTGGAGTATCATTCAAGCATTGGAAACTCCCTAAACCAAACCAGTGTTCAGAGAGGAAGAGGCAGGACATTGGTATTTTGGCCATAATTATAGGAGAAATCTATGTGGGAAATAAGAAATGGTTGCTTTCTTGAGCAAAGACGCATTGTAGCTGGAGTCCGTTCATTGATTTGAATGTACTAAGCTACCAGAATGCTTGTGAGATGGCCATTTGACCTTGTTGTATGAATTAGCTATGTGCTGCTTTCCCCTGGTATTTAAAAGAAGGATTTCTCATGTGATATTATGCTTCTCCACAAAGGAAATCAAGTTTGGATTGCCTCTCAAGCAATGGTAACCTTGTGCACTAAACCACTGCTCAGAGCTCAAGAGGCAGCATTTTGTTTTACTTCCCCAATTTTAGGAGAAATATACAGTTTAAAAAGTCAAGTGTTGCTTTCTTGAATGAAGATGCTTTGGATCTTTTTCCCTTCCTTAGGTTGTATTTACATTGCAACCATGATGCTTCAAAATTCTTGTTTGTGATGTTTGTGAAATAGCCATTATGCTATGGTTTTCCAAACTTGCTATGTGTTGATCTCCCCAAAATTGAAAAGAAGGATGTCTTATGCCAAATCAGACAACTCCTCTATGGAAAACATGTTTGGAGTGCCTTTCAAGCAATGGAAAGTCCCTGCACCTGACCAGTTCTCAGAGAGCAAGAGACAGGTTCTGGTTTTTTTCCCATAATTATAGGAGATGTTTAACTGGGAAATAGGCAAGTGTTGCTTGTCTAAACAAAGATAAATTTGGGCTGACGTCCATATACTCTATTGAATGTCATAAGCAACCATGATGCTTCCAACCACTTGTTTACTGGAATTTGTGAATTGGCAATTCTGCCCTGGTAGTACAAACTAGCAATGTGCAGTTTTTCTCTGCTTGTGCAAAGAAGGCATTGTTTTGCCCAATCTGACTTCTCAAGAAATAACACGTTTGGAGTGGCTTTCAAGCAATGAAAAGTCCCTACACTAAACCAGGGCTCCGAGAGTAAGAGGTCACCCATTTTGTTATTTGCAAAATTATAGGGGAAGTCTAGGTAGGAAAAAAAGGAATGGTTGATTTCCTGAACAAAGACGCATTGGGACTGGTGTTCTTTAACGAATTTGATTACGCTGGTGAGACAGAACGCTTCCAAACTCTTGTTGTGTTTGTGAAATGGCTATTTTGGCCTGATTGTACAATATAGCTATGTGCTGCTTTTCCCTGATATTGAATAGAAGGATTTCTCATGCCAAATTAGGCTTCTCCTCAAATGAGATCATTTTTGGAGTGCCTTTCATGAAATGGAAATTTCGTGTACATAGCAGTGCTCAGAGAGCATAAGTAAGCACATTGGTTTATCTCCCCAACATGTAGGAGAAATCTGGCGGTGGGGAGGCAAGCTTTGCTTTCATGAATAAAGATGCATTGGGCCTGTGTCTTTTCACTGAGTTGAAAACACATTGCAACAATGTCTCTTCCAATCTCTTGTTTGTGAAATTTTTCTAAAGGCAAGTTTGCCTTGCTTGTATGATTTAGCAATGTCCTGCTTAAACCGGATATTGAAAAGAAGGATTTATCAAGCAAAATCAGAATTATCTTCTTAGGACACATTTGGAGTGCCTTACAAGCAATCTAACATTTCTGCACCAATATATTGCTCAGAGAGGATGAGGCAGCACATAGGTTTATTATCCATAATTATTGGAAAAGTCTAGGTGGGAAATAGGCAAATGCTACTTTCCTGAACAAAGAGGCATTGGGGCTGGTGTTGGTTCACAGAGTTGATTAAACTGCTGAACCAGGAATCTTTCAAACGCTTGTTTGTTGATTTTGTGAAATGGCAAATTTGCCATGGTTTAATGAACTAGACTAGTGCTGCTTTTCCCCGATATAGAAAAGAAGTATTTCTCATGCCAATCAGGGCTCTCCTCAAAGAGAACACGTTTGGAGTGCCTTTTCAGTAACGGAAAAATCTGTGCAATGAACTAGGGCTCAAAGAGCACGAGGCATCACATTGGTTTATTTCCCAAATTGTAGGTGAAGTCTAGCTTGGGAATAGGCAAGGGTTGCTTTCCTGAATGAATATGCAATGTGGCTGGTGTTTTTCACTGAGTAGAATATACTTTGCAACCATGATGCTTCCAAATTCTTGTTGTCTTGTGTTCATGAGATGGCCATTTTGTCCTGGCTGTTCAAACTAGCTATGTGCTGCTTATTCCCAATATTGAAAAGAAGGTGTTTCATGACAAACCTGGCTTCTTCTCAAAAGAGAACACTCTTGTTTTGCCTTGTTGCTTTGAACACTCTTGTTTGTGATGCAAATTCCATGAACCGAACTATTGCTCAGAGAGCAAGAGGCAGCACATTAGTTTATTTGCCCTGGTTATTGCAGAAATCTAGATGGGTAAAGGCAGGGGTGGATTTCCTGAGAAAGAAACATTAGGGTTGTTGTTTGCTCATGGATTTGAATATACTGTTAAAGCAGTAGGCTTAAAATCTCTTGATTGTAGAGTTTGTGAAATGGTCTTTGTGCTCTGGGTGTAAAAATGAGTTATGTTCTGCTTTTCCCCAATATGGAAGAGAAGTATTTCTCATGACAAATCAGAGTTATCCACAAAGGAAAATACATTTTGAGTGTGTTTGATGTGATGGAAAATCCATGCAAAAGACCAGGGCAGAGAGTGCAAGAGGCATCATATTGGTTTATTTACCCAAATAGTAGATGAAGTCTAGTTTGGAAATAGGCAATGGTTACTTTCCTGCACCAAGATGCATTTGGGCTGGTGTCCATGGATTGAGTAGAATATACTTTGCAACCATAATGCTTGCAAACTCTTGTTGTCCAGTGTTCATGTGATGGCCATTTTGCAATATTTGTACCAACTAGCTATGTGCTGCTTTTCCCTGATATTGAAAAGGAGGATGTCTCATGCCAAACCTGGCTTCTTCTCCAAGGAGAACACTCCTGTCCTGCCTTTTAAGTGATGGAAATTCCCTGAACCGTACTATTGCTTAGAGAGCAAGAGGCAGCACATTGCTTTATTTGCCCTGGTTATTGCAGAAATCTAAAAGAGAAAAGGCAGGAGTTCCCATCGTGGCGCAGTGGTTAACAAATCCGACTAGGAACCATGAGGTTGAGGGTTTGGATGCTGCCCTTGCTCAGTGGGTTAATGATCCGGCATTGCCGTGAGCTGTGGTGTAGTTTGCAGACGCGGCTCGGATCCTGCATTGCAGTGGCTCTGGTGTAGGCCAATGGCTACAGCCCCGATTCAACACCTAGCCTGGGAACCTCCATATGCTGCGAGAGCAGCCCAAGAAATGGAAAAAATAAAATAAAATAAAATAAATAAATAAATAAAAGGGAAAAGGCAAGTTTTGTTTTCCCGAGAAAGATGCATTAGGGCTGGTGTTTGGTAATGGATTGAAGACACTGTTTAAACAATATGCCTAAAAATTCTTGATTGTGGCATTGATGAAATGGTAATTTTGCCCTCGTTGTAAAAACGTGCTATGTCCTGCTTTCCCCTGATATGTAAAACAAGTATTATTCATGACAAATCGAGTTCAGTTCAAAGGTGAACATGTTGGGAGTGCCTCTTAAGTGATGGAATCTTTCTGAAACAAAATATAGCTCAGAGATGAAGAGGCAGCACATTTGTTTATTTGCCAAGTTATAGGAAAAATTTAGGTGGGAAAAAGGCAAGTGTTGCATTGATGAGTCAGGACACATTGGGTTTTGTGTCCATTCACAGAGTTGAATGTACTAAGCAATGAGGCAGCTTGCCAACTCTTGTTTTCTGGAGTTTGTGAGATGGCCATTCTGGCCTGGTTCTACAAACTAGCTATGTGCTGATTTTCCCTGCTTGTGCAAAGAAGGAATAGTCATGCACAATCTGACTTCTCCTGAAAGGAGAACATGTTTGGAAGGTCTTTCAAGCAATGGAAAGTTTGTGCACCAAACCAGGGTTCAGAGATGAGGGGAAGCCCATTGTTTACTTTGCCATAATTACAGCAGCAATTTAGGTGGGAAAAATCCATGGGTTGATTCCTGAGCAAAGACGCATTGGGGCTGGTGTTTGTTCATGGATTTGATTATACTGTTCAAACAGGAAGCTTCCAAACTCTTGTTTGTGATGTTTGTGTAATGGCTATTTTGCCCTGGTTGTATCAACTAGCTATGTTCTGCTTTTCCCTGATATTGAAAAGAAAGATTTCTCATGTCAAATCAGGCTTCTCCTCAAAGGAGATCATGTTTGGATTTCCTTTCATGTGATGGAATCTCTGTGCATTGATACAGTGCTCAGAGAGCATGAGGCAACACATTGGTTTATCTCCCCAACATGAGGGGGAAATCAATGTGGCAAAAAGGCATGGCTTGCTTTCCTGAGCAAAGATGTGTTGGGGCTAGTGTCTTTTCAGTGATTTTAATACACATTGCAAAAATGTTGCTTCCAATTGCTTGTTTGTGAAGTTTGTTTAAAGGCCATTTTACCCTGGTTGTACATATGAGTTATGTGCTGTTTATCTTTTAATTGAAAAGAAGGATTTATCATGCCAAATCTGACTTCTCTTCCAAGGAGAACAAGTTTGGATTACCTTTCAAGCAATCTAAACTTCCTTCACCAACCTATTACTCAGAGAGGATGAGGAAGCACATTGGCTTATTAGCCATAATTACTGGAAACATTTATGTGGGTAATAGGAAAGGGTTACTTTCATGGGAAAAACAGCATTGGGGATGATGTTCCTTCATGGATTTGAATACACTGCTGAAACAGTAAGCTTCCAAATGCTTGTTTGTTGAATGTGCAACATGGTAAATTTGCCTTGGTTTTAGGAAATGGCTATGTGTTGCTTTCCCCCAATATGGAATAGAAGTAAGTTTCATGACAAATCAGAGTTTTCCCAAAAGGAGAACAGGTTTGGAGTGCCTTATAAGTGATGTAAAATCCATGCAATGAACAAGGTTCAGAGAGCAAGAAGCAGAATATTGGTTTATTTCCCAAAATTGTAGGGGAAGTCTAATTTGGAAATAGGCAAGGGTTGCTATCCTGAACCAAGACGCATTGGAGCTGCTGTATGTAAACTGAGTAGAATGTATTTTGCAGACATGATGATTCCAATCTCTTGTTTGTGAAGTTTGTAAAATGTCAATTTTGCCCTGGTTGTATGAACTTCTATGTGTGATATTCCCCAATACTGAAAAGGATTTCTCATGCCAAATCAGGCTACTGCTCTAAGGAGAACATGTTTGGGGTGCCTTTCAAGCAATGGAAACTCCATGAACCAAACAAGTGCTCAGAGAGGAAGAGGCAGGCATTGATTTATTTGCCATAATTATAGGAAAATTCTATGTGGGGAAATATGCAAGGGTTGCTTTCCTGAGCAAAGTGGCATTGTGGTTGGAGTCCGTTTATAGTCTTGAATGTTCTAAGCAATGAGGATGCTTCCAAACTCTTGTTTCTGACTTTTGTGAGATGGCAATTCTGCCCTGGTTGTATGAAATATCTATGTGCTGCTTTTTCCTGCTGGTTCAAATAAGGCTATGTGATGCCAAATCTGATGTCACCTGAAATGAAAACTCATTTGGAGTTCCTTTCAAGCAATGTAAAATCCCTACAACAAACCATGGCTCCGTGGGTTAGAGGGAGCCCATTGGTATAGTTGCCATAATTATAGCAGATGCCTAATTTGGAAAAAAGCAAGGGTTGATTTCCTGATTGAAGACACATTGGGTCTGGTATTCTTACATGGTTTTGATTATACTGTTGAAACAGAAAACGTCCAAACTCTTGTTTATGGTGTTTGTGAAATGGCTATTTTGCCCTGTTGTCAAACTATTATTCCATGATATTGAAAAGAAGGATTTCTCATGCCAAATCAGGCTTCTCCTCAAAGTAGATCAAGTGTGGAGTGCCTTCATTTCTTTTTTTTTTTAATTTTCCCACTGTACAGCGAGGGGATCAAGTTATCCTTAAATGTATACATTACAATTACATTTTTTCCCACCCTTTGTTCTGTTGCAACATGAGTATCTAGACAAAGTTCTCAATGCTACTCAGCAGGATCTCCTTGTAAATCTATTCTAAGTTGTCTCTGATAAGCCCAAGCTCCAGATCCCTCCCACTCCCTCCCCCTCCCATCAGGCAGCCACAAGTCTTTTCTCCAAGTCCATGATTTTCTTTTCTGGGGATCAGGGGAAAGCAGCAAATAGCTAGTTCACACAACTAGGTAAAATGGCCATTTCACAAACTTAACACAGGAGAGATTAGAAGATTCATGTTTGCCTTGTATATTCAACCTAGTGAATGGTCACAAGCCCCAATGCATCTTTACTCAGGAAAGCAACTCTTGCCTTTCCCTCTCCCCAGACATCACCAACAATTTGGGAAAATAAAACCATGGGCTGCTTCTTGCTCTCTGAGCACTAGTTCATTGCATAGTGTTACCATCTCTTGAAAGGCACTCCAAATGTGATCTCCTTTACAGAAAAGCAAGATTTTGCATGAGAAATTCTTCCTTTCAATACCAGGAAAAGCAGCACATTGTTAGTTTGTACAACCAGGGCAAAATAGCCATTTCAAAACCTCCACAAACAAGAGTTTGGGAGCTTCCTGGTTGAGCAGTATAATCAACTCCATGAACAAACACCAGCACCAATGACTCTTTGCTCAGGAAATCAACCCGTGATTTTTTTACCACCTAGATTTCTACTATAATAATGAAAATAATCCAATGGGCACCCTTTTCATCTCAGAGCCCTGGTTTGGTTCAGGAACTTTCCATTGCCTGAAAGGCACTCCAAACCTGTCCTCCTTTCAGGAGACATCAGATTAGACATGACAATGTCTTCTTTGCACAAGCAGGGAAAAGCAAAACATTGATAGTTCAGACAACCAGATCAAAATTGCCATTTCACAAACTCAAAAAACAGTGTTTTGAAAGGCACCTGGTTCAACAGGACAATCAACTCCAGGAATGAACAACAGCCATAGTGCATCTTTGCTCAGGAAAGCAAAATTTGCCTGTTTCCCACCTAGAATTTTCCAATATTTTGGCTAATACACCAATGTGGTTTCTCATCCTCTATGAACAATAGGTTGGTGCAATCAGTTTAGATTCCTTGAAAGGCACTCCAAACAAGTACTCCATACAAGAAAAATCTGATTTGGCATCAGTAATCCTTATTTTAAATATCAGGGATAAGCAGCACATAGCTAATTCATACAATCAGGGCAAAAACACCTTTTCACAAACTTCACACACAAGTGATCTGAAGTGAGTGTTGCAATGTGTATTCAAGTCAGTGAAAAGACACAAGCCCCAATGCATCTTTGTTCAGGAAAGAGACCCCTCCCTTTCCCCTTCTAGAATTCTCCTACATTTTTTGGAGATAAACCAATGTGCTGCCTCTTGCTCTCAGAACACTGGTTCAGTGCAGGGAGTCTCCATCGCATGAAAGGAACTCCAAACATATTCTCCTTACAAGAGAGGTCCATGTAGCATGAGAAATACTTATTTTCAAAATCCAGAAAATGCAGCACATAGCTTGTTTGTACAACCGGGGCAAAATAGCCATTTCAAAACCTCCACAAACAAGAGTTTGGGAGCTTCCTGGTTGAGCAGTATAATCAACTCCGTGAAAAAACATCAGCCCCAATGTGTCTTTGCTCAGGAATCAACACATGCTTTATTCCCAACTAGACATCCCCTATAATTATGGCAAATAAACCAGTGGACTGCCTCTTCCTCTCTGGCCCCTTGTATGTTGCAGGGATTTTCATTGCTTGAAAGGCACCCCAAACATGTTCTAATTTCAGGAGATGTCAGATTTGTCACGACAATGCCTCTTTGCACAAGCGGAGAAAAGCAGCACATATCTAGTTCATACAACCAGGGCAGAATGGCTATCTCACAAACTCCAGAAAACAAGAGTTTGGAAGCATTCTGGTTGCTTAGTACATTCAGTTCGGTATATGGAGTCTGGCCCCAATGTGTCTTTGCTCAGGAAAGCAGCCCTTGCCTATTTCCCACATAGACTTCTCCTATACTTATGGCAAATATACCAATGTCCTGCCTCTTCTTCTCTGAGCCCTGGTTTGGTGCAGGAAGTTTCCATTGCTTGAAAGGCAAACCTAATGTGTTCTCCTTAGAGGAGTAGTATGATTTGTCATGAAAAGACCTTCTTTTCAATATCGGGCATAAGAAGCATCTTCGTAGTTCATACATCCAGGGTACAATGGCCACATCACAAACTTCAAAAACAAGAATTTGGAAGCTTCATGTTTGAAATGAATATTCAACACAGTGAATGGACACAAGCCCCAATGTATCTTAGCTCAGGAAAGCAATCATTGCCATCCACCCCCCAGACTTCTCTTACAATTTTGGGAAATAAATCAATGGGCCATCCTTACTCTCTGATCACTCGTTCAGTGCACAGAGTTACCATTGCTTGAAAGGCACTCCAAACGTGATCTCCTTTGCAGACAATCGTGATTGGGCATGAGAAATCCTTTTTTTTTTTTAATACCAGGGAAAAGCAGCACAGAGCTAGTTTGTACAACCAGGGCAAAATAGCCATTTTGCAAACTCCACAAACAAGAGTTTGAAAGCTTCCTGGTTCAACCATATAATCATCTCCATGAATGAACACCAGCCCAAATTTCTCTTTGCTCAGGAATGCAACATTTGCCTATTTCCAACCTAGAATATTCCAATAGTCATGGCTAACAAACCAATGTGCTGCCCCAGTCTCTCTGAGTAATAAGTTGATACAGGAAGTTTAGATTGCTTGAAAGGCACTCAAACATGTTCTCCTTAGAAGAAAAGTCTGATTTTGCATGAGAAATCCTACTTAACCATATTGGGGATAAGCAGCACATACCTAGTTTTTACAACCAGGGCAAAAGGCCTTTTCTCACATTTCCAAACAAGAGATTGGAAGGAAGATTTCTGCAATGTGTATTCAAATCGGTGAAAAGACACAAGCCCCAAAGCATCTTTGCTCAGGAAATCAACCTTTGCATATTTCCCACGTAGAATTGTCCTACAATTATGGCAAATAAAACAATGTCCTGCCTCTTCCTCTCTGAGGACTCGTTTGGTGCACGGAGTTTGCATTGCTTGATAGGCAGTCCAAATGTGTCCTCCTTTCAGGAGACATCAGATTGGGAATGAAAATGCCTTCTTTGCACAAGCAGGGAAAATGAGCACATAGCTGGTTTGTACAACCAGGGCAGAATGGCCATCTCACCAATTCCAGGAAACAGGAGATTGGAAGTTTCCTGGTTTCTTAATACATTCAACTCAGGATTCAGACTGGAGCCCCAATGCATCTTCACTCAGGAAAGCAACCCTTGCCTATTTCCCACATAGAATTCTCTTATAATTTTGGCAAATATCCTAATGACCTGCCTTTTCCTCTCTGAGCACTGGTTGGTTGCAGGGACTATGCATTGCTTGAAAGGCCCTCCAAACATGTTTTCCTTTCAGCAGAAGTTAGATTAGTCATGACAACGCCTTCTATGCACAAGCAGGGAAAAGCAGCACATAGCTTATCAGAATGACCATCTCACAAAGTCCAGAAAACAAGAGTTTAGAAGAGTCCTCCTTACTTAATACTTTCAACTAAGTATACGAACTCCACCTCCACTGCGTCTTTACTCAGGAAAGCAACCCTTGCCTATTTCCCACATAGACTTCTACAATAATTATGGCAAATAAACCAATGTCCTGCCTCTACCTCTCTGATCCCTGGGTAGGGTCAGGGATTTCCCATTGCTTGAAATGCACTCCAAACATGTTCACCTTAGAGGTGTAGTCTGATTTGGCATGAGAAGTCCATCTTTAAAATATCAGGGTAAATCATCTCATAGCTAGTTCCTGCAAAGAGGGCAAATGGCCATTTCACAAACTCGACAAACAAGAGATTGCAAGCCTCCTGTTGTAATGTATATGCAACTCAGTGAACAGACACAAGCCCCAAAAATCTTAGCTCAGGAAATCAACCCTTGCCTTTTTTCCCCCTAGAATTCTCCTACATATTGGGGAGATATACCAATGTGCTGCCTCTGGTTCTCTGAGCAAAGATTCAGTAAACAGAATTACCATCACTTGAAAAGTGCTCCAAAAGTGATCTCCATTGTGGAGAAGCATGATTTCACATGACAAATCCTTTGAATACCAGGAAAATGCAGCACAGAGCTAGTTCATACAACCAGGGCAAAATAGCAATATCACAAACTCTACAAACAAGAGTTTGGTAGCATCCTGGTACAACAGTATAATCATTTCCATGTACAAACACCAGTTCCAATGCCTCTGTGCTCAGGAAAAGAACACCTGCCTCTTCCCCCCTTCATTTCTCCAACACATTGGGGAGATATACCAATGAGCTAGCTCAAGCTCTCTGATTACTGGTACATTGCACAGAGTTTCCTTTAAATGAAAGGCAATCCAAACTTAATCTCCTTTGACCAGAAGCCTGATTTGGCAGGAGAAATGCTCCTTTTCAATATCAGGGGAAAGCAGCACATAGTTCATGCAACCAGGGAAAAATATGCATTACACAAACACCACAAACGAGAGTTTGGAAGACTCCTGGATGAACAGTTTAATCAAATCCATGAACGAACACCAGCCCCAATATGTCTTCACTCTGGAAATCAATCCTTGCTTTATTCCAACCTAGACATCTCCTATACTTATGGCAGGTAGACCAATGGGCTGCTTCTTCCTCTTGGAGCCCTCGTTTGATGCAAGAAATTTCCATTGCTTGAAATGCACTCCAAACGTGTTCTGCTTTCAGGAAATGTCTGATTGGGCGTGACAATGCCTTGTTTGCACAAGCAGGGAAAAGCAGCACATAGCTAGTTCATTCAATTAGGGCGGAATGGTCATATCACCAACTCCAGAAAACAAGAGATTGGAATCATCCTGGTTGCTTAGTACATTCGATTCTATATATGGACTCTGGTCCAAAACATCTTTGCTCAGGAAAGCAACCCTTGCCTATTTCCCGCATAGATTTCTTCTATAATTATGGCAAAGAAACCCATATCCTGCCTCTTCCTCTCTGAGCACTGATTAGCTTCAGGGAGTTTCTGTTGCTTGAAAGGCACTCCAAACAAGTTCACCTTAGAGATGTAGTCTGATTTGGCATGAGAAATACTTCTTTTCAATATCATGGAATATCACCACATAGCTAGCTCTTACAACCAGGGCAAAATTACCATTTAATAAACTTCACATCAAGAGTTTGGAAGTGTCATGATTGCAAAATATATTCTACTCAGGGAACAGATACCAGCTCCAAAGCTTCTTGCTTCAGGAATGCAACCCTTGCCTATTTCCAAACTAGACTTCACCTACAAATTGG
Source organism: Sus scrofa (assembly GCF_054392235.1). Taxonomy (NCBI): domain Eukaryota; kingdom Metazoa; phylum Chordata; class Mammalia; order Artiodactyla; family Suidae; genus Sus; species Sus scrofa. The sequence continues at coordinate 102,098,890 of NC_139383.1, read as the reverse complement.
GGAAATAATACAACGTGCTGCCTCTTGCTTTCTGAGCCATGGTACATTGCAAGGATTTTTCATCACGTAAAAGGCACTAAAATCCTGTTCTTGTTTGTGGAGAACTCTGACTTGGCATGAGAAAAACTTCTTTTCCATATTGGGGAAAAGCAGCTTATAGGGCACAATTGCTATTACATAAACTACACAAACTAGTGTTTGGAAGCTTCCTGGTTCAACAGTATAATCATTCCTTGAACAGACATCAGCCCTGATGCCTAATTGCTCAGGAAAGCAACCTTGGCCTTTTTCCCACCTAGATTTTCCAATAATTATGGCTAATATACCAATGTACTGACTCATCCTCTCTGAGTAATAGGTTGGTGCAGGAAGGTTAGATTGCTTGAATGGCACACCCAACGTGATCTCCTAAGAAGAAAAGTCAGATTTGACATGGAAAATCATGCATTTCTATATTGTGAATAAGCAGAATATAGCTAGTTCATACAACCAGGTCAAATCGGCCTTACACAAAACTACACAAACAAGAGATTCAAAGTGACCTGGTCGCAATATATAATCAACTCAGTAAAAAGATACCAGACCAAATACATCTTTGCTCTGGAAGGTAACCATTGCCTTTTCCCACCCCTATATTTCTCCTACACATTGGAGAGATATGTCACATACTTCCTCTTATTCTATGAGTCCTGGTTCAATACACGGAATTTCCACTGTAGAAAAGGCACTGAAAACATGATGTCCTTTGATGAGAAGCCTGATTTTGCATGAGAAATCCTTCTTTTCAATATCAGGGGAAAGCAGCACATAGCTAATTTGTACAACCAGGTCAATGTAGCCATTTCACAAGCACCACATACAACAGTTTGGAAGCTTCCTGGATCAAGAGTATAATCAAATCCATGAGTGAACACCAGCCCTAATGTACCTTCACTCAGGAAAAAAATCCTTACTTTTTCCCACCTATATTTCTCCTATAATTTTGGCAAGTATGACAATGGGCTGCATCTTCCTCTCTGAGACCTAGTTTGGTGCAGGGACTTTGCATTGCTTGACTGGCACTCCAAACGTGTTCTCCTTTCAGGAGACATCAGATTGGGCATGATAATGCCTTCTTTGCTCAAGAGGGGAGGAGCAGCACATAGCTAGTTCATACAAAGCTGTCAGAATGGCCATCTCACAAACTTCACAAAACAAGAGTTTGGAATCAACCTGGGCTCTAAGTAAATTCAAATCCATATGTGGAATCCAGCCCAAATGTGTCTTTGCTCAGGAAAGCAACCCTTGCCTATTGCCAAATGAGAATTCACCTACAATTTGGGGAAATATACCTACATGCTGCCTCTAATTCTCTGAACCCTGACACACTCCAAGGATTTTCCATCAATTAAAATTCACTCCAAACCTGTTCTCCATAGAAGAGAAGTATGATTTTGCATGAGAAATCTATAGCAGCACATACCTAGTTCGTACAACCACAGCAAAACTGCCTTTACACAAACTTCACAAGCATCCTGGTTCAACAGTATAATCAAATATGTGAATGAACACCAGCCCCAATGTGTCTTATCTCAGTATATGAACACTTTCTTTTTCCCACCTAGATATCTCCTATAATATGGCAAATAAACCAATGGGCTTCCTCTTTCTCTCAGAGCTCGGTTTGTTGCATGTTCTTTCCATTGCTTGAAAGGCACTCCAAGGGTGTTCTGCTTTCAGGCCACATCAAATAGGGCATGGCAATGCTTTCTTTGCCCAAGTGGGTAAAAGCAGCACATAGCTTGTTCATACAACCAGAGCAGAATGGCCATCTAAAAAAATCTTGAAAAAAAGAGTTTGGAAGAATTTTGTTTGCTTAGAACATTGAACTCAGTATATGGAGTCCAGCCCCAATGCTCTTTGTTCAGGAAAGCAATCTTGGCATACTTCCCACATAGAATTCTACTACATTTATGGCAAATATAAAAATTTCCTGCCACTTCCTCTCTGACTACTGGTTAGGTGCAGGAAGTTACCATTGTTTAAAAGGCACCCCATATATGATTTCCTGCCTCATCCTCTCTGAGCAATATGATGGTGCAGGAAGTTTAGATGGCTTGAAAGTCACTCCAGGCATGTTCTCCTTAGAAGAGAAGTCTGATTTGGCACGAGAAATTTTCTTTTCTATATTTGGGACAAGAATCACATAGCTAGTTCATACAGCCAGTGCAAAACTGCCTTTACACAAATGTCACCAATGAGAGATTGGAAGTGACATTGTTGTAATATGTACACAATACAGTGAAAAGTCACTAGCACAAATGCATCTATGCTCAGGAAAGCAAACTTTGCCTTTTTCCCACCTAGAATACTACTACAAGATGTGGGATAGAAACCAACATATTGCCTCTTGCTCTCTCAGCACTGATTCCGTGCCCAGGTTTTGCATGAATGAAAGGCACTACAAACGTGATCTCCTGTGAGGAGAAGCCAGATTTGTCAGGAGAATTCCTTCTTTTCCATATCAGGGCAAAGCAGCACAGAGATAGATGTTACAACCAGGGCAAAAGAGCCATTTCACAAACACCGCAAACAAGAGCTTGGAAATTTCCTCATTCAACTGTATCATCAAATGTGTGAAAGCATACCAGCCCCACTGTGAACTCACTCAGGAAATTAGCCCTTGCTTTTTTCACAGCTAGAGTTCTCCTATAAATATGGCATACAATCCAATGGGCTCCCTCTTAATCTCAGATCCCTGGATTTGTGCAGGGATTTCCACTGCCTGAAAGGTACTTCAAACGTGGTATGATTTCAGGAGACATCAGATTGGGCATGACCATACCTGTTTGCATAAGCAGGGAATAGCAGCTCATGACTAGTATGTACAAACAGGGCAGAATTGCCATAAAAAATCTCCAGAAAACAAAACATTGGAAGCATCCAGGTTGTTTCATACATTCACCTCAGTATATGGACTCCATCCCCAATGCATCTTTGATCAGGAAAGCCACCCTTGCCTCTTTCCCATATAGATGTCTCCTATCATTATGGCAAAGACACCAATGACCTGCCTCTTCCTCTCTGAGCTCTGGTTTGTGGCAGGCAGTTTCCATTTCTTGAAAGGCATTCCTAAAGTGTACTCTGTAGAGGAGGAGTATGATATGGCATGAGAAGTCCGTCTTTGCAATATCGGGGAATATCAGCACATAGCTAGTTTGTATGACCAGCGCAAAATGGATATTTCACAAACTTCACAAGCAAGAGTTTGGAAGTGTCATGGGTGCAGAGGATATTCAAGTCAAGGAATGGACACCAGCTCCAATGCTTCTTGGTTCAGGGAAGCAACCCATGTCTATTTCCAAACTAGAATTCCCCTACAATTTTGGGAAATAAACCAAAGTGCTGCCTCTTTATTTCTGAGCCCAGGTACATTGTGTGGATTTACCATCATTGAAAAGGAACTACTAACTTGTTCTCCTTTTTGGAGAACTCTGAGATGCCATGAGCAATCCTTCTTTTCCATATCAGGGAAAACAGCACATAGCCAGTTCATACAACCAGGGCAAAATTGCCAATTCACAAACTCAGCCAACAAGCATTTGGAAGTTTCCTGGTTCAACAGGGAAACCAACACAGTGGAGGTACTGTGGCTCCAATGACACAGTGCTCAGGAAAGCAAAACTTGCCTATTTCCCACCTAGAATGTTCCAGTAATTATGGCTCATAAACCAATGTGCTGCATCAATTTCTGAACAATGGGTTGGTGCGGGAAGTTTAGGTGGCTAGGAAGCCACTACAAACTTGTTTTCCTTAGTAGACAATTCTGATTGGGTATGAGAAATTATTGTTTTCAATCTCGTGGGTAAGCAGCGCATAACTAGTTCCTACAACCTGTGCAAAATGGCCATTACACCAAAGTAACAATCAAGAGACCGGAGGTGACTTTGTTGCAATATGTATTCAACTCAGTGAAAAGTCACTTGCCCAAATGTGTCTATGCTCAGGAAAACAACCCTTGCCTTCCCCCACCCCAGAATTCTCCTACACATTGCAGGAGATTAACCAATGTAGTGCCTCGATCTCTGATCACTGATTCCATGCATTGTATTTCCATCCAATGAAAGACATTCCAAACCTGATCTCCTTTGAGAAGGAGCCTGATTTGGCCAGAGAATACCTTCTTTTCCATATCAGGGATAAGAAACACATAGCTAGTTGTTAAAAAAGGGCAATATAGCCATTTCAAAAACACCACAAGAATAGTTTGCAAGCTTCCCTTTTCAACTATATCATCAAGTCTATGAGCTCACACCAGGCCCAATGTGACTTCACTCAGGAAATCAACCTTTGCTTTTTTTACTGCTAGACTTCTACTATAATTATGGCACAAAATCCAATGGGTTCTGTCTTTGTCTTGGAGCCCTGGTTTGGTGCAGGGACTTTCCATTTCCTGAAAGTCCCTACAAACATGTTCTCCTTTCAGGAGACAACAGATTGGGCATGACCATGCCTTGTTTGCACAAGCAGGGAAAATCAGCACAAGGCTATTTCATACAAAAAGGGCAGAAATGCCACTGAGAAAACTCCAGAAATCAAGGGATTGGAAGCATACTGTTTGCGTTGTACATTCACCTCAGTATACAGACCCCACTCCCAATGCTTCTTTGCTCAGGAAAGACACCCTTGCCTCTTTCCCACATATAATTCTCCTATCATTATGGCAAATACACAAATGTCCTGCCTCTTCCTCTCTGAGCTGTGGTATGTGGCAGGGAGTTTCCACTGATTGAAATGTATTCCAAAAGTGTTCTGTGTAGAGGAGGAGTTTGATGTGGCATGAGAAGTCCTACTTAATATCTGAGAATATCAGCACACAGCTAGTTCATTCAACCAGGACAAAATAGACATTTCACAAACATCACAATCAAGAATTTGAAAGCTTCATGGTAGCAAAAGATATTTTAGTCAGTGCTAGTCAGTGATCAGAAACCAGCCCCAATGTGTCTTGGTTCAGGAAAGCAACACGCCTATTTCCAAACTAGATTTCCACTACAATTTTGGGAAATAAACCAGTGTGCTTCCTCTTACTCTCTGAGCCCAAGTTCATTACACGGATTTTCCATCCATGAAAATGACTCCAAACGTGTACTCCCTTTTGGGAATCTGAGGTGCCATGAGAAATCCTTCTTTTCCATATCAGGGTATATAAGCACATAGCCAGGTTGTAAAACCAGGACAAAAATGCCATTTCACAAAGTGAGTCAACTAGCATTTGGTATCTCCCTGGTTCAACAGGTAAACCAAACCTGTGTTTGTACAGCAGCACCTATGCCTCTGTGCTCAGAAAAGCAACCCATGCCTATATGCCAACTAGATATTTCCAGTAATTATGCCTCATAGACAAATGTGCTACCTCAACCTCTCTAAGAATTAGATTGGTACAGAAAGTTTAGATGGCTTGAAAGACATTCCAATCATATTCTCCTTAGAAGAGAAGTCTGATTTGGCATGAGAAGTACTGCTTTTCAAACTAGAGGATATGCAGCACATAGCTAGATTGTACAACCTGTGCAAAATGGCCCTTACAAAAAAGTTACCAAAAAGAGATTGGAAGAGACATTACTGAAATGTGTATTCAACTCAGTGAAAAGACATTAGCCCAAATGGATCTATTCTCAGGAAAGCAACATTTGCCTATTTCCCATGTAGACATTTCCAGTAATTTTGGCTCAAAAAACAATGTACTGCCATATCCTCATTGAGCAATTGGTTGGTGCAGGAAGATTAGGTGGATTGAAAGCCGCTACAAACATGATATCCTTATAAGAGAATTCAGAATTGACATGAGAAATCATTTTTTTCTATATCGGGGATAATCAGCACATAGTTATTTCGTAGAACCAGGGCAAAATAGCCTTTAAACACAATTCCCAAACCAGAGATTGTCAGCAAAATTTTGCAATGTGTATTAAACTAAGTGAAAATACACTAGCCCAAATGAATCTATGCCCAGGAAAGCAAACTTTGCCTTTTTCCCACGTACAATACACCTACAAGATGTGGGGTAAAAACCAATGAATTGCCTCTTGCTCTCTGAGCACTGGTGCCCTGCATGGTGTTTCCATTTCATGAAAGCCACTCCAAACTTGATCTCCATTGAGGAGAACCCTGATTTGGCAGGAGAATTCTTTATTTTCCATGTAATGAAAAGAAGCACAGACCTAGTTAATACAACCTGGGCACAAGAGTCATTTCTCAAACACGACAAACAAGATTTTGGAAGCTTTCCTGTTCAACTGTATCATCAAATCCATGAACGGCCACCAGCCAAAATGTGACTTCTCTCAGGAAATCAACCCTTGATTTATTCACAGCTGGACTTCTATAATTAAGTCACAGAAAACAATGGGCTCCCTCTTGGTCTCAGAGCCCTGGTTTGGTTCAGTTACTTTCCATTTCCTGAAAAGAATGTCAAACATATTCTACTTTCAGGAGACATCTGATTGGGAATGAGCATGCCTTGTTTGCACAAGTGGGGAAGAGCAGCACATGGTTAGTTCACACAAACAGGGCAGAATGGCCATTGCTAAAACTCCAGATAACGAGATATTGGAAGCATCCTGGTTCCTTCGTACATACACCTCAGTATACTGACTCCATCATCAATATCTTTTTGCTCAGAAAAGCCAAACCTTGCCTCTTTCCCACATAGATTTCAATCATTGTGGTAAAGACAACAATGTCCTGCCTCTTCATCTCTGAGCACTGGTATGTGGCAGAGAGTTTCCTTTGCTTTAAAGGAATTCCAAATGTGTCTTATGCAGAGGAGGAGTCTGATTAGACATGAGAAGTTCTTCTTTTAAATATCAGGGACTATCAGCACATAGATAGTTCATACAACCAAGGCACAATATACATTTCACTCACTTCAGAAACAAGAGTTTGGAAGCATCATGGTTGCAGAGCATATTCAACTCAATGAATAGACACAATCCCCAATGTGTTTTGGTTCAGGAAATCAACACTTGCCTATTTCCAAACTAGTTTTCCCAGAAAATTGTGGCAAATACAGCAATATGCTGCCTCTTACTCTCTGAGCCCTGGTTTATTGCAAGGATTTCCCATCTATGAAAATGCACTCCAGGTTCAAATTGTAAACATACCCTATGAAGGTACAGCAGCACCAATGGGGCTCATAAATACATGTTCTGCCTCATCCTCTCTGAGCAATAGGTTGGTGAGGGAAGGATCAATGTCTTGAAAGACACACCAAAAGTGTTCTCCTTAGAAAAGAAGTCTGATGTGGCATGAGAAAACTTTCTTTTTCAGTCTCGGGGATAAGCAGCATATAGCTATATCATACACCCAGGGAAAACTGGCCTTTACACAAACATCACAGACAAGAGATTGGAAGAGACAATGTTGAAATGTGTATTCAATTCAGTGAAAAGACAGTATCCCAAATGCATCTATGCTCAGGAAAGCAAGCCTAGGCTTATTCCTCCTACATGTTGTGGGAGATAAATTATTGTGTTGCCTCTTGATCTCTGAGCACTGGTTTTGTGCATGGGGTTCCCATCCCAGGATAGGCACCTCAAAATTGATCTCCTTTGAGGAGAAGCCTGATTTGAACATGCCTTGTTTGCACAAGTGGGGGAAAGTGGCACAAGGTTAGTGTGTATAAACAGGGCAGAATGGCCACGGCAAAAACTCCAGAAAACAAGAGATTGGAAGCATCCTGGCTGCTCTGTACTTTCACCTCAGTATATGGACTCCATCCTCAGTGCCTCATTGCTCAGGAAAGCCACCCATGCCTCCGTCCCACATACACATCTCCTATCATTATGGCACAGACACTAATAATGTCCTGCCTCTCCCTCTCGGAGCACTGGTGTGTGGAAGGGAGTTTCCTTTGCTGGAAAGTCATTCCAAAAGTGTTCTCCTTAGACGAGGTGTCTGACTAGACATGAGAAGTCCTTCTTTTCACTATCGGGGAATATCAGCAGATAACTGGTTCATAAGACCAGGTCAAAATGGACATTTCACAAACTTCACATACAAGAGTTTGGAATCCTCATTGTTGCAGAGGATATTCAACTCAATGAATGGACAGCAGCTTGAAAGCACCTTGGTTCAGGAAAGCACCACTTGCCTATTTCCAATATAGACATCCCCAACATTTCTGGAAATAAACCAATGGGCTGCCTCTTGTGCTCTGAGCCCTGGTTCATTGCACAGATTTTCCATCCCTCAAAAGGCACTCCCAAAGTGTTCTCCTTTGTGGAGAATCTCAGCTTGCAAGAGAAACACTTCTTTTTCATATAGGGGAAATGCAGCACATAGCCAGTTTGTACAACAAGGGCGAAACTACTGTATTCCATACTCAACCACCAAGGTTTGAAATCTTCCTGGTTCAACAGGGAAACCAACCCCATGAATGTACAGCAGCCCCAAGGCATCTCTGCTCAAGAAAGCAATGTTTGCTTATATCCCACCTAGACATTCCATTAATTATGGCTCATGTACCAATGTTCTGCCTAATTCTTTCTGAGCAATAAGTTGGTGCAGGAAATTTGGGTGGCTTGAAAGCCACTCCAAACGTGTCCTCCTTAGAAGAGAATTCTGATGGGGCATGAGAAATCCTTCTTTTCTATGTCAGGGATTATCAACACATAGCTATTTTGTACCACCAGGGCAAAACTGTCTTTACACAAAAATCACCAACAAGAGATTGAAAGCAACATTTTTGCAATATGCCTTCAACTCTGTGAAAAGACACTAGCCCAAATGTATCTATGCTCAGGAATGCAACCCCTGCCTTTTTTCACCTAGAATTCTCCTACACGTTGCAGTAGATATACAAATGTGTTTCCTCCTTCTCTCAGAGCAATGGTCCCTTTCATGGTGTTTCCATCCAATGAAAGGTCCTCCAAACTCTATCTCCTTTGAGGAGAAGCCTGATGTGGCAAGAATATGCCTACTTTTCCATATCAGGGAATAGCAGCACAGAGCTTGTTCGTACAACCATGACAAAAGAGCCATTTCAAAAAAACAACAAAGAATTGGCTAGATTCCTGGTTTAATTGTATCATCAAATCTGTGACCACAAACAAGCCCAATTTGGACTTTGATCAGGAAATAAACCCTTGCTTTTTTCACAGATAGATTTCTCTTGTAAGTATGGCATAGTTATCAGTGGGCTCCCTTATTTTTCCCTAGCCCTTGTTTGGTGCAGGTTAATTCCATTGTCTTAAACTCACTTCAAACACGTGTTCTCCTTTCAGGAAACACAGACTGGGCATGGCCATGCATTGTTTGCACAAGTGGGGAAAAGCAGCACATGGCTAGTTCGAACAAACAGTGCATAATAGCCATTGCTAAAACTACAGAAAACAAGAGATTGGAAGCATCCTTGTTGATTCGTACATTCACCTCAGTATACAGAACCCATCCCCAAAGCCTCCTTGCTCAGAAGTCCACCTGTTCCTCTTTCCCACATAGACATCACCTCAGTATATGGAACCCATCCCCAAAGCCTCCTTGCTCAGAAATCCACCCGTGCCTCTTTCCCACATAGACACCACTTATCATTATGTCAAAGACAACAATTACCTCTCTCTTCCCTCTGCATTGGTCTGCTGCAGGGAGTTTCCTTTGCTTGAAGGAATTCAAAACTGTTCTCTGAAGAGGAGGAATCTGATTTAGCATGATAAGACCTTCTTTTCAGTATCGGGGAATATCATCATATAGCTAGTTTTCACGACCAGGGCAAAATGGACATTTCACAAATTTCAGAATCAACAGTTTGGAAGCATCATGTTTGCACAGGTATTCAACTCAATGAATGGGCACCAGCCCCAATGCCTCTTGGTTCAGGAAAGCAACCCTTACCTATTTCCAAACCAGTATTCACCTGCATTTGCAGGAAATAATCCTCTATGCTGACTCTGGCTCTGTGGGACTTGGTTTATTGCACGGATTTTCCATCACTCAAAAGGCACTCCCAAAGTGTTATCCTTTGTACAGAACTCTGAGGTGGCATGAGAAATCCTTCTTTTATATTGGGGATAAGCAGCACGTAACTAGTTCATACCACCAGGGCAAAACAGCCTTTACACAAATATCCCCAACTAGAGATTGGAAGCAACATTATTGCAACGTGAAAAGACACTAGCCCAAATGCATTTATGCTCAAGAAAGAAACCCTTGCCTTTTTCCACCCTAGAATTCTCCACCACATTGCAGGAGATAAACAAATATATTGCCTTTGCTCTCTGAGCACTGGTTCCTTGCCCAGTGTTTCCATCCCAATAAAGGTATTCCAAATTTTCATTCCTATGAGGAGAAGTCTGATTTGGCAGGAGAATTCCTTCTTTTCCATATCAGGGAAAAGCAGCTCAGAGATATTTCTTACAACCAGGCGTAAAAATCCATTTCACTAACACCACAAACAGGTTGGAAGTTTCCTGGTTCAAATGTATCATCGTATTCCATGAACACACAACAGCCCCATTGTTACTTCACTCAGAAAATCAATCCTTGCTTTTTTTGCAACTGGATTTGTTTTATAATATTGGCACAGAAACCAATGGGCTCCCTCTTGGTCTTGGTGCCCTTGTTGGGTGCAGGGAATTTCCATTGCCTGAAATGCACTTCAAAGGTGATCTCCTTTCAGGAGCCAACAGATTGGGCCTGACCATGCCTTGTTTACACAAGAGGGGAAAAGTAGCACATGGCTTGTTCACACAAAGAGGGCAGAATTTCCATCACAAAAACTCCAGAAAACATGAGATTGGAAACTTCTGCGTTGCTTTGTGCATTCACCTCAGTATACAGACTACAACCCAATGCATTTTGCTAAGGAATGCCTCCCTTTCCTCTTTTGTACATAGATATCTCCTATCATTATGGCAAAGACCCCAATGTCCTGTTTCTTCCTCTATGAGCACTGGTGGGTGGCAGGGAGTTTCCTTTGCTTGAAAGGCATTCCAAAAGTGTTCTCTGTAGAGGAGGATTCTGATTATGCATGAGAAAACCTTTTTTTTTTTTCCAATATCGGGGAATATCAGCACATAGGTAGTTCCTTCAACCAGGGCAAATAGGACATTTCAAACACATCACAAACAAGAGTTTGGAAGTGTAATGGTTGCAGAGGATATTCAACTCAATGAACAGAAAACAGCCCAAATGCGTCTTGGTTCAGGAAAGCAACAATTGCCTATTACCTAACTAGACTTCCCCTGTAATTGTGGGAAATAAACCAATGTGTGGCCTCTTGCTCTTTGAGCCCTGGGACATTGCATGGATTTTCCATCACTTGAAAGGCACTCCCAATGTGTTCTCCTTTGTGGAGAATGCAGAGGTGGCCTGGGAAATCCTTCTTTTCCATATCAGGGACAAAAAGCACATAGCCAGTCCATACAACCAGGGTCAAATTGCCATTTAAAAAACTCAGCCCCCAAGCATTTGGACGTTTCCTGGTCCAACAAATAAAACAACCCCATGAATATTCAGCAGCCCCAATGCATCTGTGCTCAGGAAAGCACCCTTACCTATTACCCAACTAGAATTTTCAAGTAATTGTGACTCACAAAACGAAGTGCTGCATCAATATCTCTTAGCAATTGGTTGGTGCAGGAAGTTTAGATTGATTGAAATCCACTCAAAACATGTTCTCCTTAGAAGAGACGTGTGATTTGCCATGATAAATCATTCTTTTGTAAATTGGGGATAAGCAGCACATAGCTAGTTTGTACTACCAGGGCTCAACTGTCTTTACACAAACATTACCAACAAGAGATTCAAAGTGAAAATGTTGCAAATTGTATTCAACTCAGTGAAAAGAAACTAGCCTAAATGCATCTATGCTCAGGGAGGCATCCCATGCCTTTTTCCCCCTTATAATTCTCCTACACATTGTGGGAGATCAAACAATGGGTTGGCTCTTATTCTCAAAACAGTTGTTCCATGCACAGGGTTTCAACCCCAAGAAAGGCACACCAAACTAGATCTCCTTTGAGGAGAAAGCTGATTTGGCAGAATTCCTTCTTTTCCATATCAGGAAAAAGCAGCACAGAGCTAGTTTGTACAACCAGGGCACAAGAGCCTTTTCACCAACACCACGAACAAGAGTTTGGAAGCTTCTCTTTTCACCTGTATCATCAAATCAGTGAAAGTACACCAGAACCACTGTGACTTTGCTAAGGAAACAACACTTGCTTGTATCACAGCTAGACTTTTCCTATAATTATGGCACAGAAACACTCCTCTTGCAGTGAATTTCCATTGCCTGAAAGGCACTTAAAACGTGTCTTTCTTTCAGGAGAGGGAAGATTAGGCATGATAATACCTTGTTTGCACAAGCAGGGAAAAGCAGCACAGGGCTAGTTCATACGAAAAGGGCAGAAAGGCCATCACAAAAACTCCAGAAAACAGGAGATTGCAAGCATTGTGGATTCTTGGTACATTCACCTCCGTATACGGAATCCATCCCCAATGCGTCTTTGCTCAGGAAAGCCACCCTTGCCTCTTACCCAAATCCAATTCTCCTGTCACTATGGCAAAAACACCAATGTCCTGAATCTGCCTCTTTGAGCACAGGTGTGCAGCAGGGAGTATACTTTGCTTTAAAGACATTCCAAAGGTGTTCTTCGTAGAGGAAGGGTCTGATTTGGCATGATGAGTCCTTCTTTACAATGTCGGGGCATATCACCACATAGATAATTCATAGGACCATGGCAAAGTGGACATTTCACAAAATTCTCAAACAAGAGTTTGCAAGCATCAGGGTTGCAGAGGATATTGAATTCAATTAACGGATACCAGCCCCACTGCTGGTTCAGTAAACAACACTTGCCTCTTCCCTAAATAGACATCTCCTACAATTGCCAGAAAAATTCCAATGTGCTGCCTCATGCTCACTGAGCCCTGGTTCATGGCATGGATTTTCAGTCCCTCAAAAGGCACTCCAAATATATTCTCCTTTCTGGAGATCTCTGAGGAAGCATAAGAAATCCTTCTTTTCCATATCAGGGACAAGCAGTACATAGCCAGTTCATACAACCAGAGTAAAATTGCCAATTCACAAAATACACCCCCCAAGAGTTTGGAAGCTTCTGGTTCAACAGGTCAACCAAGCCCATGAAGGTACAGCAGCCCCAAAGCCCTTGTGCTCAGGAAAGCAACTCTTGCCTATTTCCCACCTAGATTTTCCAGTAAGGATGGTTCATAAACACATGTGCTGCCTCATACTCTCTGAGCAATAGTTTGGTGCAGGCAGATTAGATGGCTGTAAAGCAAAAACAAGCACATTCTCCTTATAAGGTAAGTCTGATTTGGCAAGAACTCCTTTCCATCTCGATGATAAGCAGCACCTAGCTAGTTCATACGACCAGGGCAAAATGATCTTTACACAAACGTCACCAACAAGAGATTGGAAGAGCCTTGGATGCAACATGTATTCTACTCAGTGAAAATACATTAACCCAAATGCACCTATGCTCAGGAATGCAGCCCTTGCCTTTTTCCCCATAGAATTCTCCTGCATGTTGCGGGAGATCAACCAATGTGTCGCCTCCTGCTCTCTAATGCTGGTAACGTGCATGGTGTTTCCATCCCATGAAAGGCACACAAAAATTGATTTTCTTGGAGGAGAAGCCTGATTTGTCAGGAGAATTCCTTCTTTTCCATTTCTGGGAAAAGCAGCACTGAAATAGTTCCTACAACCAGGGCACATAAGGCATTTCACATACACCACAAACAAGGGTTTGGGTGTTACCTTTTCAACTGTATCATCAAATACTTGAATGAACCCCAGCACAATTCTGACTTCACTCAGGAAATCAACCCTTGCTTTTTCACTGCTAGACATCTCCTAAAATTATGGTACATAAAAAATAAAGGTCTGTCTTTGCCTTAGAGCCCCGGTACAGTGCAGGCCTTTTCCACTGACTGAAAGGCCCTTACAATGTGTTCTGCTTTCAGGAGACGGCAGAGTGGACAAAACCATGCCTTGGTTGCACAAGTGGGGAAAACCAGCACATGGCTAGTTTGTACAAAAAGGGAAGAATTGTCATCACAAATCTACAGAAATGAAGAGATTGCAATAATTGTGGATTATTTGTACATTCAACTCCATATATGGAACCCATCCCCAATGCCTCTTTGCTCAGGAGAGCCACCATTGCCTCTTTCCCACATCGAATTCTCTTATCAGTATGGCAAAAACACCAATGTCCTGCCTCTTCCTCTCTGATCTCTGGTGTGCAGCAGGGATATTCCATAGCTTTAAAGACACTCCATAATTGTTCTCTGTAAAGGAAGGGTCTGATTTGTCATGAAAAGTCCTTTTTGTTTGCAATATCAGGGCACATCAGCACATAGCTATATATATACAACCACGGAAAAGTGGATATTTCACAAATTTCTCAAACAAGAGTTTGAAAGGTTCATGATTGCAGAGAATATTGAAATCAATGAATGGACACCCACCACAATGCTGGTTCAGAAAACAACACTTGCCTATTTCCTAACTAGACTACTCCTACAATTGCTGGAAAAAATCCAATGTACTGCCACTTGCTTTCTGAGCCCTGGTTCATTTCACGGATTTTCCATCCCTCAAAAGGCACTCCAAACATGTTCTTCTTTTTGGAGAACTCTGAGGGAGCATGAGAAATTCTTCCTTTCCATATCAGTGACAAGCAGCACATAGCCAGTTAGTACAACCAGGGTAAAATTGCCAATTTACAAGCTCAGCCCCAAACATTGGAAGCTTCCTGGTTCAACAGTTCAACCAACCCCATGAAGGTACAGCAACCCCAATGACTCTGTGCTCAGGAAAGCAACCCTTGCCTCTTTCCCACCTAGATTTTTCCAGTAAGGATATCTCATAAACACAGGTGTTGCCTCAGCCTCTCTGGGCAATAGTAGGGTGCAGGCAGTTTATACAGCTTGAAAGCCAGTCTAAACGTGTTCTCCTTAGAAGATAAGTCTGATTTGGCATGAGAAATCCTTCTTTTCCATCTCAGGCATAAGCAGCACCTAGCTTGTTCATACAACCAGGGAAAAATGGTCTTTACACAAATATCACCAACAAGAGATTGGAAGCGACTTGGATGCAACATGTATTTGACTCAGTGAAAAGACACTAACCCAAATGCACCTATGCTCAGGAAAGCACCTCTTGCCTTTGACCCCACTAGAATTCTCCTACAAGTTTCAGGAGATCAACCAAAGTGTTGCCTCTTGCTTTCTGAGCACTGGTTCTGCACATGGGTTTTCCATGCCATGAAAGGCACTTCAAACTTAATCTCCCTTTGAGGAGATGCCTGATTTTGAAGGAGAATTCCTTCTTTTCCATATCATGGAAAAGCATCACAGTGCTATTTCTTACAACCATGGCAAATGATCCATTTCACAAACAGCAGAATCAAGAGTTTGGGAGCATCCTGATTCAACTGTATCATCAAATACTTGAATGAACCCCAGCCCCATTGTGAATAAGCACAGGAAATAACACTTTTTTTCACTGCTAGACTTCTCCTGTATTTAGGCCACAGAAACCAAAGTGGCCCCTCTTTGCCTTGGAGCACTGCATCATTCTCTCTGAGCTATATTTTGGTGAAGGCAGTTTAGATGGCGTGAAAGCCATGCCAAACGTGTTATCCTTAGAAGAGGAGTTTTATTTGGCATGAGAAATCCTTATTTTCCATCTTGGGGATAAGGAACACATAGCTAGTTTGTAAAACCTGGGCAAAATGGCCTTTACAGAAATGTCACCAACAAAATATTGGAAGTGACTTGGTTGAAACATGTATTCAACTCAGTGAAAAGACACTAGCCTAAATGCATCTATGCTCTGGAAAGCAACCCTTTCCTTTTTTCCCCACTAGGAATCTCCTACACATTGCATGAGATCAACCAATGTGTTGCCACTTGCTCTCTGACCACTGGTTCCTTGCAAGGGGTTTCCATCCTAGGAAAGTCACTCCAAACTTGATCTACTATGAAGAGATGCCTGATGTGGCAAGAGAATCCCTTCTTTTCCATATCAGGGAAAATCAGCACAGAGTTATTTCCTACAACCAGGGCAAATGATGCATTTCACAAACACCACAATCAAGAGTTTGGGAGGTCCTGATTCCACTGTATCACCAAAAACTTCAATGTACCTGATCCCCATTGTGAATTCGCTCAGGAAATCAACCCCATTTTTTTCACTGCTATACATCTCCTATAATTATGGCACAAAAAAAAATGGTCCCTCTTTGCCTTGTAGCCCTGGTTTGGTGCAGTTTCTTTCCATTGTCTGAAAGGCATTTCAAAGTTGTTCTCCTTTCAGAGACAGCATATCGGGCATGTCCATGTCTTGTTTGCACAAGCAGGGAAAATAAACACAAGGCTATTTCACACAAAAAGGGGAGAATTTCATCAGAAAATCTCCAGAAGACAAGAGATTGAAAGCAAAGTTTTTGCTTTGTACATTCACCTCCATATAAGGACTCCATCCCAATGCCTTTTTATCAGGAAAGCCACCCTTGCCTCTGTCCAACATCAAATTCTCCTATCATTATGGCAAAGACAGCAATGTCCTGCCTCTAGCTGTCTGAGCACTGGTTTGCTACAGGGAGTATCCTTTGCTTGAAAGGCATTCCAAAAGTGTTGTCTGTATAGGAAGTGTCTGATTTGGCATGAGAAATCCTTCTTTGCAATATCGGGGAATATTAGCACATAGCTGGATCTTAGAATCATGGCAAAATGGACTTTTCAGAAAATTTGCAAACAAGTTTTTGAAAGTGTCAAGATGGCAGATGATATTCAACTCAATGAGCAGACACCAGCACCAATGCTGGTTCAGAAAACATCCCCTGACTCTTTCCTTACTATACCTCAGTTCAAGTGCAGGAAATATTCCAATGTGCTGCCTCTTGCTCTCTGAGCCCTGGTCAAATGCACCCATTTTGCATCACTCAAAAGGCACTCCAAACATATTTTCCTTTTTGGAGAACTCTGAGAGAGCATGAGAAATCTTTATTTTCCATATCAGGGACAAGAAGCACATAGCCAGTTAGTACAACCAGGGTAAATTGTCAATTCACAAACTCAGCCCCCAAGCACTTAGAAGCTTCTTGGTTCAACCAGTCAACCAACCCCATGAAGGTACAGTAGCCCCAATGCCTCTGTGCTCAAGAAAGCAACCCTTGCCTATTTCCCACCTAGACTTTTCCAGGAAGTATGGCTCATAAAGACGTGAGCTGCCTCAAACTCTGAGCAATAGGTTGGTACAGGCAGTTTACATGGCTTGAAAACCATCCAAATGTGTTTACCTTAGAAGAGATGTCTGATTTGGGATGGAAAATCCTTCATTTCCACCACGGGGATAAGCAGCACATAGCTAGTTCGTACAACATGGTCAAAACGCCCTGTTCACAAATGTCACCAACTAGAGGTTGGTAGTGCCTTGGTTGCAATGTGTTTGCAACTCAGTGAAAAGACACTAGTCCAACTGCTCAGAAAGCAACCCTTGCCTTTTTCCCCCCTAGAATTCTCCTACAAGTTGTGGGAGATCCACCAATGGGTTGCCTCTAGCTCTATGTGCAATGGTACTGTGCAAGGTGTTTCCATCCCATGAAAAGCACAGCAAACTGGAACTTCTTTGAGAAGTAGCCTGATTTGGCAGGATAATTCCTTCTTTTCCATATCAGGAAAAAGCAGCACAGAGCTATTTCATATAACCAGGACAAAAGAGCCATTTCGGAAACACCACAAACAAGAGTTTGGAAGCTTCCTGGATCAACTGTATCATCAAATTCGTGAATGCACTCTGGCCCCAAAGTGACTTCACTCATGAAATCAACCCTTGTTTTTTTCACAGGTAGACATCTCCTCTAATTTTGGCACTGAAACCAAAGTAGTCCCTCTTCACTTGGAAAATACCTGGTTCAGTGCAGGTATTTTCCAGTGCATGAAAGGCACTTCAAACGTCATCTCCTTTCAAGAGACCACAGATTGGGCTTGACCATGCATTGTTGGCACAAGCAGAGAAAAAATCACAGGGCTAGTTCTTACAAACAGGGCAGAATGGTCATCGAATAAACTCCAGAAAACAAGAGATTTCAAGCATTGTGGTTTTCTCATACATTCACCTCCATATATGGACTCCATCCCCAATGCCTTTTTGCTCAGGAAAACCATGCTTGCTCTTTCCCATATCAACGTCTCCTATCATTATGGCAAAGACACCAATATCCTGCCTCTTCCTCGCTGAGCACTGATGTGTGGCATGGAGTTTTCTTTGATTGAAAGGCAGTCCAAAAGTGTTCTTTGTAGAGGAAGGGTCAGATTTGGCATTAAGATTCCTTATTTGCCATATCAGGGAATATCAGCACATAGCAAGTTGGTATGAGCAGGGCAAAATGCATATTTTACAAACATCAAAAGCAAGCATTTGGAAGCATCATGGATGCAGAGGATATGCAACTCAATGAACGGACACCAGTCACAATGCGTCTTGGTTCAGGAAAGCAAAATTTGCCTCTTTGCTAACTAGACATCTCTTAAAATAGGGGGAAAATTCCCAAGTGCTGCCTCTTGCTCTCTGAGACATGGTTCATTGCACGGATTTTCCATCCCTCAAAAGGCACTCCAAACGTGTTCTCCTTTGTGGAGAACACTTAGGGAGCATGAGAAATCCTTGTTTTCCATATCACGAACAAGCATCACATAGCCAGCTCATACAACCAGGCTAAAATTGCCCATTCACACACTCAGCCCCCAAGCGTTTGGAAGCTTCCTGGTTCAACAGGTCAACCAAACCCATGAAGGTACAGCAGCCCCAATGCCTCTGTGATCAGGAAAGCAACCCTTGTGTATTTCCTGCCTAGACTTTTCCAGTAAGTATGGCTCATAAACCCATGTGCTGCCTCTTCCTCTCTGAGGAATATGATGATGAAGCAGTTTAGAGGGATTGAAAGCCCACTCCGAATGTCTTATCCTTTGAGGAGAAATATGATTTTTCTTGAGAAATCCTTATTTTCAATGAGCATAGATAGTTTGTACAACCTGGGCAAAATGGCCATGACAAAATTGTTACCAACAGGAGTTTGGAAGCGACCTCGTGTATTCAACTCAGAGAAAAGACACTATCCCAAGTGTGTCTATGCTCAGGAAAGCAACCCTTGCATTCCCCTAGAATACAACCAAGGTTAAATTTCCAATTCACAAACTCAGCCCCCAAGCTTTTAGAAGCTTCCTCGTTCAATAGGTAAACAAACCCCATGATGGTAAAGGAGTACCAATGTCTCTGTGCTCAGGAAAGCATCCCTTGCCTATTTGCCACCTAGATTTTCCAGTAAGGATGGCTCATAAATGCATGTGCTGCCGCATTCACTCTAAGCAATAGTTTGCTGCAGGCAGTTTAGATGTCTTGAAAGCCAGTCCAAGTATGTTTCCTTAGAAGAGAAGTCTTATATGGCATGATAAATCCTTCTTTTCAAACTTGGGGATAAGCAACACAGAGCTAGTTCATAAATCCAGGGCACTTTATGCAAATGTCACCAACAAGAGATAGGAAGTGTATTGGTTGCATTGTGTATTCAACTAAGTGAATAGACACTAACCCAAATGCATCTATGCTCAGAAAAGGAACCCTTGCCTTTCCCCCCCTTAGAATTCTCCTACACATTGTGGGAGTCAACCATCATGTTGCCTCTTGATCTCTGAGAACAGGTTCTGTGCACAGGTTTTACATTCCATGAAAGGTATTCCAGGCTTTATCTCCTTTGAGAAGAAGCCTGATTTGGCAAGTGAATTCCTTCTCTTCCATAGCAGGGAAAAGCAGCATAGAGCTAGTTCATAAAAGAAGGGCACAAATGCCATTTCACAAACACCACAAACAAGAGTTTGGGAGCTTCCTTGTTCAATTGTATCATCATTTAATTGAACACATGCCAGCTCATTTGTAACTTCGCTCAGGAAGTCAACCATTTCATTTTTCACAGCTAGACTTCTCCTATAATTTGGGCAAAGAAAACAAAATTGTCCCTCATTGCCTCAGACCCTGGTTAGGTGCAGGGATATTCCATTGCCTGAAAGTCACTTCAAACATATTCTCCATTCAGGAGATGGCAGATTGGGCATGTCCTTGCCTTTCTTGCACAGGCGGGGACAATTAGTACAGGGCTGTTTTGTACGAAAGGGGCAGAATGCCACCACAAATACTTCACAAAACAAGAGATTGCAAGCAAAATGGTTGCTTCATACATTCATCTCCATATACGGACTCCATCCCCAATGCCTCTTGACTCCGGAAAGACACCCTTGCCTTCTTCCCACACTGACTTCTCCTATCATTTGGCAAAGACACCAATGTCCTGCCTTTTCCTCTCTGAGCACTGGTGTGCAACAGGGAGTTTCCTTTGCTTGAAAGGTATTCCAAAAGTGTTCTCTGTAGAGGGAGGTTATGATTTGTCATGAGAAGTCCTTCTTTGCAATATTTGGGAATATTAGCACAGAGCTTGTTCGTATGACCACGGCAAAATGGACATTTCACACATTTCAGAAACAAGAGTTTGGAAGCATCATGGTTGCAGAAGATATTCAACTCAATGAACAGACACAAGCCTAAATGTGTATTGGTTCAGGAAAGCAACCCTTGCCTATTTCCCCCCTAGAATTTTCCAGTAGGTATGGCTAATAAAACATGTGTTGCCTCATCCTCTCTGAGCAATAGATTGGTGCAGGAAGTTTATATGGCTTGTAATCCACACCAAACATATTCTCCTAGAAGAGAATTCTGATATGGCATGTCGAATCCTTCTGTTAAATCTCAGAGATAAGCAGCACATAGCTGGTTGGTACAACCAGGGCAAAACGACCTTTACCCAAACGTCAAAAACAAGAGATTTGTAGTGACTTGGTTGCAACGTGTATTCAACTCAGTGAAGATACACTAGCCCAAATATATCTATGCTCTGGAAAGCAACCCTCGCCCCCCCCCTGCCAGAATACTCCTACAGGTTGTGGGAGATAAACCCAGGAAATCCTCTTTCTTTCTGAACACTGGTTCTGTAGAGTGTTTCCATTCCATGAAACACACTCCAAACCAGATCTCCTTTGAGGAGAAACCTGATTTGGCAGAATTCCTTCCTTTCCATATACGGGAAAACAACACAGAAGTAGTTCATATAACTAGGATAAAAAAGACATTTCACAAACACCACAATCAAGGTTTTGGGAGATTCCTGGTTCAAGTGTATCATCAAATCCGTGAATTCACACCAGCTCCATTGTGACTTTGCTCAGGAAATCCACCATTGCTTTTTCCAAAGATAGACTTCTAAAATTAGGGCACAGAAACCAAAGTGGTCCCTCTTCAGCTTGGAGCCATGGCTGGGTGAAGGAACTTTCCACTGCCTGAAAGCCACTTCAAACGTGTTCTCCTTTCAGGAGATGGCAGATTGGGCATGACCATGACTTGTTTGCACAAGCGGTGAAAAGCAGCACAGGCCTAGTTCATAAAAAATGGGCAGAATGGCCATGAAAAATACTCCAGCAAAAAAGATATTGCAAGCAACATGGTTTCTTTGTATATTCACCTCCTTATATGGACCCCATCCCCAATGCCTCTTGGCTCAGGAAAGCCACCCTTGTCTCTTTCCAACATTCACTTCTCCTATCATTATGGTAAAAACACTGCCAGAGTCCAGCTCCAGCAGCCAGGGATGTTCACCCTGTCAGTGATGCATTGTGTCAGCGAATGCAAAAGGAGACAACGTATTTGTCTCTTTTCAGAGTGCTAGACTGCTCTAATTTTATTGGCATAGGTAACACTTTATATAGATGGTGTAATTATAACTTACATCACAGTGCTTATGTCATATTTTTAAAGGTTAACCTTTCAGATTTTATCCCTTGATTACACTGTACAGTGGATATACATTGTGTTCTAAGAATTTTAATTAAAACTAACAAGTACAATACATCATGTAAAACTATAATGGGTACAAAACATCATGTGGAAAAAAACATATAAAATAAGGCGATTTGGTACAAAGTGTTTTGTGGTTACTTTTAGTAAGCACCATCCATTATTGTTTTAAGCTAATCTTTAACAACTAGAAAGGTCACACGCACAAGAATTTGACATTTACAAAAATTTGCTTTTTAGATTAAAGCTTGGGGTACTAACTTCAAAGCGTTATGCTTAGGGGACAGTATGAGAAAATATTTTTTATATTAAAACAACTTACTTTCCTAAACTTAAAAGCATCCTACAAAATTCATTAAAAGCAATATTATTATTATTTTTCCATCAAGAGAATAATGTATGCCCAAACTATTTTAACGTATTGTACATTCCACAAAAACCTAACTCTGAGACCTATTTTTACTTGTGACAAACTAAGGAATAATTTATTTTTTAGCTAAATTAGATTGGAACAGGGGAATTCCACCAAGGTTAAACCCTTATTTATTATTGTTCCAATCATATTATTGTCCCAATTTTATTGAACCACAAATTAATATAGAAAAATAACAAGGAATAACAAAAAAATAACAGGAAAGACTGAATAATAAGTAAATGAGAAGAAAGACTGAATTTTCCAAGAAGCGATTTCCACTCTTGCACTGTTGTGCAAAGCCTGCATTTTGTCATTGTTGCCATTGTTGTTGGGTTAGCAGGTGAGCCTCATTGTTTTTAGACCTTGCCCTCGGAACTGTGCCTCTGGATAAGCACTTTTCCCTATTTCTAAATCTACCCTTGGAACTGTGCCAGTGAGTAGGCTTATTTCCTCAGTTAGGAATCCGCCCTAGGTTCTGTGCCATCAGTTTAGTTCCCTTCGTCAGCCACCTGCACCTCCTTGGCTCCCTGCAAGACATCAATGTCCTGTCTCTTCCTCTCTGAGCCCTAGTGTGTGGCAGTGTGATTCCACTGATACAAAGGCATTTAAAATTGTTCTCTGTAGAAGAAGGGTCTTATTTGACATGACAGATCCTTCTTTACAATATTGGGGAATATAAGCACCGAGCTAGTTCTTATGAACAGGGCAAAATGGACATTTCAAAAACATCACATACAAGAGATTGGAAGCATCATGCGTGCAGAGGATATTCAACTCAATGAACAGACACCAGCCCCAATGTATCTTGGTTCAGGAAAGCAACTGTTGCCTATTATCTAAGTAGATTTCTCCTACAATTTCAAGAAAAATACCCATGTGCTGCCTCTTGCTCTCTGAGCCCTGGTTTGTTGTATGGATTTTCCATCCCTCAAAAGACACTAAAAATGTGTTTTCCTTTGTGGAGAACTCTGAGGAAACATGAGAAATCCTTTTTTCCTTCTCAGGGACAAGGATCATATAGCCAGTTGGTACAACCAGGGTACAAATGCCAATTCACAAACTCAGCCCCCAAACCATTGGAAGCTTCCTGGTTCAACAGGTAAACAAATTCCATGAAGGTACAGGAGATCCAATGCTTCTGTGCTCAGGAAGGAAACCCTTGCCTATTACCCACATAGAAATTTCCAGTAAGTATGGCTCATAAACACTTGTGCTGCCTCATCCTCTCTGAGCAATAGTTAGGTGCAGTCAATTTAGATGGCTTTAATGCCACTCCTAACGTGTTCTGCTTAGAAGAGAAGTCTGATTGGGCATGAGAAATCCATCTTTTTGATCTCAGGGATAAGCAGCACATAGCTAGTTTGTACAAAAGGGGCAAAACTGCCTTTACACAAATGTCACCCACAAGATATTGGAAGGGACTTGTTTGCAATGTGTTTTCAATTCAGTGAAAAGACACTAGGCCAAATTTATCTATGCTCAGGAAAGCAACCCTGGCATTTCCTCCCTAGAATTCTCCTACACCTCATGGGAGATAAACACATGGGTTGCCTCTTGCTCTCTGAAAACTAGCTCCATGCATGGTGTTTCCATCCCATGAAAGGTACTCCAAACTGGATCTCCTTTGAGGAGAAGCCTGATTTGGCAGGAGAATTCCTTCTTTTCCATATCAGGTAAAGTCAGTACAGAACTAGTTCGAACAACCAGGACAAAAAAAAACATTTCACCAACACCAAAAACCGGAGCTTGGAAGCTTCCTGGTTCAACTTTATCATCAAATCCATGAAGGCATAACAGCCTAATTGTGACTTTGCTCGGGAAATCAACCCTTGCCTTCTCTACAACTAGACTTCTATAATTAGGGCAAAGAAAACAAAGTGTTCCCTCTTTGGCTCAAAGCCCTGTTTTTGGTGCAGGGACTTTCTGATGCCTGAAAGGCACTTCAAAAGTGTTTGCCTTTCAGGAGAGTGCAGTTTGGGCATGACCATACCTTGCTTGCACAAGCAGGGAAAGGAAGCACAGGGATTGGGAGCTTGGGCTTATCAGACACAACTTAGACTAGATTTACAAGGAGATCCTGCTGAGTAGCATTGAGAACTTTGTCTAGATACTCATGTTGCAATAGAACAAAGGGTGGGGAAAAATGTAATTGTAATGTATACATGTAAGCATAACTTGATCCCCTTGCTGTACAGTGGGAAAAGAAAAAGGCAGAATATCCATCAAAATAGCTCCCCAAAGCAAGATATTGCAAGCATTGTGTTTTCTTTCTACATTCATCTCCCTATACATTTCCTTCCCCAAAGCCTCTTTTCTCAGGAAAGCTGCCCTTGCCTCTTTCCCACATCAAATTCTCCTATCATTATGGTAAAGACACCAAAGTCTTGCCTCTTCCTCTCTGAACACTTGTGTGTGGCAGGAAGTATCTTTTGTTTGAAAGGCATCCGAAAAGTTCTCTCTGTAAAAGAAGGGTCTGTTTTGGCATAAGAAATGCATCTATGCTATATCTTGGAATATCAGCACATAGCTCATTCATACGACCATGGCAAAATGGAAAATTCATACAATTCACAAACAAGAGTTTGGAAGCATCATGTTTGCAGAGGATATTCAACTCAATGAATGGACACCAGCCCCAAATCGTCTTTGTTCAGGAAAAAAAACCCTTGCCTCTTCCCTAACTAGAATTCTCCTACAATTGTGGGAAAAATTCCAAAGTACTGCCTCTTGCTTTCTGAGCTCTGTGTCATTGCACATATATGCCATCACTCAAAAGGCACTCCCAAATATGTTCTTATTGGGGAAAATTCTGAGGGAGCATTAGAAATCCTTTATTTATTTATTTATTTATTAATTTATTTATTGAAATTTATTTTTTTATTTTTTTTTATTTTTTTATTACTCAAATGAATTTATCACATCTGTAGTTGTATAATGATCATAACAATCTGATTTCACAGGATTTCCATCCCACAGCCCAAGCACATCCCCCACCTTCCAAGCTGTCTCCTCTGGAGACTGTAAGTTTTTCAATGTCTGTGAGTCAGCATCTGTTCTACAAAGAATTTCCATCTGTCCTTTACTCAGATTCCACATGTCAGTGAAAGCATTGGATGTTGGTGTCTCATTGTATGGCTGACTTCACTTAGCATGATAGTTTCTAGGTCCACCCATGTTGCAAAAAATGCTGGCATTTCATTCTTTTTAATGGCTGAGTAATATTCCTTTGTGTATATGTACCACATCTTCTGGATCCACTCCTCTGTTGATGGACATTAGCTTGTTCCCATGTTTTGGCTATTGCAAATAGTGCTGCAATGAACATTGGAGTACATGTGTCTTTGTGAGTCATGGTTTTCTCTGGATTGATGCCCAGGAGTGGGATTGCTGGATCAAATGGTAGTTCTATGTTTAGTTTTCTGAGGAATCTCCATACTGCTTTCCACAGTGGTTGCACTAATTTACAATCCCACAGTGTACTGGTGTTCCTTTTTCTCCACACACTCTCCAGCACTTCTTGTTTGTAGACTTTCAGATGATGTCCATTCTGGCTGGTGTAAGGTGGTACCACAGAGTGGTGTTGATTTGCATCTCTAATAATGAGTGATGCTGGACACTTTTCATGTGTTTCTTGGCCATCTGTATGTCTTCCTTGGAGAACTGTCTTTTAGATCTTCTGCCCATTTTTGGATGGGGTTGTTTGTTTTTTTGGTATGGAGCTGCAGAAGGTGTTTATAAATTTTGGAGATTAATCCCTTGTCACTCGATTGACTTGCAAAGATTTTCTCCCATTCAGTGGGTTGTCTTTTTGTGTTGTTTAGGGTTTCCTTGGCTGTGCAGAAACTTTGAAGTTTGATTAGGTCCCATTTGTTCATTTCTGTTTTTATTGTCAATACTCTGAGAGGTGGATCCAAGAAGATATTGCTGTCCTTTATGTCAGAGAGTGTTTGGCCTATGTTTTCCTCTAGGACTTTGATAGTGTCTGGGCTTATGTCTAGGCCTTTAATCCATTTGGAGATTATTTTTGTGTATGGTGTTAGGGAGTGTCTAATTTCATTCTTTTCCATGTGTCTGTCCAGTTTTCCCAGCACCACTTATTGAACAAGCTGTCCTTTCTCCATTGTATATTCTTGCTTCCTTTGTCATCGATGAGTTGGCTGCAGGTGTGTGGGTTTAATTCTGGGCTTTCTATCCTGTTCCACTGATCTATATTTCTGTCTTTGTGCCAGTACCATGCGGTTTTGACGACTGTTGCTTTGTAGTATAGTCTGAAGCCCTGGAGCCTGATTCCTCCAGATCCATTTTTCTCTTTCAGGATGTCTTTGGCTATTCTGGGTCTTTTGTGCTTCCAAACAAACTGTAAAATATTTTGTTCAAGTTCCGTGAAAAATGTCCTTGGTAGTTTGATAGGCATTGCATTGAATCTGTAGATTGCCTTAGGTAGTATAGTCATTTTGATAATATTAAGTCTTCCAATCCACGAGCATGGTATATCTTTCCATCTATTTGTGTCATCTTTGATTTCTTTCATCAGTGGTTTGTTGTTTTCAGAGTATAGATGTTTTGTTTCTTTAAGTATGTTTACTCCTAGGTATTTTATTCTTTTGGATGCGATGGTAAACAGGATTGCTTCCCTAATTTCCTTTTCTGCTTTTTCATTGTTATTATGTAGAAATGCTGTCGATTTCAATGTATTGATTTTGTATCCTGTGACTTTTCCAAATTCGTGGATGAGCTCTAACAGTTTTCTGGTAGAGTCTTTAGGATTCTCTAGGTATAGTATCATGTCATTTTGCAAATAGGGATAGTTTTACTTCTTCCTTTTCAATTTGGATTCCTTTTATTTCTTTTACTTCTCTGATTGCTGTGGCTAGGACTTCCAGAACTATTTTGAAGAGTAGTGGCGAGAGTGGACATCCTTGTCTTGTCCCTGATCTCAGTGGGAATTCTTTCAGCTTTTCACCATTGAGAATGATGATCACTGTGGGTTTGTCTTATATGGCCTTTATCATGTTGAGGTAGGTTCCCGTTATGCCCACATTCTGAAGGGTTTTCTTCAGAAATGGGTGTTGGATTTTGTCAAAGGCTTTTTCCGCATCTATTGAGAGGATCATATGGTTTTTATTCTTCAGTTTGTTAATGTGGTGTATCACACTGATGGATTTGCCTATATTGTAGAAACCTTGCATCCCTGGGATAAATCCCACTTGATCATGATGTACAATCCTTTTAACGTATTGTTGTATGCAGTTTGCTAGTATTTTGTTGAGGATTTTTGCATCAATGTTCATCAGTGATATTTGCCTGTAGTTTTCTTTTTTTGTGGAGTCTTTGTCTGGTTTTGGTACCAGGGTGATGGTGGCCTCATAGAATGAGTTTGGGAGTATCCCTTCCTCTGTAATTTTTTGAAATAGTTTCAGAAGGGGAGGTGTTAGCTCTTCTCTAAATGTTTGATAGAATTCACCTGTGAAGCCATCTGGTCCTGGACTTTTGTTTGTTGGAAGTTTTTTAATCACAGTTTCAATTTCAGTAGTTGTTACTGGTCTGTTCATCTTTTCTACTTCATCTTGGTTGAGTCTTGGAAGATTGTACTTTTCTAAGAATTTGTCCATTTCTTCTAGGTTTTCTGTTTTATTGGCATATAGTTGCATACAGTAGTCTCATATGATCCTTTGTATTTCTGTGGTGTCCTTTGTTACTTCTCCTTTTTCATTTCTAATTTTATTGATTTGAGTCCTCTCTCTTTTTTGCTTGATAAGCCTGGCTAGGGGTTTATCAATTATTTTAATCTTTTCAAAGAACCAGCTTTTCGTTTCATTGATCTTTTCTATGTTTTTATTTGTTTCTATTTCATTGATTTCTGCTCTGATCTTTATGATTTCTTTCCTTCTACTAACTTTAGGTCTTGTCTGTTCTTCTCTCTCAAGCTGCTTTAGATGTAAAGTTAGCTTGTTTATTTGGGCTTTTTCTTGTTTTCTGGGGTGGGCTTGTATTGCTATAAACTTTCCTCTTACAACAGCTTTTGCTGCATCCCATAGGTTTTGGAGTGGTGTATCTTCGTTGTCATTTGCTGCTAGGTATTTTTTAATTTCCTCTTGGATTTCTTCAGTGATCCATTGGTTGTTTAGTAGCATGTTGTTGAGTCTCCATGTGTTTGTGTTTTTTGCAGTTTTTTTCTTGTTGATTTCCAGTCGTATAGCATTGTGGTCAGAAAAGATGCTTGATATGATTTCAATTTTCTTAAAGTTACTGAAGTTGGATTTGCAGCCCAGGATATGATCAATCGTAGAGAATGTTCCATGTGCACTTGAGAAGAATGTGTCTTCTGTTGCTTTTGGATGGAATGTCCTATAAACATCTACTAAGTCCATCTGGTTTAATGCTTCATTCAGGGCCTGTGTTTCCTTATTTTTTTTCTGTCTGGTTGATCTGGCCATTGCTGTAAGTGGGGTGTTGATGTCCACCACTATGATTGTGTTATTGTCGATTTGTCCTTTTAAGGTTGTTAGCAGTAGCCTTATATATTGTAGTGAACCTGTGTTGGGTGTGTAGATATTTAAAATTGTTATAACATCTTGGATTTATCCTTTGATCATTATGTAATGTCCTTCTTTGTCCCTGAAAATACTCCTCATTTTAAAATCTATTTTGTCTGATATGAGTATTGCTATTCCAGCTTTCTTTTGATCCCTGTTTGCATGAAATATTTTCTTCCATCCTCTCACATTCAATTTGAATGTGTTCCTAGAAGTGAAGTGGGATTCTTGAAGACAGCATATATATGGGTCTTGTTTTTGTATCCATTCAGCCAGTCTGTGTCTTTTGCTTGGGGCGTTTAGTCCATTACCATTGAAGGTAATTATTGATATGTATGTTCTTATTGTTATTTTATTAATTACTTTGGATTTGTTTTTGCTGCTCTTTTTCCTTTCCTTCTTCTCTTGTTCTTTTCTGCCTAGAGAAGTTCATTTAGCATTTGTTGTAAGGCTGGTTTAGTGTTGCTGAATTCTCGCATCTTTTGCTTATCTGTGAAGATTTTGATTTCTCCTTCAAATCTGAATGAGAGACTTGCTGGGTAGAGTAATCTTGGTTGGAGTTTTTTTCCCTTCATCACGTTAATTATATCATGCCACTCCCTTCTGGCCTGCAGAGTTTCTGCTAAAAAATCTGCTGATAACCTTATTGGGGTTCCCTTGTATGTTATTTTTTTTCTTTTCCCTAGCTGCTTTCAAGATTTTCTCTTGGTCTTTAATTTTGGTCAGTTTGATTAGTATGTGTCTTGGGGTGTTCCTCCTTGGGTTTATTTTGTATGGTACTCGTTGTGCTTCCTGGATTTGAGTGAGTGATTCCTTCCCCATGTTAGGGAAGTTTTCAGCTATTATCTCTTGGAATATTTTTTCTGTCTCCTTCTCTCTCTCTTCTCCTTCTGGCACCCCTGTAATACAGATGTTGGTGCGTTTCACATTGACCCAGAGTTCTCTGAGTCTCTCTTCATTTCTTTTGAATCTTTTTTCTCTTTTCTGTTCTGCATCCGTAATTTCCACTAATCTGTCCTCCACCTCACTTATTCGTTCTTCTTCCTCCTGTATTCTGCTGTTAGCTGCTTCTAGTGAATTTTTTATTTCAGTTATTGTATCTTGCACCTCTTCTTGTTTAAGTTTTCTATCTTGTATCTCTTTGCTCAGTGTTTCCTGTAAGTTATCCATTTTCTCCTCCAGTTTATTTCCAATGTCTTGCATCTTCTTCAGTATCAACAGTATTAAGTCTTTTTCCTGGAGGCTGAGAATCTCCTCATGGCTTAGCTGTTTTTCTGGGGTTTTTTCATTCTCCCTCATCTGAGTTATAGTTCTCTGTCTTTTCAATTTTATAGGTTTTTGCTGTGGTGACCTTTTGACAGATAATAGGGTTGTAGCCTCTCTTACTTCTGATGTCTGCCCCCCTGTGGCTGAAGTCAGTATGGGGGCTTGGTGTAGGCTTCCTGATGGGAGGGGCTGATTGTGCCCCCTGGTAGGAGGAGCTGATTCTAATCCCTCTGGTGGGTGGAGCTTAGTCTCTGTATGGGATTAGAGGCAGCTGTGTGCCTGAGGGGTCTTTAGGCAGCCTTTTTACTGAGGGGTGGTTCTGTGATCCCACCTGGATTGTTTTTTGCCCTGGGGCTTCTCAGCAGCTGGCTGACAGGTGGGGCCAGATTTTCCCAAAATTGCAACCTCCAGAGAAAGGCATGGCTGCTGAATATTCCCGAGAGCTTTGCTTTCACTGTCTTTCCCTCACAACAAGCCACATTCACCCGTTTTCCCAGGATGTCCTCCAAGAACTGCAGTCAGGTTTGACCCAGATTCCCTTGGAGAATTTGCTTTGCCCTGGGACTCAGTGCACGTGAAAGTCTGTGTGCACCTTTTAAGAATGGGGTCTCCTTTTCCCCCAGTCCCATGGAGCTCTTGTGCACAAGCCCCACTGGCCTTCAATGCCAGATGCTCTGGGGCTCTTTCTCCCTGTGCCAGATCCCCACACGTGAGAGTTTGATGTGTGGCTCAGAATTCTCACTCCTGTAGGTGAGTCTCTGAGAACCAGTTAGTTTCCAGTCTGTGGTGCTTCCCACCCAGGAGGTATGGGGTTGTTTATATCATGAAATCGTACCTCCTACGTCTTGATATGGCCTCCTCTTTTTCTTCTGGAGTGGGGTATCTTTTTTAAGGTTTCTGGTCCATTTTGGTGAAGTGTGCTCAGTCTTTAGTTGTGAATTTTGTTTTTTTTAGGAGAGAAGTTGAGCTCCAGTCCTTCTAATCTACCATCTTAATCCCATCTCCAGAAATCCTTCATTTATTTATCAGGGGCAAGCAGCACATAGTTGGTACAACCATGGTAAAATTTCCAATTCACAAACTCAGCCCCTGAGCACTTGGAAGCTTCCTGTTTCAACAGGTAAACCAACCCCATGAGGGAACAGCAGCCCCAATTGCTGTGTGTTCAGGAAAGCAACCCTTGCCTATTTCCCACCTAGACTTTTCCAGTAAGGATGGCTCATAAACCCATGTGCTGACTCATGCTCTCTGAGTAATATTTTGTTGCAGGCAGTTTAGATGGCTTAAAAGCCACTCCAAAAGTGTTCTCCTTAGAATAGACTTCTGATTTAGCATGAGAAATCCATCTTTTCAATCTTGGGGATATAAGCAAAAAGCTAGTTAGAACAACCAGGGCAAAACAGCCTTTACCCAAACATCACCAACAGGTGATTGGAAGTGACTTGGTTGCAACATGTGTTGATCTCAGTGAAAAGACACTAGCTCAAATGCATCTATGCTCAGGATAGCAACATTTGCCTATCCCCATCTAGAATTCTCCTACATGTTACAGGAAATAAACCAGCGATGCCTCTTGCTCTCTGAGCAATTGTTGCTTGCACAAATTTTCCATCACATGAAAGGCACTCCAACTGGAGCTCCTTTGAAAGAAGCCTGATTTGACAGTAGAATTCCTTCTTTTATGTATCAGGAAAATGCAAAATGCAGAACAGAGCTAGTTTGTACAATCAGGGTAAAAGAGCCATTTCACAAACACCACAAACAAGAGTTTGGAATATTCACAGATCAACTGCATCATCAAATCCGTGAACACACCCAGCCCCATTGTGAATTCACTCAGGAAATCAACCCTTGCTTTTTCCACAGCTAGACTTCTCCTATAATTAGGGCACATAAACCAAAGTGTTCCCTCTTAGCTTCAGGCCCAGTTTTGGTGCAGGGACTTTCCATTGCACGAAAGGCGCTTCAAACGTGTTCTCCTTTGAGGACACTGTAGATTGGGCATGTCCATGCCTTGTTTGCACAAGTGGGGAAAAGCATCAGAGGCCTAGTTCATACAAACCGGGCCATATGGCCATTGAATTAACTCTAGAAATCAAGAGATTGCAAGCATCATGGTTGCTTTGTACATTCACCTCCATATAAGGACACCAGCCCCAATGCCTATTTTCTTGGGAAACCCAATCTTGCCTCATTACAACATCCAATTCTCCTATCATTATGGCAAAGATACCAAAGTCCTGCCTCTACCTCTCTGAGGCCTGATGTCCATCAGTGGGTTTCCTTTGCTTCAAAGGTATTTCAAAAGTTTTCGCTGTGGAACAAGGGTCTGATTTTGTATGAGAAGTCCTTCTTTGCAATATCTGGGAATATCAGCACATAGACAGTTCGTACAAACAGGGCAAAATGGACATTTCACACACTTCACCAACAAGAGTTTGGAAGCGTCAGAGGTGCAGAGGATACTCAACACTATGAATGGACATCAGCCCCAATATGTCTTGGTTCAGGAGAGCAACCCTTGCCTATTTCCTAAATAGACTTATCCTATAATTTTGTGGAAAATGGCAAAGGGCTGCCTCTTGCTCTCTGAGCCCTGGTTCAATGCACGGATTTACCATCCCTCAAACAGCACTCCAAATGTGTTCTCCTTTGTGGAGAATTCTTAGGGAGCATAATGAATCCTTCATGGCCAGTTCCTACAACCTGGGTCAAATTGTCAATTCACAAACACAGCCCCCAAGCCTTTGGAAGTTTCCGGGATAAACAGTTTAACCAATAACATGATGGTAGAGCAGGCTCAATGCCTCTGTACTCAGGAAAACAACTCTTGCCTATTTCCCACCTAGATTTCCAGTGAGGATGGCTCATAAAATCATGTGCTATCTCATCCTGTCTGAGCAATACTTTGGTGCAGGCAGTTTATAGGGCTTGAAAGCAATTCAAAACGTGTTCTTCTTAGAAGACAAGTCTGATATGGCATAAGAAATCATTCTTTCAAATCTCAGGGATAAGAAGCACCTAGCTAGTTCATACAACCAGGGCAAAACGGCCTTTACACAAATGTCACCAACAAGAGATTTTGAATGCATTGCTTGCACCATGTTTTCAGCTCAGGGAATAGACACTAGGCCAAATGCATCTATGCTCAGGAAAGCAACGCTAACATTTTCCCCCTTAGAATTCTCCTACACATTTCAGGAGATCAACCAAAGTTTTGACTCTTGCTCTCTGAGCAGTGGTTCTGTTCATCGAGTTTCCATCCCATGAAAGACCCACCAAACTGGATCTCCTTTGAGGAGAAGCCTGATGTGGCAAGAGAATTCCTTCTTTTCCATATCAGGGAAAAGCAGCACAGAGCTAGTTCATACAACCTGGGGGAAATGATCCATTTAATAAACACCACAAAATAGAAGATGGAATCTTTGAGGTTCAAATGTATCATCAAATACTTGAATGCACTCCAGCCTCATTGTGATTTCAATCAGGAAATCAACACTTGCCTTTTGCATAGACAGACTTCTCCTATAAATAGAGCACAGAAAACCTAGTGTTCCTTCTACCCCTCAGAGCCCAGGTTTGTTTAGGTAATTTTCATTGCCTGAAAGACCCTTCAGGAGATAGCAGAATGGGCATTGCAATGCCTTGGTTGCACAAGTGAGGAAAATCACCACAGGGCTAGTTTGTACAAACAGGGCAAAATGGCCTTTGAAATAACACGAGAAAACAAGAGATTTCAAGCAACAAGACTGCTTCATACATTCACCTCAGTATACGGACACCATCCCCAATGCCTCTTTGCTCAAGAAAGCCACGCTTGCCTCTTTCCCACATCCAATTCTCCTATCATGGCAAAGACAACAATGTCCTGCTTCTTCCTCTCGGAGCACTGGTGTGCAACCTGGAGTTTCCTTTGCTTGAAAGGCATTTCAGAAGTGTTCTCTGCTGAGGAAGGGTCTGATTTGGAATGAGAATTGTTTCTTTGAAATATAAGGGAATATCAGCACATAGCTAGTTTGTAGGACCAGGGCAAAATGGACATTTCACAAACTCACAAACAAGAGTTTGAAAGCATCATGGGTGCAGAGGATATTCAACTCAATGAACGGACACCATCCCAAAAGGGTCTTGGATCATGAAAACAACCCATGCCTATTTCCTTACTAGACTTCTAACTTTGCAGGAAAAATTCCATGTGCTGCCTCCTGTCTCTGAGCCCTGGGTCATTGCATGGATTTTCTGTCCCTCAAAAGGTTCTCTAAACCTGTTCTCCTTTGTGGCAAAATATGAGTTAGCATGAGAAATCCTTCTTTTCCTTATCAGGAACAAGCAGCACATCACAAGTTAGTACAACCAGGGTCAAATTGCCAATTCACAATCTCAGCCCCCATACGTTTGGAAACTTCCTGATTCAACAGCGAAACCAGCTCCATGAAGGTACAGCAGCCCCAATGCCTCTGTGCTCAGGAAAGCAAACATTGCCTCTTTCCCACCTAGTCTTTTCCAGGAAGTATGGCTCATAAACACTGGTGCTTCCTCATCCTCTCTGAGAAATATTTCGGTGCATGCAGTTTAGATGGCTTGAAAGCAACTCCAAATGTGTTGTCCTTAGAAGTTAATTCTGATTTGGCATGAGAAATCCTTCTTTTCCATCTCTGGGAAAAGCAGCACATAACTAGTTCGTACAAGCAGAGCAAAACGGCCTTTACAAAAACCTCACCAACAAGAGATTGGAAGTGACTTTGTTGCAATGTAGTATTCACCTCAGTGAATAGACAATAGCCCAAATGAATCTATGCTCAGGAAAGCAACCCTTACTTTTTCCCCCCAGGATGCTTCTACATGATTCAGGAGATCAACCAATGAGTTGCCTCTTGCTCTCTTAGCACTGGTTCTGTTCAACGTGTTATCATCCCAAGAAAGGCCAGCACAAATGGATCTCCGTTGAGGAAAAACCTGATTTGACAGGAGAATTCCTTCTTTTACATATGAAGGAAACGCAGAACACAGCTTTCTCTTACAACCAGGGCAAAAGTGTCATTTCACAAAGTACACAAACAGGAATTTGGGAGATTCCTTGTTCAACTGTATCAACCAATATTTGAACTCACCCCAAGCCCATTGTGACTTCACTCAGGAAAGCAACCCTTGATTTTTGGACAGCTAGACTTCTCCTATAATTAGGGCAAATAAAACAAAGTGGTCCCTCATTTCCTTGGAGCCCTGATTTGGCACAGGAACCTTCCAATGCATAATAGCCCCTTTCAATGTGTTCTAATTTCAGGGGACGTCAGATTGGTCATGACCATACCTTGGTTACAGAAGCAGGGAAAGTCAGCACAGGGCTATTTCATATATAAAGGGCAGAATTGCCTTCACAAAAACTCCAGAACACAAGAGATTGCAAGCATCATGAATTCTTCATACATTCACATCCATACACAGACTCCATCTCCAATACCTCTTGGCGTAGGAAAGCCAACCATAACTCTTATCAACATCAAATTCTCCCATCATTGTGGCAAAGAAACCAATGTCCTACCTCTACCTCTCTGAGCTCTGCTGTGTGGCAGGGAGTTTCCTTTGCTTGAAAGCCATTCCAAAAGTGTTCTCTGTAGAGGAAGGGTCTGAATTGTCATGAGAAATCCCTATTTGAAATACTGGGGAATATCAACACAGAGCTTGTTCGTACAAACTCAGCAAATGGACATTTCACAAACTTCACAAAAAAGAGTTTGGAAGTGTCATGGTTGCAGAGGATATTCAGCTCTATGAATGGACACCAGTCCCTATGCTTGTTCAGAGAACAACCCTTGCCTGTTTACTAACTAGAATTCTCCTACAAGTGAAGGAAAAATTCCAATGTGCTGGCCCTTGCCCTCTGAGACCTGGTTCAATGCACGAATTTTCCATCACTGAAATGGTACTACAGACATGTTCTCCATTGTGTAGAAATCTGAGCGAGCATAAGAAATCCTTCCTATCCTTATCAGGGACAAGCAGCAGAGATCCAGTTCATACAACCAGGGTAACATTGCCAATTCACACATTCAACACTGAAACGTTTGGATGATTCTTGTTTCAAAAGATAAACACAATCCATGAATATATAGCAGACCAATGCCTATTTCCAACCTATCCCCAAGCGTTTGGAAGTTTCCTGGTTCAACAGGTAAACAAACAACCCCCCAGGGCCTCTGTGCTCAGGAAAACAACCCATGCCCATTTCCCACTTAGATTTTCCAGTAAGGATGGCTCATAAACACATGTGCTGCCTCATCCTCTCTGAGCAATAGTTTGGTGCAGGCAGTTTAGATAGCTTGAAAGTCACTCCAAACCTGTTCTCCTTAGAAAAGAAGTCTTATTTGGCATGAGAAATCCATTTTCCATCTCAGGGATAAGCCACACATAGTTAGTTCATACAACCAGAGCACAACGGCCTTGTCACAAACATCACCAACAAGCTATTGGAAGCGACTTGGTTGCAAAGTGTATTCAACTCAGTGAAAAGACACCTGCCCAAATGCATCTATGCTCAGGAAATCAACCTTTGCCTTTTCCCCCATAGAATGCTCCTACATATTTCAGGAGATCAACCAGTGTGTTGCCTCTTGTGCTCTGAGAAATGGTTCTTTGCACAGGGTTACCATCCCAAGAAAGGCACTCCAAACTGGAACTCCTTTGAGGAGAAGGCTAATTGGCAGGAGAAATCTTCTTTTCTATATCATGGAAGAGCAGCACAGAGCTAGTTCTTACAAAAGGACAAAAGCATCATTTCACTAAAAACACAAACAAGAATTTGGGAGCTTCCATGTTCAAATGTCTCATCAAATCCTTGAACACACACCAGCCTCATTGTGGCTTCTCTCAGGGAAGCCACCCTTACTTTTTTGACAGCTACACTTCTCCTATAATTAGGGCACAGAAAACAAAGTGGTGCCTCATTGCCTTGAAGCCCTTGTTTGGTACAGGAATTTTCAATTGCCTGAAAGCCCCTTCCAAAGTGTTCTCATTTCAGGGGACTTCAGTTTGGGCATGAAAATGCCTTGGTTGCACAAGCGGGGAAAATCAGAACAGGGCTATTTCTTACAAAAAGGGTAGAATATCATCACGAAAACTCCATAGAACAAGAGATTGCAAGCATCGTGCATTCTTCCTACATTCACCTCTGTACACACACTTCATCTCCAATACCTCCTTGCTCAGGAAAGCCAACCCATGCCTATTACCCACATTGAATTCTCCTATCATTGTAGCAAAGACACCAATGACCTGCATCTTCCACTCTGAGCCGTGGTGAGCGACAGGGTGTTTCCTTTGCTTGAAAGGCATTCCAAGAGTGTTCCCTGTAGAGGAAGGTTCTCATAAGTCATGAGAAGTCCTTCTGTGCAATATTGGGGTATATCAGCACAGAACTTGATTGTACACCCCCTGCAACATGGACATTTCCAAACTTCAGAAACAAGGTTTTGGAATCTTCATGTTTGCAGAGGATATTCAACTAATTGAATAGACACCAGCCCCAAAGCTGGTACAGAAAACAGCCCTTGCCTATGTCCTAACTAGACTTCAACAATTGCCAGAAAAATTCCAATGTGCTGCCTCTTGTGCTCTGATCCTTGGTTCAATGCACGGATTATCCATCCCTCAAAAGGCACTCCAAACGTGTTCGCCTGTGCATAGAACTCTGAGGGAGCATGAGAAATCCTTTTTCATATCACGGAAAAGCAGCACATAGCCAGTTAGTACAACCAGGGTCAAATTGCCAATTCAGAAACTCAGCCCCCAAGCATTTGGAAGCTTCCTGGTTCAACAGGTCAACCAACCCCATGAAGGCACAGGAGCCCCATTGCCTCTGTGCTCAGGAAATATACCCTTGCCTATTTCCCACCTACACATTTCTAGTAATAATGGCTCAAAGACACAGGTGCTGCCCCAACCTCTCTGAGCAATATGTTGGTGCAGGACGTTCAGAGGGCTTGAAAGCATTTCCAAACTTCTTCTCCTTAGAATAGAAGTCTGATTTGGCATGATAAATCCTTCTTTTCCATCTCAGGGACAAGTAGTACCTACCTAGTTTGTACAACTGGGCAAAACTGCCTTTACTCAAACTTCACCAACAAGAGATGTGAAGCGACTTGTTGGAAACATGTATTCAACTCAGGGAAAAGACATGAGCCCAAATGCATCTATGCTCACGAAAGCAACCCTTGCCTTCCCCCCCAACCAGAATTCTCCTACACATTGTAGGAGATAAAACAATGGGTTGCTTCTTGCTGTCTGATCACTGGTTCCATGCATGGTGTTTCCATGCCATGAAAGGAACTCCAAACTTGATCTCCTCTGAGGAGAAGCCTGTTTTGGCTGCAGAATTCCTTCTTTTACATATCAGGGAAAAGCAGCACAGAGCTAGTTGGTACAATCAGGGCAAATGTAACATTACACATACACCACAAACCACAGTTTGGAATTTTCCTGGTTCCACTGAATCATCACATCTGTGAACATATCAAATCCCCATTTTTATGTTGCTGAGGAAACACACCCTTGCTTTTGCACAGCTATACTTCTCATATAATATGTGCACACAAAACAAAATGGTCCCTCTTGCCCTTGGTGCCCTGATGTGTTGCAGGAACTTTTCATTTCCTGAAAGGCCCTTCAAACTTGTTGTCCTTTCAGATGATTGCAGATTGTGCATGACCATGCCATCCTGGCACATGGGGGAAAACTGCACAGGGCTTCTTCGTATAAATAGGCAGAATTGCCATTGCAAAAACTCCACAAAACAGAGTGCCAGCAAGGTGAGTGCTTTTACATTCACCTCTATATACAGACTCCAACCCCCATGACTTCGGGCTCAGGAATGCCACCATACCTCATTCCCACATCGAATTCTCCTATCATTGCGGCAAAGAAACCAATGCCCTGCCCCTTCCTTTCTAAGTGCTGGTGTGCAGCAGAGAGATTCCTTTGCTTGAAAGGCATTCCAACAGGGTTCTCTGTAGAGGAAGGATCTGATTTGGCAGGAGAAGTCCTTATTTGCAATATTGGGGACTATCAGCACAGAGCTAATTTGTATGACCAGGGCAAAATGGACATTTCACAAACTTCTAAACAAGAGTTTGGAAGCATCCTCGGTGCAGAGGATATTCACTTCAATGAATAGACACCAGCCCCAATGCATCTTCGTTCAGGAAAGCAAACCTTGCATATTTCCAAACTAGACTTCTCCTACAATTATGGGCACAATACCAATGTGCAGCATCTTGCTCTATGATCCCTGACTCATTGCACGGATTTGCCATTGCTCAAAATACACTCCAGACGTGTTCTCCTTTGTTGAGACCTCTGATTTGGCATGAGACATCCTTCTTTTCCATCTCAGGGATAAGCGGAACACAGTTCATTCGTACAACCAGGGCAAAACGGCCTTTACACAAACGTCACTAACAAGAGATTGGAAGTGACTTGGTTGCAAGGTGTATTCAACTCAGTGAAAAGAGATGAGCCTAAATGCATCTATGCTCAGGAAAGCAACCCTTGACTTTTTCCCCCTAGAATTCTCCTACACGTTGTGGGCGATAAGCCAATGGGTTGCCTCTTGCTCTCTGAGCACTGGTTCCATGCATGGT
The DNA here is from genome assembly GCF_054392235.1 of Sus scrofa. NCBI lineage: Eukaryota > Metazoa > Chordata > Mammalia > Artiodactyla > Suidae > Sus > Sus scrofa. Next base: position 102,059,128 of record NC_139383.1, on the reverse strand, counting down.
GTTTCCATCCCATTGAAAGGCACACCAAACTAGACCTCCTTTGAGGAGACGCCTGCTTTGGCTGGAGAATTCCTTCTTTTCCATATCAGGGAAAAGCAGCACAGAGCTAATTCATAGAATCAGGGCAAAAGGACTATTTTCCAAAAACCACAATTAAGAGCTTGGAAGCTTCCTGGTTCAACTGTATCATCACATCTGTGAACACATCAAAGCCCAATTATGACATTGCTAAAGAAATAAATCCTTGCTTTTTGCACTGCTAGACTTCTCCTACAATTTGGGCCCAGAAGCCAAAGTGGTACCTCTTGGTCTTGGAGCCCTAGTTTGGTGTAGGGAGTTTCCATTGCCTGAAAGACAATTCAAACGTTTCCTCCTTTCAGGAGATGGCAGATTGGTCATGACCATGCTGTCATTGCACATTGGTGTAAACAGCACAGGAATACTACGTAAAAAAAGAAGAAAAAAAGAAAAAAATAGTCACAATTGTCATGGCAAAACTCCAGAAACCAAGATTGCCAGCAAGGTGGATGTTTCGTACATTTACCTCTATATACTGACACCAACCCCAATGAATTTCGGTCAGAAATGCCACCTTCCCTCATTCCCACATCGAATTCTCCTGTCACTGTGGCAAAGTCACCAATATCCTGCCTCTTCTTCTTTTAGCACAGGTGTGTGGCAGGGAGTTTCCCTTTGCTTGAAAGGCAATTCAAAAATGTTCTCTGTAGAGGAAGGGTCTGATTTGGCATAAGAAGTCCTTCTTTGCAATATTGGGGAAAATCAGCACATAGCTATTTCATATGACCAGGGCAAATTTCACATTTCAGAAATGTCACAAACAAGAGTTTGGAAGCGTCACGGGTGCAGAGGATATTCCACTCAATGAACAGACACCAGCCCCAATGCCTCTTTGTTCAGGAAAGCAACCCTTGCCTATTTCCAAACTAGACTACTCCTACAAGTGCAGGAAAAGTTCCAACGTGGTGCCTCTTGCTCTCTGAGCCCTGGTCCATTGCATGGATTTTCCATCCCACAAAAGGCACTCCAAACGTGTTCCCCTTTGTGGAGAACTCTCGAGGGAGCATGAGTAATCCCTCTTTTCCATATCAGAGACAAGCAGCACATAGCTAGTTTGTACAATAAGGGTAAAACTGCCAATTCACATACTCATCCCCAAGCGTTTGGAAGTTTCCTGGTTCAACAGGTAAACAAACAACCCCCCAGGGCCTCTGTGCTCAGGAAAACAACCCATGCCCATTTCCCACTTAGATTTTCCAGTAAGGATGGCTCATAAACACATGTGCTGCCTCATCCTCTCTGAGGAATAGTTTGGTCCATGTAGTTTAGATGGCTTGAAAGCCACTCCAAACGTGTTCTCCTTAGAAAATAAGTCTTATTTGGCATGAGAAATCCTTCTTTCCATCTCAGGGATAAGCCACACATAGCTAGCTCATACAACCAGGGCAAAACGGCCTTGTCACAAACATCAACAACTAGCAATTATAAGCGACTTGGTTGCAAAGTGTATTCAACTCAGTGAAAAGACACTAGCCCAAATGCATCTAAGCTCAGGAAAGCAACCTTTGCATTCCCCTAGAATTCTCCTACACATTGAAGGAGATCAACAAATACGTTGCCTCTTGCTCTCTGAGTACTACTTCCTTGCATGGGTTTTCCATCCCAAGGTAGACACTCCAAACTTGATCTCCTTTCGGGAGAAGCCTGATGTGGCAGGAGAATTCCTTCTTTTCCATGTCAGGGAAAAGCAGCACAGAGGTACTTCTTAAGACCAGGGCGAAAACATCATTTCACAAACAACACAAACAATATATTTCAAGATTCCTGGTTCAATTGTATCATCAAATTTTTGAAAATGGCCCAGCCCATTTGGGACTTTGCTCAGGAAATCAACCCTTGCTTTTTTGACAGCTAGACTTCTATAATTATTGCACGGAAACAAAATTGGTCCCTCTTTGCTTCAGAGCCCTGGTTTGGTGCAAGAATTTTCCATTGCCTGAAAGGCCCTTCAAATGTGTTCTCCTTTCAGGAGAGATCAGATTGTGCAAGACCATACATTGGTTGTACAAGGGGGGAAAATGAGAACAGGGTTATTTCCTACAAAATGGGCATAATTGCCATCACAAAAAACTCCAGAAAACAAGAGACTGCTCCATCTCCAAAGCCTCTTTGCTCAGGAAAGCCACCCTTGCCTCTTTCCCACATCAACTTCTCCTATCATTATGACAAATAAACCAATGTCTTTCTTCTTCCTCTATGAGTACTGGTGTGGGGAAGGGAGTTTCCTTTCCTTGAAAGGCATTCCAAAAATATTCTCTTTAGATGAAGGGTCTGATCTGGCATGAGAAGTCCTTCTTTGCATTATCAGGGCATGTCAGCACAAAGCTATTTCGAAAGCCCAGGGCAACATGGACATTGCACAAACTTCACAAACAAGAGTTTGGAGACATCATGGGTGCAGAGGATATCAAACTCAATGAACAGACACCAGGCCCAATGCTGGTTCAGAAAACAACCCTTGCATATTTCCTACCTAGAATTCTCCTATAATTGCAGGAGAAATTCCAATGGGCTGCCTCTTTCTCTCTGAGCCCTGAAACATTACACGGATTTTCCATCCCTCAAAAGGCACTACAAACATGTTTGCCTTTTTGGACTACACTGAGGGAGCATGAGAAATGCCTCTTTCCATCTCAGGGATAAGCAGTACATAGCAAGCTCAAACAATCAGGGCAAAATTGCTTTAACAAACATCACCAAAAGAGATTGGAAGCGACTTGGTTGCAATGTGTATTCAAATCAATGAAAAGACACAACCCAAATGCATGTATGCTCATGATAGCACCCTATGCCTTATCCTCCCTTACAAGTCACCTACAGATTGCAGGATATCTACCATTGTGTTTCCTCTTGATCTCTGAGTACTGTTTCTGTGCACAGGGATTCCATCTCATTAATGGCACTCCAAAATTGATCTCCCTTGAGGAGAAGCCTGATTTGGCAGGAGAATTTCTACTTTTCCATATCAGGGAAAATCAGCACAGAGGTAGTTTGTACAACCAGGGCAAAAGCATCATTTCACAAAAAAAACACAAACAAGAATTTGGGAGTTTCCTCGTTCAACTGTATCATCAAATACTTGAACCCACACCAACCCCATTGTGACTATTATCAGGAAATTAACCCTTGCTTTTTGGACAGCTAGATTTCACCTATATTTAGGGCACAGAATCCATAGTTGTCCCTTTTTGCCTCATAGCCCTGGTTTGGTGCAGGGACATTCCTTTGCCTGAAGGACCTTCAAACGTGTTCCCTTTCAGGAGATGGCAGATTGGGCATGACAATGCCTTGGTTGCACAAGCAGGGAAAATCAGCACATGGGTATTTCAAACAAAAAGGGCAGAATTTTCCTCACACACAAAAAAACCCAGAAAACAATAGGTTGCAAGCATCATGGTTTCTTCATATATTCACCTATGTATACAGACTCCATCTCCAATGCCACTTTGCTCAGGAAAGCCCCCATTCCCTCTATCCCACATTAACTTCTCCTATAATGATGGCAAAGAACCAATGTCCTGCCTCTTGCTCTCTGAGCACTGGTGTGTGGCATGGATGTTCCTTTGCTTGAAAGGCATTCCAAAACTGTACTCTGTAGAGGAAGTGTCAGATTTGGCATGAGAAGTCCTTCTTTGCAAGACTAGGGCGTATTAGCACAGAGGTAGTTCCTACAACCAGGGAAAAATGGACATTTCACAAACTTCACAGACAAGATATTAGAAGCATCATGGGTGCAGAGGATATTCAACTCAATGAACGGACAGCAGCCCCAATTCCTCATGATTCAGGAAAGCAAACATTCCCTCTTTCCTAACTAGAATTCTACTACAATTGTGGGAAATATTCCAATGTGCTGCCACTTGCCCTGGTTCATTGCATAGATTTTTCCATCTCTGAAAATACAAACCAAACCTGTTCTCCTTTTTGAAGAACTCTGAAGGAGTACGAGAAATCCTTCTTCTCCATATCAGGGAGAAGCAGCCCATAGCCAGATTTTAAAATCAGGGTGAAATTGCCCATTCACACACTCAGCACCCAAGCATTTGGAAAATTCCTGATTCAACAAGTCAACCAAACCAGTGAAGGTACAGCAGCCCCAATGCCTCAGTGCTCAGGAATGCACCCCTTGCCTATTTCTCAACTAGACATTTCCAGTAATTATGGCTCATACAAAATGTGGTGCCTCATCGTCTCTGAGCAATAGTTTGGTGCAGGCAGTTTACAGGGCTTGAAAACCAGTCCAAACATCTTCTCTTTAGAAGAGAAGTCTGATTTGGCATGAGAAATCCTTTTCCATCTCAAGGATAAGCCACACATAGCTAGTTCATACAACTAGGGCAAAACAGCCTTCACACAGACGTCACCAACAAGCGATTGGAAGTGACTTGGTTGCAATGTGTATTCAAGTCAGTGAAAAGACACTGGCCCAAATGATCTATACTCAGGAAAGCAACACTTGCCTTCTTCCCCTCGTGAATGGTCCTACACGTTGTTGGAGATCAACCAATGTGTTGCCTCTTACTCTCGGAGCACTGGTTCCATGCACAGGGTTTCCACCCATGAAAGGCACTCCAAGCTGTATCTCCTTTGAGGAGAACCCTGATGTGGCATGAGAATTCCTTCATTTCCATATCAGGGAAAAGTAGCACAGAGCTAGGTCCTACAACCAGGATAAAAGCATCATTCACAAGAAACACAAACCAGATTTTGGGAGATTCCAGGTTCAACTGTATCAATATATATTTGAACACACACCAGCCCCATTGTGACATCACTCAGGATGTCAACATTTGCTTTTTTCATCGCTAACTTCACCTATAATTAGGGCACAGAAACAAAAATGGTCCCTATTTGCCTCAGTGCCCTGGTTTGGTGCAGGGACAATTCCATTTCCTGAAAGGACCTTCAAATGTGTTCTCCATTCAGGAGATAGCAGATTGGGGCTTGACCTTGCCTTGGTTGCACAAGCGTGGAAAATAAGCACAGGGCTGTTTCGTACAAAAAGGGCAGAATTTCCCTCACAAAAACTCTAGAAAACACGAGATTTCAAGCATCCTGGTTTGTTTGTACATTCATCTCCGTATACAGACTCCATCTCCAATGCCTCTTGGTTCAGGAAATCCACCCTAGCCACTTTCCCACATTGACATCTCCTATCATTATGCAAAAAGACTCCAATGTCCTGCCTCTTCCTCTCTGAGCCCTGGTGTGTGGAAGGGAGTATCCTTAGCTTGAAAGGCATTCCAAAAGTGTACTCTGTAGAGGAAGGGTCTGATCTGGCATGAGAAGTCCTTCTTTGTACTATCAGAGTATATCAGCACGGAGCTAGTTCTTACGACCAGGGGAAGTTGGACATTGCACATACTTCTGAAACAAGGGTTTGGTAGTGTTATGAATGCAGAGGATATTCAACTCAATGAATGGACACCAGGCCCAATGCAGGTTCAGAAAACAACCCTTGCCTATTTGCGAAGCAGAATTCTCCTATAAGTGCAGTAAATATTCCAATGTGCTGCCTCTTGCTCTCTGAGCCCTGGTTCATTTCACAGATTTTCCATCCCTCAAAAGGCACTCCAAACGTGTTCTTCTTTGTGGAGAACTATGAGGGAACATGAGAAATCCTTCCTTTCCTTATCAGGGGCAATCAGCCCATAGCCAGTTCCTACAACCAGGGTAAAATTGCAAATTCACAAACTCAGCACCCAAGAATTTGGATGTTTCCTGGTCTAACCGGTCAAGAAATCCCATGAAGGTACAGCAGCCCCAATACCTCTGTGCTCAAGAAAGCAACCCTTGCCTATTTCTCAACTAGACATTTCCAGTAATTACGGCTCATAAAAAATATTCTGCCTCATCCCCTCTCAGCAATATTTTGGTACAGGCACTTTAGATGGCTTGAAAGCCATTTCAAACGTGCTCTCCTTAGGAGAAAAGTCTGATTTGCATGAGAAATCCTTCTTTTCCATCTCAGGGATAAGCCACACATAGCTAGTTCATACAACCAGAGCAAAACGGCCTTGACAAAAACGTCACCAACAAGATATTTGAAGTGACTTAGTTGCAACGTGTATTCAAATCAGTGAAAAGACACTACCCCAAATGCATTTATGCTCAGTAAGGCAACCCTTGCCTTTCTCCCCTCAAGAATGCTCCTCCACATTGCAGGAGATCAACCAATGTGTGGCCTCTTGCTCTCTGAGTACTGGTTCTTTGTACAGGATTTCCAACCACGAAAGGCACTCCAAACTGGATCTCCTTTGAGGAGAAGCCTGATTTCGCAGAATTCCTTCTTTTCCATCTCAGGAAACAAGAGCACAGAGCTAGTTCCTACAACCATGGCAAAATCGTCATTTCACAAAGAACACAAAGAAGAGTTTGAGGGCTTCCAGGTTCAACTGTATCATCATATCTTAGAACACACAACATCCCCATTGGGACCTTGCTCAGGAAATCAACTTTTCTATTTTCACAGCTAGACTTCTCTTATGATTAGGGGACAGAAACTAAAACGATCTCTCTTTGCCTTGGGGACTTGGTTTGGTGCAGGGACTTTCCATTGCCAGAAAGGCCCTCAAAGGTATTCTCCTTTCAGGAGATGGCAGATTCAGCATGACCATGCCTTCGTTGAACAAGAGGGGAAAATCAGCACAGGGCTATTTTGTACAAAAAGGGGCAGAATTTCCCTCACAAAAATTCCAGAAAAAAAGATATTGCAAGCGTTATGGTTTATTCTAACATTCACTTCTTTATACAAAGTCCATGTCCAATGCCTCTTTGCTCAGGAAAGCCATCCTTGACTATTTTCCACATCGAACTCTCCTATCATGATGGCAAAGACACCAAGGTCGTGCCTCTTCCTCTCTGAGCCCTGGTGTGCAGCAGGGAGTTTCCTTTGCTTGAAAGGAATTCCAATAGAGTACTCTGTAGATGAAGGGTCTGATTTGACATGAGAAGTTCTCTTTGCAATATCGGGAATATCAGTGCAGAGCTAGATAAAATGGCCAGGGCAAAATGGACATTTCACAAACTTCAGAGACAAGAATTTGGAAGCGCCATGGGTGCAGAGGATATTCAACTCAATGAACAGACACCAGCCCCAATGCTTCTTAGTTCAGGAATGCCACCCTTGCCTCTTCCCTAACTAGACTGCTCCTACAATTGCAGGAAAAATTGCAATGGACTGGCTCTTGCTCTCTGAGCTTTGGTTCATTGCATGGATTTTCCATGTCTAAATAATGCAGTCCAAAACTGTTCTTTTTGTGGATAACTCTGAGAGAGCATGACAAATCCTCCTTTCCTTATCAAGGACAAACAACACATAGCCAGTTCGCACCACCAGGGTAAAATTGCCATTTAACAATCTCAGCCCCCAAGCCTTTGGAAGCTTCTGGGTTCAACAGGTCAACCAACACCACGAGAATACAGCAATGCCTCTGTTATCAGGAAAGCAATGCTTACCTATTTCCCTCCTAGACTTTTCCAGGAAGGATGCCTCATTCTCTCCAATCAATATATGGGTGAAGGCAGTTTAGATAACTTGAAAGCCATGCCAAAAGTATTCTCCTTAGAAGAGAATTCTGATTGGGCATGAGAAATCCTTCTTTCCAATCTTGGGTACAAGCAGCACATAGCTAGTTCTTACAACCAGGGCAAAACAGCCTTTACTCAAACGTCACTAACAAGTGATTGGAAGGAACTTGGTTGCAACATGTATACAATTCTGTGCAAAGACAAGCCCAAATGTATCTATGCTCAGGAAAGCATCCCTTGTTTTTTCCCCCTTAGAATTCTCCTACACGTTGTGGGAGATCAACCAGAGTGTTGTCTCTTGCTCTATGAACACTGCTACTGTGCAAGGGGTTTCCATCCCATGAAACGCACTCCAAACTTGATCTCCATTGAGGAGAAGCATAATGTGGTAGGAGAATTCTTTCTTTTCCAAATTATGGAAAAGCAGAACAGAGCTAGATCTTACAGTTAGGGTAATAGAGTTATTTCACAAACAAGAGTTTGGAAGCTTCCTGGTTGCTCAAAGCCATGAAAGCAACCCAGCCCCATTGGGACTTTGCTCAGGAAACAACCCATGCTTTTGTCACAGCTATACGTCTTCTAGACTTAGGGCACCACAAACAAATTGGTCACTCTTTGCCTTGGAGCCCTTGTGAGGTCCAGGGAATTTCCATTGCATGAAAGACACTTCAAACGTGTTCACCTTTCTGTGGATGTCAGATGAGACATGACGATGCCTTGTTTGCACAAGTGGGGAAAAGAGCACAGGGTTAAACTTACAAACAGGACAGAATGGTCATCGAAAAAACTCCATAAAACAAGATTTCAAGCAACGTGGTTGCTTTGTACATACACAAATATATACGAACTCCATCCCCAAAACTTTTTTGCTCAGGAAAGCCATGTTTGCCTCTTTCCCACATCAACATCCCCTGTTATGATGGCAAAGACACCAATGTCCTGCGTATTCCTCTCTCTGCTCTGGTTTGTGGTATGGAGTTTTCAAAGCTTGAAAGGCATTCCAAAGGAGCATTCTGTAGAGGAAGCGTCTGATTAGGGGGGAGAAGTCCTTCTTTGCAGTATCGGGGAATATCAGCACAGAGCTAGCTCGTATGACCAGGGCAAATTGGACATTTCCCAAACTTCACAAACAAGAGTTTGGAATCATCATGGGTGCAGAGGATATTCAACTCAATTAATGGACACCATCCCCAAAGCGTCTTGTTTCAGGAAAGAAACCCTTGCTTCTTTCCTAACTAGACTTCTACAATTGTGGGAAAATTCCAATTGTTGCCTCTTGCTCTCTGAGCCATGGTTCATTGCACGGATTTTCCATCCCACCAAAGGCACTCCAAACCTCTTCTTCTTTATGGAGTAATATGATGGACCATGACAAATCCTTATTTTCCTTATCAAGGACAAACATAACCAGTTTGTACCACCAGGGTAAAATTGCCAATTCACAAACTCAGCCCCCAAGGTTTTGGAAATGTCTGGGTTCAAAAAGTCAACCAACCCAGTGAAGGTACAGAAACCCCAATGCCTCTGTGCTCAGGAAAGTAACCCTTGTCTATTTCCCTCCTAGACTTTTCCAGGAAGGATGGCTCATAAATTTGGAGCTGGCTCATCCTTTCTGAGCAATATATGGGTGCAGGAAGGGTAGATGACTTGAAGGCACTCCAAACGTGTTCTCCTTAGGAGAGAAGTCTGAATGTGCATGAGAAATCCTTCTTTCCAATATTGGGGATAAGCACCACATAGCTAGTTCCTACAATCAGGGCAAAACAGCCATTCCTCAAAAGTCACCAATAAGTGACTGGAAGAGACTTGGTCGCAACATGTATTCAACTCTGTGAAAAGACAAGCCCAAATGCCTCTATGCTCAGTAAATCAACCCTTGCTTTCCGCCCCACCCCACCCCACCCCCGAATTCTCCTATAGGTTGTGGGAGATCAACCAGTGTGTTGCATCTTGATTTCTGAGCACTGGTTCCATGCACGGTGTTTCCATCCCATGAAAGGCACTGCAAACTTGATCTCCTTTGAGGATAAGCCTGATTTGGCAGGAGAAGTCCTTCTCTACCATATCAGGGAAAAGCAGCAGAGAGCTAGTTCATAAAATCAGGGCACAATATCCATATCACAAATATCACAAACAAGAGTTTGGAAGCTTCCCAGTTCATCAAATCCGTGAAAGCAACCCAGTCCTATTGTGAATTCGCTCACGAAATCAACCCATGGTTTTTTCAAAGCTAGACTTCTTCTATAATTAGTGCCCCACAAACAAATTGTTCACTCCTTCCTTGGAGCACCAGTGAGGCAAAGGGAATTTCCACTGTGTGAAAGGCACTTCAAACATTTTCTCCTTTCTGAAGATGGCAGATGGGGCATGATGATGCCTTGTTTGCACAAGTAGGGAGAACAGAATAAGGCTAGTTCATACAAACAGGGCAGAAGGGCCATCATACATACTTAAGAAAACAAAAGATTCAAGCAAAGAGTTTGCTTCATACATTCACCTCCCTGTATAAACTCCATCCCCAATGCCTCTTTGCTCAGGAAAGCCATGCTTGGCTCTTTCCCACATCAACTTCTCCTATCCTGATGGCAAAGACACCAAGGTCCAGCCTTTTCCTCTCTGAGCCCTGGTGTGCTTCAGGGAGTTACCTTTGCCTGAAAGGAATTCCAATAATGTACTCTGTACAGGAAGTGTCTGATTTGACATGAGATGTACTTCTTTGCATTATTGGGGAATATCAGCATAGAGTTAGTTCATACAACCAGGGCCAAAATGACATTTCACAAACATCACAGACAAGAGTTTGTAAGCTTAATGGCTGCAGAGGATATTCAACTCAATGAAAGGACAGCAGCCCCTATGCTTCTTGGTTCAGGAAAGCAACCCTTACCTCTTGCCTAACTAGACTTCTCCTACAATTGTGGGGTAAATGCCAATGGGATGCCTCTTTCTCTCTGAGCCCTGGTTCATTCCACAGATGTTCCATCTCTCAAAAGGAACACCAAACATGTACTTCTTTGTGGAGAACTCTGAGGGAGCATGAGAAATGCTTCTTTTCCTTATCAGGGACAAGCAGCACAGAGCCAGTTCATATAACCAGGGTCAAATTGCCAATTCACAATCTCAGTCCCCAAGTGTTTGGAAGCTTCTGGGTTCAACAGGTAAAACAACCCCTTGAAGGTACAGCAGCCCCAATGCCTCTGTGTTAAGGAAAATAACCCTTGCCTATTTCCTTCCTAGACTTTTCCAGGAAGGATGTCTCATAAACACATGTGCTCCCTCATCCTCTCTGAAAAATATGTGGGTACAGGCAGGATAGATGACTTGAAAGCCACTCCAAACGAGTCCTACGTAGAAGAAAAATCTGATTGGGAAAGATAAATCCTTAATCCCATCTCTGGGTTAAGCAGCACATAGCTAGTTGCTACAACAAGGCAGAAGGGACATCGTACATACTCCAGGAAACAAAAGAAGTAAGCAATGTGGTTGCTTCATACATTCACCTCCCTGTATGGACTCCATCACCAATGCGTCTTTGCTCAGGAAAGCCATGCTTGACTCTTTCCCATATCGGCTTCTCCTATCCTGATGGCAAAGACACCAAGGTCCAGCCTCTTCCTCTCTGAGCCCTGGTGTGCTTGAAAGGCATTCCAATAATGTACTCTGTACAGGAATTGTCTGGTTTATCATGAGATGTCCTTTTTGCAGAAATCTGAGGAGGCATGAGAGATCTATCTTTCCATATCAGGGACAAGGAGCACATATCCTGTTCGTACAAGCAGGGTAAAACTACCGATTCAAAGACTCAGTCCCCAAGCATTTAGAAAATTCTTGGATCAACAAGGAAACCAACACCGTGAAGGTAAATCAGCCCCAATGCCTCTTGGCTCAGGAAAACCACCATTGCCTCTTTCCCATATGGATTTCTCCTATCACTATGGAAAAGACACCAATTTACTGCCTCTCCCTATCTGAGCTCTGGCTTGCGAGAGACAGATTCCTTTGCTTGAAAGGCATTCCAAAAGTGTTCTCTGTAGAGGAAGGGTCTGATTTGGCATGAGAAGTCCTTCTGTGCAATATCAGGGAATGTCAGCACATAACTAGTTCATACAACCAGGGCAAAATGAACATTTCACAAATGTCACAATCAAGAGTTTGGAAACTTCATGGCTGCAGAAGATATTCAACTCAATGAATGGACACCAGCCCCAATGCGACTGGTTTCAGCAAAGCAGCCTTGGCCTATTCCCTCAGTAGACTTCTCCTACAATTGCAGGAACACTGCCAATGTGCTGCCTCATACTCCCTGAGACCTAGTTCCTTGCACGGATTTTCCATCCCTCAAAAGGCACACCAAACGTGTTCTCCTTTGTGGCAGAACTCTGAGGGAACATGAGAAATCCTTCCTTTCCTTATCAGGGACAAGCAGCACAGAGCCAGTTTGTACAACCAGGCTAAAATTGCCCATTCACACACTCAGCCATCAAGCATGCCAAAGCTTCTGGGTTCAACCGGTATACAAACCCCATGAAGGTACAGCTTCCCTAATGCCTCTGTGCTCAGGGAGGCAACCCTTGCATATTACCCACCTATATTTTCCAGTAAGTATGGCTCATAAACCAATGTGCTGCTCATCCTCTATGAGCAATAATTCGATACAGGCAGTTCAGATGGCTTGAAAGCCCCACCGAACGTGTTCTCCTTAGAACAGAAGTCAGACATGACATGAGAAATCCTTCTTTTCCATCTCGAGGAAAAGCAGCACATAGCTAGTTCATACAGCCAGCGCTAATCAGCCTTTACACTAATGGTCTCCAGCAAGAGATGGGAAGCGACTTGGTTGCAACGTGTATTCAACTCACTGAAATGACACTAGCCCAGATGCATCTATGCTCAGGAAAGCTACCCTTGCCATCCCCCCCCAATAATTCTCCTACAAGTTGCAGGAAACAAACCAATGTGTTGCCTCTTTCTTGCTGAGCACTGGTTCTCTGCACGGCGATTCCATCCCATGAAAGGTACTCCAAACTGGATCTCCTTTGAGGAGAATCCTGATTTGGCAGGAGAATTCCTTCTTTTCCATATCAGGGAAGGGCAGCCCAAAGCTAGTGCATACAATCAGGGCAAATGAGCCATTTCACAATCACCACAACCAAGAGTTTGGAAGCTTCCTCTTTCAACTGTAGCATCAAATAAGTGAAAACACACCAGGCCCATTAGTACTTGGCTCAGAAAATCAAACCTTACTTTTGTCACAACTAGTCTCCTATACTTAGGGCCCAGAAAACAAAGTGTCCCTCTTCACCTTGGGGCCCTGGTTTGATGCAGGGACTTTACCAGGGTCTGAAAAGCACTTCCAATGTGTTCTCCTATCAGGAGAAAATACTCAAGAAAACAAGATAGTGCAAGCAACGGGGTTGCTTTGTACATTCACCTCATGTACGGACTCCATCCCCCAATGCCCCTTTGCTCAAGAAAGTCACCTTTGCCCCTTTCCCACATCAAAATCTCCTATCTTTATGGCAAAGACCCCAATGTCCTGCCTCTTCCCCTCTGAGCACTGGTATGTGGCAGGGAGTTTCCTTTGCTTGAAAGGCATTCCAAGAGTGTTCCCTGTAGAGGAAGGTTCTCATAAGGCATGAGAAGTCCTTCTGTGCAATGTCAGGGGATATCAGCACATAGCTAGTTGTTGGCAAAATGGACGGTTTCACAAACATCACAAACAAGAGTTTGGAAGCATCATGGGTGCAGAGGATATGCAACTCAATGAACGGACACCAGCCCCAATATGTCTTGGTTCAGGAAAAAACCCTTGCCTATTCCCTCAGTAGACTTCTCCTACAATTGCAGGAACAATTCCCATGTGCTGCCTCAAGATCCCTGAGCCCGGGTCCACTGTATGGAGTTTCCATCCCTCAAAAGGTACACCAAACGCGCTCTCCTTTGTGGAGAACTCTGAGGGAACATGAGAAATCCTTCCTTTCCTTATCAGGGACAAGAAGCTCATAGTCATTTTGTATAACCTGGGTACAATGGCCAAATCTCACACTCAGCCCCCAAGCTTTTGGAAGCATCCTGGGTCAACATGTCTAGCAACCCCATGAAGGGGCAGATGCCCCAATGCCTATGTGCTCTAAAAAGCCATACTTGCCAGTTTCCCAAATAGACTTTTCCAGTATGTATGGCTGATAAACTCATGAGCTGCCTCATTGTCTCTGAGCAATAATTTTGTGCAGGTAGCTTAAATGGCTTGGAAACCACTCCAAAGATGTTCTCCTTGGAAAAGAAGTCAGATTTGCCATGAGAAATCTTTCTTTTCAATCTTGGGGATAAGGAGCATACACCTAGTTTGTAAAAGAAGAGTCAATCGGCCTTTACACAAATGTCACCAACAAGAGACTTGAAGGGACTTGGTTGCAATGTGTATTCAACTCAGTGAAAAGACACGAGCCCAGATGCATCTGTGCTCAGTAAAGCGACCCTTGCATTTTCTCCCCTAGAATTCTCCTACATGGTGTGGGACATAGACCACTGTGTTTCCTCTTGCTCTCAGAGCAATTGTTCCATGCACAGAGGTTCCATCCCATGAAAGTCACTCCACACAGGATCTTCTTTTAGGAGTAGCCTTCTGTGGCAGGAGAATTCCTTCTTTCCATATCAGGGAAATGGAGCAAATTGCTAGTTCGAATATTCAGGTCAAAAGAGAGATTTCAAACACAACACAAACCAGAGCTTGGAAGCTTACTGGTTCAACTGTATCATCTAACCCATGAACACAACCTAGCCCCATTGTGCCTTCACTCAGGAAATCAAATCCTGCATTTGTCACAGCTAGAAGTCTCCTACACTTAGGGCACAGAAACCAAAGTGGTACCTCTTAGCCTTGGAGCTCGGGTTTGGTGCTGGTAATTTCCAGTGCCTGAAATGCACTTCAAACGTGTTCCACTTTCAAGAGAGGACAGATGGGTCATGACCATGCCTTGTTTGCACAAGTGGGGAAAACAGCATAGGGCTAGTTTGTACAAACAGGGCAGCATGGCCCTCAAAACAACTCCAGAAATCAAGAGATTGCAAGCAACGAGTTGCTCTGTACATTCACCCCTGTCTACGGACTGCATCCCCAATGCCTCTTGGCTCAGGAAAGGCACCCTTACAGCTTTCCCTCTTTGACACCTCTTATCACTATGCCAAAGATAAAAATGTCCTGCCTCATCCTTTCAGAGAACTCGTGGGTGGCAGGGAGTTTCCATAGCTTGAAAGGCATTCCAAAAGTGTTCTCTGTAGAAGTGTCATATTTGGCATGAGAAGTCCCTCTTTGCAATCTTGGGGAATATCAGCACATAGATAGTTCATAGAACCAGGGAAAAGTAGACATTTCACAAACATCACAAACAAGTGCTTGGAAACCTCTTGGTTGCAGAGAATATTCAACTCAATGAACGGACACCAGCCCCATGCATCTTGGTTCAGGAAAGCGACACTTGCCAATTTCCTCACTATTCTTCTCCTACAATTGTGGGAACAATGTCAATGGGCTGCCTCTTGCTCTCTTAGCCCTGGTTCATTGCACGGATTTTCCATCCCTCAAAAGTCATGCCAAACGTGTTCTCCTTTTTGGAGGGTCATGAGGGAGCATGACAAATCCTTATTTTCCAAATCGGGTTCAAGCAGCACATATTCAGTTTGTACAACCAGGGTAAAATTGCCATTTCACAAACTCAGTCCCCAAGACTCTGGAAGCTTCCTTGTTCAATAAATTTAGCAACCCCTGGAAGGTACAGCCAAACCAATGCATCTGTGCACATGAAAGAAACCCTTGCCTATTTCCCACCTAGACATTTCCAGTAAGAATGGCTGAAAATTACATGTTCCACCTCATCCTCTCTGAGCAATAATTTGGTGCAGGCAGTTTAAATGGCTTGGAAACCACTCCAAACGTGTTCTCCTGAGAAATCTGCTTTGCCATGAGAAATCCTTCTTTTCCATCTCGGGGTTAAGCAGCACATAACTAGTTCATGCAACCAGTACAATACTGTCCTTACACAAACATTACCAACAAGAGATTGGAAGTGACTTGGTTGCAACATGTATTCAATTCATTGAGAAGACGTGGTCCCAAATGCATCTATGCTCAGGAAAGCAACTCGAGTTTCCCCCCCTCCTAGAATTCTCATACATTTTCCATGAGATTAACCAATATATTGCCTCTTTCTCTTTGAGGACTGTTTCCTTGCATGGTGTTTCTATCCCATAAAAGACACTCCAAACTGGATCTCCTTTGAGGAAAATCCTTCTTTGGTAGGAGAATTCATTCTTTTCCATATCAGGGAAAAATCACTGATCTAATTCATACAATCAGGGAAAAAGAGCCATTTCACAAACATCACAAATGATTTTGGAAGCTTCCTGTTTCCACTGTATCATCTGTGAACGCACCCCAGCCCCATTTGGACTTCACTCAGGAAATAAACCATTCCTTTTGTCACAGCTAAACATCTCCTATAATTGGGGCACAGAAACAAAAATGGTCCCTCTTCACCTTGGAGCCCTGGTTTGGTGCAGGGACTTCCCAGTGCCTGAACAGCACTTCAAATGTGTTCTCCTTTCAGGAGACAGCAGATTGGTCATGACCATGCCTTGTTTGCACAAGTGGGGAAAATGGCTCAGGGCTAGTTCATACAAACAGGGCAAAATTGCCATTGAAACAAATCCAGAAACCAAGAGATTGGAAGCATCCTGTTTGCTCTGTACATTCAACTCCATCTACAGTCTCCATCCCCAGGGCCTCTTTGCTCAGGAAAGCCACCCTTGCCTTTTTCCCACATTGACTTCTCCTACCATTATGACAAAGACACCATAATGATGTCTTTGCCTCTTCCTCTCTGAGCACTGGTGTGTGGCAGGGAGTTTCCTTTGCTTGAAATGCATTCCAAATATATTCTCTGTAACTAGGGAGAAAGCAAAATTAAACTAATCAATGATGATATTCTTAGCTTCCAAGAAAAATCTTTTATTCTTTATGCTGAAGATGCTGCAGGTATTGCAAATAAACTGGAAGCAAAACGGATAACTTACAGGAAACAGTTAGCAAAGTGATACAAGATGTAAAACTTAAACAAGAAAAGATGCTACATAAAATAACTGAAATAAAAAATTCACTAGAAGCAGCTAACAGCAGAATACTGGAGGCAGAATAATGAATAAACTAGGTGGAGCACAGAGTAGTGGAAATTATGGCTGCAGAATAGAAAAAAGAAAACATATTAAAAAATAAACATTGTCTCAGAGAACTCTGGGACAATGTGAAACGCAACAACATCCATATTTTAGGGGTTCCAGAAGGAGAAGAGAGAGAGAAGGGGACAGAAAACATATTCCAAGAGATAATAACTGAAAACTTCCCTAATGTGGGAAAGGAACCACTCACTCAAATCCAGGAAGCACAAGGAGTACCATACAAAATAAACCCAAGGTGGAATACACCAAGACACATACTAACCAAACTGACCATAATTAAAAACAAAGAGAAAATCTTGAAAGCAGCTAGGGAAAAGAAACAAGTAACTTACAAGGGAACCACAACAAGGTTATCAGCAGATTTTTCAGCAGAGACTCTGCAGGCCAGAAGGGAGTGGCATGATATACTTAACGTGATGAAAGGAAAAAACCTCCAAGATTACTTTACCCAGCAAGTCTCTCATTCAGATTTGAAGGAGAAATCAAAATCTTCACAGATAAGCAAAAGTTGAGAGAATTCAGCAACACTAAACCAGCCTTACAAAAAATACTAAAGAACTTCTCTAGGCAGAAAAGAAAAGATAGCAACAAGATTAAAAAAAAAAAACAATGGCACAAATGACAAGGCTCACCAGTAAAGGTATATATATACAGTAAAGATATGAAATTATCCATGCACAATTATACCACCAAAATCTGAAATCATGAGAAGAAGTGGGTTCAAATGCAGGACACTGGAGACGAATCTGCAATTAAGAGAACAACAACTTAAAACAATCTCATATACATTTAGACTCATATCAAAACTTCAGAATAACTGCAAACCAAAAATCTGCAATTGACACACAAACAAGGAATCTCTGAAGAAGAAATATAGCTCATAGTAAATAAATGCTTAATTCACCATGAAGGGGTCATTTGATATAATTCTTGGAATGCTGAAGTCTTCTTAGAACTGATTCTGATTTCCTCTCCATCAAAAATTTATGATAGGAGTTCCCGTTTTGGTGCAGTGGTTAATGAATACGACTAGGAACCATGAGGTTGCGGGTTTGATCCCTGCCCTTGCTCAGTGGGTTAAGGATCCGGTGTTGCTGTGAATGTGGTGTAGGTTGCAGATGCAGCTCGGATCCTGCGTTGCTGTGGCTCTGGCATAGGCTAGCAGCTACAGCTCCGATTCGACCCCTAGCTCGGGAACTTCCATATGTCACAGGAGCGGCCCAAGAAATGGCAAAAAGACAAAAAAAAAATATGATAATTGTAACTAAATAATGCAACTGTACAATTAATTAATGTAGTTCTACAATTGTATTGTTAATAACCTTTTCATTCCATGATGCAAGGTAAAGTCTATAATGTCCTGTTTATCACATCACCTAGAATGGTATAATGCCATTATTGAAAAATCAATAAGATGTAATGAATTGTGAGGGTATATTTATATAGTTACACTGTTTTTTAATGAATTTATGCATTTTTCATTTCACTTATTTTCAGAGGGTATATTATTTTGTTAACCTTACCAGTTAAGTTATTCTTTTTATTATGCTATATAAAATATTTCATGGTATATAAGGCTTCCTTCTTTATAAATTTTAGTTGCATACTATAAACAATTTTAATATAATGCTAAATTTTAAAGAAAAATTGAAATGTAAGAGAAAACATTAAGTAGCAAAGATGAAAGCCATACAAAATGGGATAAAGTATAGAATAAATTTCCTGTTTGTCTCCGCATATTTTCCATTCTACTTCTCCAGAGGGAGTCACTTAATCTGTTTCTTAATATCCATGATATAATACTCTGTGTGAATGTAATTGTGTTTAAATATATGTATTATATTTTGTAAAAAATTAAAAAGAAAAAAAGGAAAAATTGTTCTCTGTAGAGGAAGGGTCTGATTTGGCAAGAGAAATCCTTCTTTGCAATATCAGGGAATGTCAGCACATAACTAGTTCATAAGACCAGGGCAAAATTGACATTTCACAAACATCACAAACAAGAGTTTGGAAGCATCATGGGTGCAGAGGATATTCAACTCATTGAAGGACACTGCCCTAATGTGTCCTGGTTCAGGATAGAAACACTTGCCTATTTCCTAACTAGATTTCTCCTACAAATGTGGGAAAAATTCCAATGTGCTGCCTCTGGCTCTCTGAGCCCTGTTACATAGCATGTATTTTCAATCACTCAAAAGGCACTCCAAATGTGTTTTCCTTTGTGGAGAACACTGAAGGAGCATGAGAAATATGTCTTTTGCTTATCAGAGACAAGCAGCACATAGCTAGTTCACAAAACCAGGGTAAAAATTGTCAATTTAACAAGCTCAGCCCCCAAGCATTTGGAAGCATCCTGGTTCAACAGGTCAACCAACCCCATGAAAGTGCAGCAGCCCCCATGCCTCTGCACTCAGGAAAGCAACACTTGCCTATTTTCCACCTAGACATTTCCAGGAAGTATGGCTCATATGCACATGTGCTGCCTCATTCTCTCTGAGCAAAAGATTGCTGCAGGCAGTTTAGATGGCTTGAAAGCCACTCCAAAGTATTCACCTGAGATGAGAAGTCTGATTTGGTATGAGAAATCCTTCCTTTCCACCTCAGGGATAAGTAGCACATAGCTCATTCATACAACCTGGGCAAAACGGCCTCTACCCAAACATCACCAATGAGAGTTTGGAAGCGACTTGTATGCAACGTGTTTTCAACTCAGTGAAGACATGAGCCCAAATACATCTATGGTCAGGAAAGCAACCCTTGAGTTTTTCCCACCTAGAATTCTCCTACACCTTGCAGGAGATGAACCAATGACTTGCCTCTGATCTCTGAGCACTGGCTCTGTGAACGGTGTTTCCATCCCATGAAAGGCACTGCAAACTGGATCTCCTTTGAGGAGAACCCTGCATTGGCAGAAGAATTCCTTCTTTTCCATATCAGGGAAAAGCAGCACAGAGCTAGTTCATACAATCAGGGCAAACGTGACATTTCACATACACCACAAAGAAGAGTTTGGAAGCTTCCTGGATCTCCTGTATCATCAAATCCGTGAATGCACCCCAACCCCGTTGAGAATTCACTCAAGATATCAACCCTTGATTTTTTCACAGTTAGTCCTCTCCTATACTTAGGGCACAGAATCCAAAGTTGTTCCTTTTTGCCATGGTGCCATGGTATGGTGCAGGGAATGTCTAGTGCCTGAAAGGCACCTCAAACATATTATCCTTACAGGAGATGGCACATTGGGCATGGCAATGCCTTGTTTGCACAAGCGGGGAAAACAGCACAGGGATATTTCCTACAAAGAAGGCAGAAGGGTCATTGAATGTACTCCAGAAAACAAGAGATTGTAAGCTACATGGTTGCTTTGCATATTCACCTCTGTATACAGTCTCCATCCCCAGTGCCTCTTTGCTCAGGAAAACCACCCTTGCCTGTTTCCCACATTGACTTCTCCTATCATTATGGCAAAGACACCAATGTCCTGCCTCTTCCTCTCTGAGCCCTGGTTTGCAGCAAGGATTTTCCTTTGCTTGAAAGGCATTCCAAAAGTCTTCTCTATACGGAAAGTGTCAGATATGGCAGGAGAAAACCTTCTTTGCAATTTCAAGTTATATCAGCTCATAGCTAGTTCATAAACAAGGGCAAATGTCACAAATGGACATTCCACAAATGTCACAAACAAGAGTCTGGAAGCATAATGGGTGCAGAGGATATTCAACTCAATGAATGAACACCAGCCTCAATCTGTCATGGTTCAGGAAAGCAGCCCTTGCCTATTTTCTAACTAGATTTCTCCAACAATTGCATGAAAAATGCCAAAGAGCTGCCTCTTGCTCTCTGAGATGTGGTTCACTGCATGGAGTTGCCATCAATCAAAATGCACACCAAACTTGTACTCCTTTGTGGAGAAATCTGTTGGAGCATGAGAAATCCATCCTTTTCTTATCAGGGATAAGTAGCACATAGCCAGTTCTTACAACCAGGGTAAAATTGTCAAATCACAAATTCAGCCCCCAAGCATTTAGAAGCTTTCTGGTTCAACAGGGAAACCAGTCCCATAATGATAGAGGAGCACCAGTGTCTCTGTGCTCAGGAAAGCCACCCTTGCCTATTTCCCACCTAGACTTTTCCAGGAAATAAGGCTCCTAAACACATGTTCTGCCTGATCCTCTCTGAGCAATAGTTTGGTGCAAGCAGTTTAGATGGCTTGAAAGCCTCCCCCCAGATGTGTTCTCCTGAGGAGAGATGTCTGATTTGGCATGAGAAATCCTTCTTTTCCATCTTGGGGATAAGCAGCATGTAGCTAGTTCATACAGCCAAGGCACAACCGCCTTTCCACAAATGTCACCAAGTGATTAGAAGCGACTTGGTTGCAACGTGTATTCAACTCACTTACAGGACAATAGCCCAAGGGCATCTATGCTCAGGAAAGCAAGCCTTGCCTTCCCCCCACCCCAGAATTATCCTACACATTGTGGGAGTTAGTCCAATGGGTTTCCTATTGCTCTCTGAGCACTGATTGCCTGAGTGGTTTCTCCATCCCATGAAAGGCATTCCAAATGGGATCTCCTTTGAGGAAAAGCCTGATATGGCAAGAGAATTCCCGCTTCTCCACAGCAGGGAAAAGCAGCCCTCAGCTGTGTCATACAACCAGGGCAAAAGAGCCATTTCGCAAACAGCACGAACATGAGTTTGGAAGCTTCCTGGTTCCACTGTATCATCAAATCCTTGAACGCACCCCCGTCCCATCGTGACTTCGCTCAGGAAAGCAACACTTGCTTTTTGCACAGCTAGACTTCTCCTATAATTAGGGCACAGATTCCAAAGTGGTCCCTCTCTGCCTTGGTGCCCTGGGTTGGGAGGGACTCTACAGTTCCTGAAAGGCACTTCAAAAAGTTTCTCCTTTCAGGACATGGCAGTTTGGGCATGACCATGCCTTTTTTGCATGAGCGGGGAAAACAGCACAAGCCTAGTTTGTACAAACAGGGCAGAATGGCCATCAAAACAAAACCAGAAGACAAGAGATTGCAAGCAATGTGGATGCCTCATACATTCACCTTCAAATACGGACTCCATCCCCAATGTCTCTTGGCTAAGGAAAAACACCCTTGCCTCTTTCACATATGGACTTCTTCTATCACTATGGAAAAGACACCAATGTCCTGCCTCTCCCTCTCTGAGCTCTGGCTTGCGAGAGGCAGATTCCTTTGCTTGAAAGGCATTCCAAAAGTGTTCTCTGTAGAGGAAGGGTCTGATTTGGCATGAGAAGTCCTTCTGTGCAATATTGGGGAATATCAGCACATAGCTAGTTCATGTTACCAGGGCAAAATGGACATTTCACAAATATCACAAACAAAAGTTTGGAAGCATCGTGGTTGCAGAGGATATTCAACCCAGTGAATGGATAGCACCCCCAATGCAACTTGTTTCTGGATAGAAACCTTGGCCTATTTCCTAACTAACCTTCTCGTACAATTGTGGGAAAACATCCCACTTGCTACCTCATTTTCTCTGAACCCTGATTCATTGCATGGATTTTCCATCCCTCAAATGGCACTCCAAACATGCTCTCCTCTGTGGAGAAATCTGAGGGAGCATGAGAAATCTTTCTTTTCCTTATCAAGGACAAGCAGCACATAGCCAGTTCATACAACCAGGTTAAATTTGCCAATTCACACACTCAGCCCCCAAGCATTTTGAAGCTTCTTGGTTCAACATATAAACAAACCCCATGAAGGTTCAGCAGCCCCAATGCCTCTGTGCTCAGCAAAGCCACCCTTGCCTATTTCCCACCTAGATATTTCCAGGAAGTATGGCTCATAAATCAATGTGCGGACTCATTCTCTCTGAAAAATAGCTTGGTGCAGGCAGTTCAGATGGCTTGAAAGCCACTCCAAATATTTTCTCCTGAGAAGATAAATCTGATTTGCCATGAGAAATCCTTCTTTGCCATCTCAGGGATAAGCAGCACATAGCTTGTTTGTACAGCCAGTGCAAAACGGCCTTTACACTAAGGTCTCCAACAAGAGATTGGAAGCGACTTTGTTGCAACGTGTATTCAACTCAGTGAAATGACACTAGCCCAAATGCATCTATGCTCAGGAAAGCATCCATTGCCATTTTCCCTCCTAGAATTCTCCCACACGTTATGCGAGATCAACCAATGTTTTGCCTCTTGCTCTCAGCACTGCTTCTGTGCATGGTGTTTCCATCCCATGAAAGGCACTCAAAACTGATCTCCTTTGAGGAGAAAGCTACTTTGGCAGATGAATTCCTTCTTTTCAATATCAAGGAAAAGCAGAACAGAGATGGTTCATACAACCAGGGCAAAAGAGCCATTTCACACACCCCATAAACAATCATTTGGGAGCTTCCTGTTTCAAATATATCATCAAATCTATTAATGAAACCAATCCGTAATGTGACTTCATTCAGGAAATAAACTCTTGCTTTTTTCACAACTAGACTTCTCCTGTAATTAGGGCACAGAAACTAAAGTTGTCCCCTTGGCCTCAGAGCCCTGGTTTGGTGCAGGGTATTTCCAGTGTGTGAAAGGTTCTTCAATCGTGTTCTCCTTTCAGGAGATGGCAGATTGGGCATGAGCATGCCTTGTTGGCACAATCAGCAAAATCAAACATGGCTAGTTCATACAATCAGGACAGAATAGCCATCAATACAACTTCAGAAAACAAGAGCTTGCAGGCAACGTGGTTGCTTTGTAATTTCACCACAGTATATGGAATCCAGCTCCAATACCTCTTTGCTCAGGAAGGCCACCCTTGCCTCTTTCCCACATAGAATTCTCCTATCATTATGGCAAAGACACCAATGTCCTGCCTCTTCCTCTCTGAGCCCTGGTGTGTGCCTGGGGGATTCCTTTGCTTGGAAGGCATTCCAAAATTGTTCTCTGTAGAGTAAGTTTCTCATTTGGCAGGATAATACCTTCTTTGCAATATTGTGGAATAGCAGCACATAGCTAGTTCATATGATCAGGGCAAAATGGATATTTCATGACTTCACAAACAAGAGTTTGAAGTGTCATGGTTTGAGCCCAGTCAGGCTCAAAACAAAAACCAACCTCCACCATGATGAAAATATGACTGCTTATCTAGGAGCCTATGTGGAACAGGTGGTCTCAGCTGCACAAATCATGACATGCTTCCATTGCTGCAGCCTCTCAGCAGGTGCCCCTGATGTCACCTGTGATGTGTGTCAAGTGCAGTTTCACGTTGTTTCCAGAATAAATGCTGTTTTCTCTTTGATGTTTGTGGACTGTGCTTTCCCTTCTGCCACAGCCCATATCTGATTATCTCCTCTTGTCACACCCTAGTTCTAGGTGTTCCCTCCCCTTCAGAGCCCATGTATGACTGTACCATCCTCCTGTCACAGCACAGGATCAGAGTGTCCCCTCCTCCTGTCACAGCCCAGGTATGACTGTCTTTTCCTTCTGTCACTGCCAATTGCCTTTCCACAATGGTGAAGGTGACCTGAAGGGCCAGAAACCCCCTCCCCCTCTGTGTCTGGAATGGTCTTCCCCAAAAGACCCAGCTGAGTCTCAGGACCCCTTTCATGCTCAGGCCACACAGAGTCCCTCCAAGGTCCTTGGCCTGGAGGTGACCCACTCCTTCCCAGAGCTGCTCAGAGTAAAGCTGGTTACCCACATGTCCCCCTCCTTCCTTCCCACCTGCATCCCTGACCCTCCACCTGGGAAGAAGCCACTCTCTGGGCACCTCCTGAGTCGAGGACTCTGACCCATGTACCTTCAGGTCACCTTCATGGCTTCCCCACACCTGGGCCCCTATACTTGTGTTTACTCCACTCCACAGAGAAACCCTTTGGTCAAAGTCCCCAGATGCCTGCATACCTTGTCAGCAGTTACCACTATTGTCACAGTCTCCCTCCACAGCAATATCCCTCTTCCATTTTTATATTACCCCTACACTAAGAGTCTCCCCTTGCAGCCATAAGTCATGAGTTCACCGTGGAATTGCAGGTTAGGACCCACTCGGACTCTGTAGCCACTAAGACTGTGGAGCCACAAACTCGAACCTGAAGCACAAGTGAATCAGGCCACTCATTCACTCTCACACACACTCAGAGGTTATCACAATGCCTCCCACTCCCTGGGAGTCCCTAATTAGTAGCTCGATCAAGAACAACTTTCAATTGGCTACTCCTGACAGGTGCTCCACCGAAGCAAGGAGGTTCCTTTGCTTCCAGTCTGGAGCACTAGGACTACTGTTCCGGTCAGGCACAGCTTCCAACCGGGAGAGTTTTCCTAAGGGGGTGATAAGTCCCCTCTTCTGCCCATTGGGGCAGGACCTGACTGGGGTTGGCCCTGGGGTCTTACCTTGTCTGGACGTGTTCCTGGTGAGTTGGTCCTCCTCTTCTCAAAATACAGTCAGGGTTCGATTGCCCAGGAGTCAGGAATGCTGCTCACGAAGGAGGACCCGGAATACCATTGGGTGGCTCACCACCTCATTTGGTTTGCGGTTCCCCGGCTCCCACGTGGCCTCACCACAGCTCAGGTGGCTCAAGGGGCCAGAATGGTTGGAATCTCGCTGGGGCCTCCAGAAATGTTATGGTGGCTGCTAGCAGCCCAAGGCCGGAGTGTATCAGCTCTGGTGTCAGCCCTACGGCCAGTATACCAGCTCCAGCAGCTCTTTCACCTGGCGAGAAACCAAGTCAGCACTCGGAGAGTTGGAGAACTCAGGTTTATTACTCCGGTGGGCTCAGAGGAGATTGCTCTCCGAAGTCTGAGTGCCAAAGAGGGGTTTCACAAGGCTTTTATGGGATATTTCTTCTGGGTCCATGCTTGGTGGACTGGAGTGAGAACTGGTGGAGTAATAGACATAGGAGTGAGTTTTACAGAAGCAAATGTGCAGGGGAGGGTGGTTAGAGGTAGTTGACTGGGTTAGGGGCAGTTTGGCTGGATTTTGCTTAGTCATCATGGCTGGGGTGTCTCCTTTTGACCTTTTTGTCGGGTCATTTTCCCTTACAAAATAACACACATGGTAAGGATATATAGATTTTTTTGTGAGTGATAGCTTATCTCTAAAATTATCTTTATATTAATATCAAAAGAAAAAAGAGTTCTTCAAAAAGGGAAATCATGACTCACACAAATATAAAATGGACACATGGAAAAGATTTTATTTAGCTCATTGATTGATGAGGGAACTAGTAATATGTTATAATCAGACTAAAGGGGAATCCAGTATAGTAAACTTACAATATTTAGTCAGGAATGTTAATGAACTTACAAATAAATGTGACATTGTCTTTTTCTGTAATGATAAGGGATATCAATTAAACTTTCATCAGACAATTTTGCATTTCTATGGACAAGAATTATTTGAATTTAATCAGTTTTCTACAACTTAATGATTTATAAAATGGCTAAAATGCAGTAAAACTATGTACTCCATGGAATCATATATCAACAAAAATTAATCAGTCAATCTAAGAAAGAATTGGAAAACATTATTAGAGCCAAATTTGAGGTTTGTAAGTTGACAACAGCATCTCAGAAGACTGAGAACTCTTTTGCCCAATAGAAATCAAGGTAAATTTATGCAATATTTTTGAGACAGAAAGTTGTACATCAACTGATATGTTATGGACAGTTTGGATAATCTAGAGCTAAGTGACATCATAGTGGGTCATGTGACCCCTACAAGATGAAGAAAGCAGGCTATCTTTTAAGGAATTGTCTTTTTTTTTGGAGGGGGTGGGCTTTTTGCCATTTCTAGGGCCATTCCCATGGCATATGGAGGTTCCCAGGCTAGGGGTCTAATTGGAGCTGTAGCAACTGGCGTACACCAGGGCCACAGCAACATGGGATCTGAACCACGTCTGCAACCTACACCAAAGCTCATGGCAACACCAGATCCTTAACCCACTGAGTGAGGCCAGGAATCGAACCCGCAACCTCGTGGTTCCTAGTCGGATTCGTTAATCACTGAGCCATGATGGGAACTCCAGAATGGTCTTTTTGATGCCAGCAGAATGTTGTTCTTTACTGTGGAGCAGTATTCCTGAAAACGAGGGAGGTTTTGTGGATGCATAATGCAGATACACAATGCAGAGTGGCAGGGGCAGCAGGAAACCAAAGGACAGAGAAGAAGTTCTATGTTTAAACTTTTCTTGTTTTGTCATAAAATATGAATTTTGTCATACATACAACTGCAAATTGAGTATTAAAGATAATACACAGATTTCCACAGAAGGCGCCCCAGTAATCTTTATGTTACACTTCACTGTTTCATAATAGATTTTCCTGACAGAAGTTGATTTTATTTAGCAGATAAGCATCATGTACAAATGCTTTCTAAATAAATATATTAAAGGGAAAACTCTTTTCTCATTTGTTTTATTTTTTTACTAAGGAAAAAACCAAAACTTTCTGCATCCATTGGAAACTGGACAAGAAACAGCATATCAAAACTGGAGCTTAGGAGTTCCCATCATGGCTTTGTGGAAACAAATCTTATTTGTATCCATGAGGATGCAGAATCTGACATTGCCATTAGCTGTGGTGTAAGTCACAGATGGGGCTCAGATCTAGCATTGCCATGCCTGCAGTGAAGGCCAGTGGATACAGCTCTGATTCAACCCCTAGCCTGGGAATGTCTGTATGCCATGGGTACAGCCCTAAAAAAAAAAAAAAAGACAAAAAAATGGATATTAAAAGGAGTTTACTATGTTTACATATCAAGGTATGAATACAGTGGAGGGAAAGTAATAAATGCTAATACAGCACCTCTGGTTAATAAGAGGAAGCCATTACCTCAATAAGACCTGGGATGGCAGAGGAAAGAGAGCTCTTAGGATCAGAGATGATCTATTGGAAAAATGAAGCCTTAGTTAAAGGCACCCAGTCATGGACAAACCACAACAGGGCACCAGGACAATAAAAATAAAAACCATTACTTATTTTCTTCTTATCTGCCCTCTAATATTCAGGTAGTACATTTGGCCAGAAGCTAAGAGAGTTGGTTGAATCAGAGCCGCAAAAATAGCTTCTCAGTGTCTTCTGGAGTGAGAGTGAGAGATCTCAATGGGTGAAAGGAATATGTCTAATTACTATTCCAACCATTTATTCAATTTTCTGAAGTAAGGGAATAAATGCATTTTTTTGGAGATAGCAGAGAAAAAACCAAAGAAATGACGGGAAATGAGAACCTTCCAACTGATTTATTCATTTAATTTTATGAATGCCCATATGAAAGAGGTTCTGGCTATAAATAAGTGAAGAATACACAGACAGACCTATGTCTCTTAGACATATTAAAGTGGTTGTAGATGGAAGAGGAGGGTGAATTTTTCTATCAACAGTGTGCAAAAGAAGAAACAATAGTTGTACAAATTTATCTTAATACTTATGGGACAGTTTTTAAATTTTCTTATTGGCTGAGAAGTAGTCAAGTTTATTACATGGTGAGCTCTTGTGCCTGGTTGTTCTTCACAAAGGCCCAGAGACCAACTGTCAGAAGGTGGTGAAGGAGGATTTGAGCATCCTTGTAAGAAGCAAAACCAGAAAGCTTCAAAATTCACTCTTGTAAATTAGAAAAAGTAGCATGTTTCTTCTCCTCTTGTACACCTTGAAAGAAAAGAGCTTCCATGATTAAAATTCTTTGGACTTACCCAAAACCTCCAAATATATACTTCACATCACCTTTCTATTGGAAATACTGTCTTTACAGGTTAATTCCCCACTTCAGAATTCATCAAGAGCATTGAAATGAAAGAAGTCAGGATGAATGTGACTGAATTCATTCTAAAAGTAATTAGCATCTTCAGATGCAGAAAACTCTATTGGAAGAGTTACTTATTACTTTAATTTCATTGTTATGGGCAACCTTCTCATTGTCATTACCATTATCTGCATCCAGATTTAAGACTCCCCAATGTATTTCTTCCTGGCCTTCATTCTTTGAAGATGCCTGCTATTCCCCTTCCACAGTCCCTAAAATGATAGCTGATTCACTCTCTTATTCAAACTCTGTCTCCTTCCATGGCTGCATGTCACAGCTCTTTATTGAACATTACTTGGGAGCTTTCAGAGATTATCCTTCTTGTGGTTGTAGCTTGTGACCACTACATAGCCACCTTCGACCTCTCCACTATTAACCCCTTCATATGCTGCCTCCTGGGCAGTGGGTTTTCTCCAATGTATTGCACAGTTTCTAGTCATTTTCTGGCTTCCACTCTGGTCCCAACATCATGGATCACTTCATGTGTGATATTTTCTTCCTAATAAAACTTGCCTGCAGTGACCCTTTTCTTAGTGGTCTGTTGGTTGCTTCACTGGTGGGGCAATCCCTGTGATCACATATATAATATTAGTATCCAGTGTGTTAATCCTGTGCTCCTTGAGGACTCACAGCTCTGCAGGGAGGAACAGCCCTGTCTACCTGTAGCTCCCTCATCACAATGTTGTCTTATTCTTTGTGCCTGTATTTTTAAGTATCTGCAACATGTAGCTTCTTTTCCTGTAGTCAAACCCACAGCAGTATCTACACTATTGTTACTTCCATGTTAAACCCCATTCCCTACACATTAAGGAGTACAGAGGTCACAAAATGTCACTAAAAGGTTATTACACAGAAATACATTTTCACATAATGATGACCCAAAATAATAATTTTATTTCTATCTGATATTTACATTTTCATATTTATTACTATAAGCTTTTTCCATACCTCACACCTGAAAATAACAACACCTCTGCTACATAGGTGTTATTATCTTCATCCCCTTCTACATTTGAAGAATGATGAAGTTCAAAAGAGTTAAATAATCCACCCAATTGTTCTAAAACCAAATTTGATTCTCTTTATCTCATTTCATTGCTGTCAGAGAAATGACAGCATTTCATCAGAACCTCTCCTGTTTGTAGTAATTGAAAACATTTCCTTTCTAATTATAGAGCTATATACTGTACCTACATATAAAACCAGTGGGTTATCAGAAAGATGTATGGCCCTCTGGTATCTAGGATGCAGTGGAATCTGAAATAGAATATACTTGTCAGTACTCTCTTGGCACATAACTGATACACCTATCCAAAGGTTATTGGATTAATTATTCTGTTGGCATAAATTGTCAGTGATTATAAAAATTATCTCTACTGTCTCTAACCTGATGTCAACATTGTGAAGTGTTCTCAAATGGTCACAACACTATAAAATTAAAGTTTAGTGTCCTAATATTACAGAAAACAATGGCGGATCACAAAGGTTAAATAATTAGACCATATCACCTGTAAGTCATCTTTGAGAACAAATATTATTCCTTTACATTCTGTGATCTTCACATAATGTAGAATGCTTTGGTACTGATATTTGATTATAGTTTAGCAAATAAAAAAATTTTGATTATATGCTAAGGAAAGTGATAATTTTAGATGAACAATTTTTACTAGCAATTAAAGGCAAGTGCTTTTCAAAAACACACAGTAAATTTTATGCGTAAAATAATTACACTATTAGAAAGTTGGCTTTACACTTCATTCCTTGAATCTGAAATCCTCTTTAATTCATTGGATTATTATATATTAGATATATATATATATACACCCAGTATTATTCTCCAGCTGATCAAAATTTCTTAACTTTGTTGCAAATCAGTTTTGGCTATTTTCAAAAATGAAGTCTGCTACCAAAATGCAAATTTGTGTGAATGCCATAGTGGTGATTGGAGTTTCCTGTTTGACAGAAAGATCCAGCTCCCTCTTCATGGCTACCATATGTTCCATTGAAGAAATCAATGGACTAAGTGAAAATAATTAGCAAGCATATTATGGTTATAGAAACGATGGAAAGTAAGAACACTAGCTTCAGGATCAGGAGACATGAGTTTTCTTTCACACTATGTCATCATCTTCTTTTTTAACTTTAACCAACCTGCTCTTTTTCTACAAGTATTTTATTTAGGAACATTGCAAGCTGTTTTGACAATCTGTGATTCTACCCAAGCCAATGTGTTTACTCCCACCAATGTTGTTATATTAGCTTCTACTTCAATTTGAAGTAAAAGTGCAAGACTAATGAGACTATGTTCCACCTCTCATTCCTGATAAACAACTTAGGGCATGTCCTTATGGGAGAAAAAGCTTTGGGAGTGGACTAATACAATGTGAGCTCTGCTCTTGAGTGCTTTGTTATTTGGAAAACATGGTCCTCTACCTACTGAAATGCACGAAGCTTCCCATAAGGACAATTTTGCAGATACATGGTTTTTGTGAAATTAGTCCCTGAGAGTGTCCACGGTCAAGTGCTGGGAGGCGATTTTCAAGAAGAGAGTTTTTGAGAAGAGAATCTGCCTGATGACAATGTCCAGGAGATTCTGAAGAAAGGTGCAAGGCAGCACGTCTGCCAGTACACAAAAAACATAAGGCTGTAATGCCTGAAAAAAACATGTTTCTAAATTCTTGCCCTTCTAGTTTTTAATGATCATCCTGTGTTCTATTTACTGTGCCTTAACTCTTGATTTGGGAGTTGTTCTTGCTTGTTAAATGTTTGGGAGAATAGCTCTTCATTATCTACACGTAAATTATGTGAGTTTTTAGAAAGATTCCTTTTCTTTATAAGAGAATCATAGATAGCAATGGTATTTACTACTTGTAGTTTTAGAAGAAATTGTTAAGTTTTATAGATGTAGTTTGAAACATTTAGAGTTGTTGATTAGTTTGACAAGTTGTTTTTCTTTGGCTGATTTATTAATCTATAAAAAGAAAATAGGCATAAAGCCCTATTGCTGATTGTTAAATATAAGTTAGGAAAACAGGTTGTGGTTGTTGAGTTACTAACCAAGCACCTGCCCTAAAAACACAATGCATTTTTGGTAATCACAAAGGTCATGAGAAGTCTTACACCTCTGACATTTATGGCCTACGTGTGATCTTTAGTCATGCCTGGTTATCTTTTAATATGCTTAGAGCGTATCCTGCCTGGACAATGTGCTTCGTAATCTTTAAACTTAATTGAACTCTTACTATTTCTACAAGTTATAGTCTTTTCTCCTATTTAAGTCACTGCTGTCCACCAATAAAGTTGAGGCTGTGTGACCACTACTTGAGAGTGTGCATCTCCATTATTCCTGTGCCTGCTGCCTCTCTTCTTGAGGAACATCCCTGGCTGCTGGGGCTGGACTCTGGCAGTCAAGCCACACCTCAACCAGCTTCTGATTGACTATGATATGATCCATACACAATTTCTCCTTCTTTCCTTCTGCTGAGGCTTCCCTTTGAGAATCTATGTTGCTGTCTCTCCAGGAACTCCTCTTTGAGAAATTATGTTCATGGAAAACTTTCACAGGTTTAGACATAACTCTACTCTCTTCCATTCCAGACCCCTCTAGGGCTTAGGGACCTAGATTCAACAAGTGTTGTAAGGGTTCTACCCTTGCTCTCTACTAGCACTGTAGCCTTTAAATAGAAGCTGGATGACCATTTAGTGAACCATTGTGAATGGATTCAAATCCTTCCTAAGGTTGGAAATGATGACTTTGTTATCACATTCTAATTCTCTGATTTGACTCTGGCTTTCATTTCAGAGTATATACACAAGTCCAAGAGGTTTTCAATGTGACACTTCAGCTAAATTCAGATTTCTTATAATTCTTTATTTCAAATCCTCATTCAGACTTTATTTTCTATCTGCCCTTACAAATATTATTTCAGCACTATAATGTTGAGATGTCCATTCAAACTAAGTTTGGTCATGTGGTTTCACTTTTCTTCAACTCTTTTCCTTCATGACATGTGGTGTACAGTGACCACATTCTCTGGAGAATATCCAGAGTTGTGAACAATTTATTTTATTATTAATGCAAGCATATTTGAATATGATTAGTGTATCTCCATAGAGGAATATTTAAGAGTAGAATTAAATTTATTTACAAAAAATTTCAAATACTGATTAATTATAATTGGCTTTAGCAGTAGGTAGCAACATATATGTGTCATGTGATTTAGTTGTAAAACAATACTTTAAAGATGGAAATCCTGGGCTGGCTTCTATTTTCCCTTTGGCAGATGATGTACTTTTTTTTAATATTTTTTTTTATTTTCCCGCTGTACAACAAGGGGGTCAGGTTATCCTTACATGTATACATTACAATTACATTTTTCCCCCACCCTTTCTTCTGTTGCAACATGAGTATCAAGACAAAGTTCTCAATGCTATTCAGCAGGATCTCCTTGTAAATCTATTCTAAATTGTGTCTGATAAGCTCAAGCTCCAGATCCCTCCCACTCCCTCCCCCTCCCATCAGGCAACCACAAGTCTCTTCTCCAAATACATGATTTTCTTTTCTGAGGAGATGTTCATTTGTGCTGGATATTAGATTCCAGTTCTAAGTGATATCATATGGTATTTGCCTTTGTCTTTCTGGCTCATTTCACTCAGTATGAGATTCTCTAGTTCCATCCATGTTGCTGCAAATGGCATTATGTCATTCTTTTTTATGGCTGAGTAGTATTCCATTGTGTATATATACCACCTCTTCCGAATCCAATCATCTGTCGATGGACATTTGGGTTGTTTCCATGTCCTGGCTATTGTGAACAGTGCTGCAATGAACATGCGGGTTCATGTGTCTCTTTTAAGTAGAGTGTTGTCTGGATAGATGCCGAAGAGTGGGATTGCAGGGTCATATGGAAGTTCTATGTATAGTTTTCTAAGGTATCTCCAAACTGTTGTCCAAAGTGGCTGTACCAGTTTCCATTCCCACCAACAGTGCAGGAGTATACCCTTTTCTCCACAGCCCCTCCAGCACTTGTTATTTGTGGATTTATGAATGATGGCCATTCTGACTGGTGTGAGGTGGTATCTCATGGTAGTTTTCACTTGCATTTCACTTATAGTCAACGATGTTGAGCATTTTTTCATGTGTTTGTTGGCCATCTGTATTTCTTCTTTGGAGGAATGTCTATTCAGGTCTTTTGCCCATTTTTCCATTGATTGCTTGGCTTTTTTGCTGTTGGGTTGTATAAGTTGTTTATATGTTCTAGAGATTAATCCCTTGTCAGTTGCATCATTTGAAACTATTTTCTCCCATTCTGAATGTTGTCTTTTTGGTTTCTTTTGGGTTTCCTTTGCTGTGCAAAAGCTTTTCAGTTTGATGAGGTCCCATGGGTTTATTTTTGCTCTAATTTCTATTGCTTTGGGAGACTGACCTGAGAAAATATTCATGAAGTTGATGTCAGAGAGTGTTGTGCCTATGTTTTCTTCTAGGAGTTTGATGGTGGCCTGTCATATATGTAAGTCTTTCAGCCATTTGGAGTTTATTTTTGTGCATGGTGTGAGGGTGTGTTCTCGTTTCATTGCTTTGCATGCAGCTGTCCAGGTTTCCCAGCAATGCTTGCTGAATAGACTTTCTTTTTCCCATTTTATGTTCTTGCCTCCTTTGTCAAAGATTAATTGACCATAGATGTCAGGGTTTATTTCCAGATTCTCTATTCTGTTCCATTGGTCTGTCTGTCTGTTTTGATACCAGTACCACACTGTTTTGATGACTGTGGCTTTGTAGTATTTCTTCAAGTCTGGGAGAGTTATGCCTCCTGCTTGGTTTTTGTTTCTCAGATTGCTTTGGCGATTCTGGGTCTTTTGTTGTTCCATATAAATGTTTGGATTGTTTGTTCTAGTTCTGTGAAAAATGTCATGGGTAATTTGAAAGGGATTGCATTTAATCTGTAGATTGCTTTGGGTAGTATGGCCATGTTTACAATATTGATTTTCCCAATCCAGGATCATGGAATATCTTTCCATTTCTTTACATCTTCTTTGATTTCTTTGATTAAAGTTTTATAGTTCTCAGCATAGAGGTCCTTTACCTCCTTGGTCAGGTGTATTCCGAGGTATTTGATTTTGTGAGGAACAATTTTAAAAGGTATCGTATTTTTGCATTCCTTTTCTAATGTTTCATTGCTGGTATACAGAAATGCAACTGACTTCTGAATGTTAATCTTATATCCTGCTACTTTGCTGAATTTATGAATCAGTTCCAGCAGTTTTGGGGTTGAGTCCTTAGGGTTTTCTAAGTATAGTATAATGTCATCTGCATACAGTGACAGTTTGATCTCTTCTCTTCCTATATGGATGCCTTTGATTTCTTTTGTTTGTCTAATTGCTGTGGCCAGGACTTCCAAAACTATGTTGAAGAGCAGTGGTGAGAGTGGGCATCCCTGTCTTGTTCCAGATTTGACTGAGAAGGCTTTCAGTTTTTCCCATTGAGTATTATATTTGCTGTGGATTTATCATAAATGGCTTTGATTGTATTCAGGAATGTTCCCTCTATATCCAGTTTGGCGAGGGTCTTGATCCTGAATGGATGCTGGACTTTGTGAAATGCTTTTTCTGCATGTATTGATCATATGATTTTTGACTTTTTTTTTTGTTAATGTGGTGTATGATGCTGATTGAGTTGCGTATGTTGAACCATCCTTGTGAACCTGGGATGAACCCAACCTAGTCATGGTGTATATTTTTTTTGGTAAGTTGTTGGATTCGGTTGGCTAAGATTTTGTTGAGAATTTTTGCATCTATATTCATCAAAGATATTGGGCGATAGTTTTCTTTTTTGGTGGTATCTCTGTCTGGTTTTGGAATGAGGGTGAGGGTGGCATCATAGAATGTCTTTGGGAGTATTCCTTCTTCTTCAACCTTTTGAAAGAGTTTCAGGAGGATGGGCACCAATTCCTCTTTATATGTTTGATAGAATTCACGTGTGAAGCCATCTGGTCCTGGACTTTTATTTGTAGGGAGTGATTTTATGACCTCTTCAATTTCATTTGTAGTGATTGGTCTGTTCAGTTGGTCTGTTTCTACTTGATTCAGTTTTGGCAGGCTGCGAGATTCTAGAAAGTTGTCCATTTCTTCCAGATTGTCAAACTTGTTGCTGTATAGTTGTTCATAGTATTCTCTTATGTTTTTTTTTTGTATTTCTGCTGTATCCGTTGTGATTTCTCCTTTTTCATTTATAATTTTGGTTATTTGGGTTGTTTCTCTCCTCTTTTTAGTGAGTCTGGCCAGGGGTTTATCAATTTTGTTCACCTTTTCAAAGAACCAGCTCTTGGTTTTTTTAATTTTCTCTATTGTTTTTTGAGTCTCTATTTTGTTGATTTATTCTTTGTTCTTTATAATTTCCTTCCTTTTGCTGACATTAGGACTTTTTTGTTTTTCTTTTTCTAATTCGTTTAGGTGAAGTTTAAGTTGTCCATTTGGGATCTTTCTTCTTTTTTGAGAAAGGCCTGTATTGCTATAAATTTCCCTCTGAGCACTGCTTTTGCAGCATCCCATAGATGTTGAGAGGTTGTGTCTTCATTATCATTTGTTTCAAGGTAGTTTTTAATTTCCTTCTTGATTTCCTCATTGACCCATTGGTTTTTTAGTAGCATGTTGTTTAGTCTCCATGTAGTAGGTTTTTTCTCTTTCCTTTTCCCATGGTTGATTTCTAATTTCATGGCAATGTGGTCAGAGAAGATACTTGAGATAAATTCTATGCTCCTAAATTTATTGAGATTCGCTTGTGTTCCAATATGTGGTCGATTCTTGAGAATGTTCCATGAGCATTTGAGAAGAATGTGTATTCTGATTTTTTTTGGATGTAGTGTCCTGAAGATATCAATTAAGTCTAAGTTTTCTATTGTTTCCTTTAGGATTTCTGTTGCTTCATTGGTTTTCTGTCTAGAGGATCTGTCCATTGATATGAGGGGGGTATTAAGGTCTCCTACTATGATTGTATTCTCATCAATATCTCCCTTTATATCTGTTAATATTTGTTGTGTGTATCTGGTTGCTCCTATATTTAGGGCATATATGTTGATGATAGTCACATCCTCTCCTTGGATGAATCCCTTAATCATTAAATAGTGTCCTTCTTTGTCCTTCTTTATGTCTTTTTTTTAAAGTCTATTTTGTCTGATATGAGCATTGCAACTCCTGCTTTTCTGTCTTGTCTATTGGCGTGAAATATTATTCCCCACCCTTTCATTCTTGTAGGCAGCACATTGAAGTTTTTTGCCTTTTTATCCACTCAGCCACTCTGTGTCTTTTGATTGGGGCATTCAGTCCATTGACATTTAAGGTGATAATTGGTAGATGATTATTTATTGCCATTTTAACCTCGTGTTCAATTTGATTCTATGGTTCTCCATTCTTCCTTTCATTTTTTTTGGTTGGATGGTCTCCTGTTATTATCCGCTTGAGTGTATTTTTTTTTTTTGCAAGTGCAATATTTGCTTTTGGCTTGTGGTTGCCCTGTTTTGTAAGTATGCTAACCCCTTCCCATAATTGTGTGTTTTAACCTGATCGTCCTGTAAGTTCAAACACTTCATTACTACATTAAAATTAAGAAGATAAACATAAAAACAAACAAACAAAAAGGTTATTTACTTCCTAACATCCCTTGCCCACATTTTATGGCTTTGATGACTCTATTTTATTTTTTTCTTTTTAATTTCATTTTGTTTGAAGCATGTTCATGATTAAATCTGTATGCTGGCTTATTTGAGTGACTGCTCTCTGATTGTGGTTTCCTCAGTCCTAGTTCTTCCTCTTCTTCTTTTTCTTTCTTTTCTTTTTTCTTCCCTTTCCTTCCTTTCTTTTTGGTTTAGAGAAGCCCTTTCAATATTTCCTTTAACCTGAGTTTTGTGTTGCTGTATTCTTTAAGTTTTTGTTTGTTGGGAAAAATTTTTATTTCCCCTTCTCTTTTAAATGATATTCTTGCTGGATAGAGTATTCTAGGTTGCGTATTTTTTCCTTTGAGCA
This sequence comes from Sus scrofa, assembly GCF_054392235.1. Taxonomy (NCBI): domain Eukaryota; kingdom Metazoa; phylum Chordata; class Mammalia; order Artiodactyla; family Suidae; genus Sus; species Sus scrofa. The sequence continues at coordinate 102,021,512 of NC_139383.1, read as the reverse complement.
CTTTAAATATCTCTTGCCATTCCCTCCTGGCCTGTAGTGTTTCTGTAGAGAAATCAGCTGATAATCTTATGGGGGTTCCCTTGTAGGTAACACTCTGTTTTTCTCTCGCTGCCTTTAGGATCCTCTCTTTATCACTAACTTTTGCCATTTTTATTATGATGTGTCTTGGTGTGGGTCTGTTTGGGTTCAGTTTGTTTGGGGCCCTCTGTGCTTCTTGTATCTTGAGCTCAGTATCCTTTAAATTTTGGACGTTTCCAGCGATAATTTCTTCAAATATATTTTCCATCCCCTTATCTTTTTCTACTCCTTCTGGAATTCCTATTATGCGTAGATTGGTCTGCTTTATATTATCCCATAGGTCTCATATTGCTTTCCAGTTTTTTGATTCGGTTTTCTGTCTGTTGACCGGATTGAGTAATTTCCATTATTCTATCTTCCATATCACTGATTCGTTATTCTGCATTATTCATTCTGGTTTTTACTGCCCCTAGTTCAGTTTGCATCTCTGCAAATGAATGTTCTAGTTTTTCTTGGCTCCTGCTTATATTTTCTAGTTCCATTCTGAGGGTATCTGCATTACTGTTCATATCTTCTCTTAATTCCTTCAGTATTTTCACTATTTCTCTTTTGAACTCCAGGTCTGTCAGACTGCAGAGATCTGTTTCATTGCTGACTGTTTTAGGTGAGTTCTCCTGTTGGTCTGATTGGTGGTGGTTTCTCAGCTTCTTCATCTTGCTTGTTGTTTTCTTTCTCCTGAGGGAGTTGCACTCTCTGTGATCAGGCCGTGTTTGCCTTGTCACTGCCGTGGAATATTTCCTGAGGGCTGGCGTAGTTGTTCCATCTTTTTTGAGACAGTGTGGCTTTTCTGGAGTGTTGATGGGGCTAAAAGTGTTTCTTTGAAGCAAAGGAGGGCTTCCTGAGGGCAGAAAGGACTGGGAGGTCCACACCATGATGGTAGCAGATTTCACTTGGTCATGCAGAGCTTGCTCTGGTGTTTTTAGGCTATGGGGTTCTTGCAGGGGGTTGGTGGTGTTGGGCAGCTGTTCCTCAGGAGGGCAGCACCCCCTGGGGGCTGGAGCAGCTATCTGGGTCACTGAGAACCTAAGAGGCTCTTCCCTAGGGCAGCCCAACTCAGAAGGACAGCCTGAGAATGTAGGCGGATCTTTTCACAGTCTGGCCAATCTTGTTGCAGCTTTTCTGGGCTACAGGGGCTCTTCCAGGGGGCTGGTTGTGCTGAGCAGCTATTCCGTGGGAGTGGGGCACCCGCTGGGTGCTTGGGCGTGTAGCAGGGCCACTGGAACCCCAGGAGGCTCCTCCCCAGGGCAGCCTGACTCGGAAGGACCGTCTGAGATCTTTTCCTGACTCGGCCATGCTTGTTGCAGCTTTTCTGGGCTGCAGGGGGTCCTGCCTGCAGCTGGCAGTCCTATGCAGCTGATCCACTAGGTCTCAGCACACCCTGGGGGCTTCGGCGGGTAGCAGGTCCATTGGAAACCCAAGAGGCTCCTCCCTGGTGCATCCCGACTCAGAATAACCATCTGAGATATTTTCCCAACTTGGCCAGGCTTGTTGCAGCTTTTCTGGGCTACAGGGGGTCCTGCCTGGAGCTGGCAGTCCCATGCAGCTGATCCACTAGGGCATCCCCTGGGGGCTTGGGCGGGTAGCAGGGCCATTGGAGACCCAAGAGGCTCCTTCCCCGGGCAGCCCGACTCAGAAAAACCGTTCTAGAATTAGGCCGATCTATTCATGGCCTGGCTAGGATTGTTCTAGATTTTCTGGGCTGCAGGCCTTTTCTTGGGGGCTGGTGGTGTTTGGTGCTGCTCTGCGGAAGTGTAGCCCCTCCAAAGGGCAAGCAGGCCTGTGCAGGGAAAGCCCCTGCAGTGGTAGGCTCCAGGCAATTGTTGAGGCCAGCCCTCCTGGTTGGCAGGTGGTCCCAGGTTCAGCAAGAGCATAAGGGGTGGCTGGGGTGGGGAGAGGGGATGCACTGGGAAGCACAGCTTTCTGCTAGCTAGCGGGCCTGTTAGCTTGCTGTGGCGTGGGGGTATTCTATGGGGACCCACCCCTTCTTCTCTCCCCTCCCCAGCACGGGTTCAGACCAGGCTCTTCTCCCAGGTTCCCTCTGATGCGCTTTCCACATCCCCGCCCCTAGAGTATTGTTCCCTTCCTCTGGGACAGCTTTGTTTTCTCTGCCCCGTCAAATGGTTTCTAGACCTCCCAAGCAGTTTCTGCTCCACCCCACCCCCCAGCCCGTTCTCAGGGTCTAACCTCTGGAGCCGAGGTCTCGGTGCCCAGCCCCATGCAGGCGTCGCCCGGCCCTTTCTCAGGGACTAACCTTCGGAGGCAAGGTCTCGGTGCCCAGCCCCCACCCAGGCATCTCAATTTTTGGTGACTGTGCCCGTAGTTCAGATGGACCATTGGGTTCTTGATTGGCTTTTCCGTACTCCAACTTACTGCTACACTCTTCTCTGCATCTGGAGATTCCTCTGGTTTGTTTGATCTTTTTCCCAGTAGGTGACTTTCCAGGGTGCGGGAACACTTTCTCCTCTGCAGTTCCCTTTCAGGAGCGCCCGTCCCGCTCGGATTCACCTTCTCTTCCTCTCCTCTTTTCTCCCGTTCTGCCCAGTAATGTCATGAACTTCTTGCCATTATTGGAGTTTAGGTTCCTCTGCCAGTGATTGGTTGCTGTTCTGTGCGAGTCATTTATTCTGTAGATGTGCTTTTTTTTGATTTGTTTGTCGGAGAGGGCAAGCATGTCCCCCTACTCCTCCACCATCTTGTCCTCTCCCCTGTCCAGATGATGTTCTTATTCCCTATCTTATATTAATTTGTTCCAGATTGTGAGTATCATTGCCCATTTTTCTCTTCCATTGAGATATTTTACAACTACAATTAATTGACTGAAATCTATGAATTTTATAATGTATAAGAATAATTGAAGAATGGAATTATTTTCATTGTTACCATGTTAATTTTAGGCCAGAATTGGCACAATAAACACTACTTTAAAGAAGCACTATAAACTTTACCTGATGTGAAGTGCCAATATTTTAATAGGCTTCATAATTATCACTTAATTTATATTTGAAAACAATATTTAAATTTATGGTGCATGAGTGGTAGCTCAATTAAAAAACAAATTATTATAACATTTAAAAATCTGATAGTTACACTCCTAAATGCTTAATTTGCATAATACCAAATATTTAGACTCCATAATAAGTCCATATGTTAGCAAATACCTAAATTAATAAGGGTTCAACTATTTTTGTTTGCTTTTTTTTTGTCATATTGTTTTGTGTTCATGTAAACACAAGGATGCATTCAAAATTAAAGATGAGTGCTGTAAAAATTCTCTGCTGTTCACTTATCATAGATGAAATAATTGGGTTGTTAGCAAGATCTGTGAAGGGTGGTAAAATACCCCTGAGGGCCAATTAGCTACAGTTTAGAAACTTTATAGAATTTGCCTGCAAACAGGGTATGTGGTAGCACTTTTAAGGCTTATCCAATGATATCACTTATAAATCAACAAAGAAACATGGAAGCAGAGTTGTAGTTGGCATTTTTAATCTTAACAACCTCTCTCTTGGTGAAGTAACAGCTGCCTGGGACCCTGGCCATGGAGTTATGTCAGACAAGTTTATAGGTAAGATTTTGTTTCAGGAAGTTGAGTAATTATAGACTCTCAGGTTTAAATGGATCTTACACATCATGAAATCACCCTGCATCCTTGCCCCTCTCATAGTTAAATCCATTTTCCAGCAAACTAAACATCAGGAAATACAGACTCAAGTACAATACCACAAATTTCAAGGTAAAAATATTTTGGAATATTTTTTCTTATAGATATAAATCTAAAATAGAATAATAATAAAATTAGGTATAATTAAGTTAATAGGAATAATACAATTCACATTTGCATCCAAAATTTTTCTCATATAAGAATACAAACAAGAATTTTCCTATGATATTGGACAATTTTTAAAAACCTGTTAAAAACTGTGCCTTAATCAAATTGAAACACTATTAATTATCCATTTCTCCAATGTTGAACAGTCAATGTTGTTTCTAAATTTTCACCAGCTCTTTCTGATTGTGTTGACATATATGTAAACAGCACTTTTTCTCCTTTAAAAATTGTTCCTTTAGGGTTTATTCCTAGATAGTATATTATAGAGCCAAAGAAAAATTAAAGTGTTTTATATTTCTTCATAGTTACTTCTGAAACACTTTTCTTAATTATGTCTAACACTTACTTTTTGTAAAATATATTCTTTTTTGATCTGTTAGGCAAGCAAGCCCACCTCAGAATAAGGAATGCAATGGCGTTTCTGCACTTTTTATCCACATATGCATAATTTTCAATTTGGATAATTAAAAAATAAAGCTTTTTACTCATACATCTTTCAAAGAAAGATGTATTTTCGTAGAATGCATTATATTACATTTATGTCTCCTCTTTCCCTTTTCTTAGGAAATTATCACTCACAAATTTCTTATTCTCTTGATAGTGCATTAACCTGTAAGCAGAAAAGATGGAGGATGGATGCTATGGGAAGATGGGAAAAGAAGTCATGAGAACGCATGTAGCTGAACTATAAAGGAGTGGGACTATCATTAATGTGATGGATGGAGGCCTTGCTGCTATTTGGTAATGAAATTTCAAGCATTCAGGACATTTAATAGACATATTCTTCAGGGATTTTTATGAACACATTCATATACATATTAAGTGTCCAATAATTATTTATTGAATGACTGACCATTAGTAGGTATTTATAGTAGGTAATCAATTTTATATATGTTTTTGTTACTCTGTGTATATATGTATAGCACATTATCTCGCTATCTGATCTAGAAGACAAAATCTCTGCTCTCCACATTTAATTATTATTTTTAAAACTTTGAAAATAAGTATTTACTTTGCTTGATAGATCCTTCAGTAATGAACACTTATGCACATTTCTTTTCTTTTCCGTTTTTTTGAAATTTGTATGGCTGCACTCATAGCATATGGAAGTTCCTGGGCCAGGGACTGAATGTGAGACACAGCTGTGACCTACACCACAATGGCAGTAAAGTTTGATCATTTAACTTACAGCCCTGAGCTGGGGTATGAATCCATACCTCCTGAGAGATCTGAGCTGCTGCAGTTAGATGTTAACCTAGGTTGACACAGCAGGAACTACAGGAAGTTTTTTTTTTTTTAACAAGTCTACAGAAACTGTATATTTACTGAATATGACTATTTCAAATTGCATGTGGAAAATAATTGTGAAGAATAAAAAATATCAATTAAAAACACACTAATTATCCAGAGTAAAACATACTTAGTTTTTCCAACTGGCAATTAAATATTTTCATAAAGTGTAACAGAAACTATTAAATGTTGGGCTGCTTCCTTTCAGTGTCCATTTATGTTTCTCATAATGTAGAGAGTAATGATAAAAGATCAGGAGAATAAGAGCACTTGAATTCCCCCCAGGTTTATAGTCTGGGAAATCAGTCTTATTCTTACCCATGGAGAATGGCAATCCACTAAGCACTTACTCATCACCTAACAGGTTTTAGGCACTGGAAAATCATTCCCGTCACTATTTTATGTGAGGAAACACACTGGAATAATTATGTGTTCTAGTGGGTACCAGGGAGAGTGTGTCACTGATGACATATATAATTCTAGTAATAATCTGCTTATGATAGATATTTATTGATGGTGCATTTATTTGCACATTTAGAGCTGAGGGTTAAAATATTAATTTTCATGGCAGAGGGAATAATTCTTAAGTCTGTGGGGCAACTCTTAGTTTATAAGATACATTTGAAGATTACAATGTGTAAGCTCACAGACACAGGAAATTTTCAGAAGCATGAGACACGGAGACTACTTAGCAAAGTCACTTGGACTTGGAAGCAGGGGGAGAAACCTGATCTTATGTGGATAACATAGCATTTTATCAGTAAGTGACACATCAAAATTTACCCTGTAGGAATTTCTCTGGTGACAGGTACCATGTGTCTGAAGAGATAGAAAACTTCCTAGAGGAATTAAGAAAGAATTGGAACAATCATTGGAACAAGATTGCCAAGGACATGCTCCTCGGTTACAGCAACTACTTTAGTTCTAAGAAACTGAGGCTGCAATCCTTTCCTGATTAGAGGTGTTGTTCTTTTTTGCTTTATAGATAATTCAGAAACCAGGAAGGTGTTACTTTTTAAATGGATCTCCACATGCCTCCAAACAATGTGACTGAATTCATTCTCTTGGGACTCACACAGGATCCACACTTGAAGAAAATGCTCTTCATTGTCTTTTTGCTTATTTTCCTGGTTACCTTGCTGGCAAATCTCTTCATTGTCATTACCATCTCCCTCAGCCCCACACTTTCAGCTCCCATGTACTTCTTTCTCACTCATTTGTCCTTCATAGATGCCTCTTTCACCTCTGTCACTACCCCCAAAATTACCATTGACCTGCTGTACCAGAGGACAACCATCTCCTGGGGAGGCTGCCTGAGCCAGCTCTTTTTGGAACACTTCCTGGCAGGATCAGAGATCATTGTCCTCATTGCCATGGCTTATGACCGCTATGTGGCCATTTGCAAACCTCTGCACTATACAACCATCATGAGACCTGGGCTCTGCCATTTCCTGGTGGTAGTGGCCTGGATTGGAGGGGTAATACATGCTACTGTGCAGATTCTCTATGTGCTTGACCTGCCTTTCTGTGGTGCCAATGTCATTGACCACTTCATGTGTGATTTCTTCTCACTGTTGGAACTTGCCTGCACTGACACCTACTGGCATGGAATAGTGATATCAGCTAACACTGGGGGCATGTGCTTGCTCATCTTTTTCATGCTTCTAATCTCCTATGTAGTCATTCTGACCTCCCTGAAATCCCATGGTTCTGAAGGAAGACACAAAGCCCTCTCTACATGTGGCTCCCACTTTACAGTAGTGGTGCTCTTTTTTTTCCCTTGTATATTTACACACGTACGTCCTGTGGCCACCTATCCGGTGGACAAGTTGGTGATTTTGTTCTGTGGAACTTTCACTCCCATGTTAAATCCTATCATTTATACAGTGAGAAACACAGAGGTGAAAAATGCCATGAAGACTTTGTTGAAGAGGAGAGTAAGTGAGACTGTTCTTGATTCTTAGAAACTGATAATTTATATATAGGGAGAATTATTCTTGGGTAATTGTAAAACAAAACTAAGAAATTTTGTAGATCATTGACAGAAAAAAAGAGGCAAAACTAGTGTTTGAGTTTTTGTAGAATATTTAATAGTGGCTAGGCATTTATTAGGCATTTTGATAACTTTTAATAAACTTTGTCATTTCATTGTTCATGTTCATAACTTCAGAGTAGATGATGTAAAAGTAACTATAAAGTCCTGGTTTGATCATTGCAGAGCATGTTTTTCTTCTGAGTTTTACTGTCACGTTACTAAATACTTTATTTGGTTTACTTGCATGAAATTGTCTTCCTAAGGACCTTGGTCTCAGAAATTCTATTTTTGCTTAACATGTGGGAAAGCAAATAGGGATAAAAATTCTTAAATAGATTCATAAGGAAAATGCACAACATGACAGAATCACAGCTGATTTTTTTTTTGTACTACAAATTTACCAGAAGAAGAAGCGAGATATCCACACAAGGAGAATACAATAATGCACAATTTAAGTCTTTACCTGGAACAAAATACATCCAAAATTTTGAAATTATTCTAAATGTACTCTTTTCTTAAATGTCCTTATGCCTCACAGTCTTGAATATAAAACAAATGGTTTCATTTTCCAAACTATGACTTGAGGAGTCATTTGAAAAAGGATATGCACCTTTTATCAAATTTGAAAGAACAGGAATATGATTAGATTCCAAAGCTCTTGCTCTGTAAGTCTGATACATATATTTACATTAAGCTGACACCTTATTTACTATCAGGCATATTCACTTGGTTGATTTATCAAAGTTTGAATTTGTAGTTCCACTATTAACATGCCCATTTTAGAGAAAAGCTACTTAAAGCCTAGGATTTTACTAATTTAGTTGTCTCACATCACACACGTTTACTTCATAAAGTGTGCTTATTATAAAAAATCCTGCTTCCTTTCCAAAGTTTCGGCAACAAACTTCCAACCCAAGTCTTTAAAACTCAACCTTACTTTCTTTTAATGAATCACAGTTATCTGTGCCATGTTTATAGATAAGAACATTTTCTGCAGACTTAAAAATTCACTTTGAACTTTAAGGAGATATTGTCTATATGCTGTAGACTTGACTCATGAGTAGCAATATATTTTCGCACTGTAAGTATTTTCTTCTCCTTGAATGTTCACGTTTTATACTACTTCATTTTACAAATGACCAGCACTCTATGATATTATATATACATATATAATACCCTATAATTAATATATATATTTATAAAATCAAAAATATCTTTGTATTTCTTTCTCACTAATGAAAATATATACTAATATAGGACTTCCTAATATGGGAGTGGCTCAGTTGAACCTTTAGAAAAGGGGGGATACCTGCAAACCTCTTTCATGTATATGGAGATTACCAGGTGATTCTGCATTATTACATCACTCTTTGTTAATCCAAGTCTCTATGACTACAACTCTCCAATCATGTTGCATCTCCTAAAATCACTTTCTCCAAGTAAATGATCAACATGAGGTATTTCTTCCATAATTTGACCATACATTAACTCCAAAGAATGGTTCTGGGGAGAATGTGTTTACTAGGTTGTGCGTGGCTGTCTCCAAGGAGGCAAGAATATACAATGGAGAAAAGAGAGTCTCTAACAAGTGATGCAATTTGTCAAAAAGTTCCTTTTATGAAGTTTTTGAAGATCTTCATTTTATGAAAGGATTAATATAAAATATAGATTGTCCACAAGAACAACACTTAAAGTGGCATGTTAAACATTTGATTATAAATTAATTGACAAAAAACTGGGATAGTTCTGTGATATATAACATTTAAGGATAATAACAAGGATTATGATTGATTATATTTTATCAAGATATTCTAATTTGGAGTTCTCGTCGTGGCACAGTTGTTAATGAATCCGACTAGGAACCATGAGGTTGCAGGTTCAGTCCCTGCCCTTGCTCAGTGGGTTAACGATCCGGCGTTGCTGTGAGCTATTGTGTAGGTTGCAGACGCGGCTCGGATCCAGCGTTGCTGTGGCTCTGGCGTAGGCCAGTGGCTGCAGCTCGCATTCGACCCCTAGCCTGGAAACCTCCATATGCCGCAGGAGCGGCCCAAAGAAATAGCATAAAGACAAAAAAAAAAAAAAAAAAAAAAAGATATTCTAATTTTAGGAATCCCTTATTCATTTTGGAATATCTATAATCAACACCTTTATACACTGTAAACTACAGTCCATCTTCAGTCACTTGACAATGTTTCTCAAATAATTTAACAAGCCTAACTAGCTTGATGTTCTTCTCTGAGAGGACTTGGGGCTCCTTTGAAATGTCCCAGAAATAACTGGAGGCTAAAGAATTTTAGTTAAATTTTGGTATTTGATAAGTTTTTAAAAAACATCAAAAAGATTTGAAAACACAAAAAGATCGTATGTCCCTATGAAAAAATATTTATTCATTGAACCCAAAACACAAGATTTCAAAAAAAAAACAAAACAGATTATTTAAGGGCACAGAAACCCACACAATGTCTTATCAATGGCAGCACTTGAAGAAAACTTTCTTCCCCTAATAGGGGATAAAAATTAAATCTAGTCTTATACCAGCTTTATTTTTCAATTTTTTAAAAAACTTTTATGGCTGCACCAATGGCATCTGGAAGTTCCCAGGCCAGGGACTGAATCCAAGCTGCAGATGCAACCTGTGCTGCAGCTGTGGAAACTTAACCCACTGAATGGGGTGAGGGATTGAACCCACATCAGCACAGTGACAACATCAGGTCCTTAAACAGCTGAGCCATAATAGGAAGTCCAATGAGATGTATATTAATAGTGATTCAACATAAGGCCAGATACCATAAATCTGGCCATAAATCTTTGCAAAGGAAGTGACTGACAAGGAATTAATCTCCAAAATATACAAATATCTCATACAGCTTTATATACAAAAAATCAAACATCCCAATCAAAGAAGAAGATCTCAATAGACATTTCTCCAAAGACAGACAAATGGCCAAAATACACATAAAACATACTCAACATCATAAATTGTTAGAGAAAGGCATATCAAAACTGCAATGAGATATCACATCACATCAGTCATAATGACCATCATCAGAAAGTCTACAAATAATAAATAGGAAATGTTGTGGATTGGGAGAAAAGAGAAACCTCCTTCACTGATGGTGGGAATGTAAGTTGGTATAACCACTACAGAGAGAAGTGTGGAACCTTAAAAAACTAAATATAAAACTTTTATACAATCTAGCAATCCCAGGCCTACCCAGAAATAACCATAATTGGAAATGATATATGCATCCCACTGTTCACTGTAGCTCTATTTACAGTAGCCCAAACACAGCAGCCACCAAAATGCCCATCAGCAGAAGACTGGATAGAGAAGGTGTGGTATATATATACAATGGAATGTTACTTGGCCAAAAAAAAAAACAACCAAAATAATGCCATTTGCTACAACACGGATGGACCTAGACATTCTCATGCTAGTGAAGTAACTTAAAGAAAGGCAAATATCATATGAGATCAATTTTATGTGCTAATAATGATACAAAAGGATTTATTCAAAAAGCAGAAACAGACTTAAAGATTTCAAAAACAAAACTTATAGTTACTAAATGGAAAATGTGGGGAGGGATGGACTGGATGTTTGGGATTGGCATGTACATGTTGCTATATAGGGAATTGATTGGTTACAAGGACTACAATATAGCATGGGGAAATCTAGTCAATATTCTGTGATGGCCTACATGGAGAAAGAATCTGAAAAATAGTAAATGTGTATGTATGGTTGATTCACTTTGTTTTACACCTGAAACTAACGCAACATTGTAAATCACCTACCATCCAATAAAAATTTAAAAAAAATTAAGAGTTTTGGCCCAGGATTTAGTGCCCTAGCTTCTCATTTCCTCTTGGCATATGGCATTCTTACTGCTGGTCTTATATTTTTTCTGTGGTAAATTTGAGTACTATTGCCTATTTTTTGCTATTCCATTTGGATATTATACAATTACAATTAAATGATTGAAATAAATGCAACTCGCCATCTCTAACTATAATTGAAGAATAGAATTGTGTTCATCATTATCATGGTAATCTAATTCCAGAATTGGCATGGGAAAGAACTCCTTTGAAGAGGCACTATAAATTTAATCTTGTGTTCAATGCCATATTACAATAGGATTCAAAATTATCATTTAATGTTCATCTGAAAATAGCATTTAAAAATTATGATTTGCATAAATTCTAGATCAGGTAAAATTAATATAATACAATTAAAATCATATTTTTATATTCCTAAATGTTTAATTTGCACAATACTAAACATTGAGAGTCCATAATAAGCTCATATGTTATCAAAAGTTAAATTCACATGTATTTAAGTGAGAATCACCTTTTTTTTGTCTAGTCATAGTACTTTGTCTTCATGTAGACTCAGGGAGAGGTTCAAAATAAGTGATGAATGCAATAAAACTTCAGTTCTGCTATTCAGTTAACTTACATGACATGATTAGGTTGTGGGCAAGGTCTGCTAACAGTAATGAAATACCCCTGAGGTCCAATTAGCCACAAATAAGAAACCTCATGGAATTCACTTGAAAACAGAATATGTTGCAGTACTTTTAAGGTCTACCATAGGTACTTTTATAAATCAACAAAACACTTATAGTTTAGCTAGTTGACATTTTTACATCTTACAACTCTACTTCTTACTTAATAAACTGACAGCTGTTTGAGGGCCCGAGCCTGTAGTTATGGTGGACAAGTTAAAAGGTAAGATTTTTTTTTCCAGGAAATCATTTGATCATAGACTTTCTGATCTTACAAATCATTTCTCCTCATCTATGCCAATCTGAAATTTTACTTCCTTCTTCAGCATACAAAACACCTTGAAAGATAATACTATCAATTTAGAAGTAAAAATAGTTTGGGCTATTTTTTTCTTATTGATAAATATTTAAAATATGTAAAATGATAACAAATTTAGTTAGAATTAAATTAGAATATTTATACAATTCAAATTTTCATCAAATATTTTCTTCAGTTTATAAGTTAAGTACACTCCTATGATACTGCCTAATTTTTAAAATCATCTTGTGAAAGCTGTACATCAGAGACACACTCTTTTAATTATTCATTTTTCTGATGTTGAACATTCAATGTCATTTCTATTTTTTCATAGTTATTTTTAAAACATTTTTGTTAATTATGTCTAACACTTAATTTATGTACACACTATAATTCTCTGATCTGTTTGGGAGCCCAACTTAGAATAAGGGAGTGCAATGGAGCTGCTGTACTTTGTTTCCACATATGTATAGCATTTTCACTATGGATAATTAAAAAATAAAGTTCTTTAGCCATTTATCTTTGAAAGAAAAGACATTTTTTTTGTAGAATCAATTTTATTATATTCATTTATTATCTTCACTTTCCTTAGGAAATTTATATTCCCAAATTTCTCATTCTATTAGAAATGCAGTATCCTGTAACCAGGAATGATGGAAGATGGGCAGTATGGGAAGATGGGAGAAGGCATGAGAATGAATTTAACGGAACAATAAAGGAGTAAGAAGAAAAAATATATCATGAGTGGGTCCCCGCTGCTGTTTGTTAATGAATTTCTGGCATTAAGGGCATCTAACAGGCAGACTCTTCTGGACTTTGTGTGAACACATTCATACACATAGTAAGCGTCCAATAAATATTTGCTGAATGTGTGAACTTTGATAAGTATTTATAAAAACTAATAAATTTTATGTTTGTTTCTGTTGGTCTGTGTATATATGTATAATACATTATCTCTCTGTCTTACCTAGCAGACTATTTCTTTTCTTCCCAACATTTAATTTTGATTTTTAGAACTTATTTTTTAAAACTATAAAATGTTTTAAAATAAAACTTATTTAAACTTTAAATAAGTTTAAACTTATTTTTAAACCCTTATTTTTTGAATAAAAGAGTTCTTTTGCTTGATATACCTTGTAATAAATACTAATTCAATGGTATCTATTTTTATGCAATCGACCGAAATTGTGCTTGTACTAAAGATGACTATTTTAACTTGATGTAGAACATAAATTTGAAGAACAAAAAATACGAATTAACAAGCCCACTAATTTTCTAAAGTAAAATGAACAATTAACATAGTTTTTCCCAGTGGTAATTTAAAATTTTACCACATAAAATGTGGCAGAAACTATTAAACTGGAGGGCAACTTCCTTTCAGTGTCCATTTATATTTCTCACATTGTAGAGAGAAATGATAAACAGAGCAGGAGAACTAGAATACTTGAATTCCCCCCAAGTTTATGATCTGGGGAAGCAGTATTATTCTTGCCCATGGAGAATGGCAACTCACTAAGCATATACTCATCACCTAATAGGTTTCAGACACTGAAGACACCATGCCTGGCACTACTGCATGGGAGGAAGCATGCTCGAATAACTTATGTGTTCTGATGTGTACCAGGGATAGTGTGTCACCAATATATATATATATTTCTGGTAACACTCTGCTTGTGATAGATATTTACTGATGGTGTATTTCTTTGCACATTCAGACCTGAGAGTTCAAATGTGAATTATCAGTGAAGGAATAATTCTTAAATCTGTGGGCCAACTCTCCATTTCTAAGATACAACTGAAAATTACAATGTGTAAGTTCTCGGACACAGAGGAGGGCTCAGAAGCATGAAACACTGAAATGACCTACAAAGTCACTCGGAGTTAGAAGCAGGAGGAAAAACCTGTTCTTGTTTATTTTATTTATTTATTTATTTTTTTATTTTCCCACTGTACAGCAAGGGGGTCAGGTTATCCTTACATGTATACATTACAATTACATTTTTTCCCCCACCCTTTCTTCTGTTGCAACATGAGTATCAAGACAAAGTTCTCAATGCTATTCAGCAGGATCTCCTTGTAAATCTATTCTAAGTTGTGTCTGATAAGCCCAAGCTCCCGATACCTCCCACTCCCTCCCCCTCCCATCAGGCAGCCAAAAGTCTCTTCTCCAAGTCCATGATTTTCTTTTCTGAGGAAATGTTCATTTGTGCTGGATATTAGATTCCAGTTATAAGTGATATCATATGGTATTTGCCTTTGTCTTTCTGGCTCATTTCACTCAGTATGAGATTCTCTAGTTCCATCCATGTTGCTGCAAATGGCATCATGTCATCCTTTTTTATGGCTGAGTAGTATTCCATTGTGTATATATACAACATCTTCCGAATCCAATCATCTGTCGATGGACATTTGGATGGTTTCCATGTCCTGGCTATTGTGAATAGTGCTGCAATGAACATGCGGGTGCATGTGTCTCTTTTAAGTAGAGTTTTGTCCAGATAGATGCCCAAGAGTGGGATTGTGGGGTCATATGGAAGTTCTATGTATTTTTCACAGAACTAGAACAAACAATCCAAACATTTATATGGAACAACAAAAGACCCAGAATCGTCAAAGCAATCCTGAGAAACAAAAACCAAGCAGGAGGCATAACTCTCCCAGACTTCAATAAATACTAAAAGGCCACAGTCATCAAAACAGTGTGGTACTGGTATCAAAACAGACAGACAGACCAATGGAACAGAATAGAGAATCCGGAAATAAACCCTGACATCTATGGTCAATTAATCTTTGACAAGGTAGGCAAGAACATAAAATGGGAAAAAGAAAGTCTATTCAGCAAGCATTGCTGGGAAACCTGGACAGCTGCATGCAAAGCAATGAAACGAGAACACACCCTCACACCATGCACAAAAATAAACTCCAAATGGCTGAAAGACTTACATATATGACAGGCCACCATCAAACTCCTAGAAGAAATCATAGGCAAAACACTCTCTGACATCAACATCATGAATATTTTCTCAGGTCAGTCTCCCAAAGCAATAGCAACTAGAACAAAAATAAACCCATGGGACCTCATCAAACTGAAAAGCTTTTGCACAGCAAAGGAAACCCAAAAGAAAACAAAAAGTCAACTTACAGAATGGGAGAAAACAGTTTCAAATGGGGCAACTGACAAGGGCTTAATCTCTAGCATATATAAACAACTTATACAACCCAACAGCAAAAAAACCAATCAGTCAATGGAAAAATGGGCAAAAGACCTGAATAGACATTCCTCCAAAGAAGATATACAGATGGTCAACAAACACATGAAGAAATGCTGATCTTATTTAGATAGCATAGTGTTTATGTATCCAATGTTGCACCACAGATATTTAATGGGTGAAATGTGCTAGGTGTCTGAAGAGATGTAATTTGTGGAGAAAGTAAGGAAGAATTGAAACAAAGACTGGGGCAGGTCTGCCAAGGACATGCTCCTCACTGAGTGTGATGACTCTAGTTTTAAGAAAGTGAGACCATAACACTTTCCTGTTGAAGACATGTCATTTTTTATTTTTTGTAGATATTCAGGACCCAGGAGTGTGTTCCTTCTTAAGTGGATTTCCACATGAGTCCCAACAATGTGACTGAATTTGTTCTCTTGGGACTCAGACAAGTTCCACACTTGTGGAATATACCCTTCATGGTCTTTTTGTCCATTTTCCTGGTTGCCTTGTTGGCCAATCTGTTCATTGTCATTACCATCTCCCTCAGCCCCACACTTTTGACTCCTATGTACTTTTTTCTCACTCACCTGTCCTTCATAGTTGCCTCCTTCACCTCTGTCTCTACCCCCAAAATTACCATTGACCTGCTGTACCAGAGGACAACCATCTCCTGGGGTGTCTGCATGATTCAACCCTCTTTAGAACACTTCCTGGCAGGATCAGAGATCATTGTCCTCATTGCCATGGCTTATGACCTCTATGTGGCCATTTGCAAGCCTCTGCACTGCGTGACTATCATGAGACATGGGCTCTGTCAGTTCCTAGTTGTGGTGGCCTGGATTGGAGGGATAATACACACTACTGTGCAAATTCACTTGGTGCTTGAATTGCCCTTCTGTGGTCCCAATGTCATTGACCACTTCATGTGTGATTTCTTCTCACTGTTGGAAGTTGCCTGCACTGACACCTCCTGGCATGGAATAGTGATATCAGCTAACACTGGGGGCATGTGCTTGCTCATTTTTTTCATGCTACTCACCTTCTACATAGTCATTCTGAGCTCACCAAAATCCCTTGGCTCTGAAGGAAGATGCAAAGCCCTCTCTACATGTGTCTCCCACTTTACAGTAGTGGTACTCATTTATGTCCCTTGTATATTCATCTGCATATGTCCTGTGGCCACCTATCCGGTGGACAAGTTGGTGAGTTTGTTCTGTGCAACTTTCACTCCCATGTTAAATCCTATCATTTATACAGTGAGAAACACAGAGTTGAAAAATGCCATGAAGTGTTTGTTGAAGAGGAGAGTAACTTGGGTTGCGCATGATGCCTAGAAATTAATAATTCATGTACATAGGGAGGTTTATATCTGTTGTAAATTGTGAAAGGAAACTAAGAAATCTTGCAGATCAGTGACAGAAATAAAGGCCAAAACTAATATTTGTTGATTATTTAACAGTGGCTAAGTATTTATTAGTCATCTTGATAACATTTAATATTCTTCGCAAGGCTTCAATATTCACGTTCATAACTTCAGAATAGACAATGGAAAAACAATTATATAACCCTCTTTTTATGAATATAGAGTATGTTTTACTCCAGATTCTTATACTACTTTACTAAATTCTTCACTGGTGTTACTTGGATGAAATTGGCTTTTCCACCCTGGTCTCAGAGCTTCTTCAATTTTTCTTAAACCTGTATTAAAGCAAAGAAAGGATAGAAATTCTTAGTAGATGCATAGAAAAGGGGCAGTTGCAAGAAAGAATTACAGCAGGGATTTCTTGTTTTTGTTTTTTTTTGTAATATGAATTTACCAAAAGCAAGGAGAGAGTCACTTATAAAAAGGGAAAAGATTAATTTGCAATCTATTTCTTTACTTGGCACAAAGATAATTAGAAATTACTCTGAATTTGCTCTATTTTCTTAAAATCCTATGGCCAATAGTTTTGAATATAAAAGAAATGTTTTCATTTTCCATACCATGAATTGAGTCCTTTGAAACAATTTTAAGAATCTTTTATCAAATTTGAATGAATATGATTAGTTTCCAAAGCTATGGTTCTGTAATTGTGATACATATATATACCATAAATTGATGCTTTATCAACTACCAGGTATATTCACTTCACTGATTTACCCATGTAAAAACTGGTGTTTCCATTATTAGCATCCCCACTTCACCTAAAAGCAAATTAAATCCAAAAGAGTTTCACTACGTTACTTGCCTCTTACATCATGCATGCTTCATCCATAAAGTGTGCTAGGAAATATTACACTGGAAGGTGGTTTCCTTTCAAAGTTTCAGCTACAACTTCCAACCCAAGTCTTTAAAACTTGAACATACTTTCTTACTAATGAAATATGATTATCTGTGGTATGTTTAAGTCTACAGACAAAATTATCTGCAATCTTAATAATTAATGCACTTTGAATTTCAAGGAGATATCATCCATATATTGTAGAATTGTCTCACATGTAGCAATATAGTTCATCACTCTATTTTCCTCTCTTTGAAAGTTCAAGTTATGCCACTTCACTTTTAAAAAAGAGCAACACTAGTATGGTAACTTTTTTTTGGTAAAAGTAAAAATCCCCTTCAGATTTCATTATCATAAGTGAAAATATGCACTAACATAGAACTTCAAAAAATCAAAATGGCTAAGGTGAACCTTCTGCAAGTAAGAGATACTTGCAATGTGCCTCTACATATGTGGAGAATAACAGGTGATTCTACATTATTACATCTTGTTAATCCAAGCCTCTCTGACTACAGCATTCTAACTAATTTTACTTTTCAGAAAATCCAAGTCCGCATTCAACCCGAACTATTTCTTCCACAAATTGACCATACATTAATGCCCCAGAACTGTACTGGGGAGAAAATGTTTACTAAGATGTGCTTGGCTGTCTCCAAGGAGGCAAGAATATACAACAGAGAAAAGAGAGTCTCTTCAACAAGTGGTGCTAGTATTGACCAAAAAAAAAAAAAACCTTAAAATTTAAGAATTATATTTTATTTGCTGGATGTTCTGAAGACTTGGGCATGGGCTGGATCATCTCAGATAATGCAGAGAAACTGCTATGAAGATGCAAAGGGAGGAGCCAGGATATATGAGCATGTCGTCAGAACATCAAGATTACTTTTAATAAAAGAAAACCTCATACCTCAAGTGAAGGAACTTAAAGCTTTTCCATGCATGGGAAGATGCAGGGTCTGGGCTCACTGCAATCATTCCTTGGATAGGCACCTCAGCTCTCTGGGTCTGTGTCCTGTGCTTTCTCAGCCTGAATCTCCTCAGGGTGCCCATCCTGGATTTTTGGAGCAGGTTACTGGTAAATGGCTGGTAGTTTTTTTCCCATCCTGTGTTCCCTTTAGGGCTTACCATGAAGGTGACAGTAGCGTGGTGTCTTGATGGCTGCCACACCCTTTGTTTACTCACATGGCAGGCAATATTTTAGTTCACTGTCCATATCTTTGGTCCAAAAGTCAACCAATATCTGGAAGATGTTTCATGAACAATTTATGTCCTATGACACTAGGAAATTCATCCCCAATCAGGTGAAATAAATACCATTGATGTGCCACTCCTGGTGATAATTTGTGTATTATGCCCTGTTGAGAATTTAAAATTCTCTGGGTCCTCATCTTACGAGTCTAATATAATCCAGGAAATATTTTACCTTCTTCCTCCTTCTCATATCAAGAATCACACTATTGTAATTATTCTCTAGATGTCATAAATATGATCTATTTCCTCAAGATATTTAGCTATGCTCATTTTTATTGGCGTCTTGGATACATATTGGTTTAGGTAAGAGAAAAAAACTTATAAAATAGACAGGATATAAGTCGTACAGTTAGTATCATTGACAGAGTCATAGCACAGCAAGGAGACACAAAACAAAACACTTTGTAAGCCAATAAAATTAAATTAATGATTAATGTAATGAGTGTTGAGTTATAATCTGGTTGCGATAAGCCATAAAATTTGCAGTAGACCTAGCTGGAAAAGCCACATTATGGACAGAACAGATAGAAAGAATAAGATGGTCCATCTTTGTTCACATAGGTATATTTATCAACTTATTGTAGGTCATAGCACAAACAGAAACTTTTTTCTGGAAAACAAAGATCCAAGGCCAGTCTATTAACCCCAAAATTTCATAAAGTTATAAATGGTATCTATGAGTTCCTTCAGTACCACATGATGAATTAATGTTGAACTGGATGACGTCTTCAGGTTTTCCATTAGAGTTTTGCCATTTGTTACTCGGTTTGGTGACATTATCTAAATAAAGGCCACCAGAGCAATGTAATTGGCAGGAAAGTGGGATATTTATGTGGTAATTTATGATATTTTAAGAAAGTAACAAGGATTATGACTGAAAACGTTATATTAGAGCATGTTAAATTTTATGAATTTCATATACAGTTTGGACAATATATAATAAACACATTTATCTAAATGTTATTACCAAAAGCTTATCTCCAATCACTTGAAAATATTTCTCAAGTAGTTTAACATACCAAAGAAGCTTAATTAGTTTAAAGTTCCTCTCTGAGATGTCTCAGTTATCCTTTGAAGGATCCCAGGTTTAGCTGGGGCTTTAAAGAACTTAAGTTAGCTTTTGATATTTGAGAAATTTTTTCAAAAACTGAAAGTTTTTTAAAAAAACAAGATCACATGTCACTGTGAAGCAATATTTATTGAACCAAAATCACAAGATTTAAATTAAAAAGCAAATACAGATCACTCAAGGGCCCTGAAACCCACATAATGTCTATCAATAGTAGTGCTTGAAGAAAACTTTGCTCTCTTAATAAAGGAAAAAAAATAAATCTAGTATTGTACTAGCTTCCTTTTTATTTTTTTTAATTTATGGCCACACCCAGGGCATATGGAAGTTCCCAGATAAGGGATTGAATCCAAGGCACATCTGCAACCTACACTGCAGCTGTGGACATTTAATCCACTAAATGAGGTCAGGGATTGAAGACACATCCTCACAGAGACACTATCAGGTCCTTAACCAGCTGAGCCACAATGAGACATCCAATGAGGTATATATTAATAGTGATTCAAACCAAGAGAACACAAGAGGCTTCCCCATAAAGAGAATATTGAAGATACCACTAAATGAGACCCTGAAAGTTTTTCAAGTTTACTCCCCAAAATAGTGTGGCAGAGGTCAAGGTTTCAAATAAACACACACACACACACACACACACACACACACACACACACACACAGGCAATTATAAGAAGATAGGCAGAATATTCAGATCTCAAAGACCAAGGAAGGGAAACGTTAAGTTCCCCCATGAGGCATTAGTTTGAGGTAAGAAGCCTCTAAAAATATTTTTATAAGTGTTTTTGCTTAACTGTATACTACCACCCAAACAAATAAAATCAGCCTATTTTGGCTATTTAGGCCTGAGATGTCTTTTAGTATAATTTAGGAACTCTCAAGAGTGAGCTCTGTTAAGTATGGTACATTGATGGAGCTAGAGTGAAAACTGTAGGTTGGCTTTAAAGAGTTCAGATCAGCCTCCTCCCCAAACTCTCAGCTCAGACTGTTTAGTTTCTTTAGCACATTTCAGGCTCAACTAATATCTTTCAATCAGGGGCATTTTTCCCCAGTTTTATTATTATTATTATTACACCAGGTGCCCATGATAAGTTTAATAAGGGGAATTACTCCCCAATATCTTTCAACCAGCGATCCAGGATCAAGGTGTCTGTTAGGTACTGCCATATAAAAATCAAGCTCATCAACAAATGCTAGGAAAGTCCAAAAACCAGGAGAAAATTGGCCAAAATATCTTGGACTCTCCAAGAATGTGGATGGGCAAAAGAGGTCTCTGCTTGTACAAAGGATCCAGACTCTCACATAATTCATGCATACTAGGGAAGTCTGCCATGAGGCCCTTTGTTATTGGTCACCCAAACTGACAACTGAAAAAAAAAAGCACCCATAAAAGTTGAGAGTATATTTTATCTGGTGAACAAAACAGGACTTAAGCCTTGGACACAGTATTTCAATTTCAGATAATTCTGAGTCAATACTCTGAGGAGGCAAGAGGGGTGTGCAGGCAGAATATAAAGGAGTTTTTGCAAAAAAAAACCCACCAGCTAGTTGGAACCAAAAGATTATTGTTAATTAAAGAAAACTCAGTATCTCAAGTTAAGGAATTAATCCCTTTTCCATAGATGGGAAGATACAACATCTCAGCTCATTTTCATCATTTATTATGGATTCACCTCAGCTCCCTAGGGACAGTATGCTATGTTCTCTCATCCTGTGTCTCCTCAGGGTGCACTGTTGGGGCTGGCTGTACTGTTGGGCATTGTTTACATCTTGAGTTTTACTCAAAGGTCACTGTCCAGGTATCTGTAATGTAATGCTTGATAGCTTTCACATCCTTTGTTTACTGATATGGCAGGTGATATTTCTTATTCACCAGTCTAAGGGAAAATGAAATGGACCACTCTTAAAGTTGTTCAATCAGGGATGCATAATAAATTTACAAATACCTAAAAAAACTGGCTTTGTCTGCAATGGTCAGGGAAATCAATTAAACTTTTAATAGATGGTTCTCCATGTGGTCATGGCCTCTGACTGCTATGTGGCCACCTGATGACTTCTGCACTATGTGACCATGATGAACCAACACACAAGCTGGCTCCTGGTGTAAGTGGTTTTTTGTTGATTGATTGGACAGATCCTTGTCATTTTCTGGATCCCATTCTGTGGTTCAGACGTCATGGATCACTTCATGTGTGAGTTTTTCCCCTGAATCGCCTGCATTGACTCTTTCCTTGATGGTCTTGGTTCCTGAAATGGTGCAGTAGTCCCTGTGATCACTGTTGTAATGTTGTTGGTATCCAGTATGTTCATCCAGAGGACTCAGTTCTTCAGGGAGGAAGAAATCCTGTCTGACAGTAGCTCCATCGTTACAGTTTTGCCGTGTTCTTTGTGCCTGTATTTTTATGATTCTGTGACTGGTAGCTACTTTTTCCCATGGAGAAATCCATAGCGTATTCACTATTATTGTTACTCCCATCTCAAATGCTGTTCCTTACACAGTAAAAATATAGCAATCACAAAGGCAACTAAAATGATATTAAACAGGTATGCAAATTCAGATAATGCATGACCCAAAATGAACATTTTTTCTATCATAATCTTTACATTTTCATATTTTATAACTCTAAATTTCTTTCCATACCTCTCATTTGACACTAAAAGCACCTACAAGATGTTATGATTACCCCATTCCACACCTAAAGAACAATGAAATTCAAAGAACTTAAATAATCCACCCATGATCAGAAACAGAGCTAGTATTCAGAGCTCCATTCTTCTAAAGCCAATTTTGATTTTCTTTCAATAGTTTCAGTGATGTCAGAGAAAATGCCATTCCCTCAGAACATCTCTTATTTTGTAGTAGTGTAAAATTTTCCTTTCACGAAGTTCCTATTGTGGGTCAACACATTATGCATGGTTCTAGGATCCAGAGGTTGTGAGTTCCATGCATGGCTTTGCTCAGTGGGTTAGGGATCCAGTGTTGCCATGAATGGTATGTAGGTCCAGACCCAGCTCAGATCCTTCCTTGCTGTTGCTGTGGCATAGGCTGTTAGCTCTAGCTCCAACTTGACCTCTAGCCTGGGAACTTCCACATGCCACACATGGGGTCCTAAAAGGAAAAAAAAAAACCAAAAATGTTTTTTTCATTATGTAGTTATACACTATGCCTATAGAAAAAAATCAGTGTGTTCTCAGAAAGCTGTATGGTCTACTGGTACCTAGGATGCTATGAGATATGAAATAGAAAGAAGATACTTACCAGTACTCACTTGACACATAACTGATACAACTATTCAAGGTTTATTGGAGTTCTTATTCTCTTTGGAAGAGTTGTCAGTGATTAAAAAATTTATTGGCAAACTATTTAAAGTGATGTGAAAATTATGAAATGTTCTGAAATGGTTATAAAAAATGCTATAAAATTAAAATTTTGTGGTATTAATTTACAGAAATTAATGGAGTATCAGAAAGTTTAATTAGATCATAGGGCCTATAAGTCATCATTGAGCCTAAACACTCTTCTTCCACATCCTCTTATCTTTTTTACATAGAATGTTTGGGTGCATGTGTTTTATTATATTTGGTATACAGAGGTATTTTTGATTATATGCCATAGGCAGTGATAATTTTTAGATTAACGGTTATTGCTTGCAATTAACTGCTTGTTCTTTTCCAAAGCACACAGTAAAATATATCTGTAAAATAATTTCACTATTAGATATTTGGCTTTCCACTTAGTTCCTTGAATCTGGAATCCTCTTTGAAAACTGACTAGATGAGTTATAAGGAATATGTATATTAAAAAAAAAAAAGCAGGAATCATTACTCCACAGTTGACCAAAGAAAGGATTTCTCAACTAAACAAATACCTAACTTATAAGACTTTGTTGTGAATTAATTGTGGCTCTTTTCATAAATGAAGTCTTCTTCTAAAATAAAAATAAATACAAATGTGCATATATGTCCTAGATGTATTTACAGCTTCGTCTTTTGACAGAAAAATCTAACTCCCATTTAATGGTTATCATATGCTGTATTGAAGAAATCAGTGAACCATGGATATAGTGATATTTAGCAAGTATACTGTAGTTATGAAAACATGATGGAGAAAAAGAACACTAACTTCATAATAAGAAGACATGAATTTTCTTTTACACTATGCCATCATCTTCTATATTAACCTTAAACAACTAGCCCCATTTCTACAAGTAATTTATTTAGGTAAATTGGAAGGTTTTTCTAAGTTCTGCAATTCTGCCCAAGCCAATGTGTTAATTGCCATAAATATCATCCTATATGCTTTTTCTTCAATTATAAGTAAAATTAGAAGAGTTCTGAGACCAATTCCACCTCTCATTTCTGGTAAGCAACTTAGAGAATGTCCTTATGGGATGAAAGACTTTTGCAATGGATTAATACCATGGGAGCTCTGCTCCTGAGTGCTTTGTTATTTTGAGACTGTTTCTCTACCCATTAAAATACATGAAATTGCCCATAAGAACAATGTAGCAGGTACCTGGTTTTTGTTAATTGGTCTCTGAATCTACCAAATATCATACCATACCTCAATTAGTTTCTGATCAATTGTGCTAAGATCCATATACAATTCCTCCTGCTTTCATTCTGGTTTACCCTTCAAGTTTGAGATCCTGTGTTGCTGTCCTTTTAAGGTTTTAAACCATGCCATTCTTGCATTTATACTCTGGAAACAGCTTTTTCAGGTATTACTCCAGGAACTTCTCTTGTGAAAATTGTCTTCATGGGCAAATGTCACTGATTTAGATCTAAACTTTACGCATTTTCCATTTCCTGCTACCATAGGTCTTAAGGCTAGACTAGATGGATGTAAGCTTTCTAAAACAACCTCTATATCCATCACTGTAGCTATTTAAGTAGATACTGGATCACCACTTAATGAATGGATATCAATCTCTCATGAGGTTGGGAATGATGACTTTTTCAATACATTCTAAGTCTCTGAACAGTGGCTTTCATTCCAGAGTTAGAGGCAAGTTCAAGATATTTCCAGGATGACACTAAATTAAATCTACATTCCTTATAATTTATTAGATAATCTCAAATGCTCATTCAAGCTGTCTTTGCTGTCTACCATCACAAATACTATTTTGGCACTAAAATATTGGAGTGTTTAATCAGAGTAGGTTGAGTCCTGTGGCTTCAGCTTTCTTAACCTATTTTCCTTCATGACACATGCTGCTCACAGTGACTACATTCTCTGGAGCCCATCCAGAGTTGTGTAAATTTTTTTTATTAGGGCAAGCATATTGGAATATGGTGAGTGAGTGAAATTCCTGAGTTTAACTGAATTATATTTATTTATAAAATAATTTCAAGTACTGATATATATTTCATTAATATACAATTGCTTTAGGCCTTACAACTGGTGGACTATGAGAGTATCATGACACTTTAGTGTAAACCAGCAATTTGAAGATAAGATACCTGGCCCACGATTCAGTGACCTAACTTTTTACTTCCCCTTTGAAAATGGTGCTCTTATCCCCTGTGTTGTATTTTCTACTTATAAATTGTGAATGTTATTGCCTAATTTTATCTCTTCTATAGCTATACTTTGAGATTAAATTTAAATGATGAATAAAGGCATTTTACCATTTTTGAAAATCATTTAAAAAAGGAATTATTTCCATCATTATCTTGTTCATCCAATTCCAGAATTGGCACAGGAAACATCTTCTTTGAAGATGTACTGTAATTTTACTTGGTGTGAAGTGCCAGTATTATAGTAGGGTTTAGAATGATCACCTACAGTACATCAGAAAATGATATTTAAATATTATGATGAGTGTGACTGATAGATCACCTATAAATAAAATATTTGAATTCCTTTTGTGGCTCAGAGGGTTAAGAACCCAAAATATTGTCTGTGAGGATGCAGTTTTGACTCTTGGTCTTGCTTAGTGGGTTAAGGATCTGGTGTTGCTACAAGCTGTGGCGTAGATAGCCACTATGTGGCTCAGATGTGCCATTGCTATGGCTGTGGCATAGACCAGCAGCTGCAGCTTGATTTTACCCTTGGCTCGGGAACTTCTATATGCCATGGTTGAGGCTGTAAAAAGCAAGTAAATTATAAAGAAAACAAATTTAAATCAGATAGCTACCTGTTTTTTTTTTTTTATACAGCAGTCAATATTCAGACTCCATATTATGCTCATTTGTTAACAAGATTTCAGATGTGATCCACTTGCTGTTTTTTTTTTTTTTTTTTTTCCTCATCGTAGTATTTGGTCCTCATGAAGACCTAAGGGAAATTTCTAAATTAAAGTGAAAAAAATAAAATTCTCCTCTGTTTTTCAGTTATGTGAAATAATTGGTGTGTTGGCATGATCTGCTAATGGTGGTGAAATAGCCCTAATGTCTAATTAGCCACAGTTTAGAATCTTCACAGCATTTGCCTATAATTAGAATATGTGGTAGCACTTTTAAGGCTCAAACAAAAGGCCTTATGCAAACGTACTATTTATAAATATAGCTGAGCTAGTTGGCATGTTTAATCTTACAACTTCTTTCTTGGTGAACCAACAGCTGCTGGGGGTCCTTATTATAGCTGAGCTAGTTGACATATTTAATCTTACAACTTATTTCTTGGTGAACCAACAGCTGCTGGGGGTCCTTTCCATGAAGCTGTGTCAGACAAATTCATAGGTGAGTTTTTTTTTTTTTCCCTGGAACTCATACAATCATAGACTCCCAGGTTTAAATTGATCATAAAAATTTATATAATCACTTCTCACCCTCAAACATACATTCATATACATCGAGTCCAATAAATATTCATAGAATGAGTGAACTTGTAGTAGGTATTTATAGTCAGTAAAAAGTTTTATATGTGTTTGCGTATATGTGTCTATATGCATATTGCATTATCTATCTTACCTAGTAGACTATTTCTTTTTGCTTTTCATATTAAATTTCTATTTTTAGAGTTTTAAAAATAGAAGGATTCCTCTGCTTAATAAGTTCTTGCATGTTGAACATGTATGCAATGTTTTTTTTTTTTTTATCCAAATCTGTGGAAGCAATAAGTTTATGGATTATGACTGTGTTAAGTTATGCACAGAATTTTAAAGAATAAATATATTGAATAATAAATATTCTAATATCTTAAAAGTAAAAAGACCCAATATCACTCTCTTACCCAGAGGCAATTAGTATTTTCACACTTATCCTATGAATTAGTCAGAAAAACCTGGAATGCCACTTGGTTTTCAAATGTTTATTTCTGTTTTTCAAAGCGAGTAATGCTAAACAGCATAGGAGGATGAAAACACTTGAAAATCATGCATATGCTCGCCCATAAAGAATGGCAATTCATAAGCATTTACTTAACATGTAGCAGGTTTCAGACACTGTAGACATTATTCCAGGCACTATGGTGAGAAAACAGCTAAATAGCATATGTATGTTTTTTTTCTATTTTCTTTTTTTTTCTTTTTTTTTTTTTTGTTATTCCCCCAATGCAATTTTTTGTCTATTGTACATCATGGTGACCCAGTTACACATACATGTACACATTCTATTTTCTCACATTATCATGCTCCATCATAAGTGATTGGACATAGTTCCCAGAGCCACACAGCAGGAGCTCACTGCTAATCCATTCCAAAGGCAACAGTTTGCATCTATTGTTTTGGTAGTAACCAGGGAGGGTGTCACCAACAATACATGTATTTCCCCAAACCGGCTTGTTTATGGCAGATATTTACTGACAGGGTCTTTCTTTCCACATTTTATTTTTTATTTTATTTTATTTATTTATTTATTTATTTTAGGGCTGTACTTGTGGCATGTGGAGGTTCCCAGACTAGGGGTCAAATCAGAGCTGTAGCCACTGGCCAACACCACAGCCAAAGCCATGCCAAATCTGAGCTGCACCTGTGACCTATACCACAGCTCATGACAATGCAGCATCCTTAACACACTGAGCAAGGCCAGGGATCAAACCTGCATCCTCATGGATACTAGTCAGATTCATCTCCACCAAGCCACAATGGAAACTCCCTCTTTCCATATTTGAGAGCTGAGGGTTCAGTTGTGAATTCTCATGGAAGAGAGAGTAACTCTTACCTGTATAAGTGACCTCTCAGCTCACAAGATACATCTGAGAATTACAATGTGTAAGTTCACAAACCCAGAGGAGGGTTCAGACCCATGGGACACTGAGATGACTTATAAAGTCACTTGGAGTTGGAACCAAGAGGAAAATCCAGATCTCACACAGATGACACAGTGGTTTCTCAGTAAATTACACACCCAGTTTTGCCCTATAGCTTTTTCACAAGTGACAGGTGCTAGGTGTCTGAAGAGATGTAAATCATCATGGAGAATGTAAGAGAGAATGGAAACAAGGACTTAGGCAAGACTGCCAAGAACATGCTCCTCAATAACAGTGACCATTTTATTTATAAAAATTGAGACTGTAATTCTTTTCTCATTAATAGTTATCATTCTTTATTCTATTGCACTCAGTTCAGGCCTCAAGTTGTTCCTTGGCTGAATGGATCTTCCCATGTCTCCCAACAATGTGACTGAATTTGTTCTCTTGGGATTCACACAGAATCCACACTTGTGGAAAGTGTTCTTCATGGTCTTTTTGTGCATTTTTCTATTTACACTGTTGGCCAATCTGTTCATTGCTATTACCATCTCCCTAAGCCCCCCACTTTTGACTCCTTTGTCACTTACTTGGCCTTCATAGATGCCATAGATGTCACCACCCCCAAAATGATTTTGACCTGCTGGTATCAGAGGACAACCATCTCCCGGGGTGGCTGCCTGACTCAGCTGTTTTTAGAACACTTCCTGGCAGGATCAGAGATCATCATCCTCATTGCCATGGCTTATGACCACTATGTGGCCATCTGCAAACCTCTTCACTACACAACCATCATGTGACATGGGCTGTGCCAGCTCCTGGTTGTGGTGGCATGGATTGGGGGGATCCTGCACTCCACTGTGCAGGTTCTTTTCACACATGAGTTGACCTTCTGTGGCCCCAGTGTCATTGACCACTTCATGTGTGATTTCTTCGCACTGTTGGAACTTGCCTGCAGTGAAACCTACACACTTGGAATTGTGGTGGCTACTAACAGTGGGGGCAGGTGCTTGCTCATTTTTTTCATGCTGCTCATTTCCTACATTGTCATTCTGAGCTCTCTGAAATCCCTTGGCTCTGAAGGAAGATACAAAGACATTTCTACATGTGGCTCCCACTTTACAGTAGTGGTACTCTTCTTTGTCCCATGTATCTTCACCTACATGCATCCTGTGGCTACTTACCCTGCGGACAAGTTGGTAACTATGTTCTTTGCAATCCTCACTCCCATGTTAAGCCCTCTCATTTATACAGTGAGGAACACAGAGGTGAAAACAGCCATGAGGATTTTGTTGGAGAGGAGAGTAACTCAGGCCACTCATGATGCCTAGAGGTGAGGATTTCTAGATTATACTTGTAAATTGTGAAAGTTTAGCAATTTTGCTGCTCATTGATTGGAAAAATGACTAGAACTTAACATTTGTTGAATCTCAAATAATAATGGCTAGTTATTTATTAGGTACTTTGACAGCTTTTAACCTACTTTACTAAGGCTTCAATATTCACATTCATAGCTTCAGAATAGACAATGGAAATAACTTCTTTAACCCCCTAGTTCAATGATTGTAGAATATGCTTTTCTCAACTGTCTTACTCCTTCCTTACCAAATTCTTTGTATATGTTACTTGAATGAAATTGGCTTTACTCTAGACCTTCATATGAGCATTCTTGAATTGCTTAACTTGTTGTAAACCAGATAATGGGTAAAAATTCTTTGATAGGTACCCAAGGAAGGGAAGGAACAGTTGGGGAGTGAAAGTATCACCGCTGATTTTGATTTTTTTTTATTTTTTGCTGCACTGTGAATTTACCAAATGTGAAAAGGGAGACATTCACAAAATAAGGAAAAGAATAATTCATAATCTAGTTACTTTCATGGCTCAAAAATTAAGCCAGACATTTTGATATTCTTTTTTCTTAAAGCTAGATTTAGTTGATTAAAAATGCTATTCTTTATTATATTCTGTACTTATGATTTTAGAATGTTAAAAATATCCTTTCTTTTGTGAGAAAATAGTGAGAATACATGATGGTTGGTGTTTTATGAATTTTATTTCTTAATGAAAACTTATTGTCAAAGTTGTTCATATATGTGAAATTGCAGACTCTGGAAAGCACCTCCCTGCATTATCTGCCTCCTGTTAGGAATTCTAGGAGACCTGTGATGATTGCATGCTTCCTCCGCATGATATGGCTCCTGGAATGAGGGGAAGAAGAGATAGAGAATGACTAAAGTTTATTTTATTTGTTATTTTATTTTATTATTGAAGTATAGTTGATTTACAATGTCGTGCTGTAATTTGCTCTGGTTACTTCAATAGCCTTATGGCACACTTTTTTTTTTCTTGAATATAAAGAAAATGTTTTCTTTCTCCATACTAATACCGTTAGAAACAAGAAGGGTAACAATATCTCATCAAATTTCAACCGAAAGGTATATGGTCAGGTTCCAAATCTATTACTCAGTTGTTCTTGGTCTGATACATACATTTACATAAAACCAATCCCTTACCATCTATCAAGCATTGTTCCTTCAATTGATTTACTCAAATACTAAACTGGTATTTTCATTTTTGTTATCTTTTTTTTTTCTTCAGAAAAACAAACTGAAACCAAGAGAGGTTTACTAATTAACTTGCCTTGCATCATATGTGCTTACTCCATGATATGTGTGAGAAAAACTAAAATGAAACTTCCTTTCAAAATTTCAGCTACAAACTTCAAACTCAGGTCAATAAAACACAGTCTTTTTTTCAAAGGAAACATAGTTTCCTGCTTTATGTTTAGGTCTAGAGATAAGAAAATTAACTGCTATCTTAAAGATTCACTTTACCCTACTAGAAGACGGTTTTAAATTTGTTGTATCTTTGTTTCACATGAAGCATTACATTTTTGCACTACAATTTTTTTCCTCTCTTTGAATGTCTGAATTATGCCACCTTTTACAAAAGACTAACATTAGTATGGATATATATATATATATATATATATATATATATATTTATGTATAATATATATATATATATATATATTTATGTATAATACATATATATATATATGCAAAAATCCCTTGAATTTCTTTCTATTAGAGAAAACAAGTACTGACATTGGTCTTAAAGGCAAAGTGGATGACGTGAACTTTTGGAAACTGGGGGATACTTGTGATGCTCCTGTATACATGTGGAAAATATCAAATCATTCTACATTATTTACATCTTATTTTTTATAAATCAAATCTTCTCTGACAGCAATACTCCAACTCATTACTTCTCACAAATATCCCATTCTCAAACTCACTGTACATCTGGGGCTATTTCTTCTATAAACAGTGGAGCATACAGTAATTTTCAAGCATGGTACTGGGGTGACTCTGTTTACTAAGTTATGCATGGCTGTCTTCACTTCATAAGAAACAGAACTTGTTCACACAAAGTCAAGTCATGGAAGATGACATAATCCATACTTCATCTATTAAAATGATTAAGTTTGCAACTGTTCACGAAAATGAAACATTTCAACAGAATCTAGACTGAATGATATATGGTTCATTTTGTTTTATGACTGTTAGATAGGAGATTAGAGTAATTCAGGGGTAACAATAAGAAAAATATTGAGCAAATGGCATTGCTACTTAAGACCAAATGAAGGATTTAGAGGGCACTTGTTACCAATAAGTAATTAGGGGCTACCAAGGGCTCAGTGGAGGGGTAAGAGAAGTAACAAGGCAGAAATTATAAATTTTCAATAGCAAACTTAAAAAGCATATGGATTGAAGCATGTTTTTTTGGTTTGTGAGAAAAATTAAAGATTATTAAGATGTTCCTTTGCACTCATCATTAAGAATATCTCCTAAGGACAAATTGCCATCTGATTATTTCTGATTCTTATGAAATAAAAAAAAAACATATAAAGGAATAAGCATATTTCTACTAAAATTAATGAGATAGATAATGTTTGAATGTTGTGTAAGGATGCATTAGTTTAATATGAAATTTTAGTGAAAATATTAGTCATTAGGTGAGAGGAATAAACTAACTATGGTTGAAGGTCAACTAAGAGGCATACATTTTGGTAGCTTCTTTACATACATTAACTCTTTTAATGTAGCAACATATACTAGTAAAGAGATTTTTACTTCATTTCATAGAAGAAAATAAGACTCAATGAAGTTAAGCAATAATATCAAGTCTTTTTAACTCATATACTCTACTCAATCCACTTCAACATACTCCTTGATATCATGATGTGAAAATACCAAAAAGTAGATCTGGTCATTGGCCACATTGTGAAGATTGTTACTGAGGCAACCTCCCCCACCCCCTTTTTTGGGGGAGGGTGAGGGCTTTCTTCTCCTCAGCTATTCGTTGATATTCTTTACCCAGGCAACTTGCAGTCTCTTGATTCCTCTTGTGTCATGGAAAAACCATTAGTCATCTCATTCATGCAGATGGTGTACCCTTCATGGGCATCATGAAAAGTGAAACGTTATGGGCACAAGAAGTTAAATTCAAATAATTGAGCAAGGCCAAGGATCAAGCCCACCTCCTCACGGATACTAGTCAGATTCATTTCTGCTGCACCACAGTGGGAACTCTAATCAGGAGGTGTTTATTTTTTTTTATTACTCAAATGAATTTATCACATCTGTAGTTGTATAATGATCATAACAATCTGATTTCACAGGATTTCCATCCCACAGCCCACGAACATCCCCCCACCCCCCAAACTGTCTCCTCCAGAGACCATAAATTTTTTGACGTCTGTGAGTCAGCATCTGTTCTGCAAAGAAGTTCCGTCTGTCCTTTTTTCAGATTCCACATGTCAGTGAAAGCATTGGATGTTGGTGTCTCATTGTATGGCTGACTTCACTTAGCATGATAGTTTCTAGGTCCATCCATGTTGCAAAAAATGCTGGTATTTCGTTCTTTTTAATGGCTGAGTAATATTCCATTGTGTATGTACCACATCTTCTGGATCCACTCCTCTGTTGATGGACGTTTAGGTTGTTCCCATGTTTTGGCTATTGCAAATAGTGCTGCAATGAACATTGGAGTACATGTGTCTTTGCGATTCGTGGTTTTCTCTGGGTGGATGCCCAGGAGTGGGATTGCTGGATCAAATGGCAGTTCTATGTTTAGCTTTCTAAGGAGTCTCCATACTGCTTTCCACAGTGGTTGCACCAATTTACAATCCCACCAACAGTGCACTAGTGTTCCTTTTTCTCCACACCCTCTCCAGCACTTCTTGTTTGTAGACATTTGGATGATGGCCATTCTGGCTGGTGTCAGGTGGTACCTCATCGTGGTTTTGATTTGCATCTCTCTAATAATGAGTGATGTTGAACATCCTTTCATGCGTTTCTCAGCCCTCTGTATGTCTTCTTTGGAGAACTGTCTGTTTAGATCTTCTGCCCATTTTTTGATAGGTTTGTTTGTTTTTTTGGTATAGAGCTGCAGAAGTTGTTTCTAAATTTTGGAGGTTAATCCCTTGTCAGGCGATTGACTTGCAAAGGTTTTCTCCCATTCTGTGGGTTGTCTTTTTGTGTTGTCGAGGGTTTCCTTTGCTGTGCAGAATCTTTGACGTTTGATTAGGTCCCATTTGTTCATTTTTGTTCTTGTTGTCAATACTCTGAGAGGTGGATCTGAGAAGATGTTGCTGTCGTTTATGTCAGAGAGTGTATGGCCTAGGAGGTTTGTTTTTTTTTTTTTTTAATAATTCTTTGTTTAAGTAAACAGTAGTTTATTTATTAATGCATAGACATTTGAATAGTTTCTATTCTTTTACTTTAAAGAACTATACTGCTAAGAATATTCTTGTACACGTCATTTAGTTCGCATAGGGCAGAGATTTTATAGGGCATATATCTTGAAGTACAATGCAGAAGCATGTAGTTTCACATGATAATGTTGTATGGTTTCCAAAATTGTGCTCTCATTTTATTTTTATTTTTATTTTTATTTTTTTTTATTATTTTCCCACTGTACAGCAAGGGGGTCAGGTCATCCTTAGATGTATACATTGCAGTTACAGTTTTTTCCCCCACCCTTTCTTCTGTTTGGACATGAGTATCTAGACTTAGTTCTCAATGCTATTCAGCAGGATCTCCTTGTAAATCTATTCTAGGTTGTGTCTGATAAGCCCAAGCTCCCGATCCCACCCACTCCCTCCCCCTCCTTTAAATACATGCATTTGATGGTAACAATACATCTAAGAAGTAGGTAAACATGGTTTCTTGGGAGGGGTGAATGTTTATTATTGTTTATATATAAATGCATGGAGGTAGACATGTAGGTAGATAGATAATCACATAGATAGGCAATAAATTTATGGTATTACTATTTCACACGTGGAAGTCTTTAAGGGAACAAAGTATCTAAAAAAGCACTTTTGAGGGTTTTCCTGTCATGGCTCAGCAATAACGAACCCAGACTAGTATCCATGAGTATATAGGATCAATCCCTGGCCTGGCTCAGTGGGTCAGGGCCTCACCCGGTTGGTTAGGGATCTGGTGGTGTTGGTGTAGGTCACAGACTCAGCTCAGATCCCATGTTGCTGTGGCTGTGGTAGCTGCAGGCTGGCAACTGTAGCTCCAATTTGACCCCTAGCCTGGGAACACCATATGCCATGGGTGCAGCACTAAAAAACAAAAACAAAACAAAACAAAACAAAAAGCACTTTTGAGTTGCAATAGTGAAAAAACAGTTGGGGAATACTGCCCTTACTCATGTCTAAATGGAGTGATTAGAAGGTTAATAGAGGAGATCCAAGCCAAGAGGTTGGCCCATCACCTGTGAGGATCATATTCAGTTAAATTCAGACTCTTCCTTCTCAGGAGAGTTCCCAAAGCATATCATCAGATAGGCTTATGAACCAATTGTACTTTATGAAGTGTATTGTAAATGAATGACAGCGATTTTTTTGTTTTGTTTTGTTTTGTTTTGTTTTTTACTATTAAAATTAGAGAATGAAGGCTATAATCTCAAATATTTCAAAATTGAAAACATATCATTGGAGAATACTAATTGTTATGCAGTGAGAAAGAATTTAGATCTTTTTTTTTTCTTGGCTAAGGAGAATTTTTAAATCTTTTATAATAGCAAATATCCCACTGTTAGATGTGACACAATTTTAGTACTAGTCAAATGATGTAGAGAGCATCAGATTAAGTGATGGAAAAATCAGTCCTGGTACTAGGTGGGTGGCCAAGAACAAGTCCTATTGACTTTTCATCATCTGTATTATCAGGCAGATGAATCACTGTGGGGCCATCCTTCGACTGAGGAAGAGAAATTAGTTGTGGAGCAAATAATTGAGTGGTTAATACCATGATTGTGTTTTGTGTTTGTGGAATCAGCTTGGCCTGGCTCCAGTAAAGCTCTGCTGCTGGGAGGAGTAGATCATTGCAGGGTTAGATGGGAATTCACTGATAGTGATTCATGCTTCAGTCTGTAGAGACACAGCCTCAAAGGAATGCAGTTGAAATGATGCAAGTCTATACATTTTGAAATCCTGTGTCATTTGAAAATGGTATTCTTCCCTATATTACCTCAGGTCTGTTGTCCAAAGAAGAATTGATTAATGGTATTTCCTCTAAGATGTGAATTTTAAACTGTTTACAAATTAAACTTGAATACAGCTAAAGGACATAGTTCCATGAATTATTTTTATAAACAGTTTATAAAAGCTGACTTTTTGGAAACCTTTCTTATTTAGATGAAATTTGAATTCCTCTGCCATCCACATGGGTTGTTTTGTATATAAATGTTTGGACACTTCAAACATTTGCTTAGAACACACATTTGCTAAGTTGAAAATCTGCTACTGTCAGTGTAGACAAAAAGTTTCTATTAAGTACATCCTGGATGGAGCCAGATCTCTGGTTACCCTGCGGTCTTTGCCTTCTGCTTACAGAGAATATCAAGTTTTTAAGAGGTCACAGAGATAACATGAGATTGAGTTTTGGAGGTGATTTTAGCAACTTATTTGATTATTAAATATGGTCTTATTAATATAAACTACCATTTTGAAATCATTGAAATAATTGAATAATACATGCATGCATATTATATTTTAAAATTGTCAATAATTCACCTATTTTGTCTGTATAAACAAATTTTATCCTCAAGATGGAGAGCCTTAACCTTCCAAATTTTTTAGTTTAATTTATTTTATCTCTTTTAGCATTATCAAAACTTAAGTGTCTACCTTTAACTCTATCGAGATCATGAGATGGCGAATAAAAGAGAGTGTTTCAAAGATGTGTTTTAGAAAAAGTGGTAATAGGAGTAGCTGGTATGTATAGAATATCGATTTTGTTTAAACGAATAGTTTAAAGATTTTGTTTCCTTTCCTTCAAACAATTTTCTCTGTGTGTATGTATTATATAAATAATATACATAATAGTTTTACTGTATAATATATATATGCATATATATATATATTTCTGCATTACTCTTGTACCAACTATTGTGTTTTTCTACTAAACACCTGAAAGACTGTATGTGATATTTTTATTTTGATAAGTTAAAAATTCTAAATACTTAATGAAACTAAAAAGTTGGATTAAATAGATATCATATATATGTAAAGATACAGTTACTTGTGAGCAGCTCTGCCTACAAGGGTAGTGTTGGTGTTTTTGCTGAGGGTGATATGAAAGTTTATTCAGGAATTAAGCCCCTCCCTCTGGAAGCATCCCGAGAAAGCATTATTTTTGTACCTACAATGGTATAGTAATTTCCATCCTAAAAATGTGGTACCTTAGATAATTCAATTTCCACTCATCTTTTAAAGAAGGTGCTGTGAGTTAGGAAGACTTGTGGACAACAATAACCCTTTTTCTTTTATCTTATGTATTTTTTATTTTTATTTTTTAATTTAATTTTTAATGTTATTTCCCCAACAAACTTTTTTTTTCCCCACTTACAGCATGGGGAACCAGTAACACACACATGTATACATAATTTTTCTCCCACTATCGTGCTGGGTTGTAAGTATCTAGACATAGTTTTCAGTGCTACACAGCAGGATCTCACTGTAAATCCATTCCATGAGCAATAGTTTGCATCCGTTGACCCCAAGCTCCCAATCCCTCCCACTCCCTCCCTCTCCCCCCAGGCAATCACCTTTAGAAGCCCTTCATTAGAGACATAGTCTGTTGATGATGCCTGTGCTTAAGTAATGGATCTTTTGAGGAACCAGGGCACTGATGCTCTTAAAAATGGCAATATAGAGACTCTCCCTAAATGCATTGCTCTCACCTTCAAGTTATCCAGGAATTTACTGAGTAAATCATTTAGCTCCATAAGAAATTCACATACAAGAAACACATATCAACCACAAAGTTGGCTCCTTGGATTCATATCCAGGCTTTATCACTTGCTAACTGTATTTTCTTGCAAATCAATTATTTTGCTTTACTTCAACCATAAAATGTGTTTTATCATAGTTAATCATGAGGAGTAAATGAGAAAATGTGTATAAAGTATTGCAAAATATCTGGTATGTAGCCTACACTAAATAATATATTTATCATTGTTAGTTTGATTTGGATATGTATATAGATCACATATCTCTTTATAGCAATTCCATTGCTTTAATTTAACTTTGGAGGCTAACCTTCCTTGTTTATGTTATCAATGAAATTCTGTGAATGAATGATTGAGTGAATGCAAATTGAAATGAGATAATTTTTCAACTGATTTTTTAAAAAATATATTCAAAGTTGATAGTATTTAGTGTTGGCAAGTCTATGGAGAAAAGTATTCTTCAATATGCTATTTATGGGGATAAAATATGTTTCAGGATTTTGAGATCAATGCTAATTTAAACATATGTATATTTTTTGTCTTGGTGACGACATAGATTTCTCCCATAGAAATAAGTAAGTCTGTAAGTGATGTTCTTTGTGATCCTGTGTGTAAGGTATAATATCAGAAATGAAATAAATTTAAAGCAAAAACAGATTGGTTATATTAATTATGTTATAACCATAAAATGGAAAGATATGTAGCAATTAAAATAAAGGCAAGTTCATAAATATTGACAAATAGTTCTCATAAAAACTGTAATTAGAAGTTCAAGTGTATTATTATATTATACACTGTGTATTTTTATATAGGGTAAAATGGCTCTACATATCCATAAATGACTGTGCATGTACCTACATACAAATCCATACCTAAGGAGCATTTACTAAACTGTTAATAGAGGGGCAAATGAAAATGAGTGGTCATCGTTGGGAGAAGTTGTTTGACTGTATTATTATTATTTTTGGCGTCAGATATTTTTGTTGGGATAAAAAAATACAACACAATATTTTAACTTTGACCTTTTCTAAATATAAAATTCAGTGACAATACATTCACAGTTTTTTTTTTTTTTGTCTTTTTTTTTGTCTTTTGTTGATGTTTGTTGTTGTTGTTGTTGCTATTTCTTGGGCCCCTCCCACGGCATATGGAGGTTCCCAGGCTAGGGGTTGAATCGGAGCTGTAGCCACCGGCCTATGCCAGAGCCACAGCAACTCAGGATCCAAGCCGTGTCTGCAACCTACACCACAGCTCACGGCAACGCCGGATCGTTAACCCACTGAGCAAGGGCAGGGACCGAACCCGCAACCTCATGGTTCCTAGTCGGATTCGTTAACCACTGCGCCATGACGGGAACTCCCATTCACAGTTTTGTATAGCTGTTACAACTGCCTATAGCTGAAACTTTGTCATCATCCTCAACCAAACTCCATGCAAATTACACAATACTTTCTTTGACTTTAAACTTTCTATCACTCTATACAAAGAATCTTCCATGGGCCACTTTTTACTGTTATAATTTTAAAAAACAAAGTACATTTATTTTAACTCTTCTACTTTTGGTTAAAACTGTATATTAGAAAACAAGTTGGGAACATTTTTCTTTTAAAGTCAATTCAAAAACTTACATACTGCCAAGTGTTGGGGACCCATTCAGCTGGTATCCAGTTAGCCAATTAAGCATTTAATAGATGTGTATATAAACACATGATCCAAAGGCAGGGGATCTGTTTTAAAATAGTTTGTGGTCAGTAGCTTTCTCTTTATGCTGGGCGAAGACATAAGGATGCTAATACAAGCCCTTTACAATTATAAAATCATTCAATCTTTCCAACAACTCTTTCAGGTAGATAACATTACTTTCCCAATTTATGGAGAATGAAACTGAGGCACCGAGAACTTGTCTGATATACTATATGTACTCAGAAGCAATAATTAAGTATAATGTGAAAAATCAAGAATTTATGTAGGTTTCCTTAAGAGTATAGCTCATATTATTCTCAAGTGAATGGTAGTCTGGCGAGGTACCTGTACAAATGACCTCATATCTCGGATTAAAGGGGTGTATGTGACCAACTCTCATGAGACACACAAAATATGGCAGGATACTGTACTACTTAATAAGCATTTAAGCTAGAATTTAAGTTCACATTTTAATCACACTTTAATGTATATCAAGCTGAATATTAAAATTTAAACTTATGTTTAATACAAAAACTCTTAGAAAAGCAACTGTGATTTAGAAAGAATAAACAACTTCTAGTTAATTACATCCCTGGATGGTGTATAATGAAATCCAGGTTTTCTGAGGTTAAAGTCCATATACGTTGCCTATATCCACCATATTTCCCTCCCTTAACCAACTGGGAGAGGCCAGGGATTGAACCTGCATCCTTATAGATACTAGTTGGGTTCTTAATCCTCTGAGCCACAATGGGTACTCCCCTCCTTGTCCCTTTTGGATGTCACTTTCTCTTCTGTCATTGCCCCCAAGATGATTGTGGGCTCCCTCTCGGAGAGCACTGTCATCTCCCTGGAAGGCTGCATGGCCCAGGTCTTCGCGGAGCACTTCTTTGGTGGCCTGGAGATCATCTTTCTCATTGTGATGGCCTATGACTGCTATGTGGCCATCTGTAAGCCCCTTCAATACATGACCATCATGAAGCCTTGAGTGTGCTTCCTGTTGCTGGCAGGGGCCTGCAGGGTGTATGTGGGGAGGTTGGCACCCATATAGTAATACAGCTTCTCTTCATGTATCAGATACCTTTCTGTGGTCACACTATCAGAGAGCACTTTACAGGTGATCTGTTTCCACTGTTGAACCTGGCCTGCATGGACACCCACCTCCTGGGCATCTTAGTCATCCTGAACAGTGGGGTGATATGTGGGGCCATCTTCCTTATCCTCATCTCCTCCTATGTGGTCATCCTCTGCTCCCTGAAGTCTTGCAGCTCTGAAGGGTGGGGTAAAGCCTTCTCCACCTGTGGCTCCCACCTCACAGTGGTTGTCATGTTCTTTGTTCCATGCATGTTCTTGTACGTGAGACCTGTGGCCATTAACCCCATAGACAAGGCAATGGCTGTGTCTGATTCCATCATCACACCCATGTTAAATCCTTTGATCTACACCCTGAGGAACACAGAGGTGAAAAAAGCCATGAGGAAATTGTGGATGATGGAAAAGACCTTCTGTTCTATTAACTTGCATGCTTAGAACAATTTTTTCTTACAAGGACCCTGAGTTCTTACCCTCCCCATTTACTCCAAACCTTTGAGGACACTGCAGCCAAGGGCTTTTTTTAATCATGCAAATCAGGGTTAGAGATTACAAAGCCATCACTGTCTATGTCTCCAGCACATTTCATCCCCCTTCCTTCTTTTCACAGGACTATAGCTGATCTCTCTCTCTGTCTCTTTTTCTCACTGTCACTTTTTACCCTGTATTTTGAATAATTCAAGCCTTTCTCAGTTCAAGGTTTCTATTTATACTATTCTGCTCACTGCTGGAATTCCCTTTTCCAGAATTTCAGCTTGGCTGGATCCAGCCCATTTTATCGACTTTCAGATGAACTCCCACCTGCTTAGACAAGTTTTCTCTGTTGACTTTTTTTTACTTTTCTTGAGTTATTCTCTAATCCATCTAGTTATACCCTTAATGTCAATGATCACAAGCTAGACTTTAAAAATTATGTCTTGGAGTTCCCATCATGGCACAGTAGAAATGAATCTGACTAGGAACCATGAGATTGCAGGTTTGCTCCCTAGCCTCACTAAGCGGGTGAAGGATCCAGCATTGCTGCGAGGTGTGGTGTAGGGTGCAGACATGGCTCAGATCCCAGGTTACTGTGGCTGTAGTGTAGGCCCATGGCTACAGCTCTGATTCGATCCCTAGCCTGGGAACCTCCATATGCTGCTGGTGCAGCCCTAAAAATAAAATATAAAATAAAATATATAAAAATTATGTCTTGACCTTTATTTTCTCTGTGTTCACCACAGGTTTGTACTCCCTGTAAGGTCAGGTATTATGTTTATTTGTTCATGCTGAGGGTAGAACACTGCCAGTCACCTTGTATGTGCTTAATAAATATTACTGAATAACTCTGAGTCTAAAAGTAACTTAGCTGTTTTTGATATTTTCAAATTCATAGATCAGGTAAAAAGAAGGAGAGAGCAAATAAATATAAGTAATAGAGGAGTTAGAATTTTCCAGTTTTCATGCTTCCAAATGCCTTTTTTTGGAAGCAAGTACAATCTCACATTAGTAGTTGACTATTTTATGTGGAAGACAATACTGCAAAGCTCTCTACTACCCGTTTTCCATGCTTGGAGAAACAGAATGAGAATCACTCACTCTGGAGTTAATGTACTTCAGAATCTAAGGTCTCCGTCTATATCGATATATAGTGTCTATATCTACACCATTTATGAGAAAAGAGCAAGCCTATAGACCTATATTTTTTTTAACTAGAGATAAATATTCTCTTTTTTTTCTTTTTTTTTTTTTGGCCTCACCCAGGGCATATTGAAGTTCCAGGGCGGGGGAAGGAACCCACTGGAACTCAGCAGAGACCCAAGCCACTGCAGAAACAAGCAGGATCCTTCACCTACTCTGCCACTGCCAGAACTCCAGGATAAAAATTCTTTCTGTTACAACCTAGAGTTGGGTTTCTAAATCCAAAGCATGTTTATTTTCTCCAAAGTCTTGCTTTGTCTGTCACTAGAGAGACTCTGACAATGATTAGAGACTGACATCAATCTGCTTCTTTCCATAGGGTGTGAATACACATGAAAATAAGAGGGACAAACACCTTGGTATGGACTCTCTCTGAAGGGAACTCATGAGCTAAATCCAGATTTTCCCTAATCTTCAATCACAATGCTTCACTCCTTTAGAGTAAACAGACCTGTCATCCCTTCTTTTCCAAAAAATGAAAAAATCCTTTAATCTCTAGAAATTGTGCTTTTAATTTTAAAGGTATGGAATATCAAGCTCAGGTTCCAAGAGAAAAAAAAACACCTTTGGTATGAATGCATACATGCTTGCATATTTATACATAAAATTTTTATTCTTTAAGAAACATGGACTGCTCCTCTAGTCCCCAAACACTACACCTCTTTATAGATTGATGTTGTGCCCTATCCCAGAGCTATTTTTTTTTCATTTAATAAATTCATAGATATTTCACCCCAGTTCTGCAAAAGGCACTGTGTTTCATCTCAGTACACACATTTTTCTATTTCTGAATATGAAAGGAAATAAAAGCATGTTCCAACAGAAGCCCAGAAGATGCTAAAAAAAAAAAAAAAAAAAAAAAAACTCTAATTTTTACAAATAGTTGAGGAAGTCAAACTGTGTTTTGGAAAACTGTATTGATGGGAAATTTCCAAACCCTGAGGAGAACTGAGAAGCAATTCTGCAGGTTCATGACCCCTCAGGGAAACCTCTTTAAATTCCAGTTTGAGGTCAAGCTGGAAACCTTTGCTCCTTTACTTTTTTTTCCTTGAGATCATGTTGAAGATAGTGCTTGAGAAACAGTGGGGGAAATTCTCTTTCTCATCTGCCAGAGTGTTCTTTCTCTCTCTCTTAAATGCGAAAGTAAACCTGGGAACTCTACTTCATATTTTGGCCAGCTTTTGAATGGACTTTCCTCTGTAGAGAATAGAAGATTGCCATTACCAGAATTTTCAAGGAACAGACACGTGGTGAGATTAATAATGCACATTTTTGCATTTTCAGAGGATTTTAAAATGGGATGTAGTCCTTAAAACATGGATATTGTGATGCAGGCTACCAAGTATAAGGCAAGCTACGCTCTATCACTTACCCTGTGTATACCTAGGACAGTTATATACAAATTTTCACCCTAAAAATGTTCATTTTTGATGGGATCCTATGTTAGCAAGGTCAAAGGATTTGGAAAAAAAAATGAAAGAATACACCTCGAGTTAACCAGACATAACTTGACATAATTTAAGTGCTCAGCAGCTGTCTGAGTGCAAACTTTTATTTTTTTATTTTGGTGAGATAGGAGGACCTATTCAATTCTAATGAAATTAGACCTAAGTTCAGTTTTTCATCTTTAAGTCCAAATAACTGAAATACACTAAGTGAAAAT
Organism: Sus scrofa; assembly: GCF_054392235.1. Classification (NCBI taxonomy): domain Eukaryota; kingdom Metazoa; phylum Chordata; class Mammalia; order Artiodactyla; family Suidae; genus Sus; species Sus scrofa. Next base: position 101,978,118 of record NC_139383.1, on the reverse strand, counting down.
TCCTGTCATAGCTATTCAATAGCATTTTATGTGCTCGTTCTTAATATTTTTGCACTTATCATTCACCCTCTAAATCTGTCCTTCATCCTGGTGTTTTAGATAAAAAAAGTGGAATTTTTTTGAGGCGACACAAATAATACCAATATAGAAGCAATGTAATTCAGTTCTGTTTATCATTTAGGGAGTTATTGATATGTAAATGTAGCACTTAATATTCCCACAAGGAATTGCCTGGGGAAGGACATGAAAAGTAGGAAAGAGTCTTTTGCTCAAGTCACAGATTTTTTTATTTTAAATTGCTCATTTATTTTTTTTTCTACGTGTACTTGTCATAAATAGCATTTGATTTCTGCTTCTAATTGTTCCAGAATATTTAAATGGCTGAAGTTCTGGACTGGCTTAGTGCTAGTGGTTGTGGTTCATCTCACTCTTAAAATGAGCTAAATTGCTGAGATAACAGATGGAAAGAAGTCTCAGGCATCCATCAGGAGGAACACAAGTGGAAACATACAAAGCTTATTTTTTCCAAATTCCAGAAATAGTGAGAGTAGAAAGATTGAGACATTTCACAGAGAATATTGAGAGGAAAGAAAAGGTCTGAAATCTGAAGAGAACACATCTTTCAACCTGTAAAGGAGAAGAATATGCTTAGCTAGATGGACAAAGAATAATTTTTTTTTTTTTTTTTTTTTGTCTTTTTGCCTTTTCTAGAGCCGCTCCCTCGGCACATGGAGGTTCCCAGGCAGGGGTCTAATCGGAACTGCAGATACCGGCCTACACCAGCACCACAGTAACGCCAGATCCTCATCTGTGACCTACAGCACAGCTCAAGGCAACACAATATCCTTAATCCACTGAGCAAAGCTGGGGACCTCACCCGCAATCTCTTTGTTCCAAGTCTGATTCATTAACCACTGTGCTACGATGGGAGCTCCTTTTTTTTTTTTTTTTTTTTGACAAAGAATAAATCTTTTATTGCTGAAGTAAATAACAATCGTGGATCAAAAATTCAAGGAAATTAACAGTGAGGGTAATGAGAATGAGGTTTTAATTTACTTAATAGTAAAATATGATCAGGAGCTCCCATCATGGCTCAGGGGTAACCTGACTAGTATCCACGAGGATGTGGGTTCGATCTCTGGCGTTGCTCAGAGGCTTAAGGATCCAGGTGTTGCTGTGAATTGTGAACTGTGGTGTAGGTGTAGGTTGCAAACACAGCTTGGATCCCATGTTGCTATGGCATAGCCCAGCAGATGCAGCTGCAATTCAACCCCTAGCCTGGGAAATTCCATATGCCACAGGTGTGGCCCTAAAATGGAAAGAAAGAAAGAAAGAAAGAAAGAAGAAAAAAGGAAGGAAGGAAGGAAGGAAGGAAGGAAGGAAGGAAGGAAGAAAGAAAAGAAAGAAAGAAAGAAAGAAAGAAAGAAAGAAAGAAAGAAAGAAAGAAAGAAAGAAAGAAAAAGAAAGAAAGAAAGAAAGAAAGAAAGAAAGAAAGAAAGAAAGAAAGAAAGAAAGAAAGAAGGAAAAAAGAAAGAAAGAAAGAAAGAAAGAAAAAGAAAGACAGGAAAGACCATGGAAAACTTCTATGAGAAATATAAACAGAATAAAATATTTCCTCTAGGAGTATATGCAATGAAAAGTGATATTAGAGTGAATACATAGGAAAGGGAGGGCTGGGCCCCTGGTTTGGCTATTTGTGAATGGTTTACAGCCGATACTTTTAATTTAAGATTCTATGTCATGTTAACATGCTGGTTCCATCTAGGCAAATTAGTTACACTGGCTAGATAATAAAATTTTCTTAAAACTTCATCTTTTTTTCAACAAATATGCAGGTGATGCATAATATGGTGTTCTGGGTATTAAAGTTGATTTGTAATGTTAGATTTTCTTGTATATATATATATATATATATATATCAAAATATATATTGAAAATAAAAAGTCTCTACCATTTTCACATATTCCTTTCTTAATTTTAAAATTATATTAAAATGTCTGTATAAATGAGTGAGGTTGTTACAATATTTTTGTGTTTTTCTCATTTAACATGTTGTAAAAATTCTTCACTTCTATGTCCTTATATTTTAATTAGTGTTTATGCCTAACACACTTTGCTATTAATTAATGTATTAATTAATGTATTATTAATGATATTAATGTATTATTATTCAACAATTAATATTTCTGAATTTTTGCTATAATATACGACACAGCATCATCTACTATAAAATTTATACCACCTCATTATACCTACAGAATAATTTTTAAGATTGGAATTACTAGTATAAAGAATACAACCATATTTAGGATTTTGGAAATATTTGATAAAACATTTCCCAATAAGATTACATGAATGAAGCCGTTTCATTGCAATTTAGAATTTAGAATGAAAAAAACATGATTTAGCAACATTTTACTCTTTTGATAGATTCAATTCTCCAGTTCACCTTGTGTGTACAGACACTATTTAAAAATAATGCTTATATCAATATTTCACATCTTTCTCTTGAATTATACATTACAGAGTATGTTCATAAATACTGCCTTATTTGACTCTGAGGCCAGCAGTTTGAACAAGTGTTTCTCTATCTGTTTCATGGGAGAGAACTCCAAGGATTGAGTTTTATTCAATAACACAAGGTTATGAATCTGTAATAGCTAGATTTTTATATACGATTATTATATAATGTTAATTAACTTCTATTTTGGAATAATTTTAAATTAATAAAAAAGTTCTCAGAGTTCCCATCATGGTGCAGTGGAAGCGAATCTGACAAGGAACCATAAGGTTGTGGGTTCAATCCCTGGCTTTGCTCAGTGGGTTAAGGATCTTGTGTTGCCATGATGTTGTGGTGTAGGTCACAGATGCGGATCGGATCTGGCGTTACTGTGGCTGTGGTGTAGGCCAGCAGCTGTAGCTCAGATTCAACCCCTAGCCTAGGAATATCCATATGCTGCAAATGGGGCCCTAAAAAAGCCAAAAAAAAAAAAAAAACAACAACAACAACAACAACAAAAAATTCCCAAGATATTACAGAGTTCCTGTCTACTGCTCAGTTATTTTTCCCTAATAATTATTATATAACTTTTCTAGGAGTATATTTGTCAGTATTGTGAATTGAACCTTGATATGTAGCTCCTAAAAAAACACCAGATTTTTTTCACATTTCACGAATTTCCCCACTATTGTTTCTTTTCTTTTCTGGGATTAAAACCAGGACAAAAAAATGCATTAGGACCATTAGCTTCTAAGTGATTTCAAATCATAAACCTTGTGATCACAAGCTCCAAAGAACTATAGTCTCCATTGCTGAAGTTTTAATGATAATTTGGAAATTTCTTTTATCTTAAAAAAGAGAGGACCGATTTGTTTATATTTAATGAGTATTTTTACTTTAAAATGGTATTTCCATTAGAAACTCCCCAGATCAGGGAGTTAGAGAGCCTAAGAATTATTTAATTGTTAGATTAACATAGAGCCTTATTCTTTCTCTCTACCCTTTGCCCTATTTTTTTTTTCTATTGTACAGCATGGGGACCAAGTTACACATACATGTATATATACTTTTTCCTCCCATTGTTGTGTTGTAAGTATCTAAACATAGTTCTCAATGCTACACAGCAGGATCTCATTGTAAATCCATTCCAAGAGCAATAGTTTGCATCCATTTGCTCTATTTGATCTTACTTGTACAATGAGGGTAACTGAAGAAGAGATAGACACAAGAGGGTCTGAGGGCCACAGTAGTTTATCCAGAGTTTATTAAAGACATTTAAAAGTGTCCCACATTTAAACAATAGCTTATCTTCTCTGTGACCAATAAAATATTTTATATTTGTGAATATCTAAAAGGATGAGTGAAGATATTTATCAGATTTGATCATGGTAAAGCAGAAATTAGAAGTAAAACATCGCCATTTCTACTTTGTGTCAGAGGCTCTGAGATCTTACTTTTACTGTTTCTCATAATTTTTTCCAGTGCATCCAAGTGCATAAATGGTTTTATGAGTATTACCTCATCTGATTCTCACAAGAGTAAATAAAAAGTCAAATATTAGAACACATACTTGTATATTTAGGTTTACTAACATTTCAATTATTTGTTTGTTAGCTGTCAGTGTCATTCAACTTTTTTTTTTTTCCTGGCTGTGCTCACAATATGCGGAAGTTCCTGGGCCAGGGATTGAAACCACACTGCAGTTGCAGCTGAGCCATAGAAGTGACAATGCTGAATCATTAACCTGCACTACCAGGGAAGTCCCAGAATACACTTTTGCTTACAGGAAGCCTAATTATTCCCAGAATACACTTTGCTTACAGGAAGCCTAATTATTCCCAGAATACACTTTGCTTACAGGAAACCTAATTATTCCCATCATGGCTCAGCGGTAACAAACACAACTAGCATCCATGATTCCTGGCCTTGCTCAGTGGGTTAGGGATCTGGCATTGCCATGAGCTAAGGTGTAGGTCACAGAAATGGCTCCCACCTCACATAAGCCAGCAACTACAGCTCTGATTCAACCTCTAGCTTGGGAATTTTCATGTGCAGCACTAAAAAGACAAAAAAAAAAAAAACATAGATTCTACATATATGTACACACACAAACATACATGCCCTTTGGATGATAATTTTCTCTTATATATACAGATGTGGACACAATTATTCTTCCAAGTTTGCTATGCAAATGAAATCCAAAGTTGGAGTAATGATCTGGATGGCCCATGGAATAGCTTTCTGTGTGGGTAAGGTGTCTGGTTTTGTAAGTGAGAGAAGAGTGACTAAAATTGGTAAGGGCATTTTATCATAAGGCACATTTTGACGTTTTCCAATTTGATACTCATTATAATCCTTAAGAGTAGGGAGGCTGTATATGAACATCCCTGTATTACAATAAATCATAAATTTGACACAGATACACATTGGTGAGTAGTACTTGATCTGACTTGGTCATGTTGTATAAATAATTTTCAAATAATTAATAAAGCATTAAGACTCTGGCTGTATTCAACGTATTATTTTTCTTCCTGACCTGTGAGATAGTTGCCCATTTTTATCTGCAAGTAGTCGGGCCATTACCTTTGATCCTATATCATCAGCTCTGTGTCCTTTATCAAAAGGAGTCATTCAAATAGGAACAAAGGAATCAGAAGGTTTTAACCTCTACAGTGAATGGAGACTCTAGAAAGGTCATCCCTGCTCTCATGTTCTTGCTAGAAAAGAAAAATGTTAACTTCTTTCCCCATAGAATCAGTGGGAAGGACTTGGGATTTGGACTCACGTGTTCTGGGTTAAAATTCCAGACTCAGCACCTGTTATTTGTTTGATTTTATCTCTTTAGGCATGAATTTCCTACCAACAAAATAGGGTAATATGATCTAATATGGACTGTTTCCAATTCAGGAGGCTCTGAGAAGTTGCTTCCTTGCATTATGTCTTAGTCATCATAATAATACTCATTAGAAGGTGATATTATTTAGTATAGACTTAGGTTCTTATTGTTTAATGAAGAGAATAGCCAACTCAACACATGTATACTAGTTATGCATTAGTCTAAAGCAGGGCATATTCTGACTGATCTCTTTTTTTTATAAAGAATGAATTAATCTAAAAGTCTCAGTTCATTTCAGTCTTTTAAAGAAATAACTGGGGGAATTGCCATGATATCCAAGCACCTCTTAAATTGGGTATCATGTCTTCTCCTTGTAGATAAGGAAGTTACCTGGTCAGGGGTGGCATGCAAGTCATCTTTGCTCCCTTTCCACGCACATGGAGAGTGTGATCAATAAACTACCACCCTTCTTGCTCAGAACTTGGATGTGGCTTCGGAATTCATCTCACAGTTCAATCCAGGAAACCATTACTAAGTGATTAGAGTTTGAAACTGAGATGAAAAATCTTTCTCATCCCTACCACACATCCCTATCCTTCCCCTTCACTGAAGTTTGGGCTTAGAGTATTTAAGAATCTATCTATAGCTCAATTCTTCCTAATATCCTACTACCACCCTAAAAAAAAGTTTCTAATTTCATTTTCTCCATGAGCAGAGAAGCTCAAGCATGTAAGATAATTTTTTTTTAACTTTCCCACTATACAGCAAGGGATCTAGTTATCCTTACATGTACACATTACAATTACATTTTTTCCCCACCCTTTGTTCTGTTGCAACATGAGTATTTAGACAAAGTTCTCAATGCTACTCAGCAGGATCTCCTTGTAAATCTATTTTAAGTTGTGTCTGATAAGCCCAAGCTCCCAATTTCCCTCCCACTCTCTCCCCCACCCATCAGGCAGCCACAAGTCTTTTCTCCAAGATAATTTTTTATGTGAATGCACCAACTTGATGACTATGATAATATTACGAACTTGGCTGAGACAGATTTTTTTTCACATAATGGTAAATTCTACCTGCTCATCCTGGCAGCTTTCCCCTTTTAATTGGAAAATATGCAGAAGCGAAGCTTCATAACTGAGTTTTTCCTCCTGGGGCTTTCACAGAATCCAAGTGTTCAGAAGACAGTATTTCTCATATTTTTGTTTATTTACATTGCAACTGTCATGGGCAACTTTCTGATTGTGGTGACCATGAGTAGCAGCCCAGCTCTCCCGGGCTCCCCCATGTATTTCTTTTTGGCTTTTCTGTCCTTCTTGGATGCATGTTTCTCCTCCGGTATTGCCCCAAAGATGATCGTAGACTCTCTCTATGAGAGGAGAACCATCCCCTTTGAAGGCTGCCTGACCCAGGTCTTTGCCGAACACTTCTTTGCTGGATTGGAGGTGATTGTCCTCACTGCCATGGCCTATGACCGCTATGTGGCCATCTGCAAACACTTGCACTACTCATCTGTCATGAATTGGAGGCTCTGTGGCATTCTAATCGGTGTGGCCTGGGCAGGGGGCTTCCTGCATTCCACGATACAAAGTCACTTCACTGTCCAGCTGCCCTTCTGTGGCCCCAATGTCATTCACCATTTCATGTGTGACTTGTACCCATTACTGGAGCTTTCCTGCACTGACAGCCATTTATTTGGGCTTTTGGTGACCACCAACATTGGATTAATCTGCATCCTAATCTTCCCCTTGTTGCTTGCCTCCTATGGGGTCATCTTGCTGTCTCTGAGAATCCATAGTACTGAGGGGCAGCAGAAAGCCTTCTCCACCTGTGGCACTCACATTGCTGTTGTGGTTTCATTCTTTGTCCCATGCATACTTTTGTATGCACGACCTCCCTCTGCTTTCCCCTTTAACAAGATGGTAGCCATACTTTACACCTTCCTGACTCCTTTGCTCAATCCTTTGATTTACACTTTCAGGAACAAGGAAGTGAAAAGGGTTATGAAGAAAGTGTGGCACTGGTGGTTTCTAATGAGACATAAAACAATAAAGTTTGAGAAAAAAGTTGAATTTTCATGTTAGACAAAAACTTTATGTAGATGGGCCTTGTTGGGCAGGTGGTAAAGTAAGGTAGTATAAAAAGCATTAAAAAAAGGGTCAGGAAATTATGTTTCACCTTTAGATTATTTATGAACTCTGACTTGACAACTCAGTATCCTCATACGGAAACTAAAAGGATTGAATTTTATGCTCATTAGGAATCTAAAAGTCAAAAATCGAATGAACAGACATTAACTATCAGACCTCTTTCCACTCATTTGATGCTTTGGAAAACCTCTGTGGAGGGAAGATACAACTATCTTAGATATTATAAGTGGAAACAGTTTTAACGTTAAAAATTATATTTAGAATGTGATTTCAGCAACAGATGGAAAAAAATCATGATTCAGGAATGGAAGGGCTTAGAATATTCACAGAAGCTCCCCTGTACCTTGTATCACATGGCTACATATTTTAAATCAGCAATTCATACCTTAGATTTCATAAACCCTCTCCCTATCTACACTTTATTTTTAGAGAGACCTCCCCACTTGCTGATATACTGTATAATTTGTTTACTTATTATTATTGGTTTTGTCCGCCTTCTCTCATAGAATGCAAGAGAGGATGTGGGATGCTATTTTTTCTTTTGTTTATTGATGTGGCGTTAATGTCCAGAACAGCCTGGTGTAGGAGCTCAGTAAAGATCTGCTGAATAAATGAATATCCAAAATTAAACACTATCTTTAACAATAACACAGCAATATTTCAATTTTGGCAAAGTAGTAAAATTATTGCTGATAGTAGTCCTTTGATTCTGATGACACCTCTAAGTCATGCATTGATATAACACAGATCAGAGTATTTAAAGTACTTTCTGTATTCTAGTTAACTTCCCTCCCAAAACTCTAAATATAATACACAAATTCAAATAGAAAATGAAACCATTTTTTCTCTATACACTTTTTTCTCTTTTTTTTTTTTTTTTTTGTCTTTTTAGGACCATACCCAAGGCATATGGAGGTTCCCAGGCTAGGGGTCTAATCGGAGCTACAGCTGCCACCCTATGCCACAGCCACAGCAGCACCATATCCGAGCTGCATCTGCAAACTACACCTCAGCTCACCAGCAATGCCAGATCCCTAACCCACTGAGCAAGGCTAGGGATCAAACCCACAACCTCATGGTTCCTAATTGGATTTGTATCTGATGTACCACAATGGGAACTCCTCTTTTTCTCATTCTTTATTTTCGAATTTTCCTCCACTCCCTATAAAATTAAATATTACTTTCAGTGATGTGACTTTTATTCTGAAAGTATTTCTGATTCCAATAAAATTTCTATGACCAAAACTTGAATTTTATAGTGTGTTTAATCTGGCTAGATGTCATCCTTTTTTATGGCTGAGTAGTATTCCATTGTGTATATATACCACCTCTTCCGAATCCAATCATCTGTCGATGGACATTTGGATGGTTTCCATGTCCTGGCTATTGTGAATAGTGCTGCAATGAACATGCGGGTGCATGTGTCTCTTTTAAGTAGAGCTTTGTCCGGATAGATGCCCAAGAGTGGGATTGCAGGGTCATATGGAAGTTCTATGTATAGATTTCTAAGGTATCTCCAAACTGTTCAGCCATAAAAAAGGATGACATCATGCCATTTGCAGCAACATGGATGGAACTAGAGAATCTCATACTGAGTGAAATGAGCCAGAAAGACAAAGACAAATACCATATGATATCACTTATAACTGGAATCTAATATCCAGCACAAATGAACATCTCCTCAGAAAAGAAAATCATGGACTTGGAGAAGAGACTTGTGGTTGCCTGATGGGAGGGGGAGGGAGTGGGAGGGATCGGGAGCTTGGGCTTATCAGACACAACCTAGAATAGATTTATAAGGAGATCCTGCTGAATAGCATTGCGAACTATGTCTAGATACTCATGTCGCAACAGAAGAAAGGGTGGGGGAAAAAACTGTAACTGCAATGTATACATCTAAGGATGACCTGACCCCCTTGCTGTACAGTGGGAAAATAATAAAAAAAAAAAAAAAGAAAAGAAAAAAAAATAAAATAAAATAAAAAAGAAAAAAAAATCTGGCTAGAGTATCTGTATCATTCACTGAGTGCCTTGCCTTAGTAAGATACAACTTTAATTGAACAGAGTTTAAACTAGAGTCCAAGTTCATCCTAAGACTGAATGTGAGACAGTGATAAACTCAGAAATGATAGAATCCTCAGTGGTCCTCTACCCCTACTTCCACAGTTTCCATGATGGAATGACCATTGTCAACTGCCTTCAGTAAGACCTTGACCTTGTTATAACAAAACTAGGATTCCAGTTAGGTAATCCAATATTTCATTTTAATATTAATTTTAATAAACTCAGAGTTAGGAGACCCAGACATGGAAGGAACTTCAAGAGATCATTGACTCACCTTTTGCCTTTGTCCAATTCAATGATCTCCTTTGAAATTGCTCTTTGCAATTTTCCTTCCCAAAAGAACTTAAAGAGCTTACATAATCCTTCAAAGGCAGGGTGTTAATTTAGGGCTCTGTGACTGGGAAGTTTGATGCAGTTTAACTCTTTCATTGCTATTCTTGTTTTCTAGGTTAGGAAGTCTTATGACGTTACTATGAATGTCATACTAAAGAGATTTAGATTCATAATAGTAGTTAAGAGGTTTGGGGTCTAGACTCAGTTCTGTTTTTTGTATTTTTGGTTTTTTGTTTTGTCTTTTTTCTTTTTTTTAGGGCTGCACCCATGGCATATGGTGGTTCCTAGGCTAGGCTAGGCTAGGCTAGGCTAGGGGTTGAATTAGGCCACAGCTTCTGGCCCATGCCTAATCCACATCAACACCAGATCTGTGCCGCATCTATGACTTACACCACAGCTCATGGTAATGCTGGATCCTTAACCCACTTAACCCACTGAGCGAAGCCAGGATCAAACCTCATGGTTCCTGGTTGGATTCATTTCTGCTGCGCCACAATGGGAACTCCATAGACTCATTTCTGTTTTTAACTAGCCAAGCAAACTTAGTGAGTTATTTCACTTTCTCTGTCTCTGTCAATGGAAGATTGAAAAAAAAAAAAGGCATAAATATGTCTTCTGTACTTTCTCTGAGACAGGGATGCTTTCTTTTCATATGTTATATATCTTAATATTTTGGGGAAGGTTTAAAAGGTAAGTCTTTATATCCCCATTTAATTGATGGGGGAACTAAGGCTCAAAGACTTTAAATGACACACCAAAAAAACCTTCCTCAGAGCCTTCCATTTCACATGTAATAAAAAAAAAAACAGGTGTTGGGGTATGATTTTTCTCTATAAATTTTCTCAGAGATGCTTGGGCTTGCTGGTGGCCACTAGACACTCAGCAAAAGTGGGAAGTGTGGTGCGATCTTTTCATGGCATGCTCCCAATGCAATTTCTCTCTTGCCCTCTCTCCTTTCATCTCTGCCTTGGACCTATCACTTCACCCTCACTGAAGGTACTTAGCAAGAAATGTCATACCTTGCAAGAAACTCTTAGACCAGAGTGTGGCCATAAGATGTACTCCCAGATAGAAAAGTACTTTTGTAAATCAATCTATCACTTCTTTAATAGCTTGTAACCATTCAAAACCTTTCCTTTAAGTGGAAGGACATATATATTTGAAAAGATAGAGTTCCCACTGTGGCATGGTGGGTTAAGAATCCAGTTGCAGTGGGTCTGGTGACTGAAGAGGCATAGTTTTTTAAAGGATCCAACTTTGCCATAGCTGTGGCATAGGTCACAGCTGCAGCTTAGATTCAACCCCTGGTCAACTTCCATATGACTCAGGTGTGGCCATGAAAGAAAGAAGGAAGGAAGGGAGAAAGGGAAAGAAAGAAAGGATGGAAGGAAGGAAGGATGGAAGGAAGGAAGGAAGAAGACAGGTATTAAATAATTCCTTTCATTTTCCTTCTTTCCTGTCTTCCTGTCTACATTTACTAAAAACTGAATATTAATAATACTAAACTAAATATATATTTAATTACTACTTGACATTTAACAAAGAGAAAATAGGAAAATCAAGATGTTGAGAAACTGTATAAATTCATATAGTAGAAAAGTGGTGAGGCCAGGACTTGTTTACTATTTATATTTCATTAACTGGCTTCAAAGACTCCCAGGCCTCCAGAAGAGATGGGCTTAAGGAAATCTTACAGAGAAGGGAACAGTTTTTTCACACCAAGTCACGTGAGTTGAAATTTAACTAAATGGCCCCAAGATTTGTTTTGCCCTTGGACTGTTTGAGCACGATAGCTCATGGCCTATCTTTTGGGATTGGTTTGGGAGAACTAGTTATCTGGAAACGCCTTAGGCTGAGGGCCAACCTTAGTCCTTTGCAACCTTTTGTGGAAATTACTATAAATATCCAATGCAGTAAAAAGAAAACACTTACCTCATGATTTCCCATAAGAGGTACTGTAGGAAGAGAGGTAGCTTCAGAGGCATTTCTGTCTTAGAATGCAGAAGTGATTTTCTTCATCATGTTTCCAAGCACTGAATTAAGAAATATGCTCCAGTTATGCTCCAAATACCCTCCTCTCTGCTCCTATACAGACCTCATTGTTCTGTCTAATTCAGTACTTCTGGGGAGGAACTGTGAGTAGTAGGGCCACATGCATAGTTCCTTTTCCCCATAAAACCTGACCTTCTATAACCTCTTGTGATAGAAATCACTGATTAATCTCAATGAAGTATATCTGGTGTGTTTTATTCAGGCTTCATTCATATAATTCACCTTCTAAGTAAAGGGAAGGTGAAGATAGGAAAAAATCTACTCTATTGGAAGTCATCTATTTGGTCATAAGAGGTAAGTGTTTCAGTTTGTCTGAAATGTGTTCTTCTAATTGCCTCTTCAAGATTGATCCTGCTTCTTCTAGCAATCTTAGAGCTCCGGGTGAGTATATCCACCAGTGAAGACTTAAGCCTTCCCTGAGCTATCTCTCAAATCCATCGCTGCACACAAAGGATGCAATACATGGCTCCGAGGCCAGCTTGCCAGAAGTTTTTATCTTGGGGATGCCCTCCTTTGAAGTTTTAGGTCAGTGGTAATGTTTCTGGGACAGAGTATAAAAAAGGCTGCACCTTCTACACACCTGGGTTTTCAAGACCCTTCACCACCCTTGACCTATGGCCCCCTCTCACAGTCCCTCCCACGTTTAGGGGGCAAGTGTTGGTGTGGTGGGTCAGGGAGAAAGAAGCTGAACTCTGTGAGAAAATCTTGGGTAAAACTACCCTCTAACATTTTTTGTTTACCTTCCTGGATCCTGTCCTGGACTCCTTCCCTGGTATCTATTCACTTTCACTCTCTCCTGCTCTGACTTCATTTCATCTCTGCTTCTTTCCTCCTCTTCACTATTATTCATTTAGGCATTTGTTTTTCTGCTTTGCCATTAATCTCAACATGCAGTTTAAGTAACTTGACTTTGGAGTCGGGATTGAAATTTAAGGTATCAATTGTCATCCTTCTAGGATTGTTCAGGTTTTCTCTTTTCTGAGATACAGTCTACCTGGTAATTTGGATGTGGTGTTTCATATGACAAGGAGAGTGAATGCTGGAGGGAGAAGCTATCTAGTCGAATCCTTCTCTAGTTCTAACCTGGCTGTCTTACGTAAAACTTTTCTGTATCACAGGTCAAACCTTGTACCTAGAAAAGAACAGAACTGTACCTAGAAAAGAACAAAGCAAATAGCCACATATACCTTGTCAAAAAAAAAAAAAATGTGTGGGTCAAGTGAAATAACATAAGTGAACACTTGTTTGAATAAGATTATCATACAAGAATAATATTTTTCCTATATATATATAAACTCACATAGTAATAGGGGTAGATACAGATGTCTAGATGTATATCTGGGGAGAAAATTGGAAGACTTTTGTTACCCGTATATTTGAATTGGTTAAAATTTCATCAGGTGAAAGCAAAACTTTAGGGTCAAGGAAGGGAAAATATCTTCCTCAACTACCGTGATGTCCTCCTAAATCAAAGAGGTAAAGAAATAATCAGATAGAGTATGAATAATTAGAAATAATGGCTGAATTCCATGATAAAATTCTGAGGTGGTGTTGATCTGACCTCAGGCACACATCTTGTCAAGTGTTGCTTTTCTGTCTTTGTATCTCCAAATCTTCTCTTTGCTTGTTTAAAATAAAACAAAATAGAATTACGTGATTCTGGATTTCATGGTTGTCCATTACCTGTGCATAAATTTACCTCTTAAATTTGTTTTTTTTTTTTTTGCTTTTTAGGGCCGTACCCTTGGCATATGGTGGTTCCCAGGCTAGGGGTCAAATCAGAGCTACAGCTGCTGCCCTGTGCCACAGCCACAGCAACACAGAATCCAAGCTGCATCTGTGACCTACAACACAGCTCACAGCAATGCTGGATCCTTGACCCATTGAGTGAGGCCAGAGATCGAGCCCACATCTTCAAGGATACTAGTTGGATTCGTTGCCCCTGTGCCACAATGGGAACTCCCTCTTACAGCTTTTTTATTTAACAAGAGTGTAGTTTAGATTTTTATGAAGAGGATATCTATTTTATCTGAAGAAATGCATGCTCTTTCCCTTCAAAAAGTATTTAATCACTTTTCTCACCAAATCGCTCCTCTTGTCCCCAAAATCTCCTTCCATTCTGCCTTTATTCATTATTGGAAACCTAATGTATTAAAGTTAAGTGATCATTAGTTTCTTTTTTATAGTCACTAGAAATAATTGGAACTGCCAAGCAGAACTTGTAGTGATTATAATATTTCTAATGTCTCACACTGAACTAATATGATTTTAGTTCAACTGCAAGGAAGTAACTTTATCAGAGGTAAATGGACAATTTGACTTACTCATACTGAAATATTTATTCTACTTAAGGAAACTCAGTATAAGCTTATTGAATACTTGAGTTTTAGGAAAACCTTGTTGGAAATTTCTGTTTAACACATTTAAATCCATAAGTCCACTTCTTTCTCATGTTTAACTTCACTGTCCAAAGGATTTATTCTCTAGGGATTCTTCAACTATTGGAATCAAAATTGATTTGGTATTATCACATAGACTTGTGTGTAATTTTTATATAATTAATGATCTTACCTAGATATATGTTATCCCCCCAAATTGGTTTTAAAGAAGCTGAGGGCATCTTTCCATGCCCTATCAGTTGACTCCAGACATAACTAAGTTCTTAGTACACGTATGATGACAGAGTTGATGGTGTTATTGATTGATTACTAATTGGTGACTAATCAGATTAGGAAATGTATCTCACAACTCGTTAAAATAAATTCTACGTCATTTGACATTAAATTTAAAAGGCATAGAAATACTATAAGATAATAAATATGATATCTCCCAGAGGTTCCTTCCTGGTCTAGTGGTTAAGGGTTAGGATGTTGTCACAGCAGCGACTTGGATTTGATCCCTGTCTGGAAACTTCTTAATGTCATGAGCATGGCAAAAAAAAAAATATATATATATATATATATATATATATATATGTATGTGTGTATATATATATGTATATATATATATGTTTGTATATATATATACATATATACACACACACACACACACACACATATATATATATACCAAATTTAAATAGTAAACTACAATCTAAAATGAAAACAGGAGTGAAAATTCATAGTTTTTTTTTTTTTTTGATCTTTTGTATTTTGTCCTTTTAGGGCCGCATCCATGGCTTATGATGGTGCCCAGGCCAGGGATCGAATCGGAGCTATATCCGCTGGCCTACACCACAGCCACAGCAATGCAGGATCCCAGCAGCATTTGCAAACTACATCACAGCTCACAGCAATGCCAGAGCCCTAACCCTGAGCAAGGCCAGGAATCAAACCTGCAACCTCATGGTTCCTAGTCATATTCGTTTCCACTGAGCCATGGCAGGAACTCTCCAAAAGTGATAGGTTTTATTGTATAAAATTGAAAAGAACAAAAAACATGCTCAGAACTTAAAGATGTCAAACTTTTTACTGACAAGAGATATACATAATTCAAAATAGATGAAATATAAGAAATCAAAATAACAAAAATGTTCTATTACCAATCAAAAAGCATATAACCTAAGTTTAATTCTGTTAATTAAGTAAATAAAATTCCCCAAGTTAGATTTTTATTTGTAATTTGTGCCATATTGCTATAGTTTTAGAAACAATGGAAAATTATTCAATTTGCACATAAAAATAAATATTTATATATTTATAAATAGTTTTCATACAGAATGTGTAAGGAAATGATATTTACCTCTAGGCTATGGGATCAGTTAATTATGAATTTTTGAAGGGTACTTTTCTCATCTATAGTCTACTTCAAACTGCAGACATTTTAGTATGTGAATATACTCATTCTATAATTATTTTTCCCAACAAATATTGAAACAAACAATCTGGAGGGTTATTTGAGAATAGTTGTCAATAATTATGAAAATGTCAATATTTATGTTAGTAATTCCCTGGACATACATTTTAATGAAATTACTAAAATAAGCAAAAGGCTGTTATTGAAAGTATGTTTATTAAGACAAATATCTGAAAAACAACTTAAATGAAAATGAATGGTAGAATTTCTGTTATGATATTTTTCCATGTTAATTTATAATTGTTAAATAGTTGCATTATGCAGTCAAATGCTCTACCACTGAGCTATACCCACTAAATAGATACATTATGGATATAATTAACTACATGGAAAAGGCTTTTAAAAATTAAAAAGGAAAATAAGAAACTGTAATTATAGAGGATGACTGAAATTATATGAATTATAATTCAATGTATTATATATGCAAAGAATGAAGTAGAACAGTGAGAAGTATTGGTATGTTGAAATTCTGAAATACCTTTTTAAAATTATGTTTTAGAAAGATGAAATTTGGAAGAAGGTAAACCTCTGAATGATGGTGGTAGGAGAATCAGATATAAGAGAGAACATTACACAGGTTATCCAAATATAAGAAGTGTCACAACAGGTCAGATCCAAAGGATGTGAAACTTAATACCATGCTTTCAACATAAGCTATGGATTATTTCAAATATATAGCAAATTTCCTCAATTTTTCTAACTTCAATGATTTACTAAAATATATCATACACTTTAACTGGCAATGAAGGTAAATTTACAGCTGTAATGAGCCTAAATATGGAAAATAAATTTTTTAAAGCATAATCTAACCAAGATACTGAAGAGGTAAGGAATATTGGGTGCAAACTGAAGTCCAAATTAAGAAATGTGCCTGCAAAGTATTATTTCTAAATATATATAGGGATATCATTTGTCAATAACTGAGATGCATAAATATTACATATGCATTTATATCATATATATACGCTTAATAAAGTATCTATTAGAATCTCTAATCATCATATGAAGAAAAATCTTCAAGGCATTAAAGTTACTTGCTCAAGATCATAAAGCACAGTCACTAGTTCTCGGACCTTGGTCCGGAGCACAATCACTTGAGGGCTTCCCATCTCCCCCCAAAATTTTTGTCCCCATAGGAATACCTTGAAAGGATGCCTATGGTTAAAGATAAATGTCACTGTTTTTTTAAAAAGTCTTCCAAATGAATGTAATACATGAAAAAAAAAATGAGTAACACTGAGTTATACTTGTTCATGGAGTTAGAAATTTAAAAGTTGTAATTCCAAGCCCAAATACACTGCCACTGCCAAGTCACAATTGCCCCATTTTTCTTTACAGATGAACCACTTAGCTGTATCTGTTCTACATTCACCATAACCATGCAGATGAACAGCAGTGTGAATGAGTTCATTCTGTCTGGATTGACACAGGATGTACTAATGGGGAAAGTAATATTTGTGATCTTCTTGTTTCTATACCTCATGACTCTCTTGGCAAACTTCCTTATTGTGATGACCATAAAATATAGCCAGACACTTGGGAGCCCCATGTACTTCTTCCTTTTTTATTTATCCTTTGCTGATGCCTGTTTTTCAACAACCACTGCTCCTAGGTTGATAGCAGATTCCATATCTGAAAAGAAAGTCATCTCCTACAATGAATGCATGACCCAGATCTTTGCAGTTCACTTCTTTGGGTGCATGGAGCCCTTGGTGCTGATCCTTATGTCCTTTGATCGCTATGTGGCCATTTGTAAGCCCCTGAGGTACACGACCATCATGAGCCAACGTGTCTGTGATATGTTGGTGAATCTGGCCTGGGTGGCGTCTTACATCCATTCTTCAGCACAGATTGTCTTGGCTTTGAGATTACCCTTCTGTGGCCCCAATGATATCGATCACTATTTCTGTGATATGCAACCTTTGTTGAAACTTTCCTGCATAGATACTTATGTCATCAACCTACTCAGTGTGTTTAACAGTGGGGCCATATGCATGGTGAGTTTCATAATGCTGCTTATCTCCTATGCTTTGGTTTTACATTCTCTGAGGAATCAGAGTGCAGAAGGAAGAACGAAAGCCCTTTCCACCTGCACCTCCCACATTATTGTTATCATTTTATTCTTTGTACCATGTATGTTCACATATACTCGCCCTTTAACTGTATTTCCAGTGGATAAGTTAGTGGCTGTGTTTTACACTATTGCGACACCTTTGCTCAACCCTCTGATTTACACTCTGAGGAATGCAGAAGTCAAAAATGCCATGAGAAAGTTATGGTGCAACAAACTCTGACTCAACGTGGCAAAGAGCAGAAGATGCTAATTGTTAATTCTGTCGTGCATGAAATAAAATTGAATAGATGGCAAAGAGAAAATGTCCTACTTCTGGTATAGACAATATAATCCTCTTCCAGGAGATGTTTGAGGGAATAGGTAGACTATATTGATGATAGATCTGAATTATTTTAAGCCAGTGCCACACAGAGTGAGAGAATATGAAGTACCGCCGTCTTTGTGGCAGCACAAGCCCATTCCTCACTCTCATTCTGCATTGAGACCTCTGTTCTTTTGAGGCTTGTGAGCCAGAGCATGTTGTTTCTGTAGGTTTCTGGTTTTGTACATTATTATTTTTCATGCTTCTAATCCATGTTTTATAATTTGTTTCTGATTTCCATTAACCGTGTTGTTAGCAAATCAGCCCTGGTGCTACTGAGTCTGTATCATGTCTTTTCTGGCTCAAGAGTCAATAACATCAAGTCACTCCCAGAAACATACGCTCAACAAGGAGCGTAAATATCACCTAGTTAACCCCCTATTTGATGCTTATCTACCCTTTGTAACACTCTTAAAAATTGGCCTTTCATTTGCCTGCCTATGTACAGGGAAATAACATCAATTTCTATTCCAACAGGATAATTCTAGTTATAAAAAATTCATTGTATTGATCCATAATTGATCTTTATGTACATTAATTTATTTTTCATGTCCATCATTACTTTTGTATTACTTAGTTTTACATATATACCTACTTTTGTAATTCAAGTTCATGGGTACTTCCCTAATTTTTGGTGGCTGGATTAGTGGAAATTTTATAAAATTGTAAGAGTTACAAAAAATAGCACCTCATGGATGAGATCATAATATAAAGGCAACAAGCAACATATAAAACAGAGCTAATGTCATAACAGCCCATCCAAAGAGACAATGTCCACAGAAGTGAGATTCCCAGCTTGGGAACACAGAAGAAAATATATCAAAGAAGCTAAATGTCTCATTAGATATAATCATAGGCCTATTGCAGAGAGGTGTTTCACTGACTAGTGGATAGGACTGGCCGGTTGCCTAACATGTACACTTCTGAATGAGGAGAGACTCTTCAGGCTACAGACATTGCAACTGTACATTTATCAAGCAAATTTTATCTGGTAATTGGACTTCCTATAGAAGCCCTCCCTGGATAGGAAGATATTGATCAGTGACTGGGATAAGTATTTTGGTGTTTTAATTTATATTTTTTTTCATAAATCATTAAATTTATATTCTGGTTCAGGTACTGTTAACTAATAAGTATCGACAATAGGAGCCATTTATGAAGAGTGGGCATTGATTATCTCTCTGAGAATAAATATATAGACTATTTTCCTTCAAATCTGAAGAGTAGACCATAATGTGTGGCAGATGATGCCATGCAATGCCATTTTGAGATGTTTTTCATGACCTTGCCTTCTTGGGAATATGTCACTGATGGACTGTAAAACTCTGATAATAAAGCTTGGAAGATCTGATTATATTCCCATTTGTAACAACTTCAGATGTTAACTGGTCTTATTGGGTTGATCTTTGATTATGTAAAAAAGTATTGAATTATAATTTTGTATACCTGAAACTAATGTGATATTGTATGATAGTTATAATCCAATTTTAAAAAGTTTGGAAGATTTGTTTATTTATTTATTTATTGTTTTTTAGGGCTGCACCAATGGCGTATGAAAGTTCCCAGGCTAGGGGTCAAATTGTAGCTATAGCCACCAGCCTACACCACAGCCCCAGCAATGTCAGATCGGAGCTGTGTCTGCGAGATACCCCATAGCTCACTGCAATGCCAGATCCTTAACCCACCGAGTGAGGCCAGGGTTGAACCTGCAAACTCATTGTTCCTAGTCAGATCCGTTTCCACTGAGCCATGACAGGAACTTCTCACAGATTTATTTAAAACTCGAATTCTTTTCTAGAAAACTTTTCAAGGACATATTTTACAGATGATGAGGCAGGGACTTCTTAATTTGTAACATAAGCACTGATAGGAATCAACTAGAAGAAAAAAATTGCAAAGACAAAATCATATGGAGGTTAAACAATATGGTACTAAACAGCAAATGGATCAATGAAAGAAAATCAAAGAAGAAATTGAAAAGTACCTAAAGACAAATGAAAACAAAAACAAAAAGATCCAAATTCCATGGGATGTAGCAAAAGCAGTTCTAACAGTTAGGTTTTTTTTTTTTTTTTTTTTTTTTCAGAGCTGCATCTCTGACATACAGAAGTTCCCAGACTAGGGATCAAATTGGAGCTGCAGCTGCTGGCCACAACCATAGCCACAGCAATGGCAGATCAAAGCTTCATCTGTGACCTGTACCACAGCTCATGGCAACAGTAGACCCTTAACCCACTGGGCAAGGCCAGGGATTGAACCCACATCCTCATAGATACTACTTGGGTTCATAGCCTCCTGAGCCACAATGGGAACTCCTGAGAATGACATTTTTAGCAATACTAGCATACATCAAGGAACAAACAGAAGCTAAAACAAACAACCTAACCTTAACCGAAAGAATCTTCAAAAAGAACAAAACCCAAATTTAGTAGAAGGAAAGAAATAGTACAGATCAGAGAAGAAACACAATGAAATAAGGAATGAAACAAACAATAGAAAAATTCATGGAAACTAAAGTCTGGAATTTTAGAGAAGATAAAAAAAATGTATATACATGACAGGCCTTTAGACAAACTCATCAAGGAAAAAAAGAAATGGTCCAATAAAATCAGAAATAAAAAAGAAGTTACAACCAACAAAATAGAAACACAAAGGTGCATAAGAGATTACTATGAAGCATTATATGCCAAAAAAAGGACAAATTCCTAGAAATGTGTAATTTCCCCAAACTGAAACTGGAATAAATAAAAAAAATATGAACAGACTAATTACCAGTAATGAAACTGAATTAGTAATTAAAAGAATCCCCCAACAAAAAAAAGTCCAGGACCAGATGATTTCACAGGTGATTATATGAAACATTTAGTCAATAATTGACACCTGTCCTTCTCAAACTATTCCACCATAATTGCAGAGAAAGGAACACTTCCAAACACATGGTATAAGGCCATCATCATTGTGATACCCACAACAAACAAAGATATCACAGAAAAGGAAAATTACATGCTATTATCTCTGGTGGACATAGATGCAGAAATACTCAACAAAATAACTGCAGACCAAATTCAACAATACATTAAAAGGATCATAAACCACAATCAAGTGAGATTTATCCCAGGAATGCAAGTATGGTTCAATGTCTGTAAATCAATCAATGAGGTATACTACATGAACAATTTGAACAAGAAAAATCATATGATCATCTCAATAGATACAGAAAAAGATTTTTACAAAATTCAACATCCATTTATGATAAATTATTCTCAAAAGAGGTATAGAGGGAATATACCTCAATATAATAAAAGCCATATGTAATAATCCCACAGCTAACGCCATACAGTGAAAAGCTGAAACCATTTTCTCTAAGAAAAAATAAGACAGGGGTGCCCACCATTGCCACTTTTGCTCAACAAAGTATTGGAGGTCATGGCACAGCAATAAGATAAGAAAAAGAAGTAAAAGGAATCTAAATTGGAAAGGAAGAAATAAAACTGCCATTGCAGTTGACATG
Source organism: Sus scrofa (assembly GCF_054392235.1). NCBI lineage: Eukaryota > Metazoa > Chordata > Mammalia > Artiodactyla > Suidae > Sus > Sus scrofa. The sequence goes on along the minus strand of NC_139383.1, from coordinate 101,956,382 downwards.
ATAATGTAAACAAAAAATCCTAAAAATACCGACAAGAAACCTCTAAAGCTTGTCAATGAATTTGGTAGTTTCAGGACACAAAATTAATATACAGAAATCTGTTGCATTTCTAAATGTTAACAATGGCCTATTAGAAAGAGTAATTAAGAAAACAATTCCATTTAGAATTTCATCAAAAATAATAGCATATCTATGAATAACTATGGTGGGTTCCAAAAAATAAAATGAATGAAAGAATATAACAAAACATAATAAAAATGAAGCAGACTCAGAGTTATAGTGGTTACCAAAGGGGAGTGGAGAAGGGAAAAAAATCTGGATAGGGAATTAAAAGGTGCAAACTAATGTGTATAAATAAATGCATACATAAATACATAAACTACTTGTTTTGGCAGCTTTTCCACAAGTTTAGCATTGCTATCTAATACAGTTTAGCACTGACACGTAAACGGAGGGAAAAAGAGATAAGGAGAAGCAGTATCATATAGAGATGAGCTCATGGAGGAGAGAATGCATTTAGCTTTGAGTTTTAGGAATATTTTCTGGGGAAAGTGTTTATTAAAGGTCAGTTATGATCAGGAAGATTTATTTTTTTTGAATTATGATTAGCTGAAATTTCTCTGAAAATGCATGTGTTTAGGGTACCAAAGTTAAGGGAGAAGTTTTATTTCATATGTTTTATTAAAACACTAAAATAAAATTAAGTTCTGGTGACTTTGAATTCCATCTCTATGCTCATGGACCTCATTTATATCTATACATTTATATCTCTACTGCAGACCTCTCTCTTGAATATGGGAGTTGTATACTCAACAGCTTGCTTGATATATTCCTTTATAAATCTGATAGGAATGTTCATATTTAATGACTGATTATTCTTACCCAAAACATAAGCTAGCTGTAACTTTCCCTAGGAATTTCTATCCTTCTAGATTCCAGGCAGAAATTATGGAGTCAAAAACATTGATTATATCACAACTCTACACCTAATTTGTTAAACAAATAAAATTATGTGCCTAAAATATATGCAGAATATAATAATGTTTTCACTAATTCTACGACCTTCTTGGTTGGAGCTGTCATTATCACTTAGCTCCAGCCACACTGGCTTCATTATAATTCCTTGACCGCAGGATTTCATATTGTGATCTTTGCTTCAGCTAAGAAATTCTCTTCCAGGAGAAACATTCTTCCAGGAGATCCCTGGCTAATATCCTCCTCTCCTTAAGGTATTATTCTAATCTCTCTTCCATAAAGCCTGCCTTAGGCCATATTTAATACAGCATTCCCACTCGCATTCCTGATCCCCTTATCTTACTCCATTTTTCCCTCTTTTTTACACAGCAATTTTCATCTTCCAACATTTTATAATATTTATTGTTTCTTGTCTATTCTTACTAGAATGTAAGCTCCAAAAATGTGGGGGTTTTTGTTTACTTGTTCAGGAACATATACCAACTCATGTGGAGAGTGTTTTATAAAAACTGTTTAATAAAACACTGTGTTCCTAATTAATCATAAGTTGAATTTAACCCTCGGAGTTTTATATGCACATTAAAGTTTGAGAAACATTGCCACAGAGCACTGCCATCTAAGGTTGAAACACTATCAACTTGGTTTCAGATTTTAAGAAGGGAAAATCAACTTAGGAGATACACATTCACTGTTTTAGATCCCAGCCTGGAGGTAAATGTGTACCCTTCTCCTCAAATCCAACTGTGGGGAAATTAGTCACAGAATTACACTTAGATGCAAAGGTACCCTGGAGTGTAGGCTGTGCTTATGTGGTTATGAATGCAGATAGCCCCCCCTGTTACTGCAGAGCAAGGGGAAAATAGATTCTAGTAGATAAATAGCATTCTCTGTCCCTAATGCCAAGCCCCTGGAACATCCACAGAAACATTTTTCATTCAAATTAAATTTAATTTATGTCTTTAAAAAATTATTGTTAAATCTCCAGTGCCTAGAATAACTCTGGTCAATAAATACTTATTGCATTAATAAATAAAAATTACAGAAATATAAAAACCATCAGAAGTTGGGAAATGGCATGGAAAAGATTGTCCTTCATACCCTCAGATAAAACCGTATAGCAGTACCACATAATAAAGAGCAGAAGGGAAAAAAATATAATGTAAATATGGAGAAAACACATAAAAAGCCAAAATCCGATTCTTTGACTAGAATAAAATTAATAATCTCCTACCATGTGTTGGTATTTACGGGAGTGTATACACTTGTCAAAAGTCATCTACTGTATGCTTAAAAATGGTGCATTCTATTACATGTAAATTATATTTTAAGAAGCTGATATAAAAATAAAAATAAGTAAAAATATTTTATTTACATTTTTTTCTTCCTCTAAGTGACCAACTGACTTCAAAATATTATAAAAATTGTAGAAATTTTAATGAGTAAAGTTTCATTGTCCCTATTTATATTTTACAAGTGTAATTAGGATTTATAAGAATTATTAAGACTAACAGTAATGTCTTCTAGAATAAGCAGTAGGATAAGTTAAGAAACTTGCTTAAAGTCACAGAGACATAAATCATGAGGCTAGAATTCAATTAGATCCCATTTATTTGAATCTTTACCTGAGTTCAGAGCTTTGTCTGCCTTAGAAAAAAATCTGACTTAAAAGACAGAAACTTCGGTAGCATTTAGTGTTCCACACCTCAATAGACTGAAAGTGTGTTTTTTCTTGGAGTAGGGTGACTGAGTGGAGGCTTTGGTAATTGAAAGGGGAGGCATCTGTCCCCCTTAGGAATGAAGAGGACGGGAGGAGGGCTCTGTGGACAGAATCTGCCTGTTGGCAGCCTTGTCTGGGACTAATTATCCCTATGTTTGCTGTGATTCTGGATTAACTGAACTAAGTGGCTCATTTAGCAAATCCTTCAGGATTGGGTGGGAAGGGTGGAATCCTTGTTCCTCCAAAACCTGGACATTTGTGAACTTTTTGTGAAATTCCTATAAATATCCGATGGAGGAAATAGGAATGTTTAATTCACATGCTCTGCCAGGGAATGATTTGGGACAATGTAAGTGGCTATTTAGAGATGCTCCTAACACAGTATAGTGGGGGTATTTCCTATTCATTCTAGAAATTTCTAAAAACAGAAGTGAGAAACTTTCTGCCAGTGTTACGGACCCTTTTAAAGAGTCTAACAATGCCTTCTAGGAAGGGCTGACTCTCTATGGAGAATCCTCTCTACCCATAGATCCTGCAACAGAAAACAGAGTGGATCCATTTGAAGTACAATTTACATGTTGCAAACACTGCACAGGATTCATCTTCAGAGTAAATCTGAATTGAAAGAATAAAAGCTATGAGCTCCCACTTGGATGTCATTTCTTTTATCAAGAGAAAAGGTAAGTTCTCTAGCCCAACTGAACAATTTCCATTTTCTTGCTTTTCATCCAAGACTGGGTTTTTAGGACAGTGGCTTTTATGCAGTTCTATCTCCTGAGAAAGATGTAGTTCAAGAAAATTGTTTCCCTCCATGATAAAATTATGAAGTTTCAAGGTTCCCCAGCTTCTAATGGTCTCTTCTTGATGCAGCACTGGCTCCAGCCTATTCTTATTGGAAAAAAAGAGGGTATATTGAGTAAAGCAGAGGTATGTTATTCTATACCTGCCGATGTCTTATTTGCAAAGCACAATGACAGGAAAAGGATGGGGTGTATGCTGATGATATGCAATGAATATGCATTGATACTACTGATACAGTGAGTCTATGATACGCTGATACTGATTTTCCTGATCTTACCTTACTTACATTCATTGTCCAGGACCCACCATTATCCCTCCTCACAGCCTCGGATTACAATCTCTTTCTGAGACTGGGGTAAGGGATAAAAAGGAGAGTGAGAGAGAAGGAAACAAACTCTCTAATGAAATCCTAGGACGAACTCCTCTGTATCCCTAACATGGGTCTTTGCTCACTTTTGTATTGAGTGTTTTCCACTGTTTCATCCCCTGATTCTTCTTCCTTCGCAGGCTTTTTTCCACAATCATATTTTTCTCTGATCCCTGCCATATTTCACATATCTCTATATTGCCTCTTTTTTCCCCTATTATTTTTCAAATATGCATATAAAATGATGATCTCTCTGTTTGACCCAACCTGACATTTGCATACACCTGAGAGTCAGGACATGCATGGAATGTGTCAGGGGTTTTCTTCTTTACCTGCTTATGATTTCCAGGCTGTATGCTGACTCTCTCCTGATGGTTGGAGACTAGTGTTTTGCAAGGGAGCGTAGGTTGGCATGTTAGACAGAGATTGCCATGGAGCACAAAGGTTTGAGTTCTGGTCCTGGTTCCTCTGTAATTACTCTCAATTAAATCCTGCCTCCATGCTTAGCCTAAACTGCATGAAGAAGAATGAAATGAACTTGCTTTATGAAGTAGCAAAATCAAATAAACAAGAGATATTAAAGAAAAGTGAGATAAGGCTATAGTTAGGGATTGCATAATTCAGTAAACATGTACACCTATGCAATACATATGCAACACCTATACACACACACACACACACACACACACACACACATACACACACACACATTAAATTGATTGGCCATAAGCAAGTTATTTGACAGTGTTGACTTGATCAGGACAAGCATCAGCAGACATCGTGGGAAGAAACATGGAAAACAAGGTGATGACATGGAGTTAGAGGACTTTGAGGGCCACAGCGAGTATTCTGGCCATTACCTTTGAAAACCATAGTAGCCCTTGCATTTCATTTATGATTCAACGTATGTTATTCCTTTGCAAGAGATAGCAAGGAGGTAAAACAAGAAGGGTGGAAAGAATGAGGAGAAGAGGAAATATCTGAAACTGGGTCTTTTTCCTTCTCTTTAGAAACATAGACTAGGCCTGTGCGGACCCATTTAAACAACTCTAGTATTGGCCATTTGTAATACCAATGTTTATGGAATGTCAGCCTGACATGGTGGTAGGTATGAGCTAATCATTCTCGTGATGTGAACCCAAAGAAATATCTCTCTCAAAGTGTTCTTTTTCTTCTGATAAGTGTGTGAGACCTTTTATTTAGAATCTATCTAGAAACTAATTAATGTTTGAAAGGAAATTTTCTGTTCTATGTTTTGGGGCTATAAATGCAATCCCTGTTTAGGGCACTGGAATTACTCCCTATGATATTATAATAATAGCTTCAAGCCATTTTACCTTTATCCAAACCCATGGAATACACTTCAGGAAGTGTGAGATTTAAGGTAAACTGTGGACTTTGGGTGATTGTGATCTGAGTGTAGGGTCATCAGTTAGAAGAAACACACACTCTGCTGGGAGATATTGATAATGGGTCATAGGTTATACACGTGTGAGGGAGGGACTATGTGGGAAATCTCTGTGCCTTTCTCTTACTTTTCCCATAAACCTAAACTGCCATAAAAAGTCTTAAAAACAATAACAATGGCAACAGATGATCCTGTTAAATCTAAGGGGAGATATTTAAAACATATTTCATGCAAGATCCTGATGGGATCAGAGATAAAAGACAGAAAACTGAATAAACTGAACTGATAATATTGTCTTCAAGAGGGTTTCTCCAACAATATCCATGATTAATCATATTGGAATAGTGCTATTATTATTTCTACAAACACAGAAATGTTGCAAAATACTTGAAATATATGTGGATAGATAGATACAAAATATTTTTATATTTTAATTTTTTTCCTAAAAATTTTTTAGGAAAACTCAGACTAAGATAAGGCAGGTATTAGCAGTCCATTTATTCTAGGAAGGCTAAATTTTAAAGTGTTTAATTCATTTGATCAAGGGACATATTCTTTATGCAGTTCTCAATCTCCATTGTAATAAACATTTTTAAAGGAATTTACTTTTTGTTCTCAAAATACCAAGACCTGGATCCAAGGCAACCAGTTTCTGAACCAACAGATGGATCTGGGAGAAGCTTGGACATCTGCAAATTTCCAAAGATTCATAGCAGATTAAAGGCGACTGGAGGAAACAGTGCATGAAACAAAAGGAATACAGAGTTCAATCCACTGATTTTCCCAAGATGTCACTTTTACTCTCTGCAGATTAAGCCTTTGTCAACAGCATCTTTCCTACAACCATTGGCATGTCAATGAATAACAGTGTGACCGAATTCATTCTTTTTGGATTGACACAGGATGCAGGAAAGCAGAAAGCAATATTTGGAGTATTTTTGATTCTGTACCTTGCAACACTGTTGGGGAACTTTCTCATTGTAGTGACTATTAAGACCAGCCGGACACTTGAGAGTCCCATGTACTTCTTCCTATTTTATCTGGCCTTTGCTGATGCCTGCTTCTCTACAACCATAACCCCCAGGTTAATTGTAGATGCCCTTTCTCAGAAGAAGACCATTTCCTATAACGAGTGCATGACCCAGGTCTTTGCAAGCCATTTCTTTGGCTGCATGGAAATCTTTGTTCTCATCCTCATGGCCTTTGATCGCTATGTAGCCATTTGTGAGCCCCTGCGATACACAAACATCATGAGCTGGCAAGTCTGTGGTGCACTGGTGAAACTGGCCTGGGTGGGATCTTGTATCCACTCTTCAGCACAGATTTTCCTGGCTTTGAGATTGACCTTCTGTGGCCCCAATGTGATCGACCACTATTCCTGTGATTTGCAGCCCTTGTTGAAACTTGCCTGCATGGACACATATGTGATAAATTTGTTAGTTGTTTCTAATAGTGGAGCCATATGCATGGTGAGTTTCATAATCTTGCTTATCTCCTACGTTGTCATCTTGTACTCACTCAGAAACCACACTGCAGAAGGAAGGCGGAAAGCCCTTTCCACATGCACCTCCCACTTTATTGTGGTTGTCATATTTTTTGGCCCATGTATATTCATATACACACGCCCGCCAATCACATTTCCAATAGACAAAATGGTGTCTGTGTTTTATAGTATTGGGACACCCTTGCTCAACCCCCTGATCTACACATTAAGGAATGCAGAAGTAAAAAGTGCCATGAAAAAGGTATGGTGTAGCAACGTGTGACTTCAGTTAACAAATGATATACAGAAATTCTAATGTATATTTCCTTAACAGATTAGTTTTGTTTAATAAGCAGGAAAGATAACATATTTTTGTTGGGAAACAAAGAATTAAGAAATATGTAGGCATAGATAAAAAGATAGCTATAGATACATCATACCTTTATTCTAGAGGATTGCATTAAATATGATTAACGATTTTGAACACTCTCTGATGACTCTTATTTGAATTCTATCAACATCTGACCACACTGACATGGTAATCTATAGAGATATTTCTTAAAAAAGAAATGTACTACTGACATAATGAGTGTTTGTGCTTGTGTTCACATTGATTTTTTTCTAGATTTTATTCTAGATCTTATGAATGTGTTCATAGGAGTTAATCCATAAGAGGCAGGAACCTTACAAAATCAAAACTACTGTCCTGACCATCTGAGGGTTAGAGAAGATGTACTGAGAAAAATGCTGCTCTGGAAATTCATGCCTGAACCTGCCTCTGCGGTGTATCTGCATTGATGGACCCTCAAACCGCAATAAAAGCTGGAAATATCAATGAAAACCGAGACTATCCTTGGAAAACCTCTCAAAGTTCTAGGCAGAGTGAGGATGGGGGAAGTCTTATATTTGACTTTGTAGGAAATATTAGCCAGTCAATTGCCCTTCAGCGTCTTTCACATCACTCTTCCTAAAGAAGAGGGAAGGGGAAGTAAGAGAGTTTGTCAACAGGAATCGCAGAAGAGGAATAAAAGGAAGTAGGACAGAAAATAATGCATGTTGAAGGGAGAAAATGTGAAACGTAGTGGTCATTTTATCCAGGTGGGAGAGAAGGAGCTTTATCTTCCATATATTTTGAGAATCACTTTTGGGTATATGAACATTTGCAGGAAAAAAATGAAGTTTCAATATATACCTGTATTTTTAAGCTTCCTTGGCTGTTATGTTTATTTGAGTATTGGGTTAGAAGCTTTATTTTTTTTTCTGCTTCCCAATAACATCTGAAAACTCAAAAATCGAGATTTCTTGGGGAGCTTGAAATTGAAAAGTCAGTTCTAGTGCTTCTTAGTTTTTGCCCTTCAGCTTTATAAGAGATTTTTAAAAACTGTGTATTCTCACTTTTGAAAATAGCCTAATCTGTATGTATAATACCCACTCGACACCACTACCACCAATTTATAATCTCATAATTAAATAACATCTTTTTCTCAGTACCCAAATTTATACTTCCTATCAATTTGGCACCAAAAATATTCCTTTGATAATGCAGGCAATTGAGAAAAAAACACAATGAACTTAATAAGTATGTGAAGCATTGCTATCAAGTGAAGTCAAATATTATCATGTTGCACCAAAGATCCCTAATTGTTCTGATATAGAAAGTGGTGGCAGAGAAAAAAAAAAACTGTTTAAGACCATAAGGGACATTTATCAGAGCTCTCAATATCGTATCCACAAGTGGCAGTTTTGTTTCACACTCCCTCCAAATAAACACTCCTGATTTTTCTAACTTTATATCTAATAGTTCTATTTTTAAAGTATTTGAATCTGGTCCTATACAGATTACATTTAAGTGTAATTAGTTCTTAAGTAACAAAGATATAATCCAAATAAAACTTTAACTCTTATCTCTGGCTGGCTTTTCTTGAGTTTAATAGATTGGGGAAATTTTATTTTTTGTCTGTGCCTAGATGAAAACCCAAGGATTTTATTTTCCTTAATAGGTAATACAGAACCCAGTTTCACTTAGATTTTAGACAAGGGCTAATTATAAAAATAGCCAAAAGACACAAAAGTTTTATTGACCTGGTGTCTTAACAACCTGGCTTACTGTCTCTGAGCTTGAAGGATGCTGAAAACTTTTTATTTTCTTTCCTTTTGGTGACTTTTTCTAGGTCCTCTCTTCCTGGTATTCTTGACATAGGAGGAAATGTCTATTACTTATAATCATTAGTGACTCCATGCTTAGCCCTTAGAAAGCCAGGGATTACTTTAAAAATTCTGCACTCTTTTATGTGACTCTATTGGTTTGGTCCTTCAAAAAGTCATGTATGCCCTAAAAAAAAAAAAAAAAAGAAAGAAAGAAAAAGAAAGGAGTTCCTGTCATGGGGCAGTGGAAACAAATCCGACTAGGAACCATGAGGTTGCAGGTTTGATCCCTGGCCTTGCTCAGTGGGTTAGGACTCTGGAATTGCTGTGAGCTATGGTGTAGATTGTAGACATGGCTTGGATCCTGTGTTGCTGTGGCTGTAGTGTAGGCCGGCAGCTGTACCTCTGATTGGACCCCTAGCCTGGGAACCTCCATATGCAGCGAATATGGCCCTAAAAAAAAAAATGCCTTGTAAGTCTCCACGAAGGCCGTCTGTGGGGAAACATCCATGCATCTCTGCCCTAAGGAACACTATTAATGCAGAAAGACTGTTAAAGTATCCTGACATCATTGACCCACACTAGCCTGATTCCACGAGTCTCCTTCCTGTCCAGACTTTTTTGATCTCAGTCCCCTGTGACCACCAATATTGAGGACCTCATGCTAGGCTCTCAGAGTTACACTCAACTGCATGCACATGCACAAACACACACATAAATTCACACACACACAAAGTATGGGATAAAGACAGGGCATATCTCTACAGCGACTTTCTCCAAGGTTGCTCTCACAAACCAGTCTCCCACTTTATAATCTGCCTAGAATTATATCCTTTGTGTAGTTGTAGGATGCTTATTTTTATTAATTCCTTTGGTTTGAAGACAGGCATAGAGTGATTTGAGTGAGGTTTCTAATTGCATATCTATTGGGTCTAGTCAAAATTTCAGTTTTAACTTTTTTTTTTACTTAAGAAATGTTAATTCATAAATACTTTGTATTAACACTGGAATTCAAGAGGATTTGTCTTCTTTTAGAAAGTGATTGTACATTATTCCAAGTAGAGAACTATTTTTTTGGACTCACATAAAACATACATTATATGGACAAAAAATTGTACAATTATTTATAAACAGGGAAAATGACCAAGTGAATTGGGTGGAGAATGACTTTAGAAGGAATAATGAAGAAAGAGGAAAGTACAATGTCAACTGAAGAAAAAAAAAAAAAGAGCACAATCTCAGAGTTGAGAATTACGTTTTATTTGGTGAACAGAACTGAGGACTTAAGTCTAGAAGATAGCGAGACTGCTCTGAAGAAGGAAGTAAAGAGCCAGAGTATTCAGGAGTTTTTCAAAACAAACAAATAAACAACAACAAAAACCCAGGTAGTATGAACAGCAAACTGTCACTCTTAACAAAGTATAGCACTGGAACTATGTCTGGTCACTTGTGATGGAGCATGATAATGTGAGAAAAAAGAAAGTATACATGTATGTATAACTGGGTCACCTTGCTGTGCAGTAGAAAATTGACAGAACACTGTAAATCAGCTATATGTAAAAAAGGAAAAAGAAAAAAAATTAAAGAAATCCAGGCATCTCAACAACTTTAGCACTCCTCTTTCTATGGAGAGATGTAAGAGTCTGGGCTCTTTGAAATCATTCCTTTGATGTATGCCTTAAGTATCTAGGGCCAGTATGCTGCTCTGCTTTTCTAAGTGTATATCACATTTACCTTTGGAGCCTGGGTGGAGATACCAATTAAACTTCATGGTCTGAGAGTGGGAGTGAGCATGTGGGGTCTAGTATTGCAAAGAAAAAAGAAAGGAAATATATTTACTGCACAACATACAAAACCAAAAGCATCCATACCAGAGATTGATCACTCTGCTTTACCCATTTTCACAACTGCTTTATGAGGTACCCAAGGCAGCAGACACTCCCATGCCTGCCTCCTGTTCATATAGTGACTTTGCATAATTTGGAAATGCCGGGTCTGCCATCAAGACACTTTACTTCCACATAGCAAATTGCCATGGCACACTAAGTGTTTACAAGACCCTTCCCTGCCATCTGTCAAAACACTGCAGTAATTGGAGTTCCTGTTGTGGCTCAGGGGTTAATGAATCAGACTAGGAACCATGAGGTTGCTGGTTTGATCCCTGGCCTAGCTCAGTGGATTGGGGATCCGGCATTGCCATGAGCTGTGGTGCAGGTCAAAGATGCAGCTTGGATCCCACATTGCTGTGACTCTGGCGCAGGCCAGTGGCTACAGCTCCAATTAGACCCCTAGCCTAGGAACTTCCATATACCGCAGGTGTGGCCCTAGAAGAAAGACAAAAAAAAAAAAGAAAAACATTTCAGTAATAAATACAAACATCTTGGATACTTTGATGTAAAAATTCCTTGGATGGAGGGCCCAAGTACACACAAGTGTGTGGCAGCTTTGGATGTCCCCTTTAGGCAGAATTAATTCTTATTGATGCAGTTCTATACCATGCCATGGAAAATTCACTCTCCATTGGGAAACATTTTGATACTATTAGCATTCAGTTAGAGTCTCTCAGAGTTACTCTGAATACTCTGGCTAGGGCAGAGAAAAGCATTCCTACTGGAGGTTTCCATGATCTCATCACTTTCATCTCTGCCAAATTAGAGGCATTAGTGTCACTCAGTCAGATATCTTCCATAGATTTCATGGAACATCACAATCCTTTCTCAGGCAAGTTCATTAGTTATTGTTACGCAAATCATTTCCAGTTTGATTTTGTCTATAGCTTCCCTCCCTCCTTTCCTTCCTTCCATTCTTCTTTTTCTCTTTATTTCATTTTCCCCTCCCTCCTTCCCTTCTTCCCTCCTTTCTTCCTTAATTTCTTTTTTCTCCTTCTTTCAACCAATTGTTTATTAATCACATACTAGATTCCATGACTGGTGGATATAAAGTTGAAGAAGAGAGTCATGGAGACAGTCTTTCAGAGACCTACATCTAAGGCCTTCCTTAAAGTTGTCAAATATATAAGTAAGTGTTCTTTTCATGGTTCCAGCCCTTATGAAAGATTTTTGTTATTTCCAATGTCTCTTGTAATTTCAAGGTGGAATGGAAGGACATTGGATTTAAACCTTTTTGCAAATCATCTTTTTCCAGTGAAATCCCACTTTCTTTTCCATAATTCTGCTCCTGATTTCTTGATTATCTTGGTACTTCTCTAATCTGACTTCTTGGTATTGTCTCTTTCGCTATAAATTACAGTCTTTAAAAGAAGTTATATGTTGGAGTTCCCGTCATGGCTCAGTGGTTAATGAATCCGACTAGGAACCATGAGGTTGCGGGTTCAATCTCTGGCCTTGTTCAGTGGGTTAAGGATCTGGTGTTGTGGTGAGCTGTGGTGTAGGTTGCAGATGTGGCTCGGATCCTTTGTTGCTATGGCTGTGGTGTAGGCTGGCAGCTATAGCTCCGATTCGACCCCTAGCCTGGGAACCTCCATATGCCTTGGGTGCAGCCCTAGAAAAGACAAAAAAAACAAACGAACAAAAAAAAAAAACAGAAGATATATGTATATGGGTATGGCTGAATCACATTGTGGTACAGCAGAAATGAACACAACATTGTAAAACTATATTTCAATAAAATTTTTAAAAATGGGAAAAAGAGGTCAATATAAACCTGGGTTCTAATCCTTTGCTCACTCTTCCAATCTTGTCACATGCTTTACCTAGGAAATTTCATCTACCCTCCTCTTTTCAGTTAACATCTATACTTATGTTCACAAAATCTAGATCTCCATCCTGTTGGATGTCTCCACTTATACATCTCATGGGGACTTCAACCGATTGTTTGAGGTACTCAATCTGAGATCATTAACTCAGCACTCCATGACTGCCAGGATGCATCTCTCCACCACAATTTTCTATAGCGTTTTGATGTACAATGTATTTTCTATAAATCCATAGTTACTCAAAACCAATGATAATGATAGCAATCATCATTAAATCCTGTCTCTGTTAGCCATTGCTTCATAACAACCATGTAAATCGGTGGCAAGAAAAATATTTGTTGTTGTTTATTGGTCTAAGGATGAGCTGCATTGTACTTCTACTTTCAGCTGAGAACATTTATACATCTGTTGTCAGCTTCCGGTTGGTAGATGGCTCTGTGCGCTCGTTTGGATCTCTCATGTGTTTGAGGTTCACCCAGCCATAGTCTGACTTAATGGGATCTTGACTGGGAAAAAGGCACTCTCTTCCTTGTGGTCTGTCATCCAGCACACAGATCTGGGCTTGTTTTCAGGGCAGAGGGTTCTAACAGGGCCTCTTGAGGCATAGGCTCAGAACTGGCACTTTGTTCACAGCATATTCTGAATCAAAGTGAATCACAAGGAATGCCTAGAGTTAGAATGGGAATGGACTGCAAATTTGCAAGGGAGCCTAATAAATGCATTCACAATATATTCTCCCCCCAAATGTGGACCATGTACCAGGTACTTTTAAATGTTTTGATATACTTTAATTGAGTTACTCCCTATCAGTGCATATAACATAGTGCCTTATGCCTCACACATTTTCTCATGCTGATCCCATTGCCTGGAATGTCCTGTACTTTGCTTAATTTGGAAACATCTTACTCATGTTTTAAGACACCCTCTTTAATGTCATCTCTTCCAGGAAGTCTCCACTGACCCAAAAAGCTTGACTAAAGGCTCTTTATCTACTCCCATCTAATATCTGTAAATTCCTTTTCACTAATGTATCACTTTATATTAAATTTAATACATTTGTGAACTTTTTCCATTGGTTTTACATTTCTGGTCCTCGGGGTTTTGGTAGAAAGAAATTTATGAGGCTAGAGACAGACTGTGTGTGGAACTAGGCTTAGCAATTTGTCTTAAGCAAGTTACTTAATCTCTCTGTATCACTAATATTTATTTGGGCACAACACACATAATCAGTATCATTTAAATAAGTTAAAAAATTGAAAACACTCTTTGAGAAACTTTTAAATGTCAAAAAACAGGGATCATCTCCATGAAACAACTGAGATGACCTTCTGAAATTATATGGCTTAGAGGAATTGGTTGAAACAGTTCAAATTTGGGAATGAGAAGAACACAGATTTAGCACTTCATTGACAGTTTATACTGGAGACGGTAACTCACAGGAAATGTTTCATTTGCTTTACTACATTTTCCAGCTTCCTTTCAGTCCAGGGTAACTCTTTTAGAACTTAGCTGCCTGGCCTCTGTAGATGTTTCAGATAAATCTTAGAATACCAGGCTCAAGAAATGTGAGTGTAGGATGAGTGCCACCTTGAGGCTGAGGCATGAGAGCAAATGTGCCCAAATCTCCAGTTTCCCTCCCCTTCTTCATTCAGTAACTAAAGTTGCTATCCATTCAGTTACAATAGGGTAGAGTTTTGTCCCTGAGTGTGTGAAGCAAAGGCCCAAATTGTGAGGAACATGTAGGGTGAATGGGAAACAAGTTTTTCAGGAGTTCCTCATGGCTCAGTGTGTTAAGGGTCCAGCATTGTCACCTCCGTGTCTCTGGTTGCTGCTGTGGCATGGGTTCAATCCCTGGCTGGGGAACTTCCTCATGATGAGGGCAAACCCCACCCACCCCCAAAAAAGGAGTTGCTGTTGTGGCTCAGCAGAAATGAACCTGACTAGGATCCATGAGGATGGGGGTTCAATCCCTGGCCTTGCTCAGTGGGTTAAGGATCCAGTGTTGTCATGAGATGTGGTGTAGACTGGCGAAGTGGCTCGGATCCAGTGTTGCTGTGGCTTGTGGCCATACCTTGGCAGCTATAGGTCCAATTCAACCCCTAGCCTGAAAATGTCCATATGCTATAGATGTGGCCCTAAAAAGCAAAAAAAAAAAAAAAAAAAAAAGTTGTTTTTATGTCTGTTCTTTATATTATGGAATTTCACCCTGCAATACACAATTTAAAACTGAGCAACTGATTTAGATCACACAGGACACTTTGAAAACTTCAGGACTTTTTCTCTGCCCAGCTTCTTCTGTTTCAATGCTCTGCTTCTCAGACTGCAGCCTCTTCAGCCACCCTGAACTCTGATCTCTGCATCGATGCCATGGTGCTTAGGTTTTTTTGAAACATATCCTTTCATCGAGTAAAGAATTTCACTTTACTTTTAGTTTGCTCTTTTTTCCAGACTAAATTTTATCAAATTCTGTTTTGGCATTCCTTAAAAATGACTTTTTAACAGTATTATTTTATTACTAGCAAAACCTGGCAACAAATATCAGTAAGCCAAAGGTTGTATCAGAAAGCAGTTTATTTAAAAAATGATCAGAATGTACCTGCTAAGATGTATTCAATAAGAAATAGAGGTACCCTGTTATCTGAGATCTAATTGTATGCATCTTTCAAAGAGATGTGAGTAAACAGGCAGATGACCCTAAATTATAGAATGACAGAGCTATAAAGTCTCTCTACAATGCAGTAATATCATACTAAGCTAGCATTACCTATTTTTTTATTGATCTTTATCAAGTTATTACCTCAGGTATTAAATAAATACTGTAGTTACTGTTGCAGCTCAGTGGGTTTAGAACCAGACATAGTATCCATGAAGATGTGGTTCCATCCCAGAATTAACTCAATGGGTTAGGAATCCAGCATTGCTGTAAGCTGCTGTGTAATACAAAGATATGGTTCAGGTCCAGTGTTGCTGTGGCTCTGGTGTAGGCTGCAGTTCTGATTGGACCCTTGGCCCAGTAACTTCCATATGCCACAGGTGAGGCCCTAAAAAGAAAAAAAAAAAGAAAAAAAAAGCGAAGTCAAGGACTTCACTCCAAGGTCCTTTCTCATACTAATATTAAGTAATTATAATTAAAAAGAGATCATCCTAAGGGTTTTCTAAAGACCCTAGTAATCATAGTATTATGGATTTAGTCTTCCTTAATTATATATGGAAAAAAAGAGAAATGTAGATTTAAGAAAAGTCCTCTACTCAAACAATTTTAAATGGTATTGTGAAATTTCTGCTATAATTGAAAATTAAAAGATGACTTAAAGCAAACTACAAAACCTTTTCACACCATGTTCCCATCTCTGTAGCACAAAAGTTAGAGTCAATCTGTGTTACTAAAGCATCTTAGATTTTGTTTTTGTTTTGTTTTGTTTTGTTTTGCTTTTTGTCTTTTCGCCTTTTCTAGAGCCACTCCCGTGGCATATGGAGGTTCCCAGGCCAGGGGTCTAACTGGAGCTGGAGCTGCTGGCCTATGCCACAGCCACAGCAATGCCAGTTCCAAGCCGTGTCTGCGACCTACAGGACAGCTCACAGCAACGCTGGATCCTTAACCCACTGAGCAAGGCCAGGGATCAAACCCACAAACTCGTGGTTCCTTATTGGATTCGTTAACCACTGAGCCACGACAGGAACTCATCATAGTCTTTGGCTCATTTTTAAGAGCAAATAACAACATATATTCTTCAGGGTTTCAGAGAGGATAGAAGTATTAGCCTTGCATGAATCAGAGATCTGTATACACTTATTTTGCTTCTTACCACTCTCTACATGGATTGTTATGTTCTATTCATTTTTGTTTTCTATGTTTCGTTGAAAATACCATAGTATTCCTTGCATTAGAATTTTCTCTCTCTAGAATCTTCATCCCACTGATCTTCACATGACTGTTTCCTTGTGAACAGTTTTGCCACTTATTGGTGCTCCTTGGTGTTAAACATACTTGTCAATATATTTCACAATTTTGCTAAGGTCATCTCAATAAAAGTAAAACTGTGCTGAAATATTACCTGCTAATAGAATCTTTCCCCAACTACCCAGCATGAAGTACCTTCCATGGAATAATCACAGCCCTCCACTTGCATTAACTCTGCTCTAAAAATCATATTCTGCCTTTTTGTTTTGTTTTGATTATTTGTTTCTTTTTTTTAGGGTTGCACTTGTGGCATATGTAAGTTCCCAGGTTAGGGGTCAAATGGGAGCTGCAGCTGCCAGCCTACACCACAGCCACAGCGATGCCAGATCCTGAAACCACTGAGCGAGGCCACGTATCAAACTTGCATCATCATGGATACTAGTCCGGTTCATTACCACTGAGCCACAACAGGAACTCCAAATTATTTATTTATTTATTTATTTATTTATATTTGGCCACATCTGAGGCATGTGGAAATTCATAGGACAGAGATCAAACGTGTACCACAGGAGAAACTTCAACTGCTGCAATGACAACACCAGAACTTTAACCTGCTGTGCCATGGAGGAACTCCTATATTATTTAATTTTGACTTAATTGATTATTTCCTCTTTTCCTCCAACCATTTGAATCTGGTGATTTGCGAAAGAAAGACTCTTGTAGCCTATAATCATTCACCAGGTATTTATTGAAAATTGAACATGTGCCAAGCAAAAATAAAACTCCTTCCTTCACAGATGTCCCCTCTGGAGAGAGATGGAAGGTAACAAAACGCAAATGCTAATCACAAAAAGCAATTTTACTTTTGGTCATTGTTGATAAAATGAAGATGTTTGTAGATGAAAACTATTACATTCAGAGTAGGTAAGAAAGAAGGTCCTACTGCACAGCACAGGGGACTATATCAAATCTTTGGTGATAGAACCTTATGGAAAATAGGTTACTATGCTGTCCAGCAGAAATTGATAGAACACTATAAATCAACTATAATTTTTTTGAAAAAGTTTTTGATATGGAGAATGATGGGGAAAGTAGAAGAATCATTGAATAGAGTTATGGAGAAGGTTGTCTGCCGTAATGACACAGAAGTAACAGAAAAACAGCCACCAAATAAGATTAGGGTCGGTTTTCAGAGAGAGGGAAGCAACAGTGCTGTGGTGAGACAAGTCTTTAACATCTGTAAGGACAGATCACAAATCTCAACATGGCGAATGCATAGTGAGGGGCAGGTGAGGGGCTTGAGGTGTGCTATAGAAAGATTAATCAGGTAATTTAAGGACAAGGCAAGATGCTTCTATAGGCAACGGGAAGCCAAAGAATGTTATGAAACAGTAGAGTATCCTAATCCTTGTAAACACTCTAAATCATAAATCGGATGAATATTTTTAAGAAAACCCTCCAGCTGTTTATGGAGAATGAGCAGTTTTATTTCTCACACATTTCTGAAAGAAGAATCTCTCCTTATCAGAAACACACAGTATTCTAAGCATGACAGTCACTTGCCAACCAAATTCCCTGGTTTCATCCAGTTTCCTCATGGTATTTCTCACCTCTGTGTTTCTCAGGGAAATCAAGGGATTTAACATGGGTGTGATGATGGAATCGGACACAGCCATTGCCTTGTCTACGGGGTAGATGGCCATAGGTCTCACCTACAAGAACATGCATGGAACAAAGAACATGACAACCACTGTGAGGTGGGAGCCACAGGTGGAGAGGGCTTTACCCCACTCTTCAGAGCTGCAGGACTTCAGGGAGCAGAGGATGACCACATAGGAGGAGATGAGGATAAGGAAGATGGCCCCACACATCACCCCACTGTTGAGGATGACTAAGAGGCCCAGGAGGTGGGTGTCCATGCAGGCCAGGTTCAACAGTGGAAACAGATCACCTGTAAAGTGCTCTCTGATAGTGCGACCACAGAAAGGTATCTGATACATGAAGAGAAGCTGTATTACTATATGGGTGCCAACCCCCCCACATACACCCTGCAGGCCCCTGCCAGCACCAGGCAGCACACTCAAGGCTTCATGATGGTCATGTAGTGCAGGGGCTTACAGATGGTCACATAGCAGTCATAGGCCATCACAGTGAGAAAGATGATCTCCAGGCCACCAAAGAAGTGCTCCTCGAAGAGCTGGGCCATGCAGCCTTCCAGGGAGATGACAGTGCTCTCTGAGAGGGAGCCCACAATCATCTTGGGAGCAATGACAGAAGAGAAAGTGACATCCAAAAGGGACAAGGAGGTTAGGAAAACATACATAGGTGGTCTCGGACTCTGACTTTTGACCATGGTTATCACAATGAGAAGGTTTCCCAAGATGGTGAACACATACATGATTAGAAACACAGCTGAGCGTAGTCTCCTCAGCTCTGGATTCTTTGTAATGCCCAGAAGGATGAATTCTGTCATGTGGATTTGATTTGCTATGTATCCTGGCAAACTGGTGGTGGTGTGGGCACCAACTGCGAGTTATAAAATCTGAAAAAGCAATGTATGATTTAGAATTAGTGATTCTTTCACTTCATGTATTTCCAGGATCTCAGGGGATTTTTTTTTCATGTATTCATCATCCAATCCTTTGGCTTTTAATAACCTGCAAAATAAAGAGCTTAAAAGAGAACTCCTTAATTAATGCTAGTTTCTCCCTAAGACTTTCCGCCTCTCCCTTTAAATGGTGCTTCCAAGGGAAATAGGTTTCCCCCTTTTACTGTTACCATTAATAGCCAATTTGCTGAGCATCTACTTTACTCCAGGTACTAGAATAATCCTATGACTGACTATTTTTATCACTGAGGGAATTGATTCTCATAGATTTTAGGAAATTTTACCAAGTTTGCACAGTGAGTCTGTGGTGACGCCTAAATGTTTACCATATTTTCTGACGCCAGATATCAGTGCCCTCAAACATCAATATTTTTTCTCTAGTCATTATACTGTGATTTTATAATTTACCAATCACCATGCTAAGTATATGACAATGTATCATTCCTATTTTATCTTCAAATACACATGAACTTATTTCTTCTTTTTGTGCTCTTTTTTAAGTGCTATGACAATTCTTTTGTAATTCTGTATTTTATCATAAATATTAAATTATTGAAATACATCTAAAACTAGTGATTGTATAATTCCTGACTAATATATTTCTCATTAATGAAGATTCCAAGGTTTGACGATCCAGCCAGACCCAGGCCACAATATAATGGACTCAAATCTGAATCAGCCCAAGTCATTCCTTTCATTTCTTCTGTTCCCTAAATGGAGCAAAATATTCTGAAACATAGTAGGGACAACAATTCAATAATTAGCTTTTAGGTTCACTAACTATGTTGCAAGGTGCCAAGTATAATATACGTATTACCTTATTTAAAACTCATGATACCATGTAAAGTAGGTATCATTACTATTCCCATCTTCAAGTAGAGAAATCGAGGTCTTGGGAAAAAGTTAAATCTCTTGCATAAGATTATATACCTAGCTTGCTATGAAGCTGATGTTTTGATCTCACAGCTCAAATTCTTTTCTTTTCTTTTTTCTTTTTTTCTTTTTTTGTCGTTTTGTCTTTTTAGTGCTGCACCTGAGGCATATGGAAGTTCCCAGGTTAGGGGTCAAATCAGACCTGTAGCTGCACGCCTACACCACAGCCACAGCAATATGGGATCTGTGCCGTGTCTGTGACCTACACCACAGCTCATGGCAATACCAGATCCTTAACCCACTGAGCAAGGCCAGGGATCAAACCCTTATCCTCATGGATACTAGTTGGGTTCGTTAACCACTGAGCCACAATTCTTAACTTCTATGTTCCACCACTCAAAAAGAGTAGATTTATGCGGTATTTCAGAATTAGTCCTGCAACCTAGAAAAGGGTTACAATGAAAATATGCTTCATGCTTTTTGGGATTTTTAAGAAGAGGCTGAATGCCACATCTTAGGAGTTGTGTGAGCAGTATAACTTCAAATTGATATTTGGACTATAATACCCTGCAAATGCTGAGAGGTCACTCTAGCTACTCAACAACCCCACTTCCACCTCACGCCCACCCTTTTCACAAGAGGCAGTGTGTCCACAAGTGACTACGGAAGGACCATTTGGAGTTCCCACTGTTGCTCAGTGGGTTACGAACCCAACATAGTATCCATGAGGATGCAGATTCAATCCCTGGCCTCACTTAGAGGGTTCAGGGTCAGGCATTGCTGCCAGCTGTGACATAGGTTGCAGATGTGGCTCAGAACCCACGTTGCTGTGTCTGTGGCATAGGCTAGCAGCTGCAGCTCCTATTCAACCCCTAGTCTGGGAACTTCCACGTGGCTCAGGTTCAGCCATAAAAAGAAAAAAAAAAAAAGGAGGTCCTTTCGTGGCTAAGTGGTTAACGAACCCAGTCAGGACCCATGAAGATGTGGGTTCGATCCCTGGCCTCACTCAGTGGGTTAAGGATCCGGCATTACTGTGAACTGTGGTATAGGTCACAGACATGGCTCAGATCCAGCATTGCTGTGGCTGTGGTGTAGGCTGGCAGGTGCAGCTCTAATTCGACCCCTAGGCTGGGAATTTCCAGATGCCATGTGTGCGGCCTTAGAAAAGTCAAAAAAAAAAAAAAAAAAAAAAAAAGGATTGCTAAGATTTTTCTAGTAAGAGCCCTGTGAGATATAAGGATCACTGGTTCAGGAGTCAGAAGAAGAATAGTGGGTTTTATTCCACATCATGTCACTAACCTAGTTGGTTACATGGGCATGCCACTGGAATCTCTAAGCCTCAGTTTTCTCATTGGCAGTGTAAGGATGGTTCACTAGATAAGTAGTAATAGAAGGGACTCTGTCCTCTTCATACCCAAACATTCGCCTCATAAGTGCATTCACTGCTTATGCCTCTGGGCAAAATTTTCTAAGAGAGTTGATTCATTTCACGTTAAAAAAAAATTGAAAACCACTGCTCTAAGTTCTACCTAATGCCCCATCTGCCCTTATGGCTTGGAAGTTAGAGTAACTCCTGCCTGACATTCAACTCCAGTCTGTAACATCACCTCCTTTGCTTATTCAACTTCATCCCTTGGTTTTCCTCCCTCTATTTATTTCACGGTCATCCCATCCACTTCCTGCCAGACTCACATCCTTTTCTTTCCTATCTGGCTTTCTGTTTGCACGAAATATTACTGGATCAAGACATAGCAAACCGCTCTCCAAGTCATAGCCAGGGTGCTTACTGGCTAACAGGTAAGTAATCGCAGCCTTATCAAGCCTCAATTTCAGCAGCAGTGCCATTAGGAATAGAGAAAGCATAGATGCTACGTGTGTATTGCTTACTATTTGAGGGGAATGTGCAGGGTTTTTTTCTCACCTAATAATCACCAATAGTTAAATGATATATTATGATCATGTGGATTTTCTGAAGCATCCACTGAAACTTAGAGAAGTTGTGTAACTTCCTTGCAGTTCCTTAGCAGGCATGTGATTAACTCCAAAGCACACTAAATGCTATGTGCTCTTAAATTAAATCCTATGCTTTCTGACCTATACCTACCTCCTGCCTCACAGAACTGCTGTGAAGGTCAAAGGAAGTAATTCACAGGAAGAAACTTTGGAAAGCAATATACACCCTTTTTTTTTTTTTTTTCCTGATCACACCTTATGTTGTAAGGTGTGTTATGTTATGGTCGTACCTAAGTTCTAAGCTTTCTTATTGCCTTTGTCCATTCCCTCTCTCAACCAATCCATCACCAGGTATCCTGCATGCTACCCTTTCCCCAATGCCTGCCTTCACCTTCACCACCCTGAATGTTGATTCCACTTACTCATAAAGAATTTTTCTGTATATTATGGCTTTGGGTTTATTTCCTGCTTCTTTTATTTCCATAGGGACATGTTTAAATATTGCTATTATTTCACATTTATAAAAGTTCTTAATACATTAGTAAGAATGCATTGGTATCAATCCAATCCAATACATTGTATCAACTGGAAGCAAGGTGCAACATGTTATACCACACAGGTGACAGCTCATCCTCCAGGTTTGAGAGCAGATCTGTTCTCAGAGTCTGGTTGCTATGTCTCCATTAACCAGGCACAACAATGCTATTGACCGGCCTTTATTTTTACCATTTATATTCCTCAATACGCTTCAGCCAAAACCAAGACGTAAACAGTATATTGAACTTCCAATCCAGTGTTGAATCACACCATCAGCTGCATCTCTGATATTTCCTTTCACCATTGGTCAGTGGAGTTATTTGTTAAGAAGGCTGTTCAAGTGAAGACAGGGCGATTACAATTAATGCTTTTCTTTTTCTTTGCCAGTCTACTTTCCTCACTTTTCCTTAATTATTCAAGTAGAAAACAACATTTTGAAAGTTTGTTAGATGTGATACATTTCCTTAAATAAGGGAAGGGCTGGTAAATTTAAAATAATTACAAAAAGAATCAAGGTGAAGTGGGTAAATGAAAGAGAAAGACATTAATAAAGAAGCCCTAATACTTAAAGTTAGTCTATAGCTAAGAGAAAGGAAGACTAGGGCTCTTCCCAGCAGAAAGGAAAAACGTGGGCAAAAGCCCAGAGGTGGGTTTAAGAGACATTGTACAATGTAAAATCGAGAGCAAAGGCATTGAGTTACATATGCTAGTTCTAGTTTTGATTTCTGGAACTCTTTTGAGCCATGTAATTATTTTAGCCATGCAATTTATTCCTCCAGGTGTAAATCTGCATTTAGAAATATGGAATTTGTATAATTATACAATAGGTGCACATATATGTTGTACTTTACACTTTAATGAAAAAATTATCATTGCTATCACTCCACGTCAGTATATGAAGATTTACTTTATTTCAACTTTCTGCTATTTTAACAATACTTCAGTTTTAAAAAATCTTTTTTTGTGCTTGTGTATACATCTACACAATATATACACAAGCACAATACATACGCAAGCACAAGACGCATTTTTACAATGGAATTGCACAATCAAGGAATATAAACATCTTAAACTGAATAGGTATTGGTATATTCTCCTTTCAAATATTTATTCCCACCAATATTGTATCAGAGAGTTTTGTTCCTTCTACAATTTATACCTTAAAATAATGCATTGTAGTTGTAAATCAACTATATTCCAATATAAAATAAAAATGAAATAAAAACAAAAAACAAAAGAATGCCTTGTATGTTGTAAAACAAACATTGTTGGTTGTTTCAACAAACACTTAGTTTCCTAGATAAAAGAGAGTGAGAATTATTTTTTGTCCATTCAATATATCTGTTTCAAAATAATGATGGTAATAATAACAACTAGCATTTATTAATTATAGAGTTTGTCACTTTCTTAAGGTCACAGAGTTAGGGAGCAGCATAACTTGAATTTGAATTCCAGGAAGCCTGACATGGTGGCTTCTCTTTCCCAATACTGTTTTATACATAAATATATAATTTCTCTGGTGAATATCTGAGTACCGAGATGCTTCTAGTGCTTGCATTTGAATTGTCAATTAAAGGTATAGTTGGTGCACTTGTAGCTGATAGAACTCTATGAGCATTCAACTCAATAATTAGATTTATCCCTGAAGGGCAATTCCTTTATACAAATATCTTCCCAGTTCCTTTCTCTGTTCAAAAAACTGAGGACAAGTTAGTCAAGTGCAACAAACTCCAGTAAAACTTTGCAGAATGAAAGTGACAGTGGTGTTGTAATTAAAATAATAATAATAATAATAATAATAATAATAGTAAAGGTTTATGGTAACTCCTAATGTTTTCCTGGGATGGTCCTAAGTTACCTCCCTGGTTAACATCTCTAAACCAGCAGCATTACAACCACCAGCACCAGTACTGGCACCATCACCATCACTGTCACTGTTGCTGTAATCATTCCTGTATGTAGATCTACTTACAATGGAATTTAGTACTTACGTTTTGACACAGATAAATATGAAAGTTCTTCTCATTCTTAAAGCCATCAATCCAATATATTATTAACTAGATATAAGACATCTTAAGAAAAATAGTACTTTAGTTTTTGATTTTTTTGTTTTTTGTTTTTTTTAAAGCAGAGGTTAGAGGTCAATAGCAGGAAAGAAAGAAAAGGTCTTGGGATACAGGAAAAAGGAGAAAGAGAAGGGAAAAAAATGGAAAAGACTGGGAAACGCATGTGAGCTCACAGGAAGGAAGAGGGGGATAAAGGAGGGTTAGTGGAGGGAGGGAGAGAGTGAGAAAGGAAAAGAGAAAGAGATATAGTGATAGAGAGAGAAAAGTGAAATTGGAATGGAGGGTAACAGAGAATTTCCCGGTAAGTATTTCTCAACACATTATCCACTCATTTTCTTGTTACCTATGAGCATGTTTAAAAATATATATAGTTTATTTTATTTAGCAATTTTCATTTCTAAGATAGATTCACTCAATTTTTAAAAATTTGCTCAAAAGATTATGAAAGCAGATGAAGCAAAATAATCTAACTCAAAACTCAAATTCATAATTCAGATTTCCTAATCCAGAGAATATAAGCTGCTTACAGATAAACAATGAGATGGTGAGTGTGAATTATTTAAGTACTTTAAGAATAATAGATGCATATGTACTTTTTCATTGTAATTAATTCAATTAATTATTTCCATGTTTTGAAAGTGAATTCTATACTATACTTCCATGAAACTACCACAAGTATACATATGAAATAATTGACCAAACAATAAATAGGGTTCTTAGAGCTTAGTCTTAGAGTTAGTCAAAAATAGAAAGTTGTATGAAGAGAGATTCAAGGGTCATTTGAAGTCTAATCAAAGGTCTTACCCAACTCATGATTCATTTAATGAAGTAACTTTAGAGGGTCCAAGAACCAGGAGAAATTATTCCAACTTGGTTTTTCTAACAGTGGAGGCAAGCCATCTGGGATATAAATAAAGTAAAAGTCATCTTCTTGGTCAAATTTGCAGAACTGTTTTCATTGCTTTCCAAAAGAAATTTAAAACAGAAGCTTTAAATATTTACAATCCTAATGAAAACATCATCTTTCTGGCCTGCCAAAGGATTTAAATTCTCTCCAGTTAAGGACAGTTGCTAAAAAAGCATCCAAGTACAGTGTTTACCAAATCATTCAGGTCCTTTTTTGAATTCTAGTTGAGGTTGATCTAGTCTTAGGTCAAAGTAGAAATAATTTTTGCTCAGCTTCTGAGAAGTTACATTACAGCTATAACCTTCACCGTTAGGTGATGGACGCAGGCTATACGTGGTCTGAGCAGCTGTCACAAGGCACAGACTTGCATCATTCTAGTTCACCTCTTGTGTCTGATTTTCCACTGACAGGTGTTAATCCCTAATCCAGTGAATTTCCATCCACCTACTTCAATAATAGGGTGTTCTCGGGGTAAGACCATCCCTGGGGGCAGATTGATATGCAAAAATCTAGATCACAGTATAACCATTTAATCATTGTTTCCTGCATTGTGACCTGTACCTAAATTACAGAATGGGCTACACGTGGTATTACCCAACAGAGTCATATGCTTCTCGAGATGCAGTGCTTTTTTTCCCTTCCCACTGGAAAATTTATTTTTAAAACTGAAGTAGTTTTTGGTGGCAATTGGTATCCTTGATCAGTTTCGCAATGTAAGTGAAAAGTAAGACCTAGTTCCTGGAAATAATTCTTAACTTATGAAGATCCACTACTCTGGAGTAGCCAAAATGACATACGTTATCTCCTAGGGTTCTGATACTTCCTGGATTGCTGTTGCCATTTAAAAATGTATTATTATTATTATTATTATTATTATTATTATTATTATTATTATTTTGCTTTTTAGAGTGGTACCCATGACATATGGAAGTTCCTGGGCTAGGGGTTGAATCATAGCTGCAGCTGACAGCCTACACCACAGCCACAGCAACATGGGATCCTTGCCAAATCTGTGACCTCTGCTGGAGTTCATGGCAATGACAGATCCTTAATCCACTGAGCAAGGCCAGGAAATGAACTTGCATCCTCATGGATTCTAGTCAGGTTCTTAACCTGTTAAGCCACCATGGGAACTCCAGCTCTTGCCATTTTTTATTATTTATTTCTCATCCATAACTATTTTAGCACCTCCCCCATTAATCCGTCTTTCACTTACACTCCCTTTTATAAGTTTGATATTTAAATATTTCCTTATTTGATATTTAAATATTTTTTAACACTTCTGCAGTGCTGGCCCTTGACCTGCTGTGGTCGTAGGCCAGGCTCAGGTAGGACAGGACTATCAGATGATTTGCCAGGAATTTGCCATTTTCCTGATGGAACATTATTTCCCAAAGTTATAGAGGATGACGTGGCGCAACAACTTTATTGTAATTTTTGAACTAACTAGCCAAATTATTTTAATGATTGGAGGTGTAATTAGAGTTGGATTGACAAAAATGATCTTGCACTTCCCAAAAGCTGTATTTTAGTACACAGAGCAGTGAAGTGAGGTTTAAAAATAGGAGTTGGAGGAGTTTAACTGCTACTTTCCATCTGTGGAACAATGAGCAGAAAGCAAATTTCTCATCTTCCCCTAGGCTTGGTTTGCTCATATGTTGCCAAGAGCTAAAAGAAGTTGGCCATGGCTATCATATTCCAAGTCCCTCAGGAGAGCATGTAAAGGGAAGGATCTAATTTATATCCAGAGACCAAGATCTAAACATGGCTTGTAGCCTTCCCAACCTTCCCAAATGAAGATAGTGGGCTGGAGGTCAAGAGAGCCAATGCAAAGTGCTAAGTGCAAGTGTAAAGTTTGGACTCCAGCTATTCACTGGGAAAAAAAATCTTTTTTTTTTTTTTTTTCCACACAGGGAGACATTTAAAGGCTTTACTAAAGTGGTAAGGGGAAAAAAGAAGACAGAACGAAGTTTCTTTGGAAATTGGAATGGTTTCCATCCTTTGTGCCTAGCACTGAATTCTAAGCCATTTTGCTAAAAATATACTAATAAAATGTTCATTTTTGTCTAAGGGTCAATTTTCCAACCTTACTGAGTAACCAATCATTTAAAATATTTATAGCACTTACAGCAATTTATATACAATGAGCTGTTTTGAAAAGATTTCAAAAAGATGTTCTGTAGATATGTAGGGGATTCACATCTCATCTAGATTTGTTTCAGTTTAATTTATATTCATGATATATAACCAAAGATCTGAATCTAGCAAGTGTTTTTCATTCTTTGGTTCTGCACATCTTAGAAATATTTTCATTAGTTCCACAAGTATGTATTGATTAACTCCTATGGGCCTGAATATTTCAGGCACTTGAGATGAAACAGCAAACATAAAAAGAAAGATTCCTTCCCCCATGAGCTTAGATTCCAGGAGAATCTAAGGTGAAAGACCTGGATTAATTATCTAACCTATAAATAGTGTGTTTCATTAGGTTTAGACTAACTTTGGGAAAGTAAAACGTAGACTATGGAATGAGGATTATCAGGGCAAGGTCAGCTTGAAATTTTATTTTATTTTAATTAATTTATCTATCTATGTTTTTAGGGCCACACCTGGGGCATATGGAGGTTCACAGGCTAGGGGTCAAATTGGAGCTGCAGCCACTGGCCTACCCCAGAGTCACAGCAACGCAGGATCCAAGCCCACATCATAAACTACAGCACAGCTCACGGCAACGCAGGATCCTTAACCCACTGAGCGAGGCCAGGGATCAAATCTGCGTCCTCATGGATACTAGCCAGATTCATTTCCACTGAGCCACAACAGGAACTTCAGTTAGAAATGATAAGCAGTCAGTCTTAAACTTTAAATGATCAGTCTTCATGGAGGATATCACGTTTGAATAAATATTGGAAGATACTGAGTCAGCCATGAGGATATTCACTCGAAGATCAGGGTCTGGTGGATTCAACCTGGTGGTAAGTGAGGTGGGAAGCCAGAGAGCAGCAGGAGATGATGTCCCATTATGAATGTAGTGACTGGTAGGTTGAGGTAAGGATTCACTTTTTGTTGTTGTTGTTTTTTAATTAGAGTATAGTTCATTTAAAACGCTGTGCCAATTTCTGCTGTACAGCAAAGTGACCCAGCTATAGGTATATATGCACATTCTTTTTCTCATACTACCTTCCATCATGTTCTATCCCAAGAGATTGGATATATTTCCCTGGGCTGTACAGTAGGACCTCATTGCTTATGCATTTTAAGTGTAACATTTTGGTAAGAGTGAAACTGAGCCCCATTAGAAAGCTCTGATCAGAGAAGAACAGACTTGGCTTATCTGTGACAAGATTACTCTGACTGCTCAATTACGGGGTGACCTGGGGGTGGGGGTAAGGGCAGTAATGATAGAATCAGGGGGGCAAGTTAGGGAATGATCTTGGTGAGAACCAAATACGACTTCCTCTGATCAACTTGGTAATGATAGTAAGAAATGTTGAATTTTGTACATATTTTGAAGGTAGAACCAGCAGAATTTTGTGTCAGATTAGATGCGGGTATGAAGGCAAAAGGGAAGAGTTACCTAAAGGCTTTTGGCCTGAGCTAGTGATAGGATGGACTTGTCTTTAACTGAGGAAAGACTTCTCTGGAAGAAGAACATGGTGGTGGGGATGGGGCGAGGGTGAATGGCAGTGCAATCAGTTCATTTTTTGACATTTAAAATTTGAGGTGTTTCTACACAACAAAGTTGAGATTTCAATGGGCAGTTAGGTTGAGTCTGGAGTTAGGGAGCATGGTCTTGGATGCTGATATAATTTGCAAATATTCAGCAGTGATAATTCAGAGCTATAGGATGGGATGCATTATGGAAGCAGGGTGTAGTGACAGATCAAAAGAATGACACCTAAGACTGAGCCTGGGGTACAGAAATCTTAAGTAGTCAGAGAAAAAAGACAGAGTCAACAAAATAAAATGTGGAGTGACGTGTAAAGCAGGAGGACAATCAGGAAACCAAGGTCAATGGAAAACCAAGTGAAATAAGTGTATAGAGGAAGGAGCTATGGATTTAACAATGTGCAGGTCATATGCTATATTGCCAAGAATTTTTGTTACAGTGGAATGCTGGGGAAAACTGGCTGGAATTGGTTGAAGAAGAACTGAGAGGAAGGGAATTAGATATAGGTAATATGAAAACTTTTCCACCATATTTTACATGGTAGGGATGCAATTAATGGAAAAGTAGCAGGGAAGGGGGTGGGGATAAAAAGGAGGATATTTTAAGATGAAGGAAACAACAGGATGTTCAATGGTGATGGGAAAGGTCCTGCAGAGTTTGCTAAGGGGAGAGAGGAGTGAATTATCAGACCACTGCCCTTAGATAGACAGGAGGAAATGGGATCTGGTACACAGAAGAGACAGTGACTTTGGACAGTAGAACAGATAGATTACAGGAATCAGGATTCTATAACAGGTAGAGAGGGGCAGGGGAAGATGATTGTGTGGTTATAGATCCTGGGGGTGAACAGACAGGGTGGTGTGAATTTGTACAAATGATTTCTAATTGTTTCATGGTTTCTTTAAGTAGAAAGTAAAGTCATGGGTTGAGACTGAGAAAGGAAGAGGAAGTACTGGGATTTTAAAGACAGAGGGAAAGGTGGAAGTACTCCTGTAGTCCTTTATCACTAACAGTCCTAATGGTCCATTACTCACTTTAGAACAGTGAGAGAATAAGTGGATCCTGGAATTTCAATGGGATGGTCAAGCAGCATCAAAGACTCACCTGAGATCCAGGTCATGAATTTAAGGTAATATTGGTTAGTGTGATCCCAAAGTACATTCCCAGGATGAAGCACAACTTAGTTAAAAATATGCATAGTCCATTAACATTCTCTGAAGACAAGCGCATCTACAAAATTTCTGGGTGAAATTTGAGTTGGACTTAACCTACTATTTGACTTGAGTGCCACCTAGTGGGAAGGTAGCCTAAGTGTCATGTTAACCAAAGGGTTGTAGAAACTATAGAAATGATCATGAGCATTTGAGAAGAATGTGTATTCTGATTTTTTTGGATGTAGTGTCCTGAAGATATCAATTAAGTCTAACTTTTTCTATTGTTTCCTTTAGGATCTCTGCTGCTTTACTGGTTTTCTGTCTAGAGGATCTGTCCATTGGTGGGAGGGGGGTATTAAGATCTCCTACTATAATTGTATTCCCATCAATAATTCCCTTTATGTCTGTTAATATTTGTTGTATGTATCTGGGTGCTCCTATATTTGGGGCATATATGTTGACGATAGTAAGAGAAATGCAAATCAAAACTACCATGAGATACCACCTCACACCAGTCAGAATGGCCATCATTCATAAGTCCACAAATAACAAGTGCTGGAGGGGCTGTGGAGAAAAGGGAACCCTCCTGCACTGTTGCTGGGAAGGTAAACTGGTACAGCCACTATGGAGAACAGTTTGCAGATACCTTAGAAATCTATACATAGAACTTCCATATGACCCCACAATCCCACTCTTGGGCATATATCTGGACAAAACTCTACTTAAAAGAGACACATGCACCCGCATGTTCATTGCAGCACTGTTCACAATAGCCAGGGCATGGAAACAACCCAAATGTCCATCAACAGATGATTGGATTCGGAAAAAGTGGCATATATACACAATGGAATACTACTCAGCCATAAAAAAAGAATGACATAATGCCATTTGCAGCAACATGGATGGAACTAGAGACTCTCATACTGAGTGAAGTGAGCCAGAAAGACAAAGACAAATACCATATGATATCACTGATAACTGGAATCTAATATCCAGCACAAATGAACATTTCCTCAGAAAAGAAAATCATGGACTTGGAGAAAAGACTTGTGGCTGCCTGATGGGAGGGGGAGGGAGTGGGAGGGATTGGGAGTTTGGACTTATCAGACACAATTTAGAATATTTACAAGGAGATCCTGCTGAGTAGCATTGAGAACTTTGTCTAGATACTCATGTTGCAACAGAACAATGGGTGGGGAAAAATGTAATTGTAATGTATATATGTAAGGATAACTTTATCCCTTTGCTGTACAGTGGGAAAATAAAATAAAATAAAATAAAATAAAAAAAGATATGATCACTAATCAGGTTGCCCTCATCTGTGCAGGGATAGTGTTGGGTGGGTTGTTCCCCTACCTGTTTAGAAAATCATCGTGGGAATTGATCTTTATCTTAACATTTATCATAGCGTTGGCTGAGCTTATTTGTCCATAGATTTGACAAATTCCCAACTTAAAAAAAATATTTTGCCTACTACCTTTGGTAACTAGCTTTTCCTTTTTGCCCCAGGTTGAGTCTTTGTCTCTTTTTCTCTCTGAAAGGTTTGAGCAACAGTGTTGTCCTTAAGTTAAGAATTATGGATTAATCAATTATATGCTAATAACATTTATTAAAAAAAATTCTGGGAGTTTCCATTGTGGCTCAGTGGTTAATGAACCTGACTAGTGTCCATGAGGACACGAGTTCGCTCCCTGGCCTCCTTCAGTGGGTTAAGGATCCTGTGTTACCATGAGCTCTGGTGCGGGTCACCAACATGGCTGGGATCCTGCATTGTTGTGGCTGTGGCATTGGCCAGCAGCTACAGCTGCAATTAAATCCCCAGCCTGGGAACCTCCATATGCCGCAGGTGCAGCCCTAAAAAAGACAAAAGGAAAAAAAAGATTTTTGTGAATGGTATATTTGGCATCTATTCCAAATGGGTTTTGAAACATCTTAAATCTGGCAGAAAACTGCTACTACTGCCCCAGGAGCAGTCTCTAGAGCACCCTGTATTCCTGATTTTATCCCAAATATTTCTTGCTGAGTCTTCCTATAATAGCAAGATTCTTCCACTTTGTAATACCTATAATTGTAGATGTGGTTCAAATTAGTTTTCTTGGGATATATTTTTTAGTCACTTTTCTCCCATGGTTTCCTTTTCCACCTCGAGCATGTTACCAGGACCGTAAGGTTGGTCCATTTAGCTTCTGCTTTTTGGGTGACATTTCCAATCTCAGAGGGCAAGACAGTTACCCAAGTGATAGATAAACCGACAAAGCAGAATTGTGACCGTTTACAGCTCTCCCTTAAAGATGAGGACATTTTTGGAACATTGCTTTATATGTATATATACATATATATTACTTATTTATTTATTTTTAGGGCTGCCTGAAGCATATGGACGTTCTCAGGCTAGGTGTCAAATCAGAGCTGCAGCTGCTGGCCTACACCACAGTTACAGCAACACCAGATCCAGGCCACATCTGTGACCTACCCCACAGCTCATGGCAACACAGGATGCTTAACCTACTGAGTGAAGCAGGGGAGTGAACCCACATCCTCATGGATACTAGTCATATTTTTAACTCAATGATCCACAACAGGAACTCCCTGAAACTTTTCTCATAGTCCAGGAGGCTTTAAAAATTACAATACCCTCAGCTTTTATCCCATTTGGGGTCGTTTTATAGGGATCAGCACATTTAACTTATTTAGGAGGAAGGTTGTGGCTATATCAAGTGGACATTTAAATTTGGATTTTTAATATCTGGTACATGGATAAGGAAGCATTGAGGTGGTAATATATTGAGACAAAATTATGTTTCACTTTTAAAAATTAATTAATAATGACATTTTCTGACATAGAGGTCATTGTATGCATTTTTTTTTCCTTTTTATGGCTCTACCTACAGCATATGAAGTTCCCAGGCCAAGGGTCGAATCAGACTGTAGATGCTGGCCTACACCACAGCTACAGCAATGCTGGATTGAAACCACATCTGCAGCCTACTCTGCAGCTGTGGCAACACCAGATTCTTTTTTTTTAATATTTTTTTTTCCCACTGTACAGCAAGGGGGTCAGGTTATCCTTACATGTATACATTACAATTACATTTTTTTCCCCCACCCTTTCTTCTGTTGCAACATGAGTATCTAGACAAAGTTCTCAGTGCTATTCAGCAGGATCTCCTTGTAAATCTATTCTAAGTTCTGTCTGATAAGCCCAAGCTCCCGGTCCCTCCCACTCTCTCCCCCTCCCATCAGGCAGCCACAAGTCTCTTCTCCAAGTCCATGATTTTCTTTTCTGAGGAAATGTTCATTTGTGCTGGATATTAGATTCCAGTTATAAGTGATATCATATGGTATTTGTCTTTGTCTTTCTGGCTCACTTCACTCAGTATGAGAGTCTCTAGTTCCATCCATGTTGCTGCAAATGGCATTATGTCATTCTTTTTTTATGGCTGAGTAGTATTCCATTGGCAACACCAGATTCTTAACCCACTGAGCAAGGCCAGGGATCAAACCTGCATCCTCACAGAGACAACATTGGGTCCTTAACCCACTGAGCTGCAATGGGAACTCCCACATTATTTGCATGTATACATACATTTACCACTTCTGGGGGCCCTCATTCCTTTCAGGGGATCCAGATTTCCCTGGGCTATCCTTTGTCTTCTGACTAAGGGACCTCCTTAACCCTTGTAAGAAATCTGGAATTGATAGACTCCTTGACTTTTGAATACCTGAAAGTCTTACTTCACCTTTATTTTGAAGGGTATTTTGAGAAGTATTGAATTCTAACTAGACAATTTTTGTTTGAATCCTTTAAGGATGTTGCTCCAGCCAAGTTATTGAATGTCTGTGTAAGTTCCTAACAATACTTCCTTTAATAGCACTAGTCCTTGGGAGGTCCCGTTGTGGCTCAGTGGTTAATGAATCTGACTAGGAACCATGAGGTTTTGGGTTCTATCCCTGGCCTCACTCAGTGGGTTAAGGACCTAGAGTTGCCATGAGTTTTGGTGTGGGTCACAGATGCGGCTCAGATCCTGCATTGCTGTGGCTCTGGCATAGGCCGGTGGCCACAGCTCCGATTAGACCCCTAGCCTGGGAACCTCCGTATGCTGTGGGTGTGGCTCTAGAAAAGACCAAAAAAAAAATCACTAGTCCTAAAATTTCCTAAAGATTTTCTACATCCTAAAAACCTCAACTATCCACAAGGTTACCTACACATTAAAGAGTTCCCCAGTAAAATCCTTAATAATACACTTTTTAACCAGACAGGTTTGCTCATATTGAAAAATAAATGTGCAAAACATGGGCTGGAACTTTGGAGAAAAAAAAAAAACAAGGGAAATGCCTCCCTGATATCAAAATATAGCAGACAGATATAATAATTATAAAAATGTGATATTAACGACAGATAAATATCTCATTTAAACTGAACATAAACCCCTGACATAGAACATAGCGAATATGACATTTTGGAATAAGGTTAAAGCAATATCTCAAATTAATAGAAACATATAAATCATTCAAAAAAGTTACTAGGACAGGAATTCCCATTGTGGTGCAGGGGAAATGAATCTGACTAGGAACCATGAGGTTGCAGGTTCAATCCCTGGCCTCGCTCAGTGGGTTAAGGATCTGGCATTGTTGTGAGCTGTGGTGTAGTTGCAGAGGCAGCTCAGATCCTGCATTGCTGTGGCTATGGCATAGGCCAGCAGCTGTAACTCTGATTTGACCCCTGGCCTGAGAATCTCCACATGCCACAAGTGAGGCCCTAAAAGCAAAAAAAAAAAAAAAAAAATTACGGGGAAATGTGTAGCTATCTGGAAATGTATTCTTTTTATCACAGTAATAAAAGTAGGCAAAATTTAAATGAGAAGTATTGTCATTGTAACAGAGGAAACTATGGAAAAATTGACAACTTTGCAATAGAGAAGGCTTCTCTAATAATGATGCAAGGGCAGTTGGGAGAGAGAGAATTGCATATCAAGACTCAGAACGTGGAAAATTCAAGAGTGAGAACAAGTGAGAAAGAAATATGGATGTGCAAGTGTAGTTTCCTTAAAATTAAAGGGAGGAGAAGGGCCTGTACTTTATATTTTGGGAACCTCTCCGAGTCATGTGAGTATCGGGGGAAAGACAGGAATAATCCAGGCAGTCTAGTCTCATGTTCTCAGAAGAGCTCAGCTTTTTATGTTTCTAGGGTTTGAGGATTTAACTGTGCATAGAAACTCTTCATGTCTCCAGTTTACCAAAACGCTAGGATTATGATCATGTTGGTGGTTGGAGAAGGGGCTTGTGGCAGCTGTTGCTCTGGGCTTGGATTCCAATAAGTTAATTGGATTCAGGAGTCAGAGAAAGATTGCAGTGGGGGAAGTTCTGGGAATGTGAGGCTCTGTGCATCTTCTATGTGTTGATATTCTATAAGCAAGTTGAGGTATTTGTATGTATTAATCTTTGCAAGAGTAAGAATTCTCCATGATAAGTGATAGGCATGAACGCTCTGAGTATTAAATAGTTCAAAGACAATTCAGATATCTTAAGTTATTAAATAAATAGGAAAATCAATTGATAGTTAATGTGACTCTCAAGAGAGTTTGTTTGGAGTTCTCTTGTGGTGCAAAGGGTTAAGAATCTGGTGTTGTCGCTGTAGCTTGGGTCAATGCTGTGGCCTGTGTTCTATCCCTTGCCTGGAAACATTCATATGCCATGGGCACAGCACCACCCCAAAAAGAGAGTATTTTGGCTACATATTAATATTGGGAAGTATGTTAAGGCCTTTTTGTACCAATAAATGTTTTAAGAAATTTAAATAATTTTAAACAAGGAAGAATATTGGTGGTTAGAGAATATTCATATGAAAGTTATTAAACAAAGATACAAACAAAAAAACCCAGAATGTCTCCTGCCCCATTTCAAAGTATCATCAGCAGGAAAATTCTAAACATGTACTATGGCATTCATGGTAAATCATATTTTAAAAAACTAAGACAATAAATAATACAAAGAATATGAGTAAAAAAAATTTTTAATTGGCTGAGGTGATTGATTGAGTTACATCCAGCCAGCCTTTGACAACTTGAATGG
This sequence comes from Sus scrofa, assembly GCF_054392235.1. Classification (NCBI taxonomy): domain Eukaryota; kingdom Metazoa; phylum Chordata; class Mammalia; order Artiodactyla; family Suidae; genus Sus; species Sus scrofa. The sequence goes on along the minus strand of NC_139383.1, from coordinate 101,920,030 downwards.
GAACAGAGGTGCCAAAGTATGTATTAAATAGCATTTGCTTCTATTCCAAGAACCCATAAGCTCTAAGGTTAGAGCTTACTAGAGCCAGAACCAAAGGAGAGAATACTAATGGACACCAAATCTAACCAAAGTCCACTCTAATCTGAGAGCATATTTCATTATGGATTCCTATGATTTAATGGGGATGGGACCTCTGATTTATGTTCCTGGCTGCCTAGACTCCCACAAATTTTTGCCCAAGAAGCTCATTCCAGATGGTCTCTCATGATAAGTCAGCTCTACCACATACCACCGATGAGCTACTTACACTGCTGATGTTATACTGACCTTCCTACATACATAAACAAGTGTGCCTGCACCAGTCTCTGACCCCACACAGCAAGAATAGAAATCATGCCAGTTGCTAGTTTTTTGGTTCTATTCCAGGAGCCGGGGATCCCAGATCAATTTCTATTGTAGCATTCCCTGCTGAAAGCAATGATGAGAGGTGATTTTAGAAGTATTTGTGGGTACCAGAAATGGTACCTAGAGCATCCACCTTCCTCAATGGGTTCCAGAAAGAGCTTATTTTCCTTCCCTTTAAAGACTGGGCATTTTTAACTTAGCCAAACTGCATCTTAACTTTGCTTTCTCCTCTTCCCTCTTCTCGCCCTATTCTAGTAACTTTTTTCAACATATCATTAAAGGAATTCTCTGAGACCCTTTCCAATGGTCATCACTTTATAAAAATCCCCAAACCAAACCAAAAGTAAAAATTTATAAATATAAATTTCATATTCTTTAGGGGATTGCATGCACACACACCCAAGTAAATATTACCAAACTGTGAAAGCCCTATCAGATAATTTTATTAATTAGATTGCAGCAAGAAAAAAAATAGGATCCCATTCTTTATAAATGAGACATTAGGTTAGAAAAAAAGAAAAGAAGAAAAAATATGCAATTACATTTCTGCTTTATGATCTTATTGTACTTGTTCCTGGTATGATTTACTCTGAGTTGCAGCTGTGGCTTCCATATCTGTATTCACATTTTGGAAAAGAGGTTAATTTTATAAGCATTGATATTGAAAGAATGTCAATTTGTTTAATGTTTCATATCCAATAAAAAGTGAAAAACAAAACCATGAAACAAATAAAGAAATATTCCCTCCAAGTCACATCTAAAATGTTCACCAATATTTGAGAGAAAATGTTCATTTATTAACAATAAATCTGAATTCTGTGACAAACTTGTAATAGTACCATGATGGGGATTGGACATGGCACCATCCTATGCAGTCATTTCCCTGAAGGCAGAGTTGTCAGGAACAATACTTGTATAGACACTTAGCTCTTCAGCCTTTCCAGTGCCGAAGTCTAAACCGATAAATGATTTTGGCTGAACACCAAGGCTGAAGCTGAACTTCAAACTATTCAAAAGTTTTCTGTAAGATACATTTGAGAAACAACTGGTTACACATTAAAAAGGTACACTTAGGTGTCGTGAATATAAACAATGGAACCCTCAAAGGGACACCAAGTCTTGAATGTGAAAATGGCACTGTGCCCATGCTCTGAGTGACAGGAAGGGGGAGAAGAGTGATCTTAGGAAGACATTCTGTCTAAAAGAGGGAGTTGGCATCAAATCATGGATAGGAGGGAAAGGAAAAGGGCCTTTGTCGCAGTTCTTGACTGAATGGGGCACTGGAGACAGAGACATCTTTCAAGGTGGCTGATGTAGTGTCTTCAGAGAATCTTTGATTATACTGGGGAATTGAGACCTACTAGTAGGAGTCATCGTCAGTAGCTCCATTGTAGGATTCAGCTCCAAACTTTCTAGCCTAGAAACCATTGGTTGCTAAAAGAAGTTATCACTGGGGAGTTGATAAATTAAAGTGCCTGTAAGTGTGGAAGTGGTTTTGGCAGCAAGCATTCTTAATAATTAAAACATTGCATCAGCCTTGGAGACCAAGAGACCAGGTTGGAAGGAGATAGTGACCACAAATCACCATATTCCTCAGAGAATGCACTTGCCTGCTTCCTGAGCCAAAGGCAGGGACTGGAGTTCCAAGGCATCTGTAAGTAAGGCTGACCTAAAGAATGTACCCTGGCCATTGCCTCAATGTAGCTAATGACCCTCAAAAGTTACCCTCCAGAGGAACATTTGCCTTTTGCCCATAGAAGTTATACATCAACAATTAGGTAAATAAATTGGATTAATTTTTATTAAAGACAATTTTGTTTCCAAGAAACTTTGTTCCTTTTTTTTTTCTTTTTTTTTTTTGCCACTTCTTGGGCTGCTCCCATGGCATATGGAGGTTCCCAGGCTAGGGGTCGAATTGGAGCTGTAGCCACTGGCCTATGCCAGAGCCACAGCAACATGGGATCCGAGCCACATCTGTGACCTACACCACAGCTCATGGCAATGCCAGATCCTTAACCCACTGAGCAAGGGCAGGGATCGAACCTGCAACCTCATGGTTCCTAGTCGTATTCATTAACCACTGAGCCACGATGGGAACTCCTTACTTTACTTTTTAAAATTGTTACTCAACGATTTTTATTACATTTATAGTTGTATAACAACAATCACAATTTTATTACATTTCCATCCCAAACCCTCAGTGCATCCCCTCCCCCACCCTATCTCATTTGGAAACCATAAGTTTTTCAGACTTAATTTTTTAGAGCAGTTTTAGATTGACAGTAAGATTGAGAGAAAGGTACAGAGCTTTCCCTTATACTCTCTACCCCTACACACACATAGCCTCCCCCAGGAACAACCTCCCCTACCAGGGTGATACAGTTGTTCCAATTGATAAGCTTACATTGTTACAAAATAATACTTGAAGTCCATAGTTTACCTTAGGATTCTCTTTTGATGTACATTCCATGTCTTTGGACGAATGTACAATGACCTCCATCCATCATTCTAGTATCATATAGAGTGTTTTAACTGCCTTAAAAATCTCTATACTTTACCTATTCATCTCCCTCCACCACTTTTAAATAATGAAATAGGACAAAGGGAAATCTATCTTTAGTTTGGCCAGCTTTTGACCTTCTTCACTCAATATAAGGAATTTGTCATAGGTTAAAGTACTCGTAGACAGGGCTTGCCAGTAGGAGGTACCAATTTTACTTAGGATTCAATGTCCTAGAAATTCATCTTTGAAATTTCAGTGAGAGAGTAAATATTATACATCTTTCTATCATTTTCCCAACAGAGGGTCTTATTATATTTGGTTAAGCCTTGTGCCCAGGCCATATTCTAGGAGACAAAAACTTTATGAGATCATACAATACACTAAAATCCTTCAGTGTAATGCTTCTCTTAAATTCCCCAAGTCATCTTTATCTCATGTAGATAAGTAAAAGTAGGTAGAAATGTTTTTTATAAATATGCCCCTCATTAATAAAAGCATAATCATAAACCTCAAATCTAACTTGATAGACCATATATCTTAATAATATTTTAAAAATAAGGGTAATAATCATCACATCTAACTTCATAGAGCATATATTTAAGAAATAAGGGGGAGACTTTCTGCTTTGAAGACATTCTCTTCCATTCACAGGACACTGGTCTACTTTAATCTTCAAAAACGTATAGTATAGGAGTTCTCATTGTGGTGCAGTGGAAACAAATCTAACTAGCCTCCATGAGGATGTGGGTTCGCTCCTTGGCCTCGCTCAGTGGGTTTAACGATCTGGAATCGCCATGAGCTGTGGTGCAGATAGCAGATGCAGCTCAAATCTGGCATTGATCTATATATATATATATATATCTGTGGTGTAGGCCAGCAGCTGTAACTCCGATTCAACTTCTAGTCTGGGAACTTCTGTATGATGCAGTTGTGACCCTAAAAAGAGCAAAGAAAATCTATTCTCCAAGTCCACGATTATGATGGAGCATGATAAAAAAGAATGTATACCTCTATGTGTGACTGGGTCACATGCTGCGCAGTAGAAAATTGACAGGACACTGTAAACCAGGTATAATGGAAAAAAAATAAAAATCATTATATAAAAATGAAAATATAAACAAAGCAAAGAAAAAAAGCAACTTATATTACAAATATGACAAGGATAAAGTAGCTAAGAATTGATATTTTAAGGAGTTCCCGTCGTGGCACAGTGGTTAACGAAACTGACTAGGAACAATGAGGTTGCAGGTTTGATCCCTGCCCTTGCTCAGTGTGTTAGGCATCTGGCATTGCCATAAGCTGTGGTGTAGGTCACAGATGTGGCTCGGTTCCCATGTTGCTGTGGCTCTGGCATAGGCCAGTGGCTACAGCTCCAATTCGACCCCTAGCCTGGGAACCTCCATATGCCATGGGAGCAGCTCAAGAAAAGGCAAAAAGACAAAAAAAAAAAAAAAAAAAAAAAGAGAGAAGAAGAAGAAGAAAATGAATCTACGACTTTATTCAAACTCAACATAAAACTTAGTAACATAGTGTCAGGTGCAAAAATAAAAGCAATTTCTAGTAGACTGCATATAAGATGCTGAGTTTTCTAAAATTCAAAGCCAGGAAAAAATATGTATAGATAAAATATATTTTATTTTAAGGATAAAATCAAGATATTGGTTATTTTTGAGGCAGGGGACAGATAGAGAAGAAATTAAAATATTTAATTATTGGTAATATTTTAGTTCTTGAGACGATAGTAAGGACTCATTTTATTATTTACATAAATGTATAAAGAATATAAAATAATAAAATAAAAGATTTTGAAAATGTTTGGAAATTGGTGAATTCTTCCATTGAAAACTTATGATTAGAATGGATTTCTTGGGGAGTTCCTATCATGGCGCAGTGGTTTAACAAATCCAACTAGGAACCATGAGGTTGTAGGTTCGATCCCTGCCCTTGCTCAGTGGGTTAAGGATCTGGCGTTGTCATGAGCTGTGGTGTGGGTTGAATATTTGGCTCAGATCCCACATTGCTGTGGCTCTGGTGTAGGCCAGTGGCTACAGCTCTGATTTGACCCCTAGCTTGGGAACCTCCATATGCCATGGGAGTGGCTCAAGAAAAAGCAAAAAGACAGAAAAATAAAAGAATGGGTTTCTTGGGAATTCTTTTGTAACTCAGCTGGTTAAGGATCCAGTGTTGTCACTGCTGTGGCTCTGGTTACAATTGTGGCATGGGTTTGATCCCCAGACCAGTAACTTCCACATGCCATGGGTGCATCCAAAATAAACAAACAAACAAACAAAAAAGAATGAGTTTCTTCTGTTTGTTCACTCTTCTTTCTTTCTTGGATCCATTTGCAATCAGACATTATGATTAGGCAAGTTTTCTGGGTCTATATCTTCAGAAACTCTATTGGGAAAAAATTGTGACTTTTCTCAATAGTAAAGTAAAACTCCTTCAATAAAATATGTATTCCTTAGTAAGTGTCCTGATACTAACATCAGTTAGCAAAACAAATGGAAATGAATTAGAATAAAATGTGAGATTATCTCTGCTTATTTCTAAAATGATATTTTAAGAATATAATTTGCAGATTGCACACATCTGAGATTTAGTTTGAAAAGCTAAATAACTACTCTTGATGGAAAGTTCAGAGGAAATGTGACAAGATGGAGGCTAAAAACTGTATCATGAAGGTGAATGGTAATATGTCATATATATAAGAAGGGGTTATCATTCCTTAATTTGGGCTTTTGAAGGATAAACAATCTTGGGGTCATCCATTATCCTTCACATAAGAGAAATAAGATTTTTTTTCATAGACGTAAAATCAGGTATAGGATAACTGATCAGAGAGGGATGGGTAGTTTAAGAGAGTCCTAAGAAAAGCAATGCTTCTCACGATGGCTTCTCCTATAAGACAGATTTGAAGGATTGAAGGATTCACTTACCAGTATGGATTCCTCCCTTATCTTTGCTCCATCTTTTCTTTTCTGTTCTGTTGTTTCTCTTTCTTTCTTTCTTTCCTTCTTTCTTTCTTTCCTTCTTTCTTTCCTTCTTTCTTTCTTTCTTTCCTTCTTTCTTTCTTTCTTTCTTTCTTTCTTTCTTTCTTTCTTTCTTTCTTTCTTTCTTTCTTTCTTTCTTTCTTTCTTTCCTCCTTATTCCTCCCTTCCTTCCTTCCTTCCTTCCTTCCTTTCTCTCTCTCTCTCTCTTTCTTTCTTTCTTTCTCTCATTATATTTTTTCTTTTCATTTTATGACAGCACCCATAGCATATGGAAGTTCCCAGGCTAGGGGTCAAATCATAGCTGCAGTTACTAGCCTGCACTACACCCACAGCCATAGCCATGCCATATCTGAGCCACCTTTGCCACCTACACTGCAGCTCATGGCAACACAAGATGTCTTAACCCCCTGTGTCGGGCCAGGGATTGAACCTGCATCCTTACAGACACTAGTTGTGTTCTTAATCCACTGAATCACAGTGGGAATGCCACCTCTCTACCTTTTCTATGTGGTTTTCTTTCAGTTTTTCTTGGTTAACCTGATGCCTCAACATATTCTCACTTCATCATTCTTTTGACACACTTAGCCATTTTAAAGTTGGATAATCGTGTTGAAAAGTTGAGGTAAGTAGAGTAGTTATTAAAAGATGTTCTACTTTAACTGTATAGTTTGTGTCCCAAGCACAGCAACCCATTTTTATTCCCACTGTACAGCATGGGGATCAAGTCATTCTTACATGTATATATTTTTTCCCCACCCATTGTTCTGTTGCAACATGAGTATCTAGACAAAGTTCTCAATGCTACTCAGCAGGATCTCCTTGTAAATCTATTCTAAATTGTGTCTGATAAGTCCAAACTCCCAATCCCTCCCACTCCCTCCCCCTCCCATCAGGCAGCCACAAGTCTTTTCTCCAAGTCCATGATTTTCTTTTCTGAGGAAATGTTCATTTGTGCTGGATATTAGATTCCAGTTATAAGTGATATCATATGGTATTTGTCTTTGTCTTTCTGGCTCACTTCACTCAGTATGAGAGTCTCTAGTTCCATCCATGTTGCTGCAAATGGCATTATGTCATTCTTTTTTTATGGCTGAGTAGTATTCCATTGTGTATATATGCCACTTTTTCCGAATCCAATCATCTGTTGATGGACATTTGGGTTGTTTCCATGCCCTGGCTATTGTGAACAGTGCTGCAATGAACATGCGGGTGCATGTGTCTCTTTTAAGTAGAGTTTTGTCCAGATATATGCCCAAGAGTGGGATTGTGGGGTCATATGGAAGTTCTATGTATAGATTTCTAAGGTATCTGCAAACTGTTCTCCATAGTGGCTGTACCAGTTTACCTTCCCAGCAACAGTGCAGGAGGGTTCCCTTTTCTCCACAGCCCCTCCAGCACTTGTTATTTGTGGACTTATGAATGATGGCCATTCTGACTGGTGTGAGGTGGTATCTCATGGTAGTTTTGATTTGCATTTCTCTTACTATCGTCAACATATATGCCCCAAATATAGGAGCACCCAGATACATACAACAAATATTAACAGACATAAAGGGAATTATTGATGGGAATACAATTATAGTAGGAGATCTTAATACCCCCCTCCCACCAATGGACAGATCCTCTAGACAGAAAACCAGTAAAGCAGCAGAGATCCTAAAGGAAACAATAGAAAAAGTTAGACTTAATTGATATCTTCAGGACACTACATCCAAAAAAATCAGAATACACATTCTTCTCAAATGCTCATGATCATTTCTATAGTTTCTACAACCCTTTGGTTAACATGACACTTAGGCTACCTTCCCACTAGGTGGCACTCAAGTCAAATAGTAGGTTAAGTCCAACTCAAATTTCACCCAGAAATTTTGTAGATGCGCTTGTCTTCAGAGAATGTTAATGGACTATGCATATTTTTAACTAAGTTGTGCTTCATCCTGGGAATGTACTTTGGGATCACACTAACCAATATTACCTTAAATTCATGACCTGGATCTCAGGTGAGTCTTTGATGCTGCTTGACCATCCCATTGAAATTCCAGGATCCACTTATTCTCTCACTGTTCTAAAGTGAGTAATGGACCATTAGGACTGTTAGTGATAAAGGACTACAGGAGTACTTCCACCTTTCCCTCTGTCTTTAAAATCCCAGTACTTCCTCTTCCTTTCTCAGTCTCAACCCATGACTTTACTTTCTACTTAAAGAAACCATGAAACAATTAGAAATCATTTGTACAAATTCACACCACCCTGTCTGTTCACCCCCAGGATCTATAACCACACAATCATCTTCCCCTGCCCCTCTCTACCTGTTATAGAATCCTGATTCCTGTAATCTATCTGTTCTACTGTCCAAAGTCACTGTCTCTTCTGTGTACCAGATCCCATTTCCTCCTGTCTATCTAAGGGCAGTGGTCTGATAATTCACTCCTCTCTCCCCTTAGCAAACTCTGCAGGACCTTTCCCATCACCATTGAACATCCTGTTGTTTCCTTCATCTTAAAATATCCTCCTTTTTATCCCCACCCCCTTCCCTGCTACTTTTCCATTAATTGCATCCCTACCATGTAAAATATGGTGGAAAAGTTTTCATATTACCTATATCTAATTCCCTTCCTCTCAGTTCTTCTTCAACCAATTCCAGCCAGTTTTCCCCAGCATTCCACTGTAACAAAAATTCTTGGCAATATAGCATATGACCTGCACATTGTTAAATCCATAGCTCCTTCCTCTATACACTTATTTCACTTGGTTTTCCATTGACCTTGGTTTCCTGATTGTCCTCCTGCTTTACACGTCACTCCACATTTTATTTTGTTGACTCTGTCTTTTTTCTCTGACTACTTAAGATTTCTGTACCCCAGGCTCAGTCTTAGGTGTCATTCTTTTGATCTGTCACTACACCCTGCTTCCATAATGCATCCCATCCTATAGCTCTGAATTATCACTGCTGAATATTTGCAAATTATATCAGCATCCAAGACCATGCTCCCTAACTCCAGACTCAACCTAACTGCCCATTGAAATCTCAACTTTGTTGTGTAGAAACACCTCAAATTTTAAATGTCAAAAAATGAACTGATTGCACTGCCATTCACCCTCGCCCCATCCCCACCACCATGTTCTTCTTCCAGAGAAGTCTTTCCTCAGTTAAAGACAAGTCCATCCTATCACTAGCTCAGGCCAAAAGCCTTTAGGTAACTCTTCCCTTTTGCCTTCATACCCGCATCTAATCTGACACAAAATTCTGCTGGTTCTACCTTCAAAATATGTACAAAATTCAACATTTCTTACTATCATTACCAAGTTGATCAGAGGAAGTCGTATTTGGTTCTCACCAAGATCATTCCCTAACTTGCCCCCCTGATTCTATCATTACTGCCCTTACCCCCACCCCCAGGTCACCCCGTAATTGAGCAGTCAGAGTAATCTTGTCACAGATAAGCCAAGTCTGTTCTTCTCTGATCAGAGCTTTCTAATGGGGCTCAGTTTCACTCTTACCAAAATGTTACACTTAAAATGCATAAGCAATGAGGTCCTACTGTACAGCCCAGGGAAATATATCCAATCTCTTGGGATAGAACATGATGGAAGGTAGTATGAGAAAAAGAATGTGCATATATACCTATAGCTGGGTCACTTTGCTGTACAGCAGAAATTGGCACAGCGTTTTAAATGAACTATACTCTAATTAAAAAACAACAACAACAAAAAGTGAATCCTTACCTCAACCTACCAGTCACTACATTCATAATGGGACATCATCTCCTGCTGCTCTCTGGCTTCCCACCTCACTTACCACCAGGTTGAATCCACCAGACCCTGATCTTCGAGTGAATATCCTCATGGCTGACTCAGTATCTTCCAATATTTATTCAAACGTGATATCCTCCATGAAGACTGATCATTTAAAGTTTAAGACTGACTGCTTATCATTTCTAACTGAAGTTCCTGTTGTGGCTCAGTGGAAATGAATCTGGCTAGTATCCATGAGGACGCAGATTTGATCCCTGGCCTCGCTCAGTGGGTTAAGGATCCTGCGTTGCCGTGAGCTGTGCTGTAGTTTATGATGTGGGCTTGGATCCTGCGTTGCTGTGACTCTGGGGTAGGCCAGTGGCTGCAGCTCCAATTTGACCCCTAGCCTGTGAACCTCCATATGCCCCAGGTGTGGCCCTAAAAACATAGATAGATAAATTAATTAAAATAAAATAAAATTTCAAGCTGACCTTGCCCTGATAATCCTCATTCCATAGTCTACGTTTTACTTTCCCAAAGTTAGTCTAAACCTAATGAAACACACTATTTATAGGTTAGATAATTAATCCAGGTCTTTCACCTTAGATTCTCCTGGAATCTAAGCTCATGGGGGAAGGAATCTTTCTTTTTATGTTTGCTGTTTCATCTCAAGTGCCTGAAATATTCAGGCCCATAGGAGTTAATCAATACATACTTGTGGAACTAATGAAAATATTTCTAAGATGTGCAGAACCAAAGAATGAAAAACACTTGCTAGATTCAGATCTTTGGTTATATATCATGAATATAAATTAAACTGAAACAAATCTAGATGAGATGTGAATCCCCTACATATCTACAGAACATCTTTTTGAAATCTTTTCAAAACAGCTCATTGTATATAAATTGCTGTAAGTGCTATAAATATTTTAAATGATTGGTTACTCAGTAAGGTTGGAAAATTGACCCTTAGACAAAAATGAACATTTTATTAGTATATTTTTAGCAAAATGGCTTAGAATTCAGTGCTAGGCACAAAGGATGGAAACCATTCCAATTTCCAAAGAAACTTCGTTCTGTCTTCTTTTTTCCCCTTACCACTTTAGTAAAGCCTTTAAATGTCTCCCTGTGTGGAAAAAAAAAAAAAAAAAGATTTTTTTTCCCAGTGAATAGCTGGAGTCCAAACTTTACACTTGCACTTAGCACTTTGCATTGGCTCTCTTGACCTCCAGCCCACTATCTTCATTTGGGAAGGTTGGGAAGGCTACAAGCCATGTTTAGATCTTGGTCTCTGGATATAAATTAGATCCTTCCCTTTACATGCTCTCCTGAGGGACTTGGAATATGATAGCCATGGCCAACTTCTTTTAGCTCTTGGCAACATATGAGCAAACCAAGCCTAGGGGAAGATGAGAAATTTGCTTTCTGCTCATTGTTCCACAGATGGAAAGTAGCAGTTAAACTCCTCCAACTCCTATTTTTAAACCTCACTTCACTGCTCTGTGTACTAAAATACAGCTTTTGGGAAGTGCAAGATCATTTTTGTCAATCCAACTCTAATTACACCTCCAATCATTAAAATAATTTGGCTAGTTAGTTCAAAAATTACAATAAAGTTGTTGCGCCACGTCATCCTCTATAACTTTGGGAAATAATGTTCCATCAGGAAAATGGCAAATTCCTGGCAAATCATCTGATAGTCCTGTCCTACCTGAGCCTGGCCTACGACCACAGCAGGTCAAGGGCCAGCACTGCAGAAGTGTTAAAAAATATTTAAATATCAAATAAGGAAATATTTAAATATCAAACTTATAAAAGGGAGTGTAAGTGAAAGACGGATTAATGGGGGAGGTGCTAAAATAGTTATGGATGAGAAATAAATAATAAAAAATGGCAAGAGCTGGAGTTCCCATGGTGGCTTAACAGGTTAAGAACCTGACTAGAATCCATGAGGATGCAAGTTCATTTCCTGGCCTTGCTCAGTGGATTAAGGATCTGTCATTGCCATGAACTCCAGCAGAGGTCACAGATTTGGCAAGGATCCCATGTTGCTGTGGCTGTGGTGTAGGCTGTCAGCTGCAGCTATGATTCAACCCCTAGCCCAGGAACTTCCATATGTCATGGGTACCACTCTAAAAAGCAAAATAATAATAATAATAATAATAATAATAATAATAATAATAATAATAATACATTTTTAAATGGCAACAGCAATCCAGGAAGTATCAGAACCCTAGGAGATAACGTATGTCATTTTGGCTACTCCAGAGTAGTGGATCTTCATAAGTTAAGAATTATTTCCAGGAACTAGGTCTTACTTTTCACTTACATTGCGAAACTGATCAAGGATACCAATTGCCACCAAAAACTACTTCAGTTTTAAAAATAAATTTTCCAGTGGGAAGGGAAAAAAAGCACTGCATCTCGAGAAGCATATGACTCTGTTGGGTAATACCACGTGTAGCCCATTCTGTAATTTAGGTACAGGTCACAATGCAGGAAACAATGATTAAATGGTTATACTGTGATCTAGATTTTTGCATATCAATCTGCCCCCAGGGATGGTCTTACCCCGAGAACACCCTATTATTGAAGTAGGTGGATGGAAATTCACTGGATTAGGGATTAACACCTGTCAGTGGAAAATCAGACACAAGAGGTGAACTAGAATGATGCAAGTCTGTGCCTTGTGACAGCTGCTCAGACCACGTATAGCCTGCGTCCATCACCTAACGGTGAAGGTTATAGCTGTAATGTAACTTCTCAGAAGCTGAGCAAAAATTATTTCTACTTTGACCTAAGACTAGATCAACCTCAACTAGAATTCAAAAAAGGACCTGAATGATTTGGTAAACACTGTACTTGGATGCTTTTTTAGCAACTGTCCTTAACTGGAGAGAATTTAAATCCTTTGGCAGGCCAGAAAGATGATGTTTTCATTAGGATTGTAAATATTTAAAGCTTCTGTTTTAAATTTCTTTTGGAAAGCAATGAAAACAGTTCTGCAAATTTGACCAAGAAGATGACTTTTACTTTATTTATATCCCAGATGGCTTGCCTCCACTGTTAGAAAAACCAAGTTGGAATAATTTCTCCTGGTTCTTGGACCCTCTAAAGTTACTTCATTAAATGAATCATGAGTTGGGTAAGACCTTTGATTAGACTTCAAATGACCCTTGAATCTCTCTTCATACAACTTTCTATTTTTGACTAACTCTAAGACTAAGCTCTAAGAACCCTATTTATTGTTTGGTCAATTATTTCATATGTATACTTGTGGTAGTTTCATGGAAGTATAGTATAGAATTCACTTTCAAAACATGGAAATAATTAATTGAATTAATTACAATGAAAAAGTACATATGCATCTATTATTCTTAAAGTACTTAAATAATTCACACTCACCATCTCATTGTTTATCTGTAAGCAGCTTATATTCTCTGGATTAGGAAATCTGAATTATGAATTTGAGTTTTGAGTTAGATTATTTTGCTTCATCTGCTTTCATAATCTTTTGAGCAAATTTTTAAAAATTGAGTGAATCTATCTTAGAAATGAAAATTGCTAAATAAAATAAACTATATATATTTTTAAACATGCTCATAGGTAACAAGAAAATGAGTGGATAATGTGTTGAGAAATACTTACCGGGAAATTCTCTGTTACCCTCCATTCCAATTTCACTTTTCTCTCTCTATCACTATATCTCTTTCTCTTTTCCTTTCTCACTCTCTCCCTCCCTCCACTAACCCTCCTTTATCCCCCTCTTCCTTCCTGTGAGCTCACATGCGTTTCCCAGTCTTTTCCATTTTTTTCCCTTCTCTTTCTCCTTTTTCCTGTATCCCAAGACCTTTTCTTTCTTTCCTGCTATTGACCTCTAACCTCTGCTTTAAAAAAAACAAAAAACAAAAAAATCAAAAACTAAAGTACTATTTTTCTTAAGATGTCTTATATCTAGTTAATAATATATTGGATTGATGGCTTTAAGAATGAGAAGAACTTTCATATTTATCTGTGTCAAAACGTAAGTACTAAATTCCATTGTAAGTAGATCTACATACAGGAATGATTACAGCAACAGTGACAGTGATGGTGATGGTGCCAGTACTGGTGCTGGTGGTTGTAATGCTGCTGGTTTAGAGATGTTAACCAGGGAGGTAACTTAGGACCATCCCAGGAAAACATTAGGAGTTACCATAAACCTTTACTATTATTATTATTATTATTATTATTATTATTATTATTTTAATTACAACACCACTGTCACTTTCATTCTGCAAAGTTTTACTGGAGTTTGTTGCACTTGACTAACTTGTCCTCAGTTTTTTGAACAGAGAAAGGAACTGGGAAGATATTTGTATAAAGGAATTGCCCTTCAGGGATAAATCTAATTATTGAGTTGAATGCTCATAGAGTTCTATCAGCTACAAGTGCACCAACTATACCTTTAATTGACAATTCAAATGCAAGCACTAGAAGCATCTCGGTACTCAGATATTCACCAGAGAAATTATATATTTATGTATAAAACAGTATTGGGAAAGAGAAGCCACCATGTCAGGCTTCCTGGAATTCAAATTCAAGTTATGCTGCTCCCTAACTCTGTGACCTTAAGAAAGTGACAAACTCTATAATTAATAAATGCTAGTTGTTATTATTACCATCATTATTTTGAAACAGATATATTGAATGGACAAAAAATAATTCTCACTCTCTTTTATCTAGGAAACTAAGTGTTTGTTGAAACAACCAACAATGTTTGTTTTACAACATACAAGGCATTCTTTTGTTTTTTGTTTTTATTTCATTTTTATTTTATATTGGAATATAGTTGATTTACAACTACAATGCATTATTTTAAGGTATAAATTGTAGAAGGAACAAAACTCTCTGATACAATATTGGTGGGAATAAATATTTGAAAGGAGAATATACCAATACCTATTCAGTTTAAGATGTTTATATTCCTTGATTGTGCAATTCCATTGTAAAAATGCGTCTTGTGCTTGCGTATGTATTGTGCTTGTGTATATATTGTGTAGATGTATACACAAGCACAAAAAAAGATTTTTTAAAACTGAAGTATTGTTAAAATAGCAGAAAGTTGAAATAAAGTAAATCTTCATATACTGACGTGGAGTGATAGCAATGATAATTTTTTCATTAAAGTGTAAAGTACAACATATATGTGCACCTATTGTATAATTATACAAATTCCATATTTCTAAATGCAGATTTACACCTGGAGGAATAAATTGCATGGCTAAAATAATTACATGGCTCAAAAGAGTTCCAGAAATCAAAACTAGAACTAGCATATGTAACTCAATGCCTTTGCTCTCGATTTTACATTGTACAATGTCTCTTAAACCCACCTCTGGGCTTTTGCCCACGTTTTTCCTTTCTGCTGGGAAGAGCCCTAGTCTTCCTTTCTCTTAGCTATAGACTAACTTTAAGTATTAGGGCTTCTTTATTAATGTCTTTCTCTTTCATTTACCCACTTCACCTTGATTCTTTTTGTAATTATTTTAAATTTACCAGCCCTTCCCTTATTTAAGGAAATGTATCACATCTAACAAACTTTCAAAATGTTGTTTTCTACTTGAATAATTAAGGAAAAGTGAGGAAAGTAGACTGGCAAAGAAAAAGAAAAGCATTAATTGTAATCGCCCTGTCTTCACTTGAACAGCCTTCTTAACAAATAACTCCACTGACCAATGGTGAAAGGAAATATCAGAGATGCAGCTGATGGTGTGATTCAACACTGGATTGGAAGTTCAATATACTGTTTACGTCTTGGTTTTGGCTGAAGCGTATTGAGGAATATAAATGGTAAAAATAAAGGCCGGTCAATAGCATTGTTGTGCCTGGTTAATGGAGACATAGCAACCAGACTCTGAGAACAGATCTGCTCTCAAACCTGGAGGATGAGCTGTCACCTGTGTGGTATAACATGTTGCACCTTGCTTCCAGTTGATACAATGTATTGGATTGGATTGATACCAATGCATTCTTACTAATGTATTAAGAACTTTTATAAATGTGAAATAATAGCAATATTTAAACATGTCCCTATGGAAATAAAAGAAGCAGGAAATAAACCCAAAGCCATAATATACAGAAAAATTCTTTATGAGTAAGTGGAATCAACATTCAGGGTGGTGAAGGTGAAGGCAGGCATTGGGGAAAGGGTAGCATGCAGGATACCTGGTGATGGATTGGTTGAGAGAGGGAATGGACAAAGGCAATAAGAAAGCTTAGAACTTA
The DNA here is from genome assembly GCF_054392235.1 of Sus scrofa. Lineage (NCBI taxonomy): Eukaryota > Metazoa > Chordata > Mammalia > Artiodactyla > Suidae > Sus > Sus scrofa. The sequence continues at coordinate 101,904,127 of NC_139383.1, read as the reverse complement.
GGTACGACCATAACATAACACACCTTACAACATAAGGTGTGATCAGGAAAAAAAAAAAAAAAAGGGTGTATATTGCTTTCCAAAGTTTCTTCCTGTGAATTACTTCCTTTGACCTTCACAGCAGTTCTGTGAGGCAGGAGGTAGGTATAGGTCAGAAAGCATAGGATTTAATTTAAGAGCACATAGCATTTAGTGTGCTTTGGAGTTAATCACATGCCTGCTAAGGAACTGCAAGGAAGTTACACAACTTCTCTAAGTTTCAGTGGATGCTTCAGAAAATCCACATGATCATAATATATCATTTAACTATTGGTGATTATTAGGTGAGAAAAAAACCCTGCACATTCCCCTCAAATAGTAAGCAATACACACGTAGCATCTATGCTTTCTCTATTCCTAATGGCACTGCTGCTGAAATTGAGGCTTGATAAGGCTGCGATTACTTACCTGTTAGCCAGTAAGCACCCTGGCTATGACTTGGAGAGCGGTTTGCTATGTCTTGATCCAGTAATATTTCGTGCAAACAGAAAGCCAGATAGGAAAGAAAAGGATGTGAGTCTGGCAGGAAGTGGATGGGATGACCGTGAAATAAATAGAGGGAGGAAAACCAAGGGATGAAGTTGAATAAGCAAAGGAGGTGATGTTACAGACTGGAGTTGAATGTCAGGCAGGAGTTACTCTAACTTCCAAGCCATAAGGGCAGATGGGGCATTAGGTAGAACTTAGAGCAGTGGTTTTCAATTTTTTTTTAACGTGAAATGAATCAACTCTCTTAGAAAATTTTGCCCAGAGGCATAAGCAGTGAATGCACTTATGAGGCGAATGTTTGGGTATGAAGAGGACAGAGTCCCTTCTATTACTACTTATCTAGTGAACCATCCTTACACTGCCAATGAGAAAACTGAGGCTTAGAGATTCCAGTGGCATGCCCATGTAACCAACTAGGTTAGTGACATGATGTGGAATAAAACCCACTATTCTTCTTCTGACTCCTGAACCAGTGATCCTTATATCTCACAGGGCTCTTACTAGAAAAATCTTAGCAATCCTTTTTTTTTTTTTTTTTTTTTTTGACTTTTCTAAGGCCGCACACATGGCATCTGGAAATTCCCAGCCTAGGGGTCGAATTAGAGCTGCACCTGCCAGCCTACACCACAGCCACAGCAATGCTGGATCTGAGCCATGTCTGTGACCTATACCACAGTTCACAGTAATGCCGGATCCTTAACCCACTGAGTGAGGCCAGGGATCGAACCCACATCTTCATGGGTCCTGACTGGGTTCGTTAACCACTTAGCCACGAAAGGACCTCCTTTTTTTTTTTTTCTTTTTATGGCTGAACCTGAGCCACGTGGAAGTTCCCAGACTAGGGGTTGAATAGGAGCTGCAGCTGCTAGCCTATGCCACAGACACAGCAACGTGGGTTCTGAGCCACATCTGCAACCTATGTCACAGCTGGCAGCAATGCCTGACCCTGAACCCTCTAAGTGAGGCCAGGGATTGAATCTGCATCCTCATGGATACTATGTTGGGTTCGTAACCCACTGAGCAACAGTGGGAACTCCAAATGGTCCTTCCGTAGTCACTTGTGGACACACTGCCTCTTGTGAAAAGGGTGGGCGTGAGGTGGAAGTGGGGTTGTTGAGTAGCTAGAGTGACCTCTCAGCATTTGCAGGGTATTATAGTCCAAATATCAATTTGAAGTTATACTGCTCACACAACTCCTAAGATGTGGCATTCAGCCTCTTCTTAAAAATCCCAAAAAGCATGAAGCATATTTTCATTGTAACCCTTTTCTAGGTTGCAGGACTAATTCTGAAATACCGCATAAATCTACTCTTTTTGAGTGGTGGAACATAGAAGTTAAGAATTGTGGCTCAGTGGTTAACGAACCCAACTAGTATCCATGAGGATAAGGGTTTGATCCCTGGCCTTGCTCAGTGGGTTAAGGATCTGGTATTGCCATGAGCTGTGGTGTAGGTCACAGACACGGCACAGATCCCATATTGCTGTGGCTGTGGTGTAGGCGTGCAGCTACAGGTCTGATTTGACCCCTAACCTGGGAACTTCCATATGCCTCAGGTGCAGCACTAAAAAGACAAAACGACAAAAAAAGAAAAAAAGAAAAAAGAAAAGAAAAGAATTTGAGCTGTGAGATCAAAACATCAGCTTCATAGCAAGCTAGGTATATAATCTTATGCAAGAGATTTAACTTTTTCCCAAGACCTCGATTTCTCTACTTGAAGATGGGAATAGTAATGATACCTACTTTACATGGTATCATGAGTTTTAAATAAGGTAATACGTATATTATACTTGGCACCTTGCAACATAGTTAGTGAACCTAAAAGCTAATTATTGAATTGTTGTCCCTACTATGTTTCAGAATATTTTGCTCCATTTAGGGAACAGAAGAAATGAAAGGAATGACTTGGGCTGATTCAGATTTGAGTCCATTATATTGTGGCCTGGGTCTGGCTGGATCGTCAAACCTTGGAATCTTCATTAATGAGAAATATATTAGTCAGGAATTATACAATCACTAGTTTTAGATGTATTTCAATAATTTAATATTTATGATAAAATACAGAATTACAAAAGAATTGTCATAGCACTTAAAAAAGAGCACAAAAAGAAGAAATAAGTTCATGTGTATTTGAAGATAAAATAGGAATGATACATTGTCATATACTTAGCATGGTGATTGGTAAATTATAAAATCACAGTATAATGACTAGAGAAAAAATATTGATGTTTGAGGGCACTGATATCTGGCGTCAGAAAATATGGTAAACATTTAGGCGTCACCACAGACTCACTGTGCAAACTTGGTAAAATTTCCTAAAATCTATGAGAATCAATTCCCTCAGTGATAAAAATAGTCAGTCATAGGATTATTCTAGTACCTGGAGTAAAGTAGATGCTCAGCAAATTGGCTATTAATGGTAACAGTAAAAGGGGGAAACCTATTTCCCTTGGAAGCACCATTTAAAGGGAGAGGCGGAAAGTCTTAGGGAGAAACTAGCATTAATTAAGGAGTTCTCTTTTAAGCTCTTTATTTTGCAGGTTATTAAAAGCCAAAGGATTGGATGATGAATACATGAAAAAAAAATCCCCTGAGATCCTGGAAATACATGAAGTGAAAGAATCACTAATTCTAAATCATACATTGCTTTTTCAGATTTTATAACTCGCAGTTGGTGCCCACACCACCACCAGTTTGCCAGGATACATAGCAAATCAAATCCACATGACAGAATTCATCCTTCTGGGCATTACAAAGAATCCAGAGCTGAGGAGACTACGCTCAGCTGTGTTTCTAATCATGTATGTGTTCACCATCTTGGGAAACCTTCTCATTGTGATAACCATGGTCAAAAGTCAGAGTCCGAGACCACCTATGTATGTTTTCCTAACCTCCTTGTCCCTTTTGGATGTCACTTTCTCTTCTGTCATTGCTCCCAAGATGATTGTGGGCTCCCTCTCAGAGAGCACTGTCATCTCCCTGGAAGGCTGCATGGCCCAGCTCTTCGAGGAGCACTTCTTTGGTGGCCTGGAGATCATCTTTCTCACTGTGATGGCCTATGACTGCTATGTGACCATCTGTAAGCCCCTGCACTACATGACCATCATGAAGCCTTGAGTGTGCTGCCTGGTGCTGGCAGGGGCCTGCAGGGTGTATGTGGGGGGGTTGGCACCCATATAGTAATACAGCTTCTCTTCATGTATCAGATACCTTTCTGTGGTCGCACTATCAGAGAGCACTTTACAGGTGATCTGTTTCCACTGTTGAACCTGGCCTGCATGGACACCCACCTCCTGGGCCTCTTAGTCATCCTCAACAGTGGGGTGATGTGTGGGGCCATCTTCCTTATCCTCATCTCCTCCTATGTGGTCATCCTCTGCTCCCTGAAGTCCTGCAGCTCTGAAGAGTGGGGTAAAGCCCTCTCCACCTGTGGCTCCCACCTCACAGTGGTTGTCATGTTCTTTGTTCCATGCATGTTCTTGTAGGTGAGACCTATGGCCATCTACCCCGTAGACAAGGCAATGGCTGTGTCCGATTCCATCATCACACCCATGTTAAATCCCTTGATTTCCCTGAGAAACACAGAGGTGAGAAATACCATGAGGAAACTGGATGAAACCAGGGAATTTGGTTGGCAAGTGACTGTCATGCTTAGAATACTGTGTGTTTCTGATAAGGAGAGATTCTTCTTTCAGAAATGTGTGAGAAATAAAACTGCTCATTCTCCATAAACAGCTGGAGGGTTTTCTTAAAAATATTCATCCGATTTATGATTTAGAGTGTTTACAAGGATTAGGATACTCTACTGTTTCATAACATTCTTTGGCTTCCCGTTGCCTATAGAAGCATCTTGCCTTGTCCTTAAATTACCTGATTAATCTTTCTATAGCACACCTCAAGCCCCTCACCTGCCCCTCACTATGCATTCGCCATGTTGAGATTTGTGATCTGTCCTTACAGATGTTAAAGACTTGTCTCACCACAGCACTGTTGCTTCCCTCTCTCTGAAAACCGACCCTAATCTTATTTGGTGGCTGTTTTTCTGTTACTTCTGTGTCATTACGGCAGACAACCTTCTCCATAACTCTATTCAATGATTCTTCTACTTTCCCCATCATTCTCCATATCAAAAACTTTTTCAAAAAAATTATAGTTGATTTATAGTGTTCTATCAATTTCTGCTGGACAGCATAGTAACCTATTTTCCATAAGGTTCTATCACCAAAGATTTGATATAGTCCCCTGTGCTGTGCAGTAGGACCTTCTTTCTTACCTACTCTGAATGTAATAGTTTTCATCTACAAACATCTTCATTTTATCAACAATGACCAAAAGTAAAATTGCTTTTTGTGATTAGCATTTGCGTTTTGTTACCTTCCATCTCTCTCCAGAGGGGACATCTGTGAAGGAAGGAGTTTTATTTTTGCTTGGCACATGTTCAATTTTCAATAAATACCTGGTGAATGATTATAGGCTACAAGAGTCTTTCTTTCGCAAATCACCAGATTCAAATGGTTGGAGGAAAAGAGGAAATAATCAATTAAGTCAAAATTAAATAATATAGGAGTTCCTCCATGGCACAGCAGGTTAAAGTTCTGGTGTTGTCATTGCAGCAGTTGAAGTTTCTCCTGTGGTACACGTTTGATCTCTGTCCTATGAATTTCCACATGCCTCAGATGTGGCCAAATATAAATAAATAAATAAATAAATAAATAATTTGGAGTTCCTGTTGTGGCTCAGTGGTAATGAACCGGACTAGTATCCATGATGATGCAAGTTTGATACGTGGCCTCGCTCAGTGGTTTCAGGATCTGGCATCGCTGTGGCTGTGGTGTAGGCTGGCAGCTGCAGCTCCCATTTGACCCCTAACCTGGGAACTTACATATGCCACAAGTGCAACCCTAAAAAAAAGAAACAAATAATCAAAACAAAACAAAAAGGCAGAATATGATTTTTAGAGCAGAGTTAATGCAAGTAGAGGGCTGTGATTATTCCATGGAAGGTACTTCATGCTGGGTAGTTGGGGAAAGATTCTATTAGCAGGTAATATTTCAGCACAGTTTTACTTTTATTGAGATGACCTTAGCAAAATTGTGAAATATATTGACAAGTATGTTTAACACCAAGGAGCACCAATAAGTGGCAAAACTGTTCACAAGGAAACAGTCATGTGAAGATCAGTGGGATGAAGATTCTAGAGAGAGAAAATTCTAATGCAAGGAATACTATGGTATTTTCAACGAAACATAGAAAACAAAAATGAATAGAACATAACAATCCATGTAGAGAGTGGTAAGAAGCAAAATAAGTGTGTACAGATCTCTGATTCATGCAAGGCTAATACTTCTATCCTCTCTGAAACCCTGAAGAATATATGTTGTTATTTGCTCTTAAAAATGAGCCAAAGACTATGATGAGTTCCTGTCGTGGCTCAGTGGTTAACGAATCCAATAAGGAACCACGAGTTTGTGGGTTTGATCCCTGGCCTTGCTCAGTGGGTTAAGGATCCAGCGTTGCTGTGAGCTGTCCTGTAGGTCGCAGACACGGCTTGGAACTGGCATTGCTGTGGCTGTGGCATAGGCCAGCAGCTCCAGCTCCAGTTAGACCCCTGGCCTGGGAACCTCCATATGCCACGGAGTGGCTCTAGAAAAGGCGAAAAGACAAAAAACAAAACAAAACAAAACAAAACAAAAACAAAACCTAAGATGCTTTAGTAACACAGATTGACTCTAACTTTTGTGCTACAGAGATGGGAACATGGTGTGAAAAGGTTTTGTAGTTTGCTTTAAGTCATCTTTTAATTTTCAATTATAGCAGAAATTTCACAATACCATTTAAAATTGTTTGAGTAGAGGACTTTTCTTAAATCTACATTTCTCTTTTTTTCCATATATAATTAAGGAAGACTAAATCCATAATACTATGATTACTAGGGTCTTTAGAAAACCCTTAGGATGATCTCTTTTTAATTATAATTACTTAATATTAGTATGAGAAAGGACCTTGGAGTGAAGTCCTTGACTTCGCTTTTTTTTTCTTTTTTTTTTTCTTTTTAGGGCCTCACCTGTGGCATATGGAAGTTACTGGGCCAAGGGTCCAATCAGAACTGCAGCCTACACCAGAGCCACAGCAACACTGGACCTGAACCATATCTTTGTATTACACAGCAGCTTACAGCAATGCTGGATTCCTAACCCATTGAGTTAATTCTGGGATGGAACCACATCTTCATGGATACTATGTCTGGTTCTAAACCCACTGAGCTGCAACAGTAACTACAGTATTTATTTAATACCTGAGGTAATAACTTGATAAAGATCAATAAAAAAATAGGTAATGCTAGCTTAGTATGATATTACTGCATTGTAGAGAGACTTTATAGCTCTGTCATTCTATAATTTAGGGTCATCTGCCTGTTTACTCACATCTCTTTGAAAGATGCATACAATTAGATCTCAGATAACAGGGTACCTCTATTTCTTATTGAATACATCTTAGCAGGTACATTCTGATCATTTTTTAAATAAACTGCTTTCTGATACAACCTTTGGCTTACTGATATTTGTTGCCAGGTTTTGCTAGTAATAAAATAATACTGTTAAAAAGTCATTTTTGAGGAATGCCAAAACAGAATTTGATAAAATTTAGTCTGGAAAAAAGAGCAAACTAAAAGTAAAGTGAAATTCTTTACTCGATGAAAGGATATGTTTCAAAAAAACCTAAGCACCATGGCATCGATGCAGAGATCAGAGTTCAGGGTGGCTGAAGAGGCTGCAGTCTGAGAAGCAGAGCATTGAAACAGAAGAAGCTGGGCAGAGAAAAAGTCCTGAAGTTTTCAAAGTGTCCTGTGTGATCTAAATCAGTTGCTCAGTTTTAAATTGTGTATTGCAGGGTGAAATTCCATAATATAAAGAACAGACATAAAAACAACTTTTTTTTTTTTTTTTTTTTTTTGCTTTTTAGGGCCACATCTATAGCATATGGACATTTTCAGGCTAGGGGTTGAATTGGACCTATAGCTGCCAAGGTATGGCCACAAGCCACAGCAACACTGGATCCGAGCCACTTCGCCAGTCTACACCACATCTCATGACAACACTGGATCCTTAACCCACTGAGCAAGGCCAGGGATTGAACCCCCATCCTCATGGATCCTAGTCAGGTTCATTTCTGCTGAGCCACAACAGCAACTCCTTTTTTGGGGGTGGGTGGGGTTTGCCCTCATCATGAGGAAGTTCCCCAGCCAGGGATTGAACCCATGCCACAGCAGCAACCAGAGACACGGAGGTGACAATGCTGGACCCTTAACACACTGAGCCATGAGGAACTCCTGAAAAACTTGTTTCCCATTCACCCTACATGTTCCTCACAATTTGGGCCTTTGCTTCACACACTCAGGGACAAAACTCTACCCTATTGTAACTGAATGGATAGCAACTTTAGTTACTGAATGAAGAAGGGGAGGGAAACTGGAGATTTGGGCACATTTGCTCTCATGCCTCAGCCTCAAGGTGGCACTCATCCTACACTCACATTTCTTGAGCCTGGTATTCTAAGATTTATCTGAAACATCTACAGAGGCCAGGCAGCTAAGTTCTAAAAGAGTTACCCTGGACTGAAAGGAAGCTGGAAAATGTAGTAAAGCAAATGAAACATTTCCTGTGAGTTACCGTCTCCAGTATAAACTGTCAATGAAGTGCTAAATCTGTGTTCTTCTCATTCCCAAATTTGAACTGTTTCAACCAATTCCTCTAAGCCATATAATTTCAGAAGGTCATCTCAGTTGTTTCATGGAGATGATCCCTGTTTTTTGACATTTAAAAGTTTCTCAAAGAGTGTTTTCAATTTTTTAACTTATTTAAATGATACTGATTATGTGTGTTGTGCCCAAATAAATATTAGTGATACAGAGAGATTAAGTAACTTGCTTAAGACAAATTGCTAAGCCTAGTTCCACACACAGTCTGTCTCTAGCCTCATAAATTTCTTTCTACCAAAACCCCGAGGACCAGAAATGTAAAACCAATGGAAAAAGTTCACAAATGTATTAAATTTAATATAAAGTGATACATTAGTGAAAAGGAATTTACAGATATTAGATGGGAGTAGATAAAGAGCCTTTAGTCAAGCTTTTTGGGTCAGTGGAGACTTCCTGGAAGAGATGACATTAAAGAGGGTGTCTTAAAACATGAGTAAGATGTTTCCAAATTAAGCAAAGTACAGGACATTCCAGGCAATGGGATCAGCATGAGAAAATGTGTGAGGCATAAGGCACTATGTTATATGCACTGATAGGGAGTAACTCAATTAAAGTATATCAAAACATTTAAAAGTACCTGGTACATGGTCCACATTTGGGGGGAGAATATATTGTGAATGCATTTATTAGGCTCCCTTGCAAATTTGCAGTCCATTCCCATTCTAACTCTAGGCATTCCTTGTGATTCACTTTGATTCAGAATATGCTGTGAACAAAGTGCCAGTTCTGAGCCTATGCCTCAAGAGGCCCTGTTAGAACCCTCTGCCCTGAAAACAAGCCCAGATCTGTGTGCTGGATGACAGACCACAAGGAAGAGAGTGCCTTTTTCCCAGTCAAGATCCCATTAAGTCAGACTATGGCTGGGTGAACCTCAAACACATGAGAGATCCAAACGAGCGCACAGAGCCATCTACCAACCGGAAGCTGACAACAGATGTATAAATGTTCTCAGCTGAAAGTAGAAGTACAATGCAGCTCATCCTTAGACCAATAAACAACAACAAATATTTTTCTTGCCACCGATTTACATGGTTGTTATGAAGCAATGGCTAACAGAGACAGGATTTAATGATGATTGCTATCATTATCATTGGTTTTGAGTAACTATGGATTTATAGAAAATACATTGTACATCAAAACGCTATAGAAAATTGTGGTGGAGAGATGCATCCTGGCAGTCATGGAGTGCTGAGTTAATGATCTCAGATTGAGTACCTCAAACAATCGGTTGAAGTCCCCATGAGATGTATAAGTGGAGATATCCAACAGGATGGAGATCTAGATTTTGTGAACATAAGTATAGATGTTAACTGAAAAGAGGAGGGTAGATGAAATTTCCTAGGTAAAGCATGTGACAAGATTGGAAGAGTGAGCAAAGGATTAGAACCCAGGTTTATATTGACCTCTTTTTCCCATTTTTAAAAATTTTATTGAAATATAGTTTTACAATGTTGTGTTCATTTCTGCTGTACCACAATGTGATTCAGCCATACCCATATACATATATCTTCTGTTTTTTTTTTTTGTTCGTTTGTTTTTTTTGTCTTTTCTAGGGCTGCACCCAAGGCATATGGAGGTTCCCAGGCTAGGGGTCGAATCGGAGCTATAGCTGCCAGCCTACACCACAGCCATAGCAACAAAGGATCCGAGCCACATCTGCAACCTACACCACAGCTCACCACAACACCAGATCCTTAACCCACTGAACAAGGCCAGAGATTGAACCCGCAACCTCATGGTTCCTAGTCGGATTCATTAACCACTGAGCCATGACGGGAACTCCAACATATAACTTCTTTTAAAGACTGTAATTTATAGCGAAAGAGACAATACCAAGAAGTCAGATTAGAGAAGTACCAAGATAATCAAGAAATCAGGAGCAGAATTATGGAAAAGAAAGTGGGATTTCACTGGAAAAAGATGATTTGCAAAAAGGTTTAAATCCAATGTCCTTCCATTCCACCTTGAAATTACAAGAGACATTGGAAATAACAAAAATCTTTCATAAGGGCTGGAACCATGAAAAGAACACTTACTTATATATTTGACAACTTTAAGGAAGGCCTTAGATGTAGGTCTCTGAAAGACTGTCTCCATGACTCTCTTCTTCAACTTTATATCCACCAGTCATGGAATCTAGTATGTGATTAATAAACAATTGGTTGAAAGAAGGAGAAAAAAGAAATTAAGGAAGAAAGGAGGGAAGAAGGGAAGGAGGGAGGGGAAAATGAAATAAAGAGAAAAAGAAGAATGGAAGGAAGGAAAGGAGGGAGGGAAGCTATAGACAAAATCAAACTGGAAATGATTTGCGTAACAATAACTAATGAACTTGCCTGAGAAAGGATTGTGATGTTCCATGAAATCTATGGAAGATATCTGACTGAGTGACACTAATGCCTCTAATTTGGCAGAGATGAAAGTGATGAGATCATGGAAACCTCCAGTAGGAATGCTTTTCTCTGCCCTAGCCAGAGTATTCAGAGTAACTCTGAGAGACTCTAACTGAATGCTAATAGTATCAAAATGTTTCCCAATGGAGAGTGAATTTTCCATGGCATGGTATAGAACTGCATCAATAAGAATTAATTCTGCCTAAAGGGGACATCCAAAGCTGCCACACACTTGTGTGTACTTGGGCCCTCCATCCAAGGAATTTTTACATCAAAGTATCCAAGATGTTTGTATTTATTACTGAAATGTTTTTCTTTTTTTTTTTTGTCTTTCTTCTAGGGCCACACCTGCGGTATATGGAAGTTCCTAGGCTAGGGGTCTAATTGGAGCTGTAGCCACTGGCCTGCGCCAGAGTCACAGCAATGTGGGATCCAAGCTGCATCTTTGACCTGCACCACAGCTCATGGCAATGCCGGATCCCCAATCCACTGAGCTAGGCCAGGGATCAAACCAGCAACCTCATGGTTCCTAGTCTGATTCATTAACCCCTGAGCCACAACAGGAACTCCAATTACTGCAGTGTTTTGACAGATGGCAGGGAAGGGTCTTGTAAACACTTAGTGTGCCATGGCAATTTGCTATGTGGAAGTAAAGTGTCTTGATGGCAGACCCGGCATTTCCAAATTATGCAAAGTCACTATATGAACAGGAGGCAGGCATGGGAGTGTCTGCTGCCTTGGGTACCTCATAAAGCAGTTGTGAAAATGGGTAAAGCAGAGTGATCAATCTCTGGTATGGATGCTTTTGGTTTTGTATGTTGTGCAGTAAATATATTTCCTTTCTTTTTTCTTTGCAATACTAGACCCCACATGCTCACTCCCACTCTCAGACCATGAAGTTTAATTGGTATCTCCACCCAGGCTCCAAAGGTAAATGTGATATACACTTAGAAAAGCAGAGCAGCATACTGGCCCTAGATACTTAAGGCATACATCAAAGGAATGATTTCAAAGAGCCCAGACTCTTACATCTCTCCATAGAAAGAGGAGTGCTAAAGTTGTTGAGATGCCTGGATTTCTTTAATTTTTTTTCTTTTTCCTTTTTTACATATAGCTGATTTACAGTGTTCTGTCAATTTTCTACTGCACAGCAAGGTGACCCAGTTATACATACATGTATACTTTCTTTTTTCTCACATTATCATGCTCCATCACAAGTGACCAGACATAGTTCCAGTGCTATACTTTGTTAAGAGTGACAGTTTGCTGTTCATACTACCTGGGTTTTTGTTGTTGTTTATTTGTTTGTTTTGAAAAACTCCTGAATACTCTGGCTCTTTACTTCCTTCTTCAGAGCAGTCTCGCTATCTTCTAGACTTAAGTCCTCAGTTCTGTTCACCAAATAAAACGTAATTCTCAACTCTGAGATTGTGCTCTTTTTTTTTTTTTCTTCAGTTGACATTGTACTTTCCTCTTTCTTCATTATTCCTTCTAAAGTCATTCTCCACCCAATTCACTTGGTCATTTTCCCTGTTTATAAATAATTGTACAATTTTTTGTCCATATAATGTATGTTTTATGTGAGTCCAAAAAAATAGTTCTCTACTTGGAATAATGTACAATCACTTTCTAAAAGAAGACAAATCCTCTTGAATTCCAGTGTTAATACAAAATATTTATGAATTAACATTTCTCAAGTAAAAAAAAAGTTAAAACTGAAATTGACTAGACACAATAGATATGCAATTAGAAACCTCACTCAAATGACTCTATGCCTGTCTTCAAACCAAAGGAATTAATAAAAATAAGCATCCTACAACTACACAAAGGATATAAATCTAATCAGATTATAAAGTGGGAGACTGGTTTGTGAGAACAACCTTGGAGAAAGTCGCTGTAGAGATATGCCCTGTCTTTATCCCATACTTTGTGTGTGTGTGAATTTATGTGTGTGTTTGTGCATGTGCATGCAGTTGAGTGTAACTCTGAGAGCCTAGCATGAGGTCCTCAATATTGGTTGGCACAAGGGACTGAGATCAAAAAAGTCTAGACAGGAAGGAGACTCGTGGAATCAGGCTAGTGTGGGTCAACGATGTCAGGATAGGTTAACAGTCTTTCTGCATTAATAGTGTTCCTTAGGGCAGAGATGCATGGATGTTTCCCCACAGACTGCCTTCGTGGAGACTCACAAGGCATTTTTTTTTTTTAGGGCCATATTCGCTGCATATGGAGGTTCCCAGGCTAGGGGTCCAATCAGAGGTACAGCTGCCGGCCTACACTACAGCCACTGCAACACAGGATCCAAGCCATGTCTACAATCTACACCACAGCTCACGGCAATTCCAGAGTCCTAACCCACTGAGCAAGGCCAGGGATCAAACCTGCAACCTCATGGTTCCTAGTCGGATTCGTTTCCACTGCCCCATGACAGGAACTCCTTTCTTTTTCTTTCTTTTTCTTTCTTTTTTTTTTTAGGGCATAGATGATTTTTTGAAGGACCAAACCAATAGAGTCACATAAAAGAGTGCAGAATTTTTAAAGTAATCCCTGGCTTTCTAAGGGCTAAGCATGGAGTCACTAATGATTATAAGTAATAGACATTTTCCTCCTATGTCAAGAATACCAGGAAGAGAGGACCTAGAAAAAGTCACCAAAAGGAAAGAAAATAAAAAGTTTTCAACATCCTTCAAGCCCAGAGACAGTAAGCCAGGTTGTTAAGACACCAGGTCAATAAAACTTTTGTGTCTTTTGGCTATTTTTATAATTAGCCCTTGTCTAAAATCTAAGTGAAACTGGGTTCTGTATTACCTATTAAGGAAAATAAAATCCTTGGGTTTTCATCTAGGCACAGACAAAAAATAAAATTTCCCCAATCTATTAAACTCAAGAAAAGCCAGTCAGAGATAAGAGTTAAAGTTGTATTTGGATTATATCTTTGTTACTTAAGAACTAATTACACTTAAATGTAATCTGTATAGGACCAGATTCAAATACTTTAAAAATAGAACTATTAGATATAAAGTTAGAAAAATCAGGAGTGTTTATTTGGAGGGAGTGTGAAACAAAACTGCCACTTGTGGATACGATATTGAGAGCTCTGATAAATGTCCCTTATGGTCTTAAACAGTTTTTTTTTTTTTCTCTGCCACCACTTTCTATATCAGAACAATTAGGGATCTTTGGTGCAACATGATAATATTTGACTTCACTTGATAGCAATGCTTCACATACTTATTAAGTTCATTGTGTTTTTTTCTCAATTGCCTGCATTATCAAAGGAATACTTTTGTTGCCAATTTGATAGGAAGTATAAATTTGAGTACTGAGAAAAAGATGCTATTTAATTATGAGATTATAAATTGGTGGTAGTGGTGTCGAGTGGGTATTATACATACAGATTAGGCTATTTTCAAAAGTGAGAATACACAGTTTTTAAAAATCTCATAAAGCTGAAGGGCAAAATTTGAGAAGCACTAGAACTGACTTTTCAATTTCAAGCTCCCCAAGAAATCTCGATTTTTGAGTTTTCAGATGTTATTGGGAAGCAGAAAAAAAATAAAGCTTCTATCCCAATACTCAAATAAACATAACAGCCAAGGAAGCTTAAAAATACAGGAATATATTGAAACTTCATTTTTTTCCTGCAAATGTTCATATACCCAAAAGTGATTCTCAAAATATATGGAAGATAAAGCTCCTTCTCTCCCACCTGGATAAAATGACCACTACATTTCACATTTTCTCCCTTCAACATGCGTTATTTCTGTCTTACTTCCTTTTACTTCCTCTTCTGCGATTCCTGTTGCCAAACTCTCTTACTTCCCCTTCCCTCTTCTTTAGGAAGAGTGATGTGAAAGACTCTGAAGGGCAATTGACTGGCTAATATTTCCTACAAAGTCAAATATAAGACTCCCCCCATCCTCACTCTGCCTAGAACTTTGAGAGGTTTTCCAAGGATAGTCTCAGTTTTCATTGATATTTCCAGCTTTTATTGGAGTTTGAGGGTCCATCAATGCAGATACACCGCAGAGGCAGGTTCAGGCATGAACTTCCAGAGCAGCATTTTCTCAGTACATCTTCTCTAACCCTCAGATGGTCAGGACAGTAGTTTTGATTTTGTAAGGTTCCTGCCTCTTATGGATTAACTCCTATGAACACATTCATAAGATCTAGAATAAAATCTAGAAAAAAATCAATGTGAACACAAGCACAAACACTCATTATGTCAGTAGTACATTTCTTTTTTAAGAAATATCTCTATAGATTACCATGTCAGTGTGGTCAGATGTTGACAGAATTCAAGTAAGAGTCATCAGAGAGTGTTCAAAATCGTTAATCATATTTAATGCAATCCTCTAGAATAAAGGTATGATGTATCTATAGCTATCTTTTTATCTATACCTACATATTTCTTAATTCTTTGTTTCCCAACAAAAATATGTTATCTTTCCTGCTTATTAAACAAAACTAATCTGTTAAGGAAATATACATTAGAATTTCTGTATATCATTTGTTAACTGAAGTCACACGTTGCTACACCATACCTTTTTCATGGCACTTTTTACTTCTGCATTCCTTAATGTGTAGATCAGGGGGTTGAGCAAGGGTGTCCCAATACTATAAAACACAGACACCATTTTGTCTATTGGAAATGTGATTGGCGGGCGTGTGTATATGAATATACATGGGCCAAAAAATATGACAACCACAATAAAGTGGGAGGTGCATGTGGAAAGGGCTTTCCGCCTTCCTTCTGCAGTGTGGTTTCTGAGTGAGTACAAGATGACAACGTAGGAGATAAGCAAGATTATGAAACTCACCATGCATATGGCTCCACTATTAGAAACAACTAACAAATTTATCACATATGTGTCCATGCAGGCAAGTTTCAACAAGGGCTGCAAATCACAGGAATAGTGGTCGATCACATTGGGGCCACAGAAGGTCAATCTCAAAGCCAGGAAAATCTGTGCTGAAGAGTGGATAAAGATCCCACCCAGGCCAGTTTCACCAGTGCACCGCAGACTTGCCAGCTCATGATGTTTGTGTATCGCAGGGGCTCACAAATGGCTACATAGCGGTCAAAGGCCATGAGGATGAGAACAAAGATTTCCATGCAGCCAAAGAAATGGCTTGCAAAGACCTGGGTCATGCACTCGTTATAGGAAATGGTCTTCTTCTGAGAAAGGGCATCTACAATTAACCTGGGGTTATGGTTGTAGAGAAGCAGGCATCAGCAAAGGCCAGATAAAATAGGAAGAAGTACATGGGACTCTCAAGTGTCCGGCTGGTCTTAATAGTCACTACAATGAGAAAGTTCCCCAACAGTGTTGCAAGGTACAGAATCAAAAATACTCCAAATATTGCTTTCTGCTTTCCTGCATCCTGTGTCAATCCAAAAAGAATGAATTCGGTCACACTGTTATTCATTGACATGCCAATGGTTGTAGGAAAGATGCCGTTGACAAAGGCTTAATCTGCAGAGAGAAAAAGTGACATCTTGGGAAAATCAGTGGATTGAACTCTGTATTCCTTTTGTTTCATGCACTGTTTCCTCCAGTCGCCTTTAATCTGCTATGAATCTTTGGAAATTTGCAGATGTCCAAGCTTCTCCCAGATCCATCTGTTGGTTCAGAAACTGGTTGCCTTGGATCCAGGTCTTGGTATTTTGAGAACAAAAAGTAAATTCCTTTAAAAATGTTTATTACAATGGAGATTGAGAACTGCATAAAGAATATGTCCCTTGATCAAATGAATTAAACACTTTAAAATTTAGCCTTCCTAGAATAAATGGACTGCTAATACCTGCCTTATCTTAGTCTGAGTTTTCCTAAAAAATTTTTAGGAAAAAAATTAAAATATAAAAATATTTTGTATCTATCTATCCACATATATTTCAAGTATTTTGCAACATTTCTGTGTTTGTAGAAATAATAATAGCACTATTCCAATATGATTAATCATGGATATTGTTGGAGAAACCCTCTTGAAGACAATATTATCAGTTCAGTTTATTCAGTTTTCTGTCTTTTATCTCTGATCCCATCAGGATCTTGCATGAAATATGTTTTAAATATCTCCCCTTAGATTTAACAGGATCATCTGTTGCCATTGTTATTGTTTTTAAGACTTTTTATGGCAGTTTAGGTTTATGGGAAAAGTAAGAGAAAGGCACAGAGATTTCCCACATAGTCCCTCCCTCACACGTGTATAACCTATGACCCATTATCAATATCTCCCAGCAGAGTGTGTGTTTCTTCTAACTGATGATCCTACACTCAGATCACAATCACCCAAAGTCCACAGTTTACCTTAAATCTCACACTTCCTGAAGTGTATTCCATGGGTTTGGATAAAGGTAAAATGGCTTGAAGCTATTATTATAATATCATAGGGAGTAATTCCAGTGCCCTAAACAGGGATTGCATTTATAGCCCCAAAACATAGAACAGAAAATTTCCTTTCAAACATTAATTAGTACTCATTAGATTCTAAATAAAAGGTCTCACACACTTATCAGAAGAAAAAGAACACTTTGAGAGAGATATTTCTTTGGGTTCACATCATGAGAATTATTAGCTCATACCTACCACCATGTCAGGCTGACCTTCCATAAACATTGGCCAATACTAGAGTTGTTTAAATGGGTCCACACAGGCCTAGTCTATGTTTCTAAAGAGAAAAAAAGACCCAGTTTCAGATATTTCCTCTTCTCCTCATTCTTTCCACCCTTCTTGTTTTACCTCCTTGCTATCTCTTGCATAATCATAAATGAATCATAAATGAAATGCAAGGGCTAATATGTATTGGGTGCATTTCACTGAAATGCAAGGGCTAATATGGTTTTCAAAGGTAATGGCCAGAATACTCGCTGTGGCCCTCAAAGTCCTCTAACTCCATGCCATCACCTTGTTTTCCATGTTTCTTCCCACAGTGTCTGCTGATGCTTGTCCTGATCAAGTTAACACTGTCAAATAACTTGCTTATGGCCAACCAATTTAAAGTGTGTGTGTGTGTGTGTGTAGGTGTTGCATATGTGTTGCATAGGTGTACATGTTTACTGAATTATGCAATCCCTAACTATAGCCTTATCTCATTTTTCTTTAATATCTCTTGTTTATTTGATTTTGCTACTTCATAAAGCAAGTTCATTTCATTCTTCTTCATGCAGTTTAGGCTAAGCTTGGAGGCAGGATTTAATTGAGAGTAATTACAGAGGAACCAGGACCAGAACTCAAACCTTTGTGCTCCACGGCAATCTCTCTCTAACATGCCAACCTACGCTCCCTTGCAAAACACTAGTCTCCAACCATCAGGAGAGAGTCAGCATACAGCCTGGAAATCATAAGCAGGTAAAGAAGAAAACCCCTGACACATTCCATGCATGTCCTGACTCTCAGGTGTATGCAAATGTCAGGTTGGGTCAAACAGAGAGATCATCATTTTATATGCATATTTGAAAAATAATAGGGGAAAAAAGAGGCAATATAGAGATATGTGAAATATGGCAGGGATCAGAGAAAAATATGATTGTGGAAAAAAGCCTGAGAAGGAAGAAGAATCAGGGGATGAAACAGTGAAAAACACCCAATGCAAAAGTGAGCAAAGACCCATGTTAGGGATACAGAGGAGTTCGTCCTAGGATTTCATTAGAGAGTTTGTTTCCTTCTCTCTCACTCTCCTTTTTATCCCTTACCCCAGTCTCAGAAAGAGATTGTAATCCGAGGCTGTGAGGAGGGATAATGGTGGGTCCTGGACAATGAATGTAAGTAAGGTAAGATCAGGAAAATCAGTATCAGCGTATCATAGACTCACTGTATCAGTAGTATCAATGCATATTCATTGCATATCATCAGCATACACCCCATCCTTTTCCTGTCATTGTGCTTTGCAAATAAGACATCGGCAGGTATAGAATAACATACCTCTGCTTTACTCAATATACCCTCTTTTTTTCCAATAAGAATAGGCTGGAGCCAGTGCTGCATCAAGAAGAGACCATTAGAAGCTGGGGAACCTTGAAACTTCATAATTTTATCATGGAGGGAAACAATTTTCTTGAACTACATCTTTCTCAGGAGACAGAACTGCATAAAAGCCACTGTCCTAAAAACCCAGTCTTGGATGAAAAGCAAGAAAATGGAAATTGTTCAGTTGGGCTAGAGAACTTACCTTTTCTCTTGATAAAAGAAATGACATCCAAGTGGGAGCTCATAGCTTTTATTCTTTCAATTCAGATTTACTCTGAAGATGAATCCTGTGCAGTGTTTGCAACATGTAAATTGTACTTCAAATGGATCCACTCTGTTTTCTGTTGCAGGATCTATGGGTAGAGAGGATTCTCCATAGAGAGTCAGCCCTTCCTAGAAGGCATTGTTAGACTCTTTAAAAGGGTCCGTAACACTGGCAGAAAGTTTCTCACTTCTGTTTTTAGAAATTTCTAGAATGAATAGGAAATACCCCCACTATACTGTGTTAGGAGCATCTCTAAATAGCCACTTACATTGTCCCAAATCATTCCCTGGCAGAGCATGTGAATTAAACATTCCTATTTCCTCCATCGGATATTTATAGGAATTTCACAAAAAGTTCACAAATGTCCAGGTTTTGGAGGAACAAGGATTCCACCCTTCCCACCCAATCCTGAAGGATTTGCTAAATGAGCCACTTAGTTCAGTTAATCCAGAATCACAGCAAACATAGGGATAATTAGTCCCAGACAAGGCTGCCAACAGGCAGATTCTGTCCACAGAGCCCTCCTCCCGTCCTCTTCATTCCTAAGGGGGACAGATGCCTCCCCTTTCAATTACCAAAGCCTCCACTCAGTCACCCTACTCCAAGAAAAAACACACTTTCAGTCTATTGAGGTGTGGAACACTAAATGCTACCGAAGTTTCTGTCTTTTAAGTCAGATTTTTTTCTAAGGCAGACAAAGCTCTGAACTCAGGTAAAGATTCAAATAAATGGGATCTAATTGAATTCTAGCCTCATGATTTATGTCTCTGTGACTTTAAGCAAGTTTCTTAACTTATCCTACTGCTTATTCTAGAAGACATTACTGTTAGTCTTAATAATTCTTATAAATCCTAATTACACTTGTAAAATATAAATAGGGACAATGAAACTTTACTCATTAAAATTTCTACAATTTTTATAATATTTTGAAGTCAGTTGGTCACTTAGAGGAAGAAAAAAATGTAAATAAAATATTTTTACTTATTTTTATTTTTATATCAGCTTCTTAAAATATAATTTACATGTAATAGAATGCACCATTTTTAAGCATACAGTAGATGACTTTTGACAAGTGTATACACTCCCGTAAATACCAACACATGGTAGGAGATTATTAATTTTATTCTAGTCAAAGAATCGGATTTTGGCTTTTTATGTGTTTTCTCCATATTTACATTATATTTTTTTCCCTTCTGCTCTTTATTATGTGGTACTGCTATACGGTTTTATCTGAGGGTATGAAGGACAATCTTTTCCATGCCATTTCCCAACTTCTGATGGTTTTTATATTTCTGTAATTTTTATTTATTAATGCAATAAGTATTTATTGACCAGAGTTATTCTAGGCACTGGAGATTTAACAATAATTTTTTAAAGACATAAATTAAATTTAATTTGAATGAAAAATGTTTCTGTGGATGTTCCAGGGGCTTGGCATTAGGGACAGAGAATGCTATTTATCTACTAGAATCTATTTTCCCCTTGCTCTGCAGTAACAGGGGGGGCTATCTGCATTCATAACCACATAAGCACAGCCTACACTCCAGGGTACCTTTGCATCTAAGTGTAATTCTGTGACTAATTTCCCCACAGTTGGATTTGAGGAGAAGGGTACACATTTACCTCCAGGCTGGGATCTAAAACAGTGAATGTGTATCTCCTAAGTTGATTTTCCCTTCTTAAAATCTGAAACCAAGTTGATAGTGTTTCAACCTTAGATGGCAGTGCTCTGTGGCAATGTTTCTCAAACTTTAATGTGCATATAAAACTCCGAGGGTTAAATTCAACTTATGATTAATTAGGAACACAGTGTTTTATTAAACAGTTTTTATAAAACACTCTCCACATGAGTTGGTATATGTTCCTGAACAAGTAAACAAAAACCCCCACATTTTTGGAGCTTACATTCTAGTAAGAATAGACAAGAAACAATAAATATTATAAAATGTTGGAAGATGAAAATTGCTGTGTAAAAAAGAGGGAAAAATGGAGTAAGATAAGGGGATCAGGAATGCGAGTGGGAATGCTGTATTAAATATGGCCTAAGGCAGGCTTTATGGAAGAGAGATTAGAATAATACCTTAAGGAGAGGAGGATATTAGCCAGGGATCTCCTGGAAGAATGTTTCTCCTGGAAGAGAATTTCTTAGCTGAAGCAAAGATCACAATATGAAATCCTGCGGTCAAGGAATTATAATGAAGCCAGTGTGGCTGGAGCTAAGTGATAATGACAGCTCCAACCAAGAAGGTCGTAGAATTAGTGAAAACATTATTATATTCTGCATATATTTTAGGCACATAATTTTATTTGTTTAACAAATTAGGTGTAGAGTTGTGATATAATCAATGTTTTTGACTCCATAATTTCTGCCTGGAATCTAGAAGGATAGAAATTCCTAGGGAAAGTTACAGCTAGCTTATGTTTTGGGTAAGAATAATCAGTCATTAAATATGAACATTCCTATCAGATTTATAAAGGAATATATCAAGCAAGCTGTTGAGTATACAACTCCCATATTCAAGAGAGAGGTCTGCAGTAGAGATATAAATGTATAGATATAAATGAGGTCCATGAGCATAGAGATGGAATTCAAAGTCACCAGAACTTAATATTATTTTAGTGTTTTAATAAAACATATGAAATAAAACTTCTCCCTTAACTTTGGTACCCTAAACACATGCATTTTCAGAGAAATTTCAGCTAATCATAATTCAAAAAAAATAAATCTTCCTGATCATAACTGACCTTTAATAAACACTTTCCCCAGAAAATATTCCTAAAACTCAAAGCTAAATGCATTCTCTCCTCCATGAGCTCATCTCTATATGATACTGCTTCTCCTTATCTCTTTTTCCCTCCGTTTACGTGTCAGTGCTAAACTGTATTAGATAGCAATGCTAAACTTGTGGAAAAGCTGCCAAAACAAGTAGTTTATGTATTTATGTATGCATTTATTTATACACATTAGTTTGCACCTTTTAATTCCCTATCCAGATTTTTTTCCCTTCTCCACTCCCCTTTGGTAACCACTATAACTCTGAGTCTGCTTCATTTTTATTATGTTTTGTTATATTCTTTCATTCATTTTATTTTTTGGAACCCACCATAGTTATTCATAGATATGCTATTATTTTTGATGAAATTCTAAATGGAATTGTTTTCTTAATTACTCTTTCTAATACGCCATTGTTAACATTTAAAAATGCAACAGATTTCTGTATATTAATTTTGTGTCCTGAAACTACCAAATTCATTGACAAGCTTTAGAGGTTTCTTGTCGGTATTTTTAGGATTTTTTGTTTACATTATCATGTCAACTGCAATGGCAGTTTTATTTCTTCCTTTCCAATTTAGATTCCTTTTACTTCTTTTTCTTATCTTATTGCTGTGCCATGACCTCCAATACTTTGTTGAGCAAGAGTGGCAATAGTGGGCACCCCTGTCTTATTTTTTCTTAGAGAAAATGGTTTCAGCTTTTCACTGTATGGCGTTGGCTGTGGGATTATTACATATGGCTTTTATTATATTGAGGTATATTCCCTCTATACCTCTTTTGAGAATAATTTATCATAAATGGATGTTGAATTTTGTAAAAATCTTTTTTCTCTATCTATTGAGATGATCATATGATTTTTCTTGTTCAATTTGTTCATGTGGTATTTCTCATTGATTGATATACAGACATTGAACCATACTTGCATCCCTGGGATAAATCTCACTTGATTGTGGTTTATGATCCTTTTAATGTATTGTTGAATTTGGTCTGCAGTTATTTTGTTGAGTATTTCTGCATCTATGTCCACCAGAGATAATAGCATGTAATTTTCCTTTTCTGTGATATCTTTGTTTGTTGTGGGTATCACAATGATGATGGCCTTATACCATGTGTTTGGAAGTGTTCCTTTCTCTGCAATTATGGTGGAATAGTTTGAGAAGGACAGGTGTCAATTATTGACTAAATGTTTCATATAATCACCTGTGAAATCATCTGGTCCTGGACTTTTTTTTGTTGGGGGATTCTTTTAATTACTAATTCAGTTTCATTACTGGTAATTAGTCTGTTCATATTTTTTTTATTTATTCCAGTTTCAGTTTGGGGAAATTACACATTTCTAGGAATTTGTCCTTTTTTTGGCATATAATGCTTCATAGTAATCTCTTATGCACCTTTGTGTTTCTATTTTGTTGGTTGTAACTTCTTTTTTATTTCTGATTTTATTGGACCATTTCTTTTTTTCCTTGATGAGTTTGTCTAAAGGCCTGTCATGTATATACATTTTTTTTATCTTCTCTAAAATTCCAGACTTTAGTTTCCATGAATTTTTCTATTGTTTGTTTCATTCCTTATTTCATTGTGTTTCTTCTCTGATCTGTACTATTTCTTTCCTTCTACTAAATTTGGGTTTTGTTCTTTTTGAAGATTCTTTCGGTTAAGGTTAGGTTGTTTGTTTTAGCTTCTGTTTGTTCCTTGATGTATGCTAGTATTGCTAAAAATGTCATTCTCAGGAGTTCCCATTGTGGCTCAGGAGGCTATGAACCCAAGTAGTATCTATGAGGATGTGGGTTCAATCCCTGGCCTTGCCCAGTGGGTTAAGGGTCTACTGTTGCCATGAGCTGTGGTACAGGTCACAGATGAAGCTTTGATCTGCCATTGCTGTGGCTATGGTTGTGGCCAGCAGCTGCAGCTCCAATTTGATCCCTAGTCTGGGAACTTCTGTATGTCAGAGATGCAGCTCTGAAAAAAAAAAAAACCTAACTGTTAGAACTGCTTTTGCTACATCCCATGGAATTTGGATCTTTTTGTTTTTGTTTTCATTTGTCTTTAGGTACTTTTCAATTTCTTCTTTGATTTTCTTTCATTGATCCATTTGCTGTTTAGTACCATATTGTTTAACCTCCATATGATTTTGTCTTTGCAATTTTTTTCTTCTAGTTGATTCCTATCAGTGCTTATGTTACAAATTAAGAAGTCCCTGCCTCATCATCTGTAAAATATGTCCTTGAAAAGTTTTCTAGAAAAGAATTCGAGTTTTAAATAAATCTGTGAGAAGTTCCTGTCATGGCTCAGTGGAAACGGATCTGACTAGGAACAATGAGTTTGCAGGTTCAACCCTGGCCTCACTCGGTGGGTTAAGGATCTGGCATTGCAGTGAGCTATGGGGTATCTCGCAGACACAGCTCCGATCTGACATTGCTGGGGCTGTGGTGTAGGCTGGTGGCTATAGCTACAATTTGACCCCTAGCCTGGGAACTTTCATACGCCATTGGTGCAGCCCTAAAAAACAATAAATAAATAAATAAACAAATCTTCCAAACTTTTTAAAATTGGATTATAACTATCATACAATATCACATTAGTTTCAGGTATACAAAATTATAATTCAATACTTTTTTACATAATCAAAGATCAACCCAATAAGACCAGTTAACATCTGAAGTTGTTACAAATGGGAATATAATCAGATCTTCCAAGCTTTATTATCAGAGTTTTACAGTCCATCAGTGACATATTCCCAAGAAGGCAAGGTCATGAAAAACATCTCAAAATGGCATTGCATGGCATCATCTGCCACACATTATGGTCTACTCTTCAGATCTGAAGGAAAATGGTCTATATATTTATTCTCAGAGAGATAATCAATGCCCACTCTTCATAAATGGCTCCTATTGTCGATACTTATTAGTTAACAGTACCTGAACCAGAATATAAATTTAATGACTTATGAAAAAAATATAAATTAAAACACCAAAATACTTATCCCAGTCACTGATCAATATCTTCCTATCCAGGGCGGGCTTCTATAGGAAGCCCAAGTACCAGATAAAATTTGCTTGATAAATGTACAGTTGCAATATCTGTAGCCTGAAGAGTCTCTCCTCATTCAGAAGTGTACATGTTAGGCACTATCCACTAGTCAGTGAAAACACTTCTCTGCAATAGGCCTATGGATTATATCTAATGAGACATTTAGCTTCTTTGATATATTTTCTTCTGTGTTCCCAAGCTGGGAATCTCACTTCTGTGGACATTGTCTCTTTGGATGGGCTGTTATGACATTAGCTCTGTTTTATATGTTGCTTGTTGCCTTTATATTATGATCTCATCCATGAGGTGCTATTTTTTGTAACTCTTACAATTTTATAAAATTTCCACTAATCCAGCCACCAAAGATTAGGGAAGTACCCATGAACTTGAATTACAAAAGTAGGTATATATGTAAAACTAAGTAATACAAAAGTAATGATGGACATGAAAAATAAATTAATGTACATAAAGATCAATTATGGATCAATACAAATGAATTTTTTTATAACTAGAATTATCCTGTTGGAATAGAAATTGATGTTATTTCCCTGTACATAGGCAGGCAAATGAAAGGCCAATTTTTAAGAGTGTTACAAAGGGTAGATAAGCATCAAATAGGGGCTTAACTAGGTGATATTTATACTCCTTGTTGAGCGTATGTTTCTGGGAGTGACTTGATGTTATTGACTCTTGAGCCAGAAAAGACATGATACAGACTCAGTAGCACCAGGGCTGATTTGCTAACAACACGGTTAATGGAAATCAGAAACAAATTATAAAACATGGATTAGAAGCATGAAAAAATAATAATGTACAAAACCAGAAACCTACAGAAACAACATGCTCTGGCTCACAAGCCTCAAAAGAACAGAGGTCTCAATGCAGAATGAGAGTGAGGAATGGGCTTGTGCTGCCACAAAGACGGTGGTACTTCATATTCTCTCACTCTGTGTGGCACTGGCTTAAAATAATTCAGATCTATCATCAATATAGTCTACCTATTCCCTCAAACATCTCCTGGAAGAGGATTATATTGTCTATACCAGAAGTAGGACATTTTCTCTTTGCCATCTATTCAATTTTATTTCATGCACGACAGAATTAACAATTAGCATCTTCTGCTCTTTGCCACGTTGAGTCAGAGTTTGTTGCACCATAACTTTCTCATGGCATTTTTGACTTCTGCATTCCTCAGAGTGTAAATCAGAGGGTTGAGCAAAGGTGTCGCAATAGTGTAAAACACAGCCACTAACTTATCCACTGGAAATACAGTTAAAGGGCGAGTATATGTGAACATACATGGTACAAAGAATAAAATGATAACAATAATGTGGGAGGTGCAGGTGGAAAGGGCTTTCGTTCTTCCTTCTGCACTCTGATTCCTCAGAGAATGTAAAACCAAAGCATAGGAGATAAGCAGCATTATGAAACTCACCATGCATATGGCCCCACTGTTAAACACACTGAGTAGGTTGATGACAGAAGTATCTATGCAGGAAAGTTTCAACAAAGGTTGCATATCACAGAAATAGTGATCGATATCATTGGGGCCACAGAAGGGTAATCTCAAAGCCAAGACAATCTGTGCTGAAGAATGGATGTAAGACGCCACCCAGGCCAGATTCACCAACATATCACAGACACGTTGGCTCATGATGGTCGTGTACCTCAGGGGCTTACAAATGGCCACATAGCGATCAAAGGACATAAGGATCAGCACCAAGGGCTCCATGCACCCAAAGAAGTGAACTGCAAAGATCTGGGTCATGCATTCATTGTAGGAGATGACTTTCTTTTCAGATATGGAATCTGCTATCAACCTAGGAGCAGTGGTTGTTGAAAAACAGGCATCAGCAAAGGATAAATAAAAAAGGAAGAAGTACATGGGGCTCCCAAGTGTCTGGCTATATTTTATGGTCATCACAATAAGGAAGTTTGCCAAGAGAGTCATGAGGTATAGAAACAAGAAGATCACAAATATTACTTTCCCCATTAGTACATCCTGTGTCAATCCAGACAGAATGAACTCATTCACACTGCTGTTCATCTGCATGGTTATGGTGAATGTAGAACAGATACAGCTAAGTGGTTCATCTGTAAAGAAAAATGGGGCAATTGTGACTTGGCAGTGGCAGTGTATTTGGGCTTGGAATTACAACTTTTAAATTTCTAACTCCATGAACAAGTATAACTCAGTGTTACTCATTTTTTTTTTCATGTATTACATTCATTTGGAAGACTTTTTTAAAAAACAGTGACATTTATCTTTAACCATAGGCATCCTTTCAAGGTATTCCTACGGGGACAAAAATTTTGGGGGGAGATGGGAAGCCCTCAAGTGATTGTGCTCCGGACCAAGGTCCGAGAACTAGTGACTGTGCTTTATGATCTTGAGCAAGTAACTTTAATGCCTTGAAGATTTTTCTTCATATGATGATTAGAGATTCTAATAGATACTTTATTAAGTGTATATATATATGATATAAATGCATATGTAATATTTATGCATCTCAGTTATTGACAAATGATATCCCCATATATATTTAGAAATAATACTTTGCAGGCACATTTCTTAATTTGGACTTCAGTTTGCACCCAATATTCCTTACCTCTTCAGTATCTTGATTAGATTATGCTTTGAAAAATTTATTTTCCATATTTAGGCTCATTACAGCTGTAATTTTACCTTCATTGCCAGTTAAAGCGTATGATATATTTTAGTAAATCATTGAAGTTAGAAAAATTGAGGAAATTTGCTATATATTTGAAATAATCCATAGCTTATGTTGGAAGCATGGTATTAAGTTTCACATCCTTTGGATCTGACCTGTTGTGACACTTCTTATATTTGGATAACCTGTGTAATGTTCTCTCTTATATCTGATTCTCCTACCACCATCATTCAGAGGTTTACCTTCTTCCAAATTTCATCTTTCTAAAACATAATTTTAAAAAGGTATTTCAGATTTTCAACATACAAATACTTCTCACTGTTCTACTTCATTCTTTGCATATATAATACATTGAATTATAATTCATATAATTTCAGTCATCCTCTATAATTACAGTTTCTTATTTTCCTTTTTAATTTTTAAAAGCCTTTTCCATGTAGTTAATTATATACATAATGTATCTATTTAGTGGGTATAGCTCAGTGGTAGAGCATTTGACTGCATAATGTATCTATTTAACAATTATAAATTAACATAGAAAAATATCATAACAGAAATTCTACCATTCATTTTCATTTAAGTTTTTTTCAGATATTTGTCTTAATAAACATACTTTCAATAACAGCCATTTGCTTATTTTAGTAATTTCATTAAAATGTATGTCCAGGGAATTACTAACATAAATATTGACCTTTTCATAATTATTGACAACTATTCTCAAATAACCCTCCAGATTGTTTGTTTCAATATTTATTGGGAAAAATAATTATAGAATGAGTATATTCACATACTAAAATGTCTGCAGTTTGAAGTAGACTATAGATGAGAAAAGTACCCTTCAAAAATTCATAATTAACTGATCCCATAGCCTAGAGGTAAATATCATTTCCTTACACATTCTGTATGAAAACTATTTATAAAATATCTAAATATTTATTTTATGTGCAAATTGAATAATTTTCCATTGTTTCTAAAACTATAGCAATATGGCACAAATTACAAATAAAAATCTAACGGAGAATTTTATTTACTTAATTAACAGAATTAAACTTAGGTTATATGCTTTTTGATTGGTAATAGAACATTTTTGTTATTTTGATTTCTTATATTTCATCTATTTTGAATTATGTATATCTCTTGTCAGTAAAAAGTTTGACATCTTTAAGTTCTGAGCACGTTTTTTGTTCTTTTCAATTTTATACAATAAAACCTATCACTTTTGGAGAGTTCCTGCCATGGCTCAGTGGAAACGAATACGACTAGGAACCATGAGGTTGCAGGTTTGATTTCTGGCCTTGCTCAGGGTTAGGGCTCTGGCATTGCTGTGAGCTGTGATGTAGTTTGCAAATGTGGCTGGGATCCTGCATTGCTGTGGCTGTGGTGTAGGCCAGCGGATATAGCTCCGATTCGACTCCTGGCCTGGGCACCATCATAAGCCATGGATGCGGCCCTAAAAGGACAAAATACAAAAGATAAAAAAAAATAAAACTATGAATTTTCACTCCAGTTTTCATTTTAGATTGTAGATTACTATTTAAATTTGGTATATATATATGTGTGTGTGTGTGTGTGTGTGTGTGTGTGTATATATATGTATATATATACACACATATATATATACACATACATATATACATACATATATAGACACACATACATATGTGTATATATATATATATTTTTTTTTTTTGCCATGCTCATGATATTAAGAAGTTTCCAAACAGGGATCAAATCCAAGTCGCTGCTGTGACAACATCCTAATCCTTAACCACTAGACCAGGAAGGAACCTCTGGGAGATATCATATTTATTATCTTATAGTATTTCTATGCCTTTTAAATTTAATGTCAAATGACGTAGAATTTATTTTAACGAGTTGTGAGATACATTTCCTAATCTGATTAGTCACCAATCAATTAGTAATCAATCAATAACACCATCAACTCTGTCATCATACGTGTACTAAGAACTTAGTTATGTCTGGAGTCAACTGATAGGGCATGGAAAGATGCCCTCAGCTTCTTTAAAACCAATTTGGGGGGATAACATATATCTAGGTAAGATCATTAATTATATAAAAATTACACACAAGTCTATGTGATAATACCAAATTAATTTTGATTCCAATAGTTGAAGAATCCCTAGAGAATAAATCGTTTGGACAGTGAAGTTAAACATGAGAAAGAAGTGGACTTATGGATTTAAATGTGTTAAACAGAAATTTCCAACAAGGTTTTCCTAAAACTCAAGTATTCAATAAGCTTATACTGAGTTTCCTTAAGTAGAATAAATATTTCAGTATGAGTAAGTCAAATTGTCCATTTACCTCTGATAAAGTTACTTCCTTGCAGTTGAACTAAAATCATATTAGTTCAGTGTGAGACATTAGAAATATTATAATCACTACAAGTTCTGCTTGGCAGTTCCAATTATTTCTAGTGACTATAAAAAAGAAACTAATGATCACTTAACTTTAATACATTAGGTTTCCAATAATGAATAAAGGCAGAATGGAAGGAGATTTTGGGGACAAGAGGAGCGATTTGGTGAGAAAAGTGATTAAATACTTTTTGAAGGGAAAGAGCATGCATTTCTTCAGATAAAATAGATATCCTCTTCATAAAAATCTAAACTACACTCTTGTTAAATAAAAAAGCTGTAAGAGGGAGTTCCCATTGTGGCACAGGGACAACGAATCCAACTAGTATCCTTGAAGATGTGGGCTCGATCTCTGGCCTCACTCAATGGGTCAAGGATCCAGCATTGCTGTGAGCTGTGTTGTAGGTCACAGATGCAGCTTGGATTCTGTGTTGCTGTGGCTGTGGCACAGGGCAGCAGCTGTAGCTCTGATTTGACCCCTAGCCTGGGAACCACCATATGCCAAGGGTACGGCCCTAAAAAGCAAAAAAAAAAACAAATTTAAGAGGTAAATTTATGCACAGGTAATGGACAACCATGAAATCCAGAATCACGTAATTCTATTTTGTTTTATTTTAAACAAGCAAAGAGAAGATTTGGAGATACAAAGACAGAAAAGCAACACTTGACAAGATGTGTGCCTGAGGTCAGATCAACACCACCTCAGAATTTTATCATGGAATTCAGCCATTATTTCTAATTATTCATACTCTATCTGATTATTTCTTTACCTCTTTGATTTAGGAGGACATCACGGTAGTTGAGGAAGATATTTTCCCTTCCTTGACCCTAAAGTTTTGCTTTCACCTGATGAAATTTTAACCAATTCAAATATACGGGTAACAAAAGTCTTCCAATTTTCTCCCCAGATATACATCTAGACATCTGTATCTACCCCTATTACTATGTGAGTTTATATATATAGGAAAAATATTATTCTTGTATGATAATCTTATTCAAACAAGTGTTCACTTATGTTACTTCACTTGACCCACACATTGTTTTTTTGACAAGGTATATGTGGCTATTTGCTTTGTTCTTTTCTAGGTACAGTTCTGTTCTTTTCTAGGTACAAGGTTTGACCTGTGATACAGAAAAGTTTTACGTAAGACAGCCAGGTTAGAACTAGAGAAGGATTCGACTAGATAGCTTCTCCCTCCAGCATTCACTCTCCTTGTCATATGAAACACCACATCCAAATTACCAGGTAGACTGTATCTCAGAAAAGAGAAAACCTGAACAATCCTAGAAGGATGACAATTGATACCTTAAATTTCAATCCCGACTCCAAAGTCAAGTTACTTAAACTGCATGTTGAGATTAATGGCAAAGCAGAAAAACAAATGCCTAAATGAATAATAGTGAAGAGGAGGAAAGAAGCAGAGATGAAATGAAGTCAGAGCAGGAGAGAGTGAAAGTGAATAGATACCAGGGAAGGAGTCCAGGACAGGATCCAGGAAGGTAAACAAAAAATGTTAGAGGGTAGTTTTACCCAAGATTTTCTCACAGAGTTCAGCTTCTTTCTCCCTGACCCACCACACCAACACTTGCCCCCTAAACGTGGGAGGGACTGTGAGAGGGGGCCATAGGTCAAGGGTGGTGAAGGGTCTTGAAAACCCAGGTGTGTAGAAGGTGCAGCCTTTTTTATACTCTGTCCCAGAAACATTACCACTGACCTAAAACTTCAAAGGAGGGCATCCCCAAGATAAAAACTTCTGGCAAGCTGGCCTCGGAGCCATGTATTGCATCCTTTGTGTGCAGCGATGGATTTGAGAGATAGCTCAGGGAAGGCTTAAGTCTTCACTGGTGGATATACTCACCCGGAGCTCTAAGATTGCTAGAAGAAGCAGGATCAATCTTGAAGAGGCAATTAGAAGAACACATTTCAGACAAACTGAAACACTTACCTCTTATGACCAAATAGATGACTTCCAATAGAGTAGATTTTTTCCTATCTTCACCTTCCCTTTACTTAGAAGGTGAATTATATGAATGAAGCCTGAATAAAACACACCAGATATACTTCATTGAGATTGATCAGTGATTTCTACCACAAGTGGTTATAGAAGGTCAGGTTTTATGGGGAAAAGGAACTATGCATGTGGCCCTACTACTCACAGTTCCTCCCCAGAAGTACTGAATTAGACAGAACAATGAGGTCTGTATAGGAGCAGAGAGGAGGGTATTTGGAGCATAACTGGAGCATATTTCTTAATTCAGTGCTTGGAAACATGATGAAGAAAATCACTTCTGCATTCTAAGACAGAAATGCCTCTGAAGCTACCTCTCTTCCTACAGTACCTCTTATGGGAAATCATGAGGTAAGTGTTTTCTTTTTACTGCATTGGATATTTATAGTAATTTCCACAAAAGGTTGCAAAGGACTAAGGTTGGCCCTCAGCCTAAGGCGTTTCCAGATAACTAGTTCTCCCAAACCAATCCCAAAAGATAGGCCATGAGCTATCGTGCTCAAACAGTCCAAGGGCAAAACAAATCTTGGGGCCATTTAGTTAAATTTCAACTCACGTGACTTGGTGTGAAAAAACTGTTCCCTTCTCTGTAAGATTTCCTTAAGCCCATCTCTTCTGGAGGCCTGGGAGTCTTTGAAGCCAGTTAATGAAATATAAATAGTAAACAAGTCCTGGCCTCACCACTTTTCTACTATATGAATTTATACAGTTTCTCAACATCTTGATTTTCCTATTTTCTCTTTGTTAAATGTCAAGTAGTAATTAAATATATATTTAGTTTAGTATTATTAATATTCAGTTTTTAGTAAATGTAGACAGGAAGACAGGAAAGAAGGAAAATGAAAGGAATTATTTAATACCTGTCTTCTTCCTTCCTTCCTTCCATCCTTCCTTCCTTCCATCCTTTCTTTCTTTCCCTTTCTCCCTTCCTTCCTTCTTTCTTTCATGGCCACACCTGAGTCATATGGAAGTTGACCAGGGGTTGAATCTAAGCTGCAGCTGTGACCTATGCCACAGCTATGGCAAAGTTGGATCCTTTAAAAAACTATGCCTCTTCAGTCACCAGACCCACTGCAACTGGATTCTTAACCCACCATGCCACAGTGGGAACTCTATCTTTTCAAATATATATGTCCTTCCACTTAAAGGAAAGGTTTTGAATGGTTACAAGCTATTAAAGAAGTGATAGATTGAATTACAAAAGTACTTTTCTATCTGGGAGTACATCTTACGACCACACTCTGGTCTAAGAGTTTCTTGCAAGGTATGACATTTCTTGCTAAGTACCTTCAGTGAGGGTGAAGTGATAGGTCCAAGGCAGAGATGAAAGGAGAGAGGGCAAGAGAGAAATTGCATTGGGAGCATGCCATGAAAAGTTTGCACCACACTTACCACTTTTGCTGAGGGTCTAGTGGCCACCAGCAAGCCCAAGCATCTCTGAGAAAATTTATAGAGAAAAATCATACCCCAACACCTGTTTTTTTTTATTACATGTGAAATGGAAGGCTCTGAGGAAGGTTTTTTTGTGTGTCATTTAAAATCTTTGAGCCTTAGTTCCCCCATCAATTAAATGGGGATATAAAGACTTACCTTTTAAACCTTCCCCAAAATATTAAGCTATATAACATATGAAAAGAAAGCATCCCTGTCTCAGAGAAAGTACAGAAGACATATTTATGCCTTTTTTTTTTTTCAATCTTCCATTGACAGAGACAGAGAAAGTGAAATAACTCACTAAGTTTGCTTGGCTAGTTAAAAACAGAAATGAGTCTATGGAGTTCCCATTGTGGCACAGCAGAAATGAATCCATCCAGGAACCATGAGGTTGTGGGTTTGATCCTGGCCTCGCTCAGTGTGTTAAGGATCCAGCATTGCTATGAGCTGTGGTGTAAGTCATAGATGCGGCACAGATCTGGCATTGATGTGGATTAGGCATGGGCCAGAAGCTGTAGCCTAATTCAACCCCTAGCCTAGCCTAGCCTAGCCTAGCCTAGGAACCACCATATGCCATGGGTGCAGCCCTAAAAAAAAGAAAAAAGACAAAACAAAAACCAAAAATACAAAAAACAGAACTGAGTCTAGACCCCAAACCTCTTAACTACTATTATGAATCTAAATCTCTTTAGTATGACATTCATAGTAACGTCATAAGACTTCCTAACCTAGAAAACAAGAATAGCAATGAAAGAGTTAAACTGCATCAAACTTCCCAGTCACAGAGCCCTAAATTAACACCCTGCCTTTGAAGGATTATGTAAGCTCTTTAAGTTCTTTTGGGAAGGAAAATTGCAAAGAGCAATTTCAAAGGAGATCATTGAATTGGACAAAGGCAAAAGGTGAGTCAATGATCTCTTGAAGTTCCTTCCATGTCTGGGTCTCCTAACTCTGAGTTTATTAAAATTAATATTAAAATGAAATATTGGATTACCTAACTGGAATCCTAGTTTTGTTATAACAAGGTCAAGGTCTTACTGAAGGCAGTTGACAATGGTCATTCCATCATGGAAACTGTGGAAGTAGGGGTAGAGGACCACTGAGGATTCTATCATTTCTGAGTTTATCACTGTCTCACATTCAGTCTTAGGATGAACTTGGACTCTAGTTTAAACTCTGTTCAATTAAAGTTGTATCTTACTAAGGCAAGACACTCAGTGAATGATACAGATACTCTAGCCAGATTAAACACACTATAAAATTCAAGTTTGTGGTCATAGAAATTTTATTGGAATCAGAAATACTTTCAGAATAAAAGTCAGATCACTGAAAGTGATATTTAATTTTATAGGGAGTGGAGGAAAATTCAAAAATAAAGAATGAGAAAAAGAGGAGTTCCCATTGTGGTACATCAGATACAAATCCAATTAGGAACCATGAGGTTGTGGGTTTGATCCCTAGCCTTGCTCAGTGGGTTAGGGATCTGGCATTGCTGGTGAGCTGAGGTGTAGTTTGCAGATGCAGCTCGGATATGGTGCTGCTGTGGCTGTGGCATAGGGTGGCAGCTGTAGCTCCGATTAGACCCCTAGCCTGGGAACCTCCATATGCCTTGGGTATGGTCCTAAAAAGACAAAAAAAAAAAAAATGAGAAAAAAGTGTATAGAGAAAAAATGGTTTCATTTTCTATTTGAATTTGTGTATTATATTTAGAGTTTTGGGAGGGAAGTTAACTAGAATACAGAAAGTACTTTAAATATTCTGGTCTGTGTTATACCAATGCATGACTTAGAGGTGTCATCAGAATCAAAGGACTACTATCAGCAATAATTTTACTACTTTGCCAAAATTGAAATATTGCTGTGTTATTGTTAAAGATAGTGTTTAATTTTGGATATTCATTTATTCAGCAGATCTTTACTGAGCTCCTACACCAGGCTGTTCTGGACATTAACACCACATCAATAAACAAAAGAAAAAATAGCATCCCACATCCTCTCTTGCATTCTGAGAGAAGGCGGACAAAACCAATAATAATAAGTAAACAAATTATACAGTATATCAGCAAGTGGGGAGGTCTCTCTAAAAATAAAGTGTAGATAGGGAGAGGGTTTATGAAATCTAAGGTATGAATTGCTGATTTAAAATATGTAGCCATGTGATACAAGGTACAGGGGAGCTTCTGTGAATATTCTAAGCCCTTCCATTCCTGAATCATGATTTTTTTCCATCTGTTGCTGAAATCACATTCTAAATATAATTTTTAACGTTAAAACTGTTTCCACTTATAATATCTAAGATAGTTGTATCTTCCCTCCACAGAGGTTTTCCAAAGCATCAAATGAGTGGAAAGAGGTCTGATAGTTAATGTCTGTTCATTCGTTTTTTGACTTTTAGATTCCTAATGAGCATAAAATTCAATCCTTTTAGTTTCCGTATGAGGATACTGAGTTGTCAAGTCAGAGTTCATAACTAATCTAAAGGTGAAACATAATTTCCTGACCCTTTTTTTAATGCTTTTTATACTACCTTACTTTACCACCTGCCCAACAAGGCCCATCTACATAAAGTTTTTGTCTAACATGAAAATTCAACTTTTTTCTCAAACTTTATTGTTTTATGTCTCATTAGAAACCACCATTATTCGTGCCACACTTTCTTCATAACCCTTTTCACTTCCTTGTTCCTGAAAGTGTAAATCAAAGGATTGAGCAAAGGAGTCAGGAAGGTGTAAAGTATGGCTACCATCTTGTTAAAGGGGAAAGCAGAGGGAGGTCGTGCATACAAAAATATGCATGGGACAAAGAATGAAACCACAGCAGCAATGTGAGTGCCACAGGTGGAGAAGGCTTTCTGCTGCCCCTCAGTACTATGGATTCTCAGAGACAGTAAGATGACCCCATAGGAGGCAAGCAACAAGGAGAAGATTAGGATGCAGATTAATCCAATGTTGGTGGTCACCAAAAGCCCAAAGAAATGGCTGTCAGTGCAGGCAAGCTCCAGTAATGGGTACAAGTCACACATGAAATGGTGAATGACATTGGGGCCACAGAAGGGCAGCTGGACAGTGAAGTGACTTTGTATCGTGGAATGCAGGAAGCCCCCTGCCCAGGCCACACCGATTAGAATGCCACAGAGCCTCCAATTCATGACAGATGAGTAGTGCAAGGGTTTGCAGATGGCCACATAGCGGTCATAGGCCATGGCAGTGAGGACAATCACCTCCAATCCAGCAAAGAAATGTTCGGCAAAGACCTGGGTCAGGCAGCCTTCAAAGGGGATGGTTCTCCTCTCATAGAGAGAGTCTACGATCATCTTTGGGGCAATACCGGAGGAGAAACATGCATCCAAGAAGGACAGAAAAGCCAAAAAGAAATACATGGGGGAGCCCGGGAGAGCTGGGCTGCTACTCATGGTCACCACAATCAGAAAGTTGCCCATGACAGTTGCAATGTAAATAAAGAAAAATACGAGAAATACTGTCTTCTGAACACTTGGATTCTGTGAAAGCCCCAGGAGGAAAAACTCAGTTATGAAGCTTTGCTTCTGCATATTTTCCAATTAAAAGGGGAAAGCTGCCAGGATGAGCAGGTAGAATTTACAATTATGTGAAAAAAAATCTGTCTCAGCCAAGTTTGTAATATTATCATAGTCATCAAGTTGGTGCATTCACATAAAAAATTATCTTGGAGAAAAGACTTGTGGCTGCCTGATGGGTGGGGGAGAGAGTGTTAGGGAAATTGGGAGCTTGGGCTTATCAGACACAACTTAGAATAGATTTACAAGGAGATCCTGCTGAGTAGCATTGAGAACTTTGTCTAGATACTCATGTTGCAACAGAACAAAGGGTGGGGAAAAAATGTAATTGTAATGTATACATGTAAGGATAACTAGATCCCTTGCTGTACAGTAGGAAAATTAAAAAAAAAATTTATCTTGCATGCTTGAGCTTCTCTGCTCATGGAGAAAACGAAATTAGAAACGTTTTTTTAGGGTGGTCGTAGGATATTAGGAAGAATTGAGCTATAGATAGATTCTTAAATACTCTAAGCCCAAACTTCAGTGAAGGGGAAGGATAGGGATGTGTGGTAGGGATGAGAAAGATTTTTCATCTCAGTTTCAAACTCTAATCACTTAGTAATGGTTTCCTGGGTTGAACTGTGAGATGAATTCTGAAGCCACATCCAAGTTCTGAGCAAGAAGGGTGGTAGTTTATTGATCACACTCTCCATGTGCGTGGAAAGGGAGCAAAGATGACTTGCATGCCACCCCTGACCAGGTAACTTCCTTATCTACAAGGAGAAGACATGATACCCAATTTAAGAGGTGCTTGGATATCATGGCAATTCCCCCAGTTATTTCTTTAAAAGACTGAAATGAACTGAGACTTTTAGATTAATTCATTCTTTATAAAAGAAAGAGATCAGTCAGAATATGCCCTGCTTTAGACTAATGCATAACTAGTATACATGTGTTGAGTTGGCTATTCTCTTCATTAAACAATAAGAACCTAAGTCTATACTAAATAATATCACCTTCTAATGAGTATTATTATGATGACTAAGACATAATGCAAGGAAGCAACTTCTCAGAGCCTCCTGAATTGGAAACAATCCATATTAGATCATATTACCCTATTTTATTGGTAGGAAATTCATGCCTAAAGAGATAAAATCAAACAAATAACAGGTGCTGAGTCTGGAATTTTAACCCAGAACACGTGAGCCCAAATCCCAAGTCCTTCCCACTGATTCTATGGGGAAAGAAGTTAACATTTTTCTTTTCTAGCAAGAACATGAGAGCAGGGATGACCTTTCTAGAGTCTCCATTCACTGTAGAGGTTAAAACCTTCTGATTCCTTTGTTCCTATTTGAATGATTCCTTTTGATAAAGGACACAGAGCTGATGATATAGGATCAAAGGTAATGGCCCGACTACTTGCAGATAAAAATGGGCAACTATCTCACAGGTCAGGAAGAAAAATAATACGTTGAATACAGCCAGAGTCTTAATGCTTTATTAATTATTTGAAAATTATTTACACAACATGACCAAGTCAGATCAAGTACTACTCACCAATGTGTATCTGTGTCAAATTTATGATTTATTGTAATACAGGGATGTTCATATACAGCCTCCCTACTCTTAAGGATTATAATGAGTATCAAATTGGAAAACGTCAAAATGTGCCTTATGATAAAATGCCCTTACCAATTTTAGTCACTCTTCTCTCACTTACAAAACCAGACACCTTACCCACACAGAAAGCTATTCCATGGGCCATCCAGATCATTACTCCAACTTTGGATTTCATTTGCATAGCAAACTTTGAAGAATAATTGTGTCCACATCTGTATATATAAGAAAAAATTATCATCCAAAGGGCATGTATGTTTGTGTGTGTACATATATGTAGAATCTATGTTTTTTTTTTGTCTTTTTAGTGCTGCACATGAAAATTCCCAAGCTAGAGGTTGAATCAGAGCTGTAGTTGCTGGCTTATGTGAGGTGGGAGCCATTTCTGTGACCTACACCTTAGCTCATGGCAATGCCAGATCCCTAACCCACTGAGCAAGGCCAGGAATCATGGATGCTAGTTGAGTTTGTTACCGCTGAGCCATGATGGGAATAATTAGGCTTCCTGTAAGCAAAGTGTATTCTGGGAATAATTAGGCTTCCTGTAAGCAAAAGTGTATTCTGGGACTTCCCTGGTAATGCAGGTTAATGATTGAGGAAAGTCGCTTCTATGGCTCAGCTGCAACTGCAGTGTGGTTTCAATCCCTGGCCCAGGAACTTCCGCATATTGTGAGCACAGCCAGGAAAAAAAAAAAAAAGTTGAATGACACTGACAGCTAACAAAAAAATAATTGAAATGTTAGTAAACCTAAATATACAAGTATGTGTTCTAATATTTGACTTTTTATTTACTCTTGTGAGAATCAGATGAGGTAATACTCATAAAACCATTTATGCACTTGGATGCACTGGAAAAAATTATGAGAAACAGTAAAAGTACGCTTTCAGAGCCTCTGACACACAGCAGAAATGGCGATGTTTTACTTCTAATTTCTGCTTTACCATGATCAAATCTGATAAATATCTTCACTCATCCTTTTAGATATTCACAAATATAAAATATTTTATTGGTCACAGAGACGATAAGCTATTGTTTAAATGTGGAACACTTTTAAATGTCTTTAATAAACCCTGGATAAACTACTGTGGCCCTCAGACCCTCTTGTGTCTATCTCTTCTTCAGTTACCCTCATTGTACAAGTAAGATCAAATAGAGCAAATGGATGCAAACTATTGATCTTGGAATGGATTTACAATGAGATCCTGCTGTGTAGCATTGAGAACTATGTTTAGATACTTACAACACAACAATGGGAGGAAAAAGTATATATACATGTATGTGTAACTTGGTCCCCATTCTGTACAATAGAAAAAAAAAATAGGGCAAAGGGTGGAGAGAAAGAATAAGGTTCTATGTTAATCTAACAATTAAATAATTCTTAGGCTCTCTAACTTCCTGATCTGGGGAGTTTCTAATAGAAATACCATTTTAAAGTAAAAATACTCATTAAATATAAACAAATCGGTCCTCTCTTTTTTAAGATAAAAGAAATTTCCAAATTATCATTAAAACTTCAGCAATGGAGACTATAGTTCTTTGGAGCTTGTGATCACAAGGTTTATGATTTGAAATCACTTAGAAGCTAATGGTCCTAATGCATTTTTTTGTCCTGGTTTTAATCCCAGAAAAGAAAAGAAACAATAGTGGGGAAATTCGTGAAATGTGAAAAAAATCTGGTGTTTTTTTAGGAGCTATATATCAAGGTTCACTTCACAATACTGACAAATATACTCCTGGAAAAGTTATATAATAATTATTAGGGAAAAATAACTGAGCAGTAGACAGGAACTCTGTAATATCTTGGGAATTTTGTTTGTTTGTTTTTGTTTTTTTTTGTTTTTTTTTTGTCTTTTTTAGGGCCCCATTTGCAGCATATGGATATTCCTAGGCTAGGGGTTGAATCTGAGCTACAGCTGCTGGCCTACACCACAGCCACAGTAACGCCAGATCCCATCCGCATCTGTGACCTACACCACAACATCATGGCAACACAAGATCCTTAACCCACTGAGCAAAGCCAGGGATTGAACCCACAACCTTATGGTTCCTTGTCAGATTCGCTTCCACTGCGCCATGATGGGAACTCTGAGAACTTTTTTATTAATATAAAATTATTCCAAAATAGAAGTTAATTAACATTATATAATAATTGTATATAAAAATCTAGCTATTACAGATTCATAACCTTGTGTTATTGAATAAAACTCAATCCTTGGAGTTCTCTCCCATGAAGCAGATAGAGAAACACTTGTTCAAACTGCTGGCCTCAGAGTCAAATAAGGCAGTATTTATGAACATACTCTGTAATGTATAATTCAAGAGAAAGATGTGAAATATTGATATAAGCATTATTTTTAAATAGTGTCTGTACACACAAGGTGAACTGGAGAATTGAATCTATCAAAAGAGTAAAATGTTGCTAAATCATGTTTTTTTTCATTCTAAATTCTAAATTACAATGAAACGGCTTCATTCATGTAATCTTATTGGGAAATGTTTTATCAAATATTTCCAAAATCCTAAATATGGTTGTATTCTTTATACTAGTAATTCCAATCTTAAAAATTATTCTGTAGGTATAATGAGGTGGTATAAATTTTATAGTAGATGATGCTGTGTCGTATATTTTAGCAAAAATTCAGAAATATTAATTGTTGAATAATAATACATTAATATCATTAATAATACATTAATTAATACATTAATTAATAGCAAAGTGTGTTAGGCATAAACACTAATTAAAATATAAGGACATAGAAGTGAAGAATTTTTACAACATGTTAAATGAGAAAAACACAAAAAATATGGTAACAACCTCACTCATTTATACAGACATTTTAATATAATTTTAAAATCAAGAAAGGAATATGTGAAAATGGTAGAGACTTTTTATTTTCAATATATATTTTGATATATATATATATATATATACAAGAAAATCTAACATTACAAATCAACTTTATTACCCAGAACACCATATTATGCATCACCTGCATATTTGTTGAAAAAAAGATGAAGTTTTAAGAAAATTTTATTATCTAGCCAGTGTAACTAATTTGCCTAGATGGAACCAGCATGCTAACATGACATAGAATCTTAAATTAAAAGTATCGGCTGTAAACCATCCACAAATAGCCAAACCAGGGGCCCAGCCCTCCCTTTCCTATGTATTCACTCTAATATCACTTTTCATTGCATATACTCCTAGAGGAAATATTTTATTCTGTTTATATTTCTCATAGAAGTTTTCCATGGTCTTTCCTGTCTTTCTTTCTTTGTTTCTTTCTTTGTTTCTTTCTTTGTTTCTTTCTTTGTTTCTTTGTTTGTTTCTTTCTTTCTTTCTTTCTTTCTTTCTTTCTTTCTTTCCATTTTAGGGCCACACCTGTGGCATATGGAATTTCCCAGGCTAGGGGTTGAATTGCAGCTGCATCTGCTGGGCTATGCCATAGCAACATGGGATCCAAGCTGTGTTTGCAACCTACACCTACACCACAGTTCACAACTCACAACAACACGTGGATCCTTAAGCCTCTGAGCAACGCCAGAGATCGAACCCACATCCTCGTGGATACTAGTCAGGTTACCCCTGAGCCATGATGGGAGCTCCTGATCATATTTTACTATTAAGTAAATTAAAACCTCATTCTCATTACCCTCACTGTTAATTTCCTTGAATTTTTGATCCACGATTGTTATTTACTTCAGCAATAATAGATTTATTCTTTGTCAAAAAAAAAAAAAAAAAAAAGGAGCTCCCATCGTAGCACAGTGGTTAATGAATCAGACTTGGAACAAAGAGATTGCGGGTAAGGTCCCCAGCTTTGCTCAGTGGATTAAGGATATTGTGTTGCCTTGAGCTGTGCTGTAGGTCACAGATGAGGATCTGACGGTACTGTGGCGCTGGTGTAGGCCGGTATCTACAGTTCCGATTAGACCCCTGCCTGGGAACCTCCATGTGCCGAGGGAGCGGCCCTAGAAAAGGCAAAAAGACAAAAAAAAAAAACCAAAAAAAATTATTCTTTGTCTATCTAGCTAAGCATATTCTTCTCCTTTACAGGTTGAAAGATGTGTTCTCTTCAGATTTCAGACCTTTTCTTTCCTCTCAATATTCTCTGTGAAATGTCTCAATCTTTCTACTCTCACTATTTCTGGAATTTGGAAAAAATAAGCTTTGTATGTTTCTACTTGTGTTCCTCCTGATGGATGCCTGAGACTTCTTTCCATCTGTTATCTCAGCAATTTAGCTCATTTTAAGAGTGAGATGAACCACAACCACTAGCACTAAGCCAGTCCAGAACTTCAGCCATTTAAATATTCTGGAACAATTAGAAGCAGAAATCAAATGCTATTTATGACAAGTACACGTAGAAAAAAAAAAT
Organism: Sus scrofa; assembly: GCF_054392235.1. Taxonomy (NCBI): domain Eukaryota; kingdom Metazoa; phylum Chordata; class Mammalia; order Artiodactyla; family Suidae; genus Sus; species Sus scrofa. The sequence goes on along the minus strand of NC_139383.1, from coordinate 101,861,405 downwards.
AAATGAGCAATTTAAAATAAAAAAATCTGTGACTTGAGCAAAAGACTCTTTCCTACTTTTCATGTCCTTCCCCAGGCAATTCCTTGTGAAAAAAAATATTAAGTGCTACATTTACATATCAATAACTCCCTAAATGATAAACAGAACTGAATTACATTGCTTCTATATTGGTATTATTTGTGTCGCCTCAAAAAAATTCCACTTTTTTTATCTAAAACACCAGGATGAAGGACAGATTTAGAGGGTGAATGGTAAGTGCAAAAATATTAAGAACGAACACATAAAATGCTATTGAATAGCTATGACAGGAATTTTCACTTAGTGTATTTCAGTTATTTGGACTTAAAGATGAAAAACTGAACTTAGGTCTAATTTCATTAGAATTGAATAGGTCCTCCTATCTCACCAAAATAAAAAAAAAAAATGTTTGCACTCAGACAGCTGCTGAGCACTTAAATTTTGTCAAGTTATGTCTGGTTAACTCGAGGTGTATTCTTTCATTTTTTTTTTCCAAATCCTTTGACCTTGCTAACATAGGATCCCATCATAAATGAACATTTTTAGGGTGAAAATTTGTATATAACTGTCCTAGGTATACACAGGGTAAGTGATAGAGCATAGCTTGCCTTATACTTGGTAGCCTGCATCACAATATCCATGTTTTAAGGACTACATCCCATTTTAAAATCCTCTGAAAATGCAAAAATGTGAATTATTAATCTCACCACATGTCTGTTCCTTGAAAATTCTGGTAATGGCAATCTTCTATTCTCTACAGAGAAAAGTCCATTCAAAAGCTGGCCAAAATATGAAGTAGAGTTCCCAGGCTTACTTCCGCATTTAAGAGAGAGAGAAAGAACACTCTGGCAGATGAGAAAGAGAATTTCCCCCACTGTTTCTCAAGCACTATCTTCAACATGATCTCAAGGAAAAAGTAAAGGAGCAAAAGTTTCCAGCTTGACCTCAAACTGGAATTTAAAGAGGTTTCCCTGAGGGGTCATGAACCTGCAGAATTGCTTCTCAGTTCTCCTCAGGGTTTGGAAATTTCCCATCAATACGGTTTTCAAAAACACAGTTTGACTTCCTCAACTATTTGTAAAAATTAGAGTTTTTTTTTTTTTTTAGCATCTTCTGGGCTTCTGTTGGAACATGCTTTTGTTTCCTTTCATATTCAGAAATAGAAAAGTGTGTATACTGGGATGAAACACAGTGCCTTTTGCAGAACTGGGGTGAAATATCTGTGAATTTATTAAATGAAAAAAAATAGCTCTGGGATAGGGCACAACATCAATCTATAAAGAGGTGTAGTGTTTGGGGACTAGAGGAGCAGTCCTTGTTTCTTAAAGAATAAAAATTTTATGTATAAATATGCAAGCATGTATGCATTCATACCAAAGGTGTTTTTTTTTCTCTTGGAACCTGAGCTTGATATGCCATAACTTTAAAATTAAAAGCACAATTTCTAGAGATTAAAGGATTTTTTTCATTTTTTGGAAAAGAAGGGATGACAGGTCTGTTTACTCTAAAGGAATGAAGCATTGTGATTGAAGATTAGGGAAAATCTGGATTTAGCTCATGAGTTCCCTTCAGAGAGAGTCCATACCAAGGTGTTTGTCCCTCTTATTTTCATGTGTATTCACACCCTATGGAAAGAAGCAGATTGATGTCAGTCTCTAATCATTGTCAGAGTCTCTCTAGTGACAGACAAAGCAAGACTTTGGAGAAAATAAATATGCTTTGGATTTAGAAACCCAACTCTAGGTTGTAACAGAAAGAATTTTTATCCTGGAGTTCTGGCAGTGGCAGAGTAGGTGAAGGATCCTGCTTGTTTCTGCAGTGGCTTGGGTCTCTGCTGAGTTCCAGTGGGTTCCTTCCCCCGCCCTGGAACTTCAATATGCCCTGGATGAGGCCAAAACAAAAAAAAAGAAAAAAAAGAGAATATTTATCTCTAGTTAAAAAAAATATAGGTCTATAGGCTTGCTCTTTTCTCATAAATGGTGTAGATATAGACACTATATCTCGATATAGACGGAGACCTTAGATTCTGAAGTACATTAACTCCAGAATGAGTGATTCTCATTCTGTTTCTCCAAGCATGGAAAACTGGTAGTAGAGAGTTTTGCAGTATTGTCTTCCACATAAAATAGTCAACTACTAATGTGAGATTGTACTTGCTTCCAAAAAAAGACATTTGGAAGCATGAAAACTGGAAAATTCTAACTCCTCTATTACTTATATTTATTTGCTCTCTCCTTCTTTTTACCTGATCTATGAATTTGAAAATATCAAAAACAGCTAAGTTACTTTTAGACTCAGAGTTATTCAGTAATATTTATTAAGCACATACAAGGTGACTGGCAGTGTTCTACCCTCAGCATGAACAAATAAACATAATACCTGACCTTACAGGGAGTACAAACCTGTGGTGAACACAGAGAAAATAAAAGTCAAGACATAATTTTTATATATTTTATTTTATATTTTATTTTTAGGGCTGCACCAGCAGCATATGGAGGTTCCCAGGCTAGGGATCAAATCAGAGCTGTAGCCATGGGCCTACACTACAGCCACAGTAACCTGGGATCTGAGCCACGTCTGCACCCTACACCACACCTCGCAGCAATGCTGGATCCTTCACCCGCTTAGTGAGGCTAGGGATCAAACCTGCAATCTCATGGTTCCTAGTCAGATTCATTTCTACTGTGCCATGATGGGAACTCCAAGACATAATTTTTAAAGTCTAGCTTGTGATCATTGACATTAAGGGTATAACTAGATGGATTAGAGAATAACTCAAGAAAAGTAAAAAAAAGTCAACAGAGAAAACTTGTCTAAGCAGGTGGGAGTTCATCTGAAAGTCGATAAAATGGGCTGGATCCAGCCAAGCTGAAATTCTGGAAAAGGGAATTCCAGCAGTGAGCAGAATAGTATAAATAAAAACCTTGAACTGAGAAAGGCTTGAATTATTCAAAATGCAGGGTAAAAAGTGACAGTGAGAAAAAGAGACAGAGAGAGAGATCAGCTATAGTCCTGTGAAAAGAAGGAAGGGGGATGAAATGTGCTGGAGACATAGACAGTGTTGGCTTTGTAATCTCTAACCCTGATTTGCATGATTAAAAGATGCCCTTGGCTGCAGTGTCCTCAAAGGTTTGGAGTAAATGCGGAGGATAAGAACTCACTGTCCTTGTAAGAAAAAATTGTTCTAAGCATGCAAGTTAATAGAACAGAAGTTCTTTTCCATCATCCACAATTTCCTCATGGCTTTTTTCACCTCTGTGTTCCTCAGGGTGTAGATCAAAGGATTTAACATGGGTGTGATGATGGAATCAGACACAGCCATTGCCTTGTCTATGGGGTTAATGGCCACAGGTCTCACGTACAAGAACATGCATGGAACAAAGAACATGACAACCACTGTGAGGTGGGAGCCACAGGTGGAGAAGGTTTTACCCCACCCTTCAGAGCTGCAAGACTTCAGGGAGCAGAGGATGACCACATAGGAGGAGATGAGGATAAGGAAGATGGCCCCACACATCACCCCACTGTTGAGGATGACTAAGAGGCCCAGGAGGTGGGTGTCCATGCAGGCCAGGTTCAACAGTGGAAATAGATCACCTGTAAAGTGCTCTCTGATAGTGTGACCACAGAAAGGTATCTGATACATGAAGAGAAGCTGTATTACTATATGGGTGCCAACCTCCCCAAACACACCCTGCAGGCCCCTGCCAGCACCAGGCAGCACACTCAAGGCTTCATGATGGTCATGTAGTGCAGGGGCTTACAGATGGCCACATAGCAGTCATAGGCCATCACAGTGAGAAAGATGATCTCCAGGCCACCAAAGAAGTGGTCCACGAAGACCTGGGCCATGCAGCCTTCCAGGGAGATGACAGTGCTCTCCGAGAGGGAATCCACAATCATCTTGGGGGCAATGACAGAAGAGAAAGTGACATCCAAAAGGGACAAGGAGGGGAGTACCCATTGTGGCTCAGAGGATTAAGAACCCAACTAGTATCTATAAGGATGCAGGTTCAATCCCTGGCCTCTCCCAGTTGGTTAAGGGAGGGAAATATGGTGGATATAGGCAACGTATATGGACTTTGACCTCAGAAAACCTGGATTTCATTATACACCATCCAGGGATGTAATTAACTAGAAGATGTTTATTCTTTCTAAATCACAGTTGCTTTTCTAAGAGTTTTTGTATTAAACATAAGTTTAAATTTTAATATTCAGCTTGATATACATTAAAGTGTGATTAAAATGTGAACTTAAATTCTAGCTTAAATGCTTATTAAGTAGTACAGTATCCTGCCATATTTTGTGTGTCTCATGAGAGTTGGTCACATACACCCCTTTAATCCGAGATATGAGGTCATTTGTACAGGTACCTCGCCAGACTACCATTCACTTGAGAATAATATGAGCTATACTCTTAAGGAAACCTACATAAATTCTTGATTTTTCACATTATACTTAATTATTGCTTCTGAGTACATATAGTATATCAGACAAGTTCTCGGTGCCTCAGTTTCATTCTCCATAAATTGGGAAAGTAATGTTATCTACCTGAAAGAGTTGTTGGAAAGATTGAATGATTTTATAATTGTAAAGGGCTTGTATTAGCATCCTTATGTCTTCGCCCAGCATAAAGAGAAAGCTACTGACCACAAACTATTTTAAAACAGATCCCCTGCCTTTGGATCATGTGTTTATATACACATCTATTAAATGCTTAATTGGCTAACTGGATACCAGCTGAATGGGTCCCCAACACTTGGCAGTATGTAAGTTTTTGAATTGACTTTAAAAGAAAAATGTTCCCAACTTGTTTTCTAATATACAGTTTTAACCAAAAGTAGAAGAGTTAAAATAAATGTACTTTGTTTTTTAAAATTATAACAGTAAAAAGTGGCCCATGGAAGATTCTTTGGATAGAGTGATAGAAAGTTTAAAGTCAAAGAAAGTATTGTGTAATTTGCATGGAGTTTGGTTGAGGATGATGACAAAGTTTCAGCTATAGGCAGTTGTAACAGCTATACAAAACTGTGAATGTATTGTCACTGAATTTTATATTTAGAAAAGGTCAAAGTTAAAATATTGTGTTGTACTTTTTTATCACAACAAAACTATCTGATGCCAAAAATAATAATAATAAAGTCAAACAACTTCTCCCAACGATGACCACTCATTTTCATTTGCCCCTCTATTAACAGTTTAGTAAATGCTCCTTAGGTATGGATTTGTATGTAGGTACATGCACAGTCATTTATGGATATGTAGAGCCATTTTACCCTATATAAAAATACACAGTGTATAATATAATAATACACTTGAACTTCTAATTACAGTTTTTATGAGAACTATTTGTCAATATTTATGAACTTGCCTTTATTTTAATTGCTACATATCTTTCCATTTTATGGTTATAACATAATTAATATAACCAATCTGTTTTTGCTTTAAATTTATTTCATTTCTGATATTATGCCTTACACACAGGATCACAAAGAACATCACTTACAGACTTACTTATTTCTATGGGAGAAATCTATGTCGTCACCAAGACAAAAAATATACATATGTTTAAATTAGCATTGATCTCAAAATCCTGAAACATATTTTATCGCCATAAATAGCATATTGAAGAATACTTTTCTCCATAGACTTGCCAACACTAAATACTATCAACTTTGAATATATTTTTAAAAAAATCAGTTGAAAAATTATCTCATTTTAATTTGCATTCACTCAATCATTCATTCACAGAATTTCATTGATAACATAAACAAGGAAGGTTAACCTCCAAAGTTAAATTAAAGCAATGGAATTGCTATAAAGAGATATGTGATCTATATACATATCCAAATCAAACTAACAATGATAAATAAATTATTTAGTGTAGGCTACATACCAGATATTTTGCAATACTTTATACACATTTTCTCATTTACTCCTCATGATTAACTATGATAAAACACATTTTATGGTTGAAGTAAAGCAAAATAATTGATTTGCAAGAAAATACAGTTAGCAAGTGATAAAGCCTGGATATGAATCCAAGGAGCCAGCTTTATGGTTGATATGTGTTTCTTGTATGTGAATTTCTTATGGAGCTAAATGATTTACTGAGTAAATTCCTGGATAACTTGAAGGTGAGAGCAATGCATTTAGGGAGAGTCTCTATATTGCCATTTTTAAGAGCATCAGTGCCCTGGTTCCTCAAAAGATCCATTACTTGAGCACAGGCATCATCAACAGACTATGTCTCTAATGAAGGGCTTCTAAAGGTGATTGCCTGGGGGGAGAGGGAGGGAGTGGGAGGGATTGGGAGCTTGGGGTCAATGGATGCAAACTATTGCTCATGGAATGGATTTACAGTGAGATCCTGCTGTGTAGCACTGAAAACTATGTCTAGATACTTACAACCCAGCACGATAGTGGGAGAAAAATTATGTATACATGTATGTGTAACTGGTTCCCCATGCTGTAAGTGGGGAAAAAAAAGTTTGTTGGGGAAATAACATTAAAAATTAAATTAAAAAATAAAAATAAAAAATACATAAGATAAAAGAAAAAGGGTTATTGCTGTCTATAAGTCTTCCTAACTCACAGCACCTTCTTTAAAAGATGAGTGGAAATGGAATTATCTAAGGTACCACATTTTTAGGATGGAAATTACTATACCATTGTAGGTACAAAAATAATGCTTTCTTGGGATGCTTCCAGAGGGAGGGGCTTAATTCCTGAATAAACTTTCATATCACCCTCAGCAAAAACACCAACACTACCCTTGTAGGCAGAGCTGCTCACATGTAATTGTATCTTTACATATATATGATATCTATTTAACCCAACTTTTTAGTTTCATTAAATATTTAGAATTTTTAACTTATCAAAATAAAAATATCACATACAGTCTTTCAGGTGTTTAGTAGAAAAACACAATAGTTGGTACAAGAGTAATGCAGAAATATATATATGCATATATATATATTATACAGTAAAACTGTTATGTATATTATTTATATAATACATACACACAGAGAAAATTGTTTGAAGGAAAGGAAACAAAATCTTTAAACTATTCATTTAAACAAAATCTATAGTCTATACATACCAGCTACTCCTATTACCACTTTTTCTAAAACACATCTTTGAAACACTCTCTTTTATTTGCCATCTCATGATCTCGATAGAGTTAAAGGTAGACACTTAAGTTTTGATAATGCTAAAAGAGATAAAAGTAAATTAAACTAAAAAATTTGGAAGGTTAAGGCTCTCCATCTTGAGGATAAAATTTGTTTATACAGACAAAATAGGTGAATTATTGACAATTTTAAAATATAATATGCATGCATATATCATTCAATTATTTCAATGATTTCAAAATGGTAGTTTATATTAATAAGACCATATTTAATAATCAAATAAGTTGCTAAAATCACCTCCAAAACTCAATCTCATGTTATCTCTGTGACCTCTAAAAACTTGATATTCTCTGTAAGCAGAAGGCAAAGACCGCAGGGTAACCAGAGGTCTGGCTCCATCCAGGATGTACTTAATAGAAACTTTTTGTCTACACTGACAGTAGCAGATTTTCAACTTAGCAAATGTGTGTTCTAAGCAAATGTTTGAAGTGTCCAAACATTTATATACAAAACAACCCAGGTGGATGGCAGAGGAATTCAAATTCATCTAAATAAGAAAGGTTTCCAAAAAGTCAGCTTTTATTTATTTTTTTTTATTTTATTTTCCCACTGTACAGCAAGGGGGTCAGGTTATCCTTACATGTATACATTACAATTACAGTTTTTCCCCCACCATTTCTTCTGTTGCAACATGAGTATCTAGACATAGTTCTCAATGCTATTCAGCGGCTTTTATAAACTGTTTATAAAAATAATTCATGGAACTATGTCCTTTAGCTGTATTCAAGTTTAATTTGTAAACAGTTTAAAATTCACATCTTAGAGGAAATATCATTAATCAATTCTTCTTTGGACAACAGACCTGAGGTAATATAGGGAAGAATACCATTTTCAAATGACACAGGATTTCAAAATGTATAGACTTGCATCATTTCAACTGCATTCCTTTGAGGCTGTGTCTCTACAGACTGAAGCATGAATCACCATCAGTGAATTCCCATCTAACCCTGCAATGATCTACTCCTCCCAGCAGCAGAGCTTTACTGGAGCCAGGCCAAGCTGATTCCACAAACACAAAACACAATCATGGTATTAACCACTCAATTATTTGCTCCACAACTAATTTCTCTTCCTCAGTCGAAGGATGGCCCCACAGTGATTCATCTGCCTGATAATACAGATGATGAAAAGTCAATAGGACTTGTTCTTGGCCACCCACCTAGTACCAGGACTGATTTTTCCATCACTTAATCTGATGCTCTCTATATCATTTGACTAGTACTAAAATTGTGTCACATCTAACAGTGGGATATTTGCTATTATAAAAGATTTAAAAATTCTCCTTAGCCAAGAAAAAAAAAAAAGATCTAAATTCTTTCTCACTGCATAACAATTAGGATTCTCCAATGATATGTTTTCAATTTTGAAATATTTGAGATTATAGCCTTCATTCTCTAATTTTAATAGTAAAAAACAAAACAAAACAAAACAAAAAAACAAACCGCTGTCATTCATTTACAATACACTTCATAAAGTACAATTGGTTCATAAGCCTATCTGATGATATGCTCTGGAAACTCTCCTGAGAAGGAAGAGTCTGAATTTTACTGAATATGATCCTCACAGGTGATGGGCCAACCTCTTGGCTTGGATCTCCTCTATTAACCTTCTAATCACTCCATTTAGACACGAGTAAGGGCAGTATTCCCCAACTGTTTTTTCACTATTGCAACTCAAAAGTGCTTTTTGTTTTGTTTTGTTTTGTTTTTGTTTTTTAGTGCTGCACCCATGGCATATGGTGTTCCCAGGCTAGGGGTCAAATTGGAGCCACAGTTGCCAGCCTGCAGCTACCACAGCCACAGCAACATGGGATCTGAGCTGAGTCTGTGACCTACACCAACACCACCAGATCCCTAACCAACCGGGTGAGGCCCTGACCCACTGAGCCAGGCCAGGGATTGATCCTACATACTCATGGATACTAGTCTGGGCTCGTTATTGCTGAGCCATGACAGGAACACCCTCAAAAGTGCTTTCTTAGATACTTTGTTCCCTTAACGACTTCCATGTGTGAAATAGTAATACCATAAATTTATTGCCTATCTATGTGATTATCTATCTACCTACATGTCTACCTCCATGCATTTATATATAAACAATAATAAACATTCACCCCTCCCAAGAAACCGTGTTTACCTACTTCTTAGATGTATTGTTACCATCAAATGCATGTATTTAAAAAACCTCCTAGGCCAAACACTCTCTGACATAAACGACAGCAACATCTTCTCAGATCCACCTCTCAGAGTATTGACAACAAGAACAAAAATGAACAAATGAGTCCTAATCAAACGTCAAAGATTCTGCACAACAAAGGAAACCCTAGACAACACAAAAAGACAACCCACAGAATGGGAGGAAACCTTTGCAAGTCAATCGCCTGACAAGGGATTAACCTCCAAAATTTAGAAACAACTTCTGCAGCTCTATACCAAAAAAAAAAACAAGCCTATCAAAAAATGGGCAGAAGATCTAAACAGACAGTTCTCCAAAGAAGACATACAGAGGGCTGAGAAACACATTAAAGGATGTTCAACATCACTCATTATTAGAGAGATGCAAATCAAAACCACGATGAGGTACCACCTGACACCAGCCAGAATGGCCATCATCCAAATGTCTACAAACAAGAAGTGCCGGAGAGGGTGTGGAGAAAAAGGAACACTAGTGCACTGTTGGTGGGATTGTAAATTGGTGCAGCCACTGTGGAAAGCAGTATGGAGATTCCTTAGAAAACTAAACATAGAGCTACCATTTGACCCAGCAATCCCACTCCTGGGCATCTACCCAGAGAAAACCACGAATCGCAAAGACACATGTACTCCAATGTTCATTGCAGCACTATTTGCAATAGCCAAAACATGGGAACAACCTAAACGTCCATCAACAGAGGAGTGGATCCAGAAGATGTGGTACATACACAATGGAATATTACTCAGCCATTAAAAAGAACGAAATACCAGCATTTTTTGCAACATGGATGGACCTAGAAACTATCATGCTAAGTGAAGTCAGCCATACAATGAGACACCAACATCCAATGCTTTCACTGACATGTGGAATCTGAAAAAAGGACAGACGGAACTTCTTTGCAGAACAGATGCTGACTCACAGACATCAAAAAATTTACGGTCTCTGGAGGAGACAGTTTGGGGGGTGGGGGGATGTTCTTGGGCTGTGGGATGGAAATCCTGTGAAATTAGATTGTTATGATCATTATACAACTACAGATGTGATAAATTCATTTGAGTAATAAAAAAAATAAACACCTCCTTATTAGAGTTCCCACTGTGGTGCAGCAGAAATGAATCTGACTAGTATCCGTGAGGAGGTGGGCTTGATCCTTGGCCTTGCTCAATTATTTGAATTAACTTCTTGTGCCCATAACGTTTCACTTTTGATGATGCCCATGAAGGGTACACCATCTGCATGAATGAGATGACTAATGGTTTTTCCATGACACAAGAGGAATCAAGAGACTGCAAGTTGCCTGGGTAAAGAATATCAACGAATAGCTGAGGAGAAGAAAGCCCTCCCGCTCCCCCAAAAAAGGGGGTGGGGGAGGTTGCCTCAGTAACAATCTTCACAATGTGGCCAATGACCAGATCTACTTTTTGGTATTTTCACATCATGATATCAAGGAGTATGTTGAAGTGGATTGAGTAGAGTATATGAGTTAAAAAGACTTGATATTATTGCTTAACTTCATTGAGTCTTATTTTCTTCTATGAAATGAAGTAAAAATCTCTTTAGTAATATATGTTGCTACATTAAAAGAGTTAATGTATGTAAAGAAGCTACCAAAATGTATGCCTCTTAGTTGACCTTCAACCATAGTTAGTTTATTCCTCTCACCTAATGACTAATATTTTCACTAAAATTTCATATTAAACTAATGCATCCTTACACAACATTCAAACATTATCTATCTCATTAATTTTAGGAGAAATATGCTTATTCCTCTATATGTTTTTTTTATTTCATAAGAATCAGAAATAATCAGATGGCAATTTGTCCTTAGGAGATATTCTTAATGATGAGTGCAAAGGAACATCTTAATAATCTTTAATTTTTCTCACAAACCAAAAAAACATGCTTCAATCCATATGCTTTTTAAGTTTGCTATTGAAAATATATGATTTCTGCCTTGTTACTTCTCTTACCCCTCCACTGAGCCCTTGGTAGCCCCTAATTACTTATTGGTAACAAGTGCCCTCTAAATCCTTCATTTGGTCTTAAGTAGAAATGCCATTTGCTCAATATTTTTCTTATTGTTATCCCTGAATTACTCTAATCTCCTATCTAACAGTCATAAAAAAAATGAACCATATATCATTCAGTCTAGATTCTGTTGAAATGTTTCATTTTCGTGAACAGTTGCAAACTTAATCATTTTAATAGATGAAGTATGGATTATGTCATCTTCCATGACTTGACTTTGTGTGAACAAGTTCTGTTTCTTATGAAGTGAAGACAGCCATGCATAACTTAGTAAACAGAGTCACCCCAGTACCATGCTTGAAAATTACTGTATGCTCTACTGTTTATAGAAGAAATAGCCCCAGATGTACAGTGAGTTTGAGAATGGGATATTTGTGAGAAGTAATGAGTTGGAGTATTGCTGTCAGAGAAGATTTGATTTATAAAAAATAAGATGTAAATAATGTAGAATGATTTGATATTTTCCACATGTATACAGGAGCATCACAAGTATCCCCCAGTTTCCAAAAGTTCACGTCATCCACTTTGCCTTTAAGACCAATGTCAGTACTTGTTTTCTCTAATAGAAAGAAATTCAAGGGGATTTTTGCATATATATATATATATATATATATATATATATATATATATCCATACTAATGTTAGTCTTTTGTAAAAGGTGGCATAATTCAGACATTCAAAGAGAGGAAAAAAATTGTAGTGCAAAAATGTAATGCTTCATGTGAAACAAAGATACAACAAATTTAAAACCGTCTTCTAGTAGGGTAAAGTGAATCTTTAAGATAGCAGTTAATTTTCTTATCTCTAGACCTAAACATAAAGCAGGAAACTATGTTTCCTTTGAAAAAAAGACTGTGTTTTATTGACCTGAGTTTGAAGTTTGTAGCTGAAATTTTGAAAGGAAGTTTCATTTTAGTTTTTCTCACACATATCATGGAGTAAGCACATATGATGCAAGGCAAGTTAATTAGTAAACCTCTCTTGGTTTCAGTTTGTTTTTCTGAAGAAAAAAAATAGATAACAAAAATGAAAATACCAGTTTAGTATTTGAGTAAATCAATTGAAGGAACAATGCTTGATAGATGGTAAGGGGTTGGTTTTATGTAAATGTATGTATCAGACCAAGAACAACTGAGTAATAGATTTGGAACCTGACCATATACCTTTCGGTTGAAATTTGATGAGATATTGTTACCCTTCTTGTTTCTAACGGTATTAGTATGGAGAAAGAAAACATTTTCTTTATATTCAAGAAAAAAAAAAGTGTGCCATAAGGCTATTGAAGTAACCAGAGCAAATTACAGCACGACATTGTAAATCAACTATACTTCAATAATAAAATAAAATAACAAATAAAATAAACTTTAGTTATTCTCTATCTCTTCTTCCCCTCATTCCAGGAGCCATATCATGCGGAAGAAGCATGCAATCATCACAGGTCTCCTAGAATTCCTAACAGGAGGCAGATAATGCAGGGAGGTGCTTTCCAGAGTCTGCAATTTCACATATATGAACAACTTTGACAATAAGTTTTCATTAAGAAATAAAATTCATAAAACACCAACCATCATGTATTCTCACTATTTTCTCACAAAAGAAAGGATATTTTTAACATTCTAAAATCATAAGTACAGACTATAATAAAGAATAGCATTTTTAATCAACTAAATCTAGCTTTAAGAAAAAAGAATATCAAAACGTCTGGCTTAATTTTTGAGCCATGAAAGTAACTAGATTATGAATTATTCTTTTCCTTATTTTGTGAATGTCTCCCTTTTCACATTTGGTAAATTCATAGTGCAGCAAAAAATAAAAAAAAATAAAAATCAGCGGTGATACTTTCACTCCCCAACTGTTCCTTCCCTTCCTTGGGTACCTATCAAAGAATTTTTACCCATTATCTGGTTTACAACAAGTTAAGCAATTCAAGAATGCTCATATGAAGGTCTAGAGTAAAGCCAATTTCATTCAAGTAACATATACAAAGAATTTGGTAAGGAAGGAGTAAGACAGTTGAGAAAAGCATATTCTACAATCATTGAACTAGGGGGTTAAAGAAGTTATTTCCATTGTCTATTCTGAAGCTATGAATGTGAATATTGAAGCCTTAGTAAAGTAGGTTAAAAGCTGTCAAAGTACCTAATAAATAACTAGCCATTATTATTTGAGATTCAACAAATGTTAAGTTCTAGTCATTTTTCCAATCAATGAGCAGCAAAATTGCTAAACTTTCACAATTTACAAGTATAATCTAGAAATCCTCACCTCTAGGCATCATGAGTGGCCTGAGTTACTCTCCTCTCCAACAAAATCCTCATGGCTGTTTTCACCTCTGTGTTCCTCACTGTATAAATGAGAGGGCTTAACATGGGAGTGAGGATTGCAAAGAACATAGTTACCAACTTGTCCGCAGGGTAAGTAGCCACAGGATGCATGTAGGTGAAGATACATGGGACAAAGAAGAGTACCACTACTGTAAAGTGGGAGCCACATGTAGAAATGTCTTTGTATCTTCCTTCAGAGCCAAGGGATTTCAGAGAGCTCAGAATGACAATGTAGGAAATGAGCAGCATGAAAAAAATGAGCAAGCACCTGCCCCCACTGTTAGTAGCCACCACAATTCCAAGTGTGTAGGTTTCACTGCAGGCAAGTTCCAACAGTGCGAAGAAATCACACATGAAGTGGTCAATGACACTGGGGCCACAGAAGGTCAACTCATGTGTGAAAAGAACCTGCACAGTGGAGTGCAGGATCCCCCCAATCCATGCCACCACAACCAGGAGCTGGCACAGCCCATGTCACATGATGGTTGTGTAGTGAAGAGGTTTGCAGATGGCCACATAGTGGTCATAAGCCATGGCAATGAGGATGATGATCTCTGATCCTGCCAGGAAGTGTTCTAAAAACAGCTGAGTCAGGCAGCCACCCCGGGAGATGGTTGTCCTCTGATACCAGCAGGTCAAAATCATTTTGGGGGTGGTGACATCTATGGCATCTATGAAGGCCAAGTAAGTGACAAAGGAGTCAAAAGTGGGGGGCTTAGGGAGATGGTAATAGCAATGAACAGATTGGCCAACAGTGTAAATAGAAAAATGCACAAAAAGACCATGAAGAACACTTTCCACAAGTGTGGATTCTGTGTGAATCCCAAGAGAACAAATTCAGTCACATTGTTGGGAGACATGGGAAGATCCATTCAGCCAAGGAACAACTTGAGGCCTGAACTGAGTGCAATAGAATAAAGAATGATAACTATTAATGAGAAAGGAATTACAGTCTCAATTTTTATAAATAAAATGGTCACTGTTATTGAGGAGCATGTTCTTGGCAGTCTTGCCTAAGTCCTTGTTTCCATTCTCTCTTACATTCTCCATGGTGATTTACATCTCTTCAGACACCTAGCACCTGTCACTTGTGAAAAATCTATAGGGCAAAACTGGGTGTGTAATTTACTGAGAAACCACTGTGTCATCTGTGTGAGATCTGGATTTTCCTCTTGGTTCCAACTCCAAGTGACTTTATAAGTCATCTCAGTGTCCCATGGGTCTGAACCCTCCTCTGGGTTTGTGAACTTACACATTGTAATTCTCAGATATATCTTGTGAGCTGAGAGGTCACTTATACAGGTAAGAGTTACTCTCTCTTCCATGAGAATTCACAACTGAACCCTCAGCTCTCAAATATGGAAAGAGGGAGTTTCCATTGTGGCTTGGTGGAGATGAATCTGACTAGTATCCATGAGGATGCAGGTTTGATCCCTGGCCTTTCTCAGTGTGTTAAGGATCCTGCATTGTCATGAGCTGTGGTATAGGTCACAGGTGCAGCTCAGATTTGGCATGGCTTTGGCTGTGGTGTTGGCCAGTGGCTACAGCTCTGATTTGACCCCTAGTCTGGGAACCTCCACATGCCACAGGTACAGCCCTAAAATAAATAAATAAATAAATAAACAAAATAAAATAAAAAATAAAATGTGGAGAGAAAGACCCTGTCAGTAAATATCTGCCATAAACAAGCCGGTTTGGGGAAATACATGTATTGTTGGTGACACCCTCCCTGGTTACTACCAAAACAATAGATGCAAACTGTTGCCTTTGGAATGGATTAGCAATGAGCTTCTGCTGTGTGGCACTGGGAACTATGTCCAATCACTTATGATGGAGCATGATAATGTGAGAAAATAGAATGTGTACATGTATGTGTAACTGGGTCACCATGATGTACAATAGACAAAAAATTGCATTGGGGGAATAACAAAAAAAAAAAAGAAAAAAAAAGAAAATAGAAAAAAAACATACATATGCTATTTAGCTGTTTTCTCACCATAGTGCCTGGAATAATGTCTACAGTGTCTGAAACCTGCTACATGTTAAGTAAATGCTTATGAATTGCCATTCTTTATGGGCGAGCATATGCATGATTTTCAAGTGTTTTCATCCTCCTATGCTGTTTAGCATTACTCGCTTTGAAAAACAGAAATAAACATTTGAAAACCAAGTGGCATTCCAGGTTTTTCTGACTAATTTATAGGATAAGTGTGAAAATACTAATTGCCTCTGGGTAAGAGAGTGATATTGGGTATTTTTACTTTTAAAATATTAGAATATTTATTATTCAATATATTTATTCTTTAAAATTCTGTGCATAACTTAACACAGTCATAATCCATAAACTTATTGCTTCCACAGATTTGGATAAAAAAAAAAACATTGCATACATGTTCAACATGCAAGAACTTATTAAGCAGAGGAATCCTTCTATTTTTAAAACTCTAAAAATAGAAATTTAATATGAAAAGCAAAAAGAAATAGTCTACTAGGTAAGATAGATAATGCAATATGCATATAGACACATATACGCAAACACATATAAAACTTTTTACTGACTATAAATACCTACTACAAGTTCACTCATTCTATGAATACTTATTGGACTCGATGTATATGAATGTATGTTTGAGGGTGAGAAGTGATTATATAAATGTGTATGATCAATTTAAACCTGGGAGTCTATGATTGTATGAGTTCCAGGAAAAAAAAAAAAAAAAAAACTCACCTATGAATTTGTCTGACACAGCTTCATGGAAAGGACCCCCAGCAGCTGTTGGTTCACCAAGAAATAAGTTGTAAGATTAAACATGCCAACTAGCTCAGCTATATTTATAAATAGTACCTTTGCATAAGGCCTTTTGTTTGAGCCTTAAAAGTGCTACCACATATTCTAATTGTAGGCAAATGCTGTGAAGATTCTAAACTGTGGCTAATTAGACATTAGGGCTATTTCACCACCATTAGCAGATCATGCCAACACACCAATAATTTCACATAACTGAAAAGCAGAGGAGAATTTTATTTTTTTCACTTTAATTTAGAAATTTCCCTTAGGTCTTCATGAGGACCAAATACTATGATGAGGAAAAAAAAAAAAAAAAAACAGCAAGTGGATCACATCTGAAATCTTGTTAACAAATGAGCATAATATGGAGTCTGAATATTGACTGCTGTATATAAAAAAAACAGGTAGCTATCTGATTTAAATTTGTTTTCTTTATAATTTACTTGCTTTTTACAGCCTCAACCATGGCATATAGAAGTTCCCGAGCCAAGGGTCAAATCAAGCTGCAGCTGCTGGTCTATGCCACAGCCATAGCAATGGCACATCTGAGCCACATAGTGGCTATCTACGCCACAGCTTGTAGCAACACCAGATCCTTAACCCACTAAGCAAGACCAAGAGTCAAAACTGCATCCTCACAGACAATATTTTGGGTTCTTAACCCTCTGAGCCACAAAAGGAATTCAAATATTTTATTTATAGGTGATCTATCAGTCACACTCATCATAATATTTAAATATCATTTTCTGATGTACTGTAGGTGATCATTCTAAACCCTACTATAATACTGGCACTTCACACCAAGTAAAATTACAGTACATCTTCAAAGAAGTTGTTTCCTGTGCCAATTCTGGAATTGGATGAACAAGATAATGATGGAAATAATTCCTTTTTTAAATGATTTTCAAAAATGGTAAAATGCCTTTATTCATCATTTAAATTTAATCTCAAAGTATAGCTATAGAAGAGATAAAATTGGGCAATAACATTCACAATTTATAAGTAGAAAATACAACACAGGGGATAAGAGCACCATTTTCAAAGGGGAAGTAAAAAGTTAGGTCACTGAATCGTGGGCCAGGTATCTTATCTTCAAATTGCTGGTTTACAACTAAAGTGTCATGATACTCTCATAGTCCACCAGTTGTAAGGCCTAAAGCAATTGTATATTAAAGAAATATATATCAGTACTTGAAATTATTTTATAAATAAATATAATTCAGTTAAACTCAGGAATTTCACTCACTCACCATATTCCAATATGCTTGCCCTAATAAAAAAATTTTACACAACTCTGGATGGGCTCCAGAGAATGTAGTCACTGTGAGCAGCATGTGTCATGAAGGAAAATAGGTTAAGAAAGTTGAAGCCACAGGACTCAACCTACCGTGATTAAACACTCCAATATTTTAGTGCCAAAATAGTATTTGTGATGGTAGACAGCAAAGACAGCTTGAATGAGCATTTGAGATTATCTAATAAATTATAAGGAATGTAGATTTAATTTAGTGTCATCCTGGAAATATCTTGAACTTGCCTCTAACTCTGGAATGAAAGCCACTGTTCAGAGACTTAGAATGTATTGAAAAAGTCATCATTCCCAACCTCATGAGAGATTGATATCCATTCATTAAGTGGTGATCCAGTATCTACTTAAATAGCTACAGTGATGGATATAGAGGTTGTTTTAGAAAGCTTACATCCATCTAGTCTAGCCTTAAGACCTATGGTAGCAAGAAATGGAAAATGCGTAAAGTTTAGATCTAAATCAGTGACATTTGCCCATGAAGACAATTTTCACGAGAGAAGTTCCTGGAGTAATACCTGAAAAAGCTGTTTCCAGAGTATAAATGCAAGAATGGCATGGTTTAAAACCTTAAAAGGACAGCAACACAGGATCTCAAACTTGAAGGGTAAACCAGAATGAAAGCAGGAGGAATTGTATATGGATCTTAGCACAATTGATCAGAAACTAATTGAGGTATGGTATGATATTTGGTAGATTCAGAGACCAGTTAACAAAAACCAGGTACCTGCTACATTGTTCTTATGGGCAATTTCATGTATTTTAATGGGTAGAGAAACAGTCTCAAAATAACAAAGCACTCAGGAGCAGAGCTCCCATGGTATTAATCCATTGCAAAAGTCTTTCATCCCATAAGGACATTCTTTAAGTTGCTTACCAGAAATGAGAGGTGGAATTGGTCTCAGAACTCTTCTAATTTTACTTATAATTGAAGAAAAAGCATATAGGATGATATTTATGGCAATTAACACATTGGCTTGGGCAGAACTGCAGAACTTAGAAAAACCTTCCAATTTACCTAAATAAATTACTTGTAGAAATGGGGCAAGTTGTTTAAGGTTAATATAGAAGATGATGGCATAGTGTAAAAGAAAATTCATGTCTTCTTATTATGAAGCTAGTGTTCTTATTCTCCATCATGTTTTCATAACTACAATATACTTGCTAAATATCACTATATCCATGGTTCACTGATTTCTTCAATACAGCATATGATAACCATTAAATGGGAGTTGGATTTTTCTGTCAAAAGACGAAGCTGTAAATACATCTAGGACATATATGCACGTTTGTATTTATTTTTATTTTAGAAGACTTCATTTATGAAAAGAGCCACAATTAATTCACAACAAAGTCTTATAAGTTAGGTATTTGTTTAGTTGAGAAATCCTTTCTTTGGTCAACTGTGGAGTAATGATTCCTGTTTTGTTTTTTTTTTTAAATATACATATTCCTTATAACTCATCTAGTCAGTTTTCAAAGAGGATTCCAGATTCAAGGAACTAAGTGGAAAGCCAAATATCTAATAGTGAAATTATTTTACAGATATATTTTACTGTGTGCTTTTGAAAAGAACAAGCAGTTAATTGCAAGCAATAACCGTTAATCTAAAAATTATCACTGCCTATGGCATATAATCAAAAATACCTCTGTATACCAAATATAATCAAACACATGCACCCAAACATTCTATGTAAAAAAGATAAGAGGATGTGGAAGAAGAGTGTTTAGGCTCAAAGATGACTTACAGGCCCTATGATCTAATTAAACTTTCTGATACTCCATTAATTTCTGTAAATTAATACCACAAAATTTTAATTTTATAGCATTTTTATAACCATTTCAGAACATTTCATAATTTTCACATCACTTTAAATAGTTTGCCAATAAATTTTTTAATCACTGACAACTCTTCCAAAGAGAATAAGAACTCCAATAAACCTTGGATAGTTGTGTCAGTTATGTGTCAAGTGAGTACTGGTAATTATCTTCTTTCTATTTCATATCTCATAGCATCCTAGGTACCAGTAGGCCATACAGCTTTCTGAGAACACACTGATTTTTTTCTATAGGCATAGTGTATAACTACATAATGAAAAAAACATTTTTGGTTTTTTTTTTTTTCCTTTTAGGACCCCATGTGTGGCATGTGGAAGTTCCCAGGCTAGAGGTCGAGTTGGAGCTAGAGCTAACAGCCTATGCTACAGCAACAGCAAGGCAGGATCTGAGCTGGGTCTGGACCTACATACCATTCATGGCAACACTGGATCCCTAACCCACTGAGCAAAGCCATGCATGGAACTCACAACCTCTGGATCCTAGAACCATGCATAATGTGTTGACCCACAATAGGAACTTCGTGAAAGGAAAATTTTACACTACTACAAAATAAGAGATGTTCTGAGGGAATGGCATTTTCTCTGACAGCACTAAAACTATTGAAAGAAAATCAAAATTGGCTTTAGAAGAATGGAGCTCTGAATACCAGCTCTGTTTCTGATCATGGGTGGATTATTTAAGTTCTTTGAATTTCATTGTTCTTTAGGTGTGGAATGGGGTAATCATAACATCTTGTAGGTGCTTTTAGTGTCAAATGAGAGGTATGGAAAGAAATTTAGAGTTATAAAATATGAAAATGTAAAGATTATGATAGAAAAAAATGTACATTTTGGGTCATGCATTATCTGAATTTGCATACCTGTTTAAGATCATTTTAGTTGCCTTTGTGATTGCTGTATTTTTACTGTAAGGAACAGCATTTGAGATGGGAGTAACAATAATAGTGAATACTGCTATGGATTTCTCCATGGGAAAAAGTAGCTACCAGTCACAGAATCATAAAAGTACAGGCACAAAGAACACGGCAAAATTGTGATGATGGAGCTACTGTCAGACAGGATTTCTTCCTCCCTGAAGAACTGAGTCCTCTGGATGAACATACTGGATACCAACAACATTACAACAGTGATCACAGGGACTACTGCACCATTTCAGGAACCAAGACCGTCAAGGAAAGAGTCAATGCAGGTGATTCAGGGGAAAAACTCACACATGAAGTGATCCATGACGTCTGAACCACAGAATGGGATCCAGAAAATGACAAGAATCTGTCCAATCAATCAACAAAAAACCACTTACACCAGGAGCCAGCTTGTGTGTTGGTTCATCATGGTCACATAGTGCAGAGGTCAACAGGTGGCCACATAGCAGTCAGAGGCCATGACCACATGGGGAACCATCTATTAAAAGTTTAATTGATTTCCCTGACCATTGCAGACAAAACCAGTTTTTTTAGGTATTTGTAAATTTATTATGCATCCCTGATTGAACAACTTTAAGAGTGGTCCATTTCATTTTCCCTTAGACTGGTGAATAAGAAATATCACCTGCCATATCAGTAAACAAAGGATGTGACAGCTATCAAGCATTGCATTACAGATACCTGGACAGTGACCTTTGAGGAAAACTCAAGATTAAACAATGCCCAACACTACAGCCAGCCCCAACAGTGCACCCTGAGGAGACACAGGATGAGAGAACATAGCATACTGTCCCTAGGGAGCTGAGGTGAATCCATAATAAATGATGAAAATGAGCTGAGATGTTGTATCTTCCCATCTATGGAAAAGGGATTAATTCCTTAACTTGAGATACTGAGTTTTCTTTAATTAACAATAATCTTTTGGTTCCAACTAGTTGGTGTTTTTTTGCAAAAACTCCTGTATATTCTGCCTGCACACCCCTCTTGCCTCCTCAGAGTATCATCTCAGAATTATCTGAAATTGAAATACTGTGTCCCAGGCTTAAGTCCTGAGTTTTGTTCACCAGATAAAATATACTCTCAACTTTTACGGGTGTTTTTTTTTTTTTTTCAGTTGTCAGTTTGGGTGACCAATAACAAAGGGCCTCAGGGCAGACTTCCCTAATATGCATGAATTATGTGAGAGTCTGGATCCTTTGTACAAGCAGAGACCTCTTTTGCCCATCCACATTCTTGGAGAGTCCAAAATATTTCGGCCAATTTTTTCCTGGTTTTTGGACTTTCCCAGCATTTGTTGATGAGCTTGATTTTTATATGGCAGTACCTAACAGACACCTTGATCCTGGATCGCTGGTTGAAAGATATTGAGGAGTAATTCCCCTTATTAAACTTATCATGGGCACCTGGTGTAGTAATAATAATAATAAAACTGGGGAAAAATGCCCCTGATTGAAAGATATTAGTTGAGCCTGAAATGTGCTAAAGAAACTAAACAGTCTGAGCTGAGAGTTTGGGGAGGAGGCTGATCTGAACTCTTTAAAGTCAACCTACAATTTTCACTCTAGCTCCATCAATGTACCATACTTAACAGAACTCACTCTTGAGAGTTCCTAAATTATACTAAAAGACATCTCAGGCCTAAATAGCCAAAATGGGCTGACTTTATTTGTTTGGGTGGTAGTATACAGTTAAGCAAAAACACTGACTTTGTACAAATATTTTTAGAGGCTTCTTACCTCAAACAAATGCCTTGTGGGGAAACTTAATGTTTCCCTTCCTTGGTCTTTGAGATCTGAATATTCTACCTGATCTTCTTATAATTGCCTGTGTGTGTGTGTGTGTGTGTGTGTGTGTATTTATTTTGAAACCTTGACCTCTGCCACACTATTTTGGGGAGTAAACTTGAAAAACTTTCAGGGTCTCATTTAGTGGTATCTTCAATATTCTCTTTATGGGGAAGCCTCTTGTGTTCTCTTGGTTTGAATCACTATTAATATATACCTCATTGGATGTCTCATTGTGGCTCAGCTGGTTAAGGACCTGATAGTGTCTCTGTGAGGATGTGTCTTCAATCCCTGACCTCATTTAGTGGATTAAATGTCCACAGCTGCAGTGTAGGTTGCAGATGTGCCTTGGATTCAATCCCTTATCTGGGAACTTCCATATGCCCTGGGTGTGGCCATAAATTAAAAAAAATAAAAAGGAAGCTAGTACAATACTAGATTTATTTTTTTTTCCTTTATTAAGAGAGCAAAGTTTTCTTCAAGCACTACTATTGATAGACATTATGTGGGTTTCAGGGCCCTTGAGTGATCTGTATTTGCTTTTTAATTTAAATCTTGTGATTTTGGTTCAATAAATATTGCTTCACAGTGACATGTGATCTTGTTTTTTTAAAAAACTTTCAGTTTTTGAAAAGATTTCTCAAATATCAAAAGCTAACTTAAGTTCTTTAAAGCCCCAACTAAACCTGGGATCCTTCAAAGGATAACTGAGACATCTCAGAGAGGAACTTTAAACTAATTAAGCTTCCTTGGTATGTTAAACTACTTGAGAAATATTTTCAAGTGATTGGAGATAAGCTTTTGGTAATAACATTTAGATAAATGTGTTTATTATATATTGTCCAAACTGTATATGAAATTCATAAAATTTAACATGCTCTAATATAATGTTTTCAGTCATAATCCTTGTTACTTTCTTAAAATATCATAAATTACCACATAAATATCCCACTTTCCTGCCAATTACATTGCTCTGGTGGCCTTTATTTAGATAATGTCACCAAACCGAGTAACAAATGGCAAAACTCTAATGGAAAACCTGAAGACGTCATCCAGTTCAACATTAATTCATCATGTGGTACTGAAGGAACTCATAGATACCATTTATAACTTTATGAAATTTTGGGGTTAATAGACTGGCCTTGGATCTTTGTTTTCCAGAAAAAAGTTTCTGTTTGTGCTATGACCTACAATAAGTTGATAAATATACCTATGTGAACAAAGATGGACCATCTTATTCTTTCTATCTGTTCTGTCCATAATGTGGCTTTTCCAGCTAGGTCTACTGCAAATTTTATGGCTTATCGCAACACTCATTACATTAAGCCCTAAAGGGAACACAGGATGGGAAAAAAACTACCAGCCATTTACCAGTAACCTGCTCCAAAGATCCAGGATGGGTACCCTGAGGAGATTCAGGCTGAGAAAGCACAGGACACTGACCCAGAGAGCTGAGGTGCCTATCCAAGGAATGATTGCAGTGAGCCCAGACCCTGCATCTTCCCATGCATGGAAAAGCTCTAAGTTCCTTCACTTGAGGTATGAGGATTTCTTTTATTAATAGTAACCTTGATGTTCTGACTACATGCTCATATATCCTGGCTCCTCCCTTTGCATCTTCATAGCAGTTTCTCTGCATTATCTGAGATGATCTAGCCCATGCCCAAGTCATCAGAACATCCACCAAATAAAATATAATTCTTAAATTTTAAGTTTTTTTTTTTTTTGGTCAATACTAGCACCACTTGTTGAAGAGACTCTCTTTTCTCTGTTGTATATTCTTGCCTCCTTGGAGACAGCCAAGCACATCTTAGTAAACATGTTCTCCCCAGTACAGTTCTGGGGCAATAATGTATGGTCAATTTGTGGAAGAAATAGTTCAGGTTGAACACGGACTTGGATTTTCTGAAAAGTAAAATTAGTTAGAATGCTGTAGTCAGAGAGGCTTGGATTAACAAGATGTAATAATGTAGAATCAGCTGTTATTCTCCACATATGTAGAGGCACATTGCAAGTATCTCTTACTTGCAGAAGGTTCACCTTAGCCATTTTGATTTTTTGAAGTTCTATGTTAGTGCATATTTTCACTTATGATAATGAAATCTGAAGGGGATTTTTACTTTTACCAAAAAAAAAAAAGTTACCATACTAGTGTTGCTCTTTTTTAAAAGTGAAGTGGCATAACTTGAACTTTCAAAGAGAGGAAAATAGAGTGATGAAATATATTGCTACATGTGAGACAATTCTGCAATATATGGATGATATCTCCTTGAAATTCAAAGTGCATTAATTATTAAGATTGCAGATAATTTTGTCTGTAGACTTAAACATACCACAGATAATCATATTTCATTAGAAAGAAAGTAGGTTCAAGTTTTAAAGACTTGGGTTGGAAGTTGTAGCTGAAACTTTGAAAGGAAACCACCTTCCAGTGTAATATTTCCTAGCACACTTTATGGATGAAGCATGCATGATGTATGAGGCAAGTAACGTAGTGAAACTCATTTGGATTTAATTTGCTTTTAGGTGAAGTGGGGATGCTAATAATGGAAACACCAGTTTTTAAATGGGTAAATCAATGAAGTTGATAAAGCATTAATTTATGGTATATATATATATGTATCAGAATTACAGAACCATAGCTTTGGAAAC
Organism: Sus scrofa; assembly: GCF_054392235.1. Taxonomy (NCBI): domain Eukaryota; kingdom Metazoa; phylum Chordata; class Mammalia; order Artiodactyla; family Suidae; genus Sus; species Sus scrofa. The sequence continues at coordinate 101,836,358 of NC_139383.1, read as the reverse complement.
TAATCATATTCATTCAAATTTGATAAAAGATGCTTAAAATTGTTTCAAAGGACTCAATTCATGGTATGGAAAATAAAAACATTTCTTTTATATTCAAAACTATTGGCCATAGGATTTTAAGAAAATAGAGCAAATTCAGAGTAATTTCTAATTATCTTTGTGCCAAGTAAAGAAATAGATTGCAAATTAATCTTTTCCCCTTTTATAAGTGACTCTCCCCTTGCTTTTGGTAAATTCATATTACATAAAAAAACAAAAACAAAAACAAAAAACAAAAAAACCCTGCTGTAATTCTTTCTTGCAACTGCCCCTTTTCTATGCATCTACTAAGAATTTCTATCCTTTCTTTGCTTTAATTCAGGTTTAAGAAAAATTGAAGAAGCTCTGAGACCAAGGTGGAAAAGCCAATTTCATCCAAGTAACACCAGTGAAGAATTTAGTAAAGTAGTATAAGAATCTGGAGTAAAACATACTCTATATTCATAAAATGATGGTTACATAATTGTTTTTCCATTGTCAATTCTGAAGTTATGAACATGAATATTGAAGCCTTGCGAAGAATATTAAATGTTATCAAGATAACTAATAAATACTTAGCCACTGTTAAATAATCAACAAATATTAGTTTTGGCCTTTATTTCTGTCACTGATCTTCAAGATTTCTTAGTTTCCTTTCACAATTTACAACAGATACAAACCTCCCTATGTACATGAATTATTAATTTCTAGGCATCATGCGCAACCCAAGTTACTCTCCTCTTCAACAAACACTTCATGGCATTTTTCACCTCTGTGTTCCTCACTGTATAGATTATAGGATTTAACATGGGAGTGAAAGTTCCACAGAACAAACTCACCAACTTGTCCACCGGATAGGTGGCCACAGGACATATGCAGATGAATATACAAGGGACATAAATGAGTACCACTACTGTAAAGTGGGAGCCACATGTAGAGAGGGCTTTGCATCTTCCTTCAGAGCCAAGGAATTTTGGGGAGATCAGAATGACTATGTAGGAAGTGAGTAGCATGAAGAAAATGAGCAAGCTCATGCCCCCAGTGTTAGCTGATATCACTATTCCATGCCAGGAGGTGTCAGTGCAGGCAACTTCCAACAGTGAGAAGAAATCACACATGAAGTGGTCAATGACATTGGGACCACAGAAGGGCAATTCAAGCACCAAGTGAATCTGCCCAGCTGCGTGTATTACCCCTCCAATCCAGGCCACCACCACTAGGAACTGACAGAGCCCATATCTCATGATAGTCATGTAGTGCAGAGGCTTGCAAATGGCCACATAGAGGTCATAAGCCATGGCAATGAGGACAATGATCTATGATGCTGCCAGGAAGTGTTCTAAAGAGAGTTGAATCATGCAGCTACCCCAGGAGATGGTTGTCCTCTGGTACAGCAGGTCAATGGTAATCTTGGGGGTAGCGACAGAGGTGAAGGAGGCATCTATGAAGGACAAGTGAGTGAGAAAAAAGTACATAGGAGTCAAAAGTGTGGGACTGAAGGAGATGGTAATGACAATGAACAGATTGGCCAGCAAGGCAACCAGGAAAATGGACAAAAAGGCCATGAAGGGTATATTCCGCAAGTGTGGAACCTGTCTGAGTCCCAAGAGAACAAATTCAGTCACATTGTTGGGACTCATGTGGAAATCCACTTAGGAAGGAACACACTCCTGGGTCCTGAATATCTACAAAAAATAAAAAAATGACATGTCTTCATCAGGAAAGTGTTATGGTCTCACTTTCTTAAAACTAGAGTCATCACTTTCAGTGAGGAGCATGTCCTTGGCAGACCTGCCCCAGTCTTTGTTTCAATTCTTCCTTACTTTCTCCACAATTTACATCTCTTCAGACACCTAGAACCTTTCACCCGTTAAATATCTGTGGTGCAACATTGGATACATAAACACTATGATATCTAAACAAGATCAGGTTTCTCCTCCTGCTTCTAACTCCGAGTGACTTTGTAGGTCATTTCAGTGTTTCATGCTTCTGAGCCCTCCTCTGTGTCCGAGAACTTACACGTTGTAATTTTCAGTTGTATCTTAGAAATGGAGAGTTGGCCCGCAGATTTAAGAATTATTCCTTCACTGATAATTTACATTTGAACACTCAGCTCTAAATGTGCAAAGAAATACACCATCAGTAAATATCTATCACAAGAAGAGTGTTACCAGAAATATATATATATATATTGGTGACACACTATCCCTGGTACACATCAGAACACATAAGTTATTCGAGCATGCTTCCTCCCATGCAGTAGTGCCAGGCATGGTGTCTTCAGTGTCTGAAACCTATTAGGTGATGAGTATATGCTTAGTGAGTTGCCATTCTCCATGGGCAAGAATAATACTGCTTCCCCAGATCATAAACTTGGGGGGAATTCAAGTGTTCTAGTTCTCCTGCTCTGTTTATCATTTCTCTCTACAATGTGAGAAATATAAATGGACACTGAAAGGAAGCTGCCGTCCAGTTTGATAGTTTCTGCCACATTTTATGTGGTAAAATTTTAAATTACCACTGGGAAAAACTATGTTAATTGTTCATTTTACTTTAGAAAATTAGTGGGCTTGTTAATTCATATTTTTTATTCTTCAAATTTATGTTCTACATCAAGTTAAAATAGTCATATTTAGTACAAGCACAGTTTTTGTCGATTGCATAAAAATAGACACCACTGAATTAATATTTATTACAAGGTATATCAAGCAAAAGGAAGTCTTTTACTCAAAAAATAAGGGTTTAAAAATACGTTTAAACTTATTTAAAGTTTAAATAAGTTTTATTTTAAAAACATTTTATAGTTTTAAAAAATAGGTTCTAAAAATCAAAATTAAATGTGGAGAAGAAGAGAAATAGTCTGCTAGGTAAGACAGAGAGATAATGTACTATACATATATACACAGACCAACACAAACAAACATAAAATTTATTGCTTTTTATAAATATTTATCAAAGTTCACACATTTGGCAAATTAATTATTGGACATGTACTATGTATATGAATGTGTTCACACAAAGTCCAGAAGAGTCTGCCTGTTTAATGCCCTTAATGCCAGAAATTCATTAGCAAACAGCAGCGAGGACCCACTCATGATATATTTTTTCTTCTTACTCCCTTATTGTTCTGTTAAATGCATTCTCATGCCTTCTCCCATCTTCCCATACTGCCCATCTTCCACCATTCCTGGTTACAGGGTACTGAATTACTAATAGAATGAGAAATTTGGGACCATAAATTTCCTAAGGAAAGAGACAATAATAAATGAATATAATAAAATGGATTCTACAAAAAAAACATGTCTTTTCTTTCAAAGATAAATGGCTAAGGAACTTTATTTTTTAATTATCCATAATGAAAATGCTATACATATGTGGAAACAAAGTACAGCAGCTCCATTGCATTCCCTTATTCTAAGTTGGGCTCCCCTAACAGATCATAGAATTATAGTGTGTACATAAATTAAGTGTTAGACACAATTAACAAAAATGTTTTAAAAATAACTATGAAAAAATAGAAATTACTTTTTCCTCCCCTTTGGCACCACAATACTCTTTCTAGGAATAAACCCTAAGGTAATTTTTTTTAATTTAATGATATTTATTTTTACATTACAGGTTGGTTTACAGTATTCTGTCAATTTTTTACTGTACAGTAAATGACCTGATTACACACACACAGAGACACACACATACACACACACACACACACACACACATATATGTACTTTTATACATGGTTTTTCTCACATTTTCCTACATTATGTTCCATAATAACTGACTAGATATAGCTATATTTTTAGAGAAGAACCATTATTTACTTATATGTTCAACACAATTACTGAGCTGTGAAATATTTAGAAATGCCATTGAATGTTCAACATCAGAAAAATGGATAATTAAAAGAGTGTGTCTCTGACATATAGCTTTCACAAGATGCTTTTAAAAATTAGGCAGTATCATAGGAGTGTACTTAACTTATAAAATGAAGAAAATATTTGATGAAAATTTGAATTGTATAAATATTCTAATTTAATTCTAACTAAATTTGTTATCATTTTACATATTTTAAATATTTATCAATAAGAAAAAAAAGGAGCCCAAACTGTTTTTACTTCTAAATTGGTAGTATTATCTTTCAAGGTGTTTTGTATGCTGAAGAAGGAAGTAAAAATTCAGATTGGCATAGATGAAGAGAAATGATTTATAAGATCAGAAAGTCTATGATCAAATGATTTCCTGGAAAAAAAAATCTTACCTTTTAACTTGTCCACCAGGCTCAGGCCCTCAAACAGCTGTTAGTTTACTAAGTAAGAAGTAGAGTTTTAAGATTTAAAAGTGTCAACTAGCTAAGCTATAAGTGTTTTGTTGATTTATAAAAGTACCTATGGTAGACCTTAAAAGTACGGCAACATATTCTGTTTTCAAGTGAATTCCATGAGATTTCTTAGTTGTGGCTAATTGGACCTCAGGGGTATTTCATTACTGTTAGCAGACCTTGCCCACAACCTAATCATGTCATGTAAGTTAACTGAATAGCAGAGCTGAAGTTTTATTGCATTCATCATTTATTTTGAACCTCTCCCTGAGTCTACATGAAGACAAAGTACTATGACAAGACAAAAAAAAAAGGTGATTCTCACTTAAATACATGTGAATTTAAGTTTTGATAACATATGAGCTTATTATGGACTCTCAATGTTTAGTATTGTGCAAATTAAACATTTAGGAATGTAAAAATATGATTTTAATTGTATTATATTAATTTTACGTGATCTAGAATTTATGCAAATCATAATTTTTAAATGTTATTTTCAGATGAACATTAAATGATAGTTTTGAATCCTATTATAATATGGCATTGAACACAAGATTAAATTTATAGTACCTCTTCGAAGGAGTTCTTTCCCATGCCAATTCTGGAATTAGATTACCATGATAATGATGAACAAAATTCTATTCTTCAATTATAGTTAGAGATGGTGAGTTGCATTTATTTCAGTCATTTAATTGTAATTGTATAATATCCAAATGGAATAGCAAAAAATAGGCAATAGTACTCAAATTTACCACAGAAAAAATATAAGACCAGCAGTAAGAATGCCATATGCCAAGAGGAAATGAGAAGCTAGGGCACTAAATCCTGGGCCAACACTCTTAAATTTTTTTAAATTTTTATTGGATGGTAGGTGATTTACAATGTTGCGTTAGTTTCAGGTGTAAAACAAAGTGAATCAACCATACATATACATATACTATTTTTCAGATTCTTTCTCCATATAGGCCATCACAGAATATTGACTAGATTTCCCCATGCTATATTGTAGTCCTTGTAACCAATCAATAGGGGATTGATTGGTTACAAGCAACCAATGTACAGCAACATGTACATGCCAATCCCAAACACCCAGTCCATCCCTCCCCACATTTTCCATTTAGTAACTGTAAGTTTGGTTTTTGAAATCTTTAAGTCTGTTTCTGCTTTTTGAATAAATCCTTTTGTATCATTATTAGCACATAAAATTGATCTCATATGATATTTGCCTTTCTTTAAGTTACTTCACTAGCATGAGAATGTCTAGGTCCATCCGTGTTGTAGCAAATGGCATTATTTTTTTTTTTGGCCAAGTAACATTGCATTGTATATATATACCACACCTTCTCTATCCAGTCTTCTGCTGATGGGCATTTTGGTGGCTGCTGTGTTTGGGCTACTGTAAATAGTGCTACAGTGCTACAGTGAACAGTGGGATGCATATATCATTTCCAATTATGGTTTTCTCTGGGTAGGCCTGGGATTGCTAGATTGTATAACAGTTTTATATTTAGTTTTTTAAGGTTCCACACTTCTCTCTGTAGTGGTTATACCAACTTACATTCCCACCATCAGTGAAGGAGGTTTCTCTTTTCTCCCAATCCACAACATTTCCTATTTATTATTTGTAGACTTTCTGATGATGGTCATTATGACTGATGTGATGTGTTATCTCATTGCAGTTTTGATATGCCTTTCTCTAACAATTTGTGATGTTGAGTATGTTTTATGTGTATTTTGGCCATTTGTCTGTCTTTGGAGAAATGTCTATTGAGATCTTCTGACCATTTCTTTGATTGGGATGTTTGATTATTTGTGTATAAAGCTGTATGAGATATTTGTATATTTTGGAGATTAATTCCTTGTCAGCCACTTCCTTTGCAAAGATTTATGGTATCTGGCCTTATGTTGAATCACTATTAATATACATCTCATTGGACTTCCTATTATAGCTCAGCTGTTTAAGGACCTGATGTTGTCACTGTGCTGATGTGGGTTCAATCCCTCACCCCATTCAGTGGGTTAAGTTTCCACAGCTGCAGCATAGGTTGCATCTGCAGCTTAGATTCAGTCCCTGGCCTGGGAACTTCCAAATGCCATTGGTGCAGCCATAAAAGTTTTTTAAAAAATTGAAAAATAAAGCTGATATAAGACTAGACTTAATTTTTATCCCCTATTAGGAGAAGAAAGTTTTCTTCAAGTGCTGCCATTGATAAGACATTGTGTGGGTTTCTGTGCCCTTAAATAATCTGTTTTTTTTTTAATCTTGTGTTTTGGGTTCAATGAATATTTTTTCATAGTGACATATGATCTTTTTGTGGTTTCAAATCTTTCTGATGTTTTAACAAACTTATCAAATGCCAAAATTTAACTAAAATTCTTTTGCCTCCAGTTATTTCTGGGATATTTCAAAGGAGCCCCAAGTCCTCTCAGAGAAGAACATCAAGCTAGTTAGGCTTGTTAAATTATTTGAGAAACATTGTCAAGTGACTGAAGATGGACTGTAGTTTACAGTGTATAAAGGTGTTGATTATAGGTATTCCAAAATGAATAAGGGATTCCTAAAATTAGAATATCTTTTTTTTTTTGTCTTTTTGCTATTTCTTTGGGCTGCTCCCGCAGCATATGGAGGTTCCCAGGCTAGGGGTCGAATCGGAGCTGCAGCCACTGGCCTACGCCAGAGCCACAGCATCGCGGGATCCGAGCCACATCCGCAACCTACACCACAGCTCACGGCAACGCCGTGTGATGTGAGACAATTAAATTAGTAAAATCCTAGGCTTTAAGTTGTTTTTCTCTAAAACGGGCATGTTAATAGTGGAACTACAAATTCAAACTTGGGTAAATCAACAAAGTGAATATGCCTGATAGTAAATAAGGTGTCAGCTTAATGTAAATATATGTATCAGACTTACAGAGCAAGAGCTTTGGAATCTAATCATATTCCTGTTCTTTCAAATTTGATAAAAGGTGCATATCCTTTTTCAAATGACTCCTCAAGTCGTAGTTTGGAAAATGAAGCCATTTGTTTTATATCAAGACTGTGAAGCATAAGGACATTTAAGAAAAGAGAGTACATTTAGAATAATTTCAAAATTTTGGATGTATTTTGTTCCAGGTAAAGACTTAAATTGTGAATTATTGTATTCTCCTTGTGTGGATATCTCGCTTCTTCTTCTGGTAAATTTGTAGTACCAAAAAAAAAAAAAAATCAGCTGTGATTCTGTCATGTTGTGCATTTTCCTTATGAATCTATTTAAGAATTTTTATCCCTATTTGCTGCTTTCCCACATATTAAGCAAAAATAGAATTTCTGAGACCAAAGTCCTTAGGAAGACAATTTCATGCAAGTAAACCAAATAAAGTATTTAGTAACGTGACAGTAAAACTCAGAAGAAAAACATGCTCTGCAATGATCAAACCAGGACTTTATAGTTGCTTTTACATCATCTATTCTGAAGTTATGAACATGAACAATGAAATGACAAAGTTTATTAAAAGTTATCAAAATGCCTAATAAATGCCTAGCCACTATTAAATATTCTACAAAAGCTCAAACACTAGTTTTGCCTCTTTTTTTCTGTCAATGATCTACAAAATTTCTTAGTTTTGTTTTACAATTACCCAAGAATAATTCTCCCTATGTATAAATTATCAGTTTCTAAGAATCAAGAACAGTCTCACTTACTCTCCTCTTCAACAAAGTCTTCATGGCATTTTTCACCTCTGTGTTTCTCACTGTATAAATGATAGGATTTAACATGGGAGTGAAAGTTCCACAGAACAAAATCACCAACTTGTCCACCGGATAGGTGGCCACAGGACGTACGTGTGTAAATATACAAGGGAAAAAAAAAGAGCACCACTACTGTAAAGTGGGAGCCACATGTAGAGAAGGCTTTGTGTCTTCCTTCAGAACCATGGGATTTCAGGGAGGTCAGAATGACTACATAGGAGATTAGAAGCATGAAAAAGATGAGCAAGCACATGCCCCCAGTGTTAGCTGATATCACTATTCCGTGCCAGTAGGTGTCAGTGCAGGCAATTTCCAACAGTGAGAAGAAATCACACATGAAGTGGTCAATGACATTGGCACCACAGAAGGGCAGGTCAAGCACAAAGAGAATCTGCACAGTAGCGTGTATTACCCCTCCAATCCAGGCCACTACCACCAGGAAATGGCAGAGCCCAGGTCGCATGATGGTTGTATAGTGCAGAGGCTTGCAAATGGCCACATAGCGGTCATAAGCCATGGCAATGAGGACAATGATCTCTGATCCTCCCAGGAAGTGTTCCAAAAAGAGCTGGCTCAGGCAGCCTCCCCAGGAGATGGTTGTCCTCTGGTACAGCAGGTCAATGGTAATTTTGGGGGTAATGACAGAGGTGAAAGAGGCATCTATGAAGGACAAATGAGTGAGAAAGAAGTACATGGGAGCTGAAAGTGTGGGGCTGAGGAAGACGGTAATGACAATGAAGAGATTTGCCAGCAAGGTAACCAGGAAAATAAGCAAAAAGACAATGAATAGCATTTTCTTCAAGTGTGGATCCTGTGTGAGTCCCAAGAGAATGAATTCAGTCACATTGTTTGGAGGCATGTGGAGATCTATTTAGGAAGTAACACCTTCCTGGGTTCTGAATTATCTATAAAGCAAAAAAGAACAACACCTCTAATCAGGAAAGGATTTCAGCCTCAGTTTCTTAGAACTAAAGTAGTTGCTGTAACCTAGGAGCATGTCCTTGGCAATCTTGTTCCAATGATTGTTCCAATTCTATCTTAATTCCTCTAGGATGTATTCTACCTCTTCAGACACATGGTACCTGTCACCAGAGAAATTCCTACAGGGTAAATTTTGATGTGTAACTTACTGGTAAAATGCTATGTTATCCACATAAGATCAGGTTTCTCCCCCTGCTTCCAAGTCCAAGTGACTTTGCTAAGTAGTCTCCGTGTCTCATGCTTCTGAAAATTTCCTGTGTCTGTGAGCTTACACATTGTAATCTTCAAATGTATCTTATAAACTAAGAGTTGCCCCACAGACTTAAGAATTATTCCCTCTGCCATGAAAATTAATATTTGAACCCTCAGCTCTAAATGTGCAAATAAATGCACCATCAATAAATATCTATCATAAGCCGTGTATTACTAGAATTATATATGTCATCAGTGACACACTCTCCCTGGTACCCACTAGAACACATAATTATTCCAGTGTGATTCCTCACATAAAATAGTGATGGGAATGATTTTGCAGTGCCTAAAACCTATTAGGTGATGAGTAAGTGCTTAGTGGATTGCCATTCTCCATGGGTAAGAATAAGACTGCTTTCCAAGACTAAACCTGGGGGGAATTCAAGTGCTCTTATTCTCCTGATCTTTTATCATTACTCTCTACATTATGAGAAACATAAATGGACACTGAAAGGAAGCAGCCCAACCTTTAATAGTTTCTGTTACACTTTATGAAAATATTTAATTGCCAGTTGGAAAAACTAAGTACATTTTACTCTGGATAATTAGTGTGTTTTTAATTGATATTTTTTATTCTTCACAATTATTTTCCACATGCAATTTGAAATAGTCATATTCAGTAAATATACAGCTTCTGTAGACTTGTTAAAAAAAAAAACTTCCTGTAGTTCCTGCTGTGTCAACCTAGGTTAACATCTAACTGCAGCAGCTCAGATCGCTCAGGAGGTGTGGGTTCATACCCCAGCTCAGGGCTGTAAGTTAAATGATCAAACTTTACTGCCATTGTGGTGTAGGTCACAGCTGTGTCTCAGATTCAGTCCCTGGCCCAGGAACTTCCATATGCTATGAGTGCAGCCATACAAATTTAAAAAAAAAGGAAAAGGAAAGAAATGTGCATAAGTGTTCATTACTGAAGGATCTATCAAGCAAAGTAAATACTTATTTTCAAAGTTTTAAAAATAATAATTAAATGTGGAGAGCAGAGATTTTGTCCTCTAGATCAGATAGAGATAATGTGCTATACATATACACACAGAGTAACAAAAACATATATAAAATTGATTACCTACTATAAATACCTACTAATGGTCAGTCATTCAATAAATAATTATTGGACACTTAATATGTATATGAATGTGTTCATAAAAATCCCTGAAGAATATGTCTATTAAATGCCGTGGATGCTTGAAATTTCATTACCAAACAGCAGCAAGGCCTCCATCCATCACATTAATGATAGTCCCACTCCTTTATAGTTCAGCTACATGCGTTCTCATGACTTCTTTTCCCATCTTCCCATAGCATCCATCCTCCATCATTTCTGCTTACAGGTTAATGCACTATCAAGAGAATAAGAAATTTGTGAAAGATAATTTCCTAAGAAAAGGGAAAGAGGAAACATAAATGTAATATAATGCATTCTATGAAAATACATCTTTTCTTTGAAAGATGTATGAGTAAAAAGCTTTATTTTTTAATTATCCAAATTGAAAATTATGCATATGTGGATAAAAAGCGAAGAAACGCCATTGCATTCCTTATTCTGAGGTGGGCTTGCTTGCCTAACAGATCAAAAAAGAATATATTGTACAAAAAGTAAGTGTTAGACATAATTAAGAAAAGTGTTTCAGAAGTAACTATGAAGAAATATAAAACACTTTTTAATTTTTCTTTGGCTCTATAATATACTATCTAGGAATAAACCCTAAAGGAACAATTTTTAAAGGAGAAAAAGTGCTGTTTACATATATGTCAACACAATCAGAAAGAGCTGGTGAAAATTTAGAAACAACATTGACTGTTCAACATTGGAGAAATGGATAATTAAGAGTGTTTCTCTTTGATTAAGGCACAGTTTTTAAAAATTCTCCAATATCATAGGAAAATTCTTGTTTGTATTCTTATATGAGAAAAATTTTGGATGCAGATGTGAATTGTATTATTCCTATTAACTTAATTATACCTAATTTTATTATTATTCTATTTTAGATTTATATCTACAAGAAAAAATATCCCAAAATATTTTTGCCTTGAAATTTGTAGTATTGTACTTGAGTCTATATTTCCTGATGTTTAGTTTGCTGGAAAATGGATTTAACTATGAGAGGGGCAAGGATGCAGGGTGATTTCATGATGTATAAGATCCATTTAAACCTGAGAGTCTATAATTACTCAACTTCCTGAAACGAAATCTTACCTATAAACTTGTCTGACATAACTCCATGGCCAGGGTCCCAGGCAGCTGTTAATTCACCAAGGGAGAGGTTGTAAGATTAAAAATGCCAACTACAACTCTGCTTCCATGTTTCTTTGTTGATTTATAAATGATATCATTGGATAAGCCTTAAAAGTGCTACCACATACCCTGTTTGCAGGCAAATTCTATAAAGTTTCTAAACTGTAGCTAATTGGACCTCAGGGGTATTTTACCACCCTTCACAGATCTTGCTAACAACCCAATTATTTCATATATGATAAGTGAACAGCAGAGAATTTTTATAGCACTCATCTTTAATTTTGAATGCATCCTTGTGTTTACATGAACACAAAAACAATATGACAAAAAGAAGCAAACAAAAAAAGTTGATCCCTTATTAATATAGGTATTTGCTAACATATGGATTTATTTTGGAGCCTGAATATTTAGTATTATGCAAATTAAGCATTTAGGAGTGTAACTATTGGATTTTTAAATGTTATAATAATTTGTTTTTTAATTGATCTACCACTCATGCACCATAAACTTAAATATTGTTTTCAAATATAAATTAAGTGATAATTATGAAGACTATTAAAATATTGGCACTTCACATCAGGTAAATTTGTACTGCTTCTTTAAAGTAGTGTTTATTGTGCCAATTCTAGCCTTAAATTAACATGGTAACAATGAATATAATTCTATTCTTCAATTATTCTTAGACATTATAAAATTCATAGATTTATGTCATTTAATTGTAGTTGTAAAATATCTCAATGGAAGAGAAAAATGGGCAATGATACTCACAATCTGGAACAAATTAATATAAGATAGGGAATAAGACATCATTTGCCAAAGGGAAAAAAGAAGCCAGGCCAGGATTTCCATCTTTAAAATATTGTTTTACAACTCCATTCTGCACCAAGATTTTCATCTTTAAAGTATTGTTTTACAACTAAATCACATGACACATATATGTTGCTACCAACTGCTAAAGCCAATTATAATTAATCAGTATTTGAAATTTTTTGTAAATAAATTTAATTCTACTCTTAAATATTCCTCTATGGAGATACCCTAATCATATTCAAATGTGCTTGCATTGATGATAAAATAAATTGTTCACAACTCTGGATATTCTCCAGAGAATGTGGTCACTGTACACCACATGTCATGAAGGAAAAGAGTTGAAGAAAAGTGAAACCACATGACCAAACTTAGTTTGAATGGACATCTCAACATTATAGTGCTGAAATAATATTTGTAAGGGCAGATAGAAAATAAAGTCTGAGTGAGGATTTGAAATAAAGAATTATAAGAAATCTGAATTTAGCTGAAGTGTCACATTGAAAACCTCTTGGACTTGTGTATATACTCTGAAATGAAAGCCAGAGTCAAATCAGAGAATTAGAATGTGATAACAAAGTCATCATTTCCAACCTTAGGAAGGATTTGAATCCATTCACAATGGTTCATTAAATGGTCATCCAGCTTCTATTTAAAAGCTACAGTGCTAGTAGAGAGCAAGGGTAGAACCCTTACAACACTTGTTGAATCTAGCTCCCTAAGCCCTAGAGGAGCCTGGAATGGAAGAGAGTAGAGTTATGTCTAAACCTGTGAAAGTTTTCCATGAACATAATTTCTCAAAGAGGAGTTCCTGGAGAGACAGCAACATAGATTCTCAAAAGGAAGCCTCAGCAGAAGGAAAGAAGGAGAAATTGTGTATGGATCATATCATAGTCAATCAGAAGCTGGTTGAGGTGTGGCTTGACTGCCGGAGTCCAGCCCCAGCAGCCAGGGATGTTCCTTAAGAAGAGAGGCAGCAGGCACAGGAATAATGGAGATGCACACTCTCAAGTAGTGGTCACACAGCCTCAACTTTATTGGTGGACAGCAGTGACTTAAATAGGAGAAAAGACTATAACTTGTAGAAATAATAAGAGGTCAATTAAGTTTAAAGATTATGAAGCACATAGTCCAGGTAGGATATGCTCTAAGCATATTAAAAGATAACCAGGCATGACTAAAGATCACACGTAGGCCATAAATGTCAGAGGTGTAAGACTCCTCATGACCTTTGTGATTACCACAAATGCATTGTGTTTTTAGGGCAGGCGCTTGGTTAGTAACAACAACCACAACCTGTTTTCCTAACTTATATTTAACAATCAGCAATAGGGCTTTATGCCTATTTTCTTTTTATAGATTAATAAATCAGCCAAAGAAAAACAACTTGTCAAACTAATCAACAACTCTAAATGTTTCAAACTACATCTATAAAACTTAACAATTTCTTCTAAAACTACAAGTAGTAAATACCATTGCTATCTATGATTCTCTTATAAAGAAAAGGAATCTTTCTAAAAACTCACATAATTTAGGTGTAGATAATGAAGAGCGATTCTCCGAAACATTTAACAAGCAAGAACAACTCCCAAATCAAGAGTTAAGGCACAGTAAATAGAACACAGGATGATCATTAAAAACTAGAAGGGCAAGAATTTAGAAACATGTTTTTTCAGGCATTACAGCCTTATGTTTTTTGTGTACTGGCAGACGTGCTGCCTTGCACCTTTCTTCAGAATCTCCTGGACATTGTCATCAGGCAGATTCTCTTCTCAAAAACTCTCTTCTTGAAAATCGGCTTCCAGCACTTGACCATGGACACTCTCAGGGACTAATTTCACAAAAACCATGTATCTGCCAAATTGTCCTTATGGGAAGCTTCATGCATTTCAGTAGGTAGAGGACCATGTTTTCCAAATAACAAAGCACTCAAGAGCAGAGCTCACATCGTATTAGTCCACTCCCAAAGCTTTTTCTCCCATAAGGACATGCCCTAAGTTGTTTATCAGGAATGAGAGGTGGAACGTAGTCTCATTAGTCTTGCACTTTTACTTCAAATTGAAGTAGAAGCTAATATAACAACATTGGTGGGAGTAAACACATTGGCTTGGGTAGAATCACAGATTGTCAAAACAGCTTCCAATGTTCCTAAATAAAATTCTTGTAGAAATAGAGCAGGTTGGTTAAAGTTAAAAAAGGAGATGATGACATAGTGTGAAAGAAAACTCATGTCTCCTGATCCTGAAGCTAGTGTTCTTACTTTCCATCGTTTCTATAACCATAATATGCTTGCTAATTATTTTCACTTAGTCCATTGATTTCTTCAATGGAACATATGGTAGCCATGAAGAGGGAGCTGGATCTTTCTGTCAAACAGGAAACTCCAGTCACCGCTATGGCATTCACACAAATTTGTATTTTGGTAGCAGACTTCATTTGTGAAAATAGCCAAAACTAATTTACAACAAAGTTAAGAAATTTTGATCAGCTGGAGAATAATACTGGGTATATATATATATATATATATATATATATATATATATATATATCTAATATATAATAATCCAATGAATTAAAGAGGATTTCAGATTCAAGGAATGAAGTGTAAAGCCAACTTTCTAATAGTGTAATTATTTTACGCATAAAATTTACTGTGTGTTTTTGAAAAGCACTTGCCTTTAGTTGCTAGTAATAATTGTTCATCTAAAATTATCACTTTCCTTAGCATATAATCAAAATTTTTTTATTTACTAAACTATAATAAAATATCAGTACCAAAGCATTCTACATTATGTGAAGATCACAGAATGTAAAGGAATAATATTTGTTCTCAAAGATGACTTACAGGTGATATGGTCTAATTATTTAGCCTTTGTGATCTGCCATTGTTTTCTATAAAATAAGGACACTAAACTTTAATTTTATAATGTTGTTGTGACCATTTGAGAGCATTTCAAAATGTTGACATCAGGTTAGAGACAGTAGAGATAATTTTTATAATCACTGACAATTTATGCCAACAGAATAATTAATCCAATAACCTTTGGATAGATGTATCAGTTATGTGCCAAGAGAGTACTGACAAGTATATTCTATTTCAGATTCCACTGCATCCTAGATACCAGAGGGCCATATATCTTTCTGATAACCCACTGGTTTTATATGTAGGTATAGTATATAGCTCTATAATTAGAAAGGAAATATTTTCAATTACTACAAACAGGAGAGGTTCTGATGAAATGCTGTCATTTATCTGACAGCAATGAAATAAAGAGAATCAAATTTTGTGTTAGAACAATGCAGATCCAAATGCTAGCTCTGCCTGTGATATTGGGTGGATTATTTAACTTTTTTGAACTTCATCATTCTTCAAATGTAGAAGGGGATGAACATAATAACACCTATGTAGCAGAGGTTCCGTTATTGTCAGGTGTGAGGTATAGAAAAAGCTTATAGTAATAAATATGAAAATGTAAATATCAGATAGAAATAAAATTATTATTTTGGGTCATCATTATGTGAAAATTTATTTCTGTGTAATAACTTTTTAGTGACATTTTGTGACCTCTGTACTCCTTAATGTGTAGGGAATGGGGTTTAACATGGAAGTAACAATAGTGTAGATACTGCTGTGGGTTTGACTACAGGAAAAGAAGCTACATGTTGCAGATACTTAAAAATACAGGCACAAAGAATAAGACAACATTGTGATGAGGGAGCTACAGGTAGACAGGGCTGTTCCTCCCTGCAGAGCTGTGAGTCCTCAAGGAGCACAGGATTAATACGCTGGATACTAATAATATTATATATGTGATCACAGGGATTACCCCACCAGTGAAGCAACCAACAGACCACTAAGGAAAGGGTCACTGCAGGCAAGTTTTATTAGGAAGAAAATATCACACATGAAGTGATCCATGATGTTGGGACCACAGAATGGAAGCCAGAAAGTGACTAGAAACTGTGAAATACATTGGAGAAAACCCACTGCCCAGGAGGCAGCATATGAAGGGGTTAAGAGTGGAGAGGTCGAAGGTGGCTATGTAGTGGTCACAAGCTACAACCACAAGAAGGATAATCTCTGCAAGCTCCCAAGTAATGTTCAATAAAGATCTGTGACATGCAGCCATGGAAGGAGACAGATTTTGAATAAGAGAGTGAATCAGCTATCATTTTAGGGACTGTGGAAGGGGAATAGCAGGCATCTTTCAAAGAATGAAGGCCAGGAAGA
Organism: Sus scrofa; assembly: GCF_054392235.1. Lineage (NCBI taxonomy): Eukaryota > Metazoa > Chordata > Mammalia > Artiodactyla > Suidae > Sus > Sus scrofa. Next base: position 101,819,782 of record NC_139383.1, on the reverse strand, counting down.
AATACACTGGGGAGTCTTAAAGCTGGATGCAGATAATGGTAATGACAATGAGAAGGCTGCCCATTACAGTGAAATTAAAGTAATAAGTAACTCTTCCAATAGAGTTTTCTGCATCTGAAGATGCTAATTACTCTTAGAATGAATTCAGTCACATTCATCCTGACTTCTTTCATTTCAATGCTCTTGATGAATTCTGAAGTGGGGAATTAACCTGTAAAGACAGTATTTCCAATAGAAAGGTGATGTGAAGTATATATTTGGAGGTTTTGGGTAAGTCCAAAGCATTTTAATCATGGAAGCTCTTTTCTTTCAAGGTGTACAAGAGGAGAAGAAACATGCTACTTTTTCTAATTTACAAGAGTGAATTTTGAAGCTTTCTGGTTTTGCTTCTTACAAGGATGCTCAAATCCTCCTTCACCACCTTCTGACAGTTGGTCTCTGGGCCTTTGTGAAGAACAACCAGGCACAGGAGCTCACCATATAATAAACTTGACTACTTCTCAGCCAATAAGAAAATTTAAAAACTATTCCATATATATTAACATAAATTTGTTCAACTATTGTTTCTTCTTTTGCACACTGTTGATAGAAAAATTCACCCTCCTTTTCCATCCTCAACCACTTCAATATGTCTAAGAGACATAGGTCTGTCTGTGTATTCTTCACTTATTTATAGCCAGAACCTCTTTCATATGGGCATTCATAAAATTAAATGAATAAATCAGTTGGAAGGTTCTCATTTCCCCTCATTTATTTGGTTTTTTCTCTGCTATCTCCAAAAAAATGCATTTATTCCCTTACTTCAGAAAATTGAATAAATGGTTGGAGTAATAATTAGACATATTCCTCTCACCCACTGAGATCTCTCACTCTCTCTCCAGAAGACACTGAGAAGCTATTTTTGCTGCTCTGATTCAACCAACTGTCTGAGCTTCTGGCCAAATGTACTACCTAAATATTAGAGGGCAGATGAGAAGAAAATAAGTAATGCCATGGTTTTTATTTTTATTGTCCTGGTGCCCTGTTGTGGTTTGTCTATGACTGGGTGCCTTTAACTAAGACTTCACTTTTTCAATGGATCATCTCTGATCCTAAGAGCTCTCTTTCCTCTGCCATCCCAGGTCTTATTGAGGTAATGGCTTCCTCTTATTAACCAGAGGTGCTGTATTAGCATTTATTACTTTCCCTCCACTTTATTCATACCTTGATATGTAAACATAGTAAACTCCTTTTAATATCCATCATTTTTTTGTCTTTTTTTTTTTTTTTTTTTTTTTTTTTTTTAGGGCTGTACCCATGGCATACAGACATTCCCAGGCTAGGGGTTGAATCAGAGCTGTATCCACTGGCCTTCACTGCAGGCATGGCAATGCTAGATCTGAGCCCCATCTGTGACTTACATCACAGCTAATGGCAATGTCAGATTCTGCATCCTCATGGATACAAATAAGATTTGTTTCCACAAAGCCATGATGGGAACTCCTAAGCTCCAGTTTTGATATGCTGTTTCTTGTCAAGTTTCCAATGGATGCAGAAAGTTTTGGTTTCTTCCTTAGTAAAAAAATAAAACAAATGAGAAAAGAGTTTTCCCTTTAATATATTTATTTATAAAGCATTTGTACATGATGCTTATCTGCTAAATAAAATCAACTTTTGTCAGGAAAATCTATTATGAAACAGTGAAGTGTAACATAAAGATTACTGGGGCGCCTTCTGTGGAAATCTATGTATTATCTGTACTACTCAATTTGCAGTTTTATGTATGACAAAATTCATATTTTATGACAAAACAAGAAAAGTTTAAACATAGAAATTCTTCTCTGTCCTTTGGTTTCCTGCTGACCCTGCCACTCTACATTGTGTATCTGCATTATGCATCCACCAAACCTCCCTCGTTTGCAGGAATACTGCTCCACAGTAAAGAACAACATTCTGCTGGCATCAAAAAGACCGTTCTGGAGTTCCAATCATGGCTCAGCGATTAACGAATCCGACTAGGAACCACGAGGTTGCGGGTTCGATTCCTGGCCTCACTCAGTGGGTTAAGGATCTGGCATTGCCATGAGCTTTGGTGTAGGTTGCAGACGTAGTTCAGATCCCATGTTGCTGTGGCCCTGGTGTAGGCCAGCAGCTACAGCTCCAATTAGACCCCTAGCCTGGGAACCTCCATATGCCATGGGAGTGGCCCTAGAAATGGCAAAAAGCCCACCCCTGCAAAAAAAAAGACAATTCCTTAAAAGATAGCCTGATTTCTTCATCTTGTAGGGGTCACATGACCCACTATGATGCCACTTAGATCTAGATTATCCAAATTGTCCATAACATATCAATTGACGTACAACTTTCTGTCTCAAAAATATTGCATAAATTTACCTTGATTTCTATTGGGCAAAACAGTTCTCAGTCTTCTGAGATGCTGTTCTCAAGTTACAAACCTCAAATTTGCTCTAATAATGTTTTCCAATTCTTTCTTAGATTGACTGATTAATTTTTGTTGATATATGATTCCATGGAGTACAAATTTTTACTGCATTTTAGCCATTTTATAAATCATTAAGTTGTAGAAAACTGATTAAATTCAAATAATTCTTGTCCATAGAAACACAAAATTGTCTGATGAAAGTTTTTTTTTTTTTTTGTCTTTTTGTCTTTTGTCTTTTGTTGTTGTTGTTGCTATTTCTTGGGCCGCTCCCACAGCATATGGAGGTTCCCAGGCTAGGGGTTGAATCGGAGCTGTAGCCACTGGCCTACGCCAGAGCCACAGCAACGCAGGATCCTAACCGCGTCTGCAACCTACACCACAGCTCACGGCAACGCCGGATCCTTAACCCACTGAGCAAGGCCAGGGACCGAACCCGCAACCTCATGGTTCCTAGTCGGATTCGTTAACCACTGTGCCACGACGGAAACTCCTGATGAAAGTTTAATTGATATCCCTGATCATTACAGAAAAAGACAATGTCACATTTATTTGTAAGATCATTAACATTCCTGACTAAATATTGTAAGTTTACTATACTGGATTCCCCTTTAGTCTGATTATAACATATTACTAGTTCCCTCATCAATAAATGAGCTAAATAAAATCTTTTTCATGTGTCCATTTTATATTTGTGTGAGTCATGATTTCCCTTTTTGAAGAACTCTTTTTTCTTTTGATATTAATATAAAGATAATTTTAGAGATAAGCTATCACTCACAAAAAAAATCTATATATCCTTACCATGTGTGTTATTTTGTAAGGGAAAATGACCCAACAAAAAGGTCAAAAGGAGACACCCCAGCCATGATGACTAAGCAAAATCCAGCCAATCTGCCCCTAACCCAGTCAACTACCTCTAACCACCCCTCCCCTACACATTTGCTTCTGTAAAACTCACTCCTATGTCTATTACTTCACCAGTTCTCACTCCAGTCTGCCAAGCATGGACCCGGAAGAACTAGCCCATAAAAGCCTTGTGAAACCCCTCTTTGGCGCTCAGACTTTGGAGAGCCATCTCCTCTGAGCCCGCCAGAGTAATAAACCTGAGTTCTCCAACTCTCTGAGTGCTTGCTTGGTTTCTCCCCAGGTGAAAGAGCTGCTGGAGCTGGTACACTGTGGCCACAGAGCCACTGGAGCTGGTACACTGCAGCCACAGAGCTGCTGGAGCTGGTATACTGGCCGTAGGGCTGACACCAGAGCTTATACACTCTGGCCTTGGGCTGCTGGCAGCCACCATAACATTTCTGGAGGCCCCAGCGAGATTCCAACCATTCTGGCCCCTTGAGCCACCGGAGCTGTGGTGAGGCCACGTGGGAGCCGGGGAGCCGTGAACCAAATGAGGCAGTGCGCCACCCGATGGTATTCCAGGTCCTCCTTCATGAGCAGCATTCCTGACTACCGGGCGATTGAACCCGACTGGATTCTGAGAAGAGGCGGACCAACTCACCAGGAATGTGTTCGGACAAGGTAAGACCCCAGGGCTAACCCCAGTCAGGTCCTGCCCCAACAGGAAGAAGAGGGGACTGATCACCCCCTTAGGAAAACTCTCCCGGTTGGAAGCTGTGCCTGACCGGAACAGTAGTCCTAGTGCTCCAGACTGGAAGCAAAGGAACCTCCTTGCTTGGGTGGAGCACCTGTCAGGAGTAGCCAATTGAAAGTTGTGCTTGATCAAGCTACTAGTTAGGGACTCCCAGGGAGTGGGAGGCATTGTGATAACCTCTGAGTGTGTGAGAGTGAATGAGTGGCCTGATTCACTTGCGCTTCAGGTTTGAGTTTGTGGCTCCACAGTCTTAGTGGCTACAGAGTCCGAGTGGGTCCTAACCTGCAGTTCCACGGTGACCTCATATGACTTATGGCTGCAAGGGGAGACTCTTAGTGTAGGGGTAATATAAAAATGGAAGAGGGAAATTGCTGTGGAGGGGGAATGTGACAATAGAGGTAACTGCTGACAAGGTATGCAGGCATCTGGGGACTTTGACCAAAGGAGGTTTCTCTGTGGAGTGGAGTAAACACAAGTATAGGGGTCCAGGTGTGGGGCTGCCATGAAGGTGACCTGAAGGTACATGGGTCAGAGTCCTCAACTCAGGAGGTGCCCAGAGAGTGGCTTCTTCCCAGGTGGAGGGTCAGGGATGCAGGTGGGAAGGAAGGAGGGGGACATGTGGGTAACCAGCTGTACTCTGAGCAGCTCTGGGAAGGAGTGGGTCACCTCCAGGCCGAGGAGCTTGGAGGGACTCTGTGTGGCCTGAGCATGAAAGGGGTCCTGAGACTCAGCTGGGTCTTTTGGGGAAGACCATTCCAGACACAGAGGGGGAGGGGGTTTCTGGCCCTTCAGGTCACCTTCACCATTGTGGAAAGGCAATGGGCAGTGACAGGAGGAAAAGACAGTCAGACCTGGGCTGTGACAGGAGGAGGGGACATTCTGATTCTGCGCTGTGACAGGAGGATTGTACAGTCATACATGGGCTCTGATGGGGAGGGAACACTTAGAACTAGGGTGTGACAAGAGGAGACAATCAGATATGGGCTGTGACAGAAGGGAAAGCACAGTGCACAAACATCAAAGAGAAAACAGCACTTATTCTGGAAGTAACATGAACCTGCACTTGACACACATCAGAGGTGACATCAGGGGCACCTGCTGAGAGGCTGCAGCAATGGAAGCATGTCATGATTTGTGCAGCTGAGACCACCTGTTCCACATAGGCTCCTAGATAAGCAGTCATATTTTCTTCATGGTGGAGGTTGGTTTTTGTTTTGAGCCTGACTGAGCTCAAACCATGACACTTCAAACTCTTGTTTGTGAAGTCATGAAATATCCATTTTGCCCTGATCATATGAATTAGCTGTGTGTTGCTATTCCACAATATTGCAAAGAAGGTATTATCCTGCCAAGTGAGAAACTTACTCTACAGAGAACAATTTTGGAATGCCTTCCAAGCAAAGGAAACCCCCAGGCACACACCAGGGCTCAGAGAGGAAGAGGCAGTACATTGGTGTCTTTGCCATAATGATAGGAGAATTCTATGTGGGAAAGAGGCAAGGGTGGCCTTCCTGAGCAAAGAGGTATTGGAGCTGGATTCCATATACTGTGGTGAAATTACAAAGCAACCACGTTGCCTGCAAGCTCTTGTTTTCTGAAGTTGTATTGATGGCTATTCTGACCTGCTTGTATGAACTAGCCATGTTTGATTTTCCTGATTGTGCCAAGGCATGCTCATGCCAAATCTGCCATCTCCTGAAAGGAGAACACGATTGAAGTACCTTTCACACACTGGAAATACCCTGCACCAAACCAGGGCTCTGAAGCCAAGAGGACAACTTTAGTTTCTGTGCCCTAATTACAGGAGAAGTCTAGCTGTGAAAAAAGCAAGAGTTTATTTCCTGAATGAAGTCACATTACGGATTGGTTTCATTAACAGATTTGATGATATATTTGAAACAGGAAGCTCCCAAATGATTGTTTATGGGGTGTGTGAAATGGCTCTTTTGCCCTGGTTGTATGAACTATCTCTGTTCTGCTTTTCCTTGATATTGAAAAGAAGGAATTCGTCTGCCAAAGTAGCTTTCTCCTCAAAGGAGATCAGTTTTGAGTGCCTTTCATGGGATGGGAACACCGTGCACAGAAGCAGTGCTCAGAGAGCAAGAGGCAAAACATTGGTTGATGTCACATAACGTGTGGGAGAATTCTAGGAGGGAAAATGGCAATGGCTGCTTTCCTGAGCATAGATGCATTTGGGCTAGTGTCATTTCACTGAGTTGAATACACGTTGCAACAAAGTCGCTTCCAATCTCTTGTTGGAGACCTTAGTGTAAAGGCTGTTTTGCACTGGCTGTACAAACAAGCTATGTGCTGCTTATCCCTGAGATGGCAAAGAAGGATTTCTCATGGCAAATCAGATTTATCTTCTCAGGAGAAAATATTTGGAGTGGCTTTCAAGCCATCTGAACTGCCTGCACCAAGCTATTTTTCAGAGAGAATGAGTCCGCACATTGATTTATGAGCCATACTTCCTGGAAATATCTAGGTGGGAAATAGGCAAGGGTGGCTTTGCTGAGCACAGAGGCATTGGGGCTGCTGAAGCTTCATGGGGTTTGTTTACATGTTGAACCAAGAAGCTTCAAAATGCTTGGGGGCTGAGTGTGTGAATTGGCAAATTTAACCTGGTTGTGTGAACTGGCTATGTGCTGCTTGTCCATGATAAGGAAAAGAAAGATTTCTCATGCTCCCTCAGATTTCTCCACAGAGGAGAGCATGTTTGGAGTGCCATTTGAGGGATGGAAAATCCATGCAATGAATCAGGGTTCAGAGAAAATGAGGTAGCACATGGGATGTTTTCCCACAATTGTATGAGAAGTTTAGTTAGGAAATAGGCCAGGGTTTCTTTCCAGAAACAAGTCGCATTGGGGGTGCTATCCATTCACTGTGTTGAATATCCTCTGCAACCATGATGCTTCCAAACTCTTGTTTGTGATATTTGTGAAATGTCCATTTTGCCCTGGTTATATGAACTAGCTATGTGCTGACATTCCTTGATATTGCACAGAAGGACTTCTCATGCCAAATCAGACCCTTCCTCTACAAGAGAACACTTTTGGAATGCCTTTCAAGCAAAGGAATCTGCCTCTCACAAGCCAGAGCTCAGAGAGGGAGAGGCAGGACATTGGGGTCTTTTCCATAGTGATAGGAGAAGTCCATATGTGAAAGAGGCAAGGGTGTTTTTCCTGAGCCAAGAGACATTGGGGATGGAGTCCGTATTTGAAGGTGAATGTATGAGGCATCCACATTGCTTGCAATCTCTTGTCTTCTGGTTTTGTTTTGATGGCCATTCTGCCCTGTTTGTATAAACTAGGCTTGTGCTGTTTTCCCCGCTCATGCAAAAAAGGCATGGTCATGCCCAAACTGCCGTGTCCCGAAAGGAGAAACTTTTTGAAGTGCCTTTCAGGAACTGTAGAGTCCCACCCAACCCAGGGCACCAAGGCAGAGAGGGACCACTTTGGAATCTGTGCCCTAATTATAGGAGAAGTCTAGCTGTGCAAAAAGCAAGGGTTGCTTTCCTGAGCGAAGTCACGATGGGACTGGGGTGCGTTCACGGATTTGATGATACAGTGGAACCAGGAAGCTTCCAAACTCTTGTTCGTGCTGTTTGTGAAATGGCTCTGTTGCCCTGGTTGTATGACCCAGCTGAGGGCTGCTTTTCCCTGCTATGGAGAAGCAGGAATTCTCCTGCCATATCAGGCTTCTCCTCAAAGGAGATCCCATTTGGAATGCCTTTCATGGGATGGAGAAACCACTCAGGCAATCAGTGCTCAGAGAGCAATAGGAAACCCATTGGACTAACTCCCGCAATGTGTACAATAACTCGGGGGAGGGGGAGGATGGCAAGGGTTGCTTTCCTGAGCATAGATGCTCTTGGGCTATTGTCTTGTAAGTGAGTTGAATACACGTTGCAACCAAGTCACTTCTAATCACTTGGTGACATTTGTGGAAAGGCGGTTGTGCCCTGGTTGTATGAACTAGCTACATGCTGCTTATCCCCAAGATGGAAAAGAAGGATTTCTCATGCCAAATCAGACATCTCTCCTCAGGAGAACACATCTGGGGGGGCTTTCAAGCCATCTAAACTGCTTGCACCAAACTATTGCTCAGAGAGGATCAGGCAGAACATGTGTTTAGGAGCCTTATTTCCTGGAAAAGTCTAGGTGGGAAATAGGCAAGGGTGGCTTTCCTGAGCAAAGAGGCATTGGGGCTCCTCTATCATTATGGGGCTGGTTTCCCTGTTGAACCAGAAAGCTTCTAAATGCTTGGGGGCTGAATTTGTGATTTGACTGTTTTACCCTGGTTGTAAGAACTGACTATGTGCTACTTATCCCTGATAAGAAAAGGATGGATTTCTCATGCTCCAACAGATTTCTCCACAAAGGAGTACAAGTTTGGTGTGCATTTTGATTGATGGCAACTCCATGCAGTGAACCACATCTCAGAGAGCAAGAGGCAGCACTTTGGTGGCATTTTTCATGCAATTGTTGGAGAAATCTAGTTAGAAAATAGGCAAGGGCTGCTTTCCTGAACCATGACAGATTGAGGCTGGTGTTCATTCATTGAGTTGAATATCCTCTGCACCCATTATGCTTCCAGACTCTTGTTTGTGACATTTGTGGAATGTCATTTGTGACATTTGCCCTGGTCATATGAATTAGCTATGAGCTGATATAACTTGAAATTGCAAAGAAGGTTTTCTCCTGCCAAATCTGACACTTTCTCTATAGAGAATACTTTTGGAATGCCTTTCAAGCAAAGGAAAATCCTTGCTGCAAACCAGTGCTCAGAGAGGAAGAGGCAGGACATTGGTGTCTTTGCCATAATGATAGGAGAAGTCAATGTGGGAAACAGGCAAGGGTGGTTTTCCTGAGCAAAGAGGCACTGGGGATGGAGACTGTATACAGAGGTGAATATGCAAAGCAACCATGTATCTTACAATCTCTTGTTTTCTGGAGCACATTCAATGACCCTTCTGCCTTCTTTGTAGGAAATATCCCTGTGCTGTTTTCTCCACTTGTGCAAACAAGGCATTCCCATGCCCAATGTGCCATCTCCTGTAAGGATAATATGTTTGAGGTGCCTTTCAGGAACTAGACATTCCCTGCACCATACCATGGTACCATGGCAAAAGGAACAACTTTGGATTCTGTGCCCTAAATATAGGAGAGGACTAACTGTGAAAAAATCAAGGGTTGATATCTTGAGTGAATTCTCAATGGGGTTGGGGTGCGTTCACGGATTTGATGATACAGGAGATCCAGGAAGCTTCCAAACTCTTCTTTGTGGTGTATGTGAAATGTCACGTTTGCCCTGATTGTACGAACTAGCTCTGTGCTGCTTTTCCCTGATATGGGAAAGAAGGAATTCTTCTGCCAATGCAGGCTTCTCCTCAAAGGAGATGCAGTTTGCAGTGCCTTTCATGGGATGGAAACACCGTTCACAGAACCAGTGCTCAGAGATCAGAGGCAAGTCATTGGTTCATCTCCTGCAAGGTGTAGGAGAATTCTAGGTGGGAAAAACTCAAGGGTTGCTTTCCTGACCATAGACGTATTTGGGCTCATGTCTTTTCACTGAGTTGAAAACACATTGCATACAAGTCACTTCCAAACTCTCATTGGTGATGTTTGGGTAGAGGCCGTTTTGCCCAGGTTGTATGAATGAGCTATGTGCTACTTATCCCTGAGGTGGAAAGGAAGGATTTCTCATACCAAATCAGACTTCTCATCTCAGGTGAATACTTTGGAGTGGCTTTCAAGCCATCTAAACTGCCTGCAGCAATCTTTTGCTCAGAGAGAATGACGCAGCACATGTGCATATGAGCCATACTTCCTGGAAATGTCTAGGTGGAAAATAGGCAAGTGTTGCTTTCCTGAGTGCAGAGGCATGGGGGCTGCTGCACTTTCATGGGGTTGGTTGACCTGTTGAACCAGGATGCTTCCAAATGCTTGGGGGCTGAGTTTGTTAAATTGACAATTTTTACCCTGGTTGTGTGAACTAGCTATGTGCTGCTTGTCCCTGATAAGCAAAAGACATATTCCTCATGCTCCTTCAGTGTTCTCCACAAAGGAAAACACATTTGGAGTGCCTTTTGAGTGATTGAAAATACATGCTATGTAACAGGGCTCAGAGAGCCAGAGGCAGCACATTGGAATTTTCCCCACATTTGTAGGAGAAATCTAGTTAGGAAATAGGCAAGTGTTTCTATCCTGAACCAGGACACATTAGGGCAGTGTCCTTCAATGAGTTGAATATCCTCTGCACCCATGATGCTTCCAAACTCTTGTTTGTGATGTTTGTGAAATGTCAATTTTGCCCTGGTCTTATGAACTAGTTATGTGCTGATATTCCCTGATATTGCAAAGAAGGATTTCTCTTGCCAAATCAGACCCTTCCTCTACAGAGAACACTTTTTTTCTTTTTTTCCTTTTCTTTTTTTACAATATATAATACATATATTTAAACACAATTACATTCACACAGAGTATTATATCATGGATATTAAGAAACAGATTAAGTGACTCCCTCTGGAGAAGTAGAATGGAAAATATGCGGAGACAAACAGGAAATTTATTCTATACTTTATCCCATTTTGTATGGTTTTCATTTTGCTACTTAATGTTTTCTCTTACATTTCAATTTTTCTTTAAAATTTAGCATTATATTAAAATTGTTTATAGTATGCAACTAAAATTTATAAAGAAGGAAGCCTTATATACCATGAAATATTTCATATAGCATAACAAAAAGAATAACTTAACTGGTAAGGTTAACAAAATAATACACCCTCTGAAAATAAGTGAAATGAAAAATGCATAAATTCATTAAAAAACAGTGTAACTATATAAATATGCCCTCACAATTCATTACATTCCATTGATTTTTCAATAATGGCATTATACCATTCTAGGTGATGTGATAAACAAGACATTATAGACTTTACATTGCATCATGGAGTGAAATTGTTATTAATAATACAATTATAGAACTACATTAATTAATTGTACAGTTGCATTATTTAGTTACAATTATCAGAATTTTTTTTGTCTTTTTGCCATTTCTTGGGCTGCTCCTGTGACATATGGAGGTTCCTGAGCTAGGGGTCGAATCGGAGCTATAGCTGCCAGCCTAAGCCAGAGCCACAGCAATGCAGGATCCGAGCTGCAGCTGCAACCTACACCACAGCTCACAGCAACGCCGGATCCTTAACCCACTGAGCAAGAGCAGGGATCAAACCCGCAACCTCGTGGTTCCTAGTCGTATTCATTAACCACTGCACCACAACGGGAACTCCTATCATAAATTTTTGATGGAGAGGAAATCAGAATCAGTTCTAAGAAGACTTCAGCATTCCAAGAATTATATCAAATGACCCCTTCATCGTGAATTAAGCATTTATTTACTATGAGCTATATTTCTTCTTCAGAGATTCCTTGTTTGTGTATCAATTGCAGATTTTTGGTTTGCAGTTATTCTGAAGTTTTGATATGAGTCTATATGTATATGAGATTGTTTTAAGTTGTTGTTCTCTTAATTGCAGGTTCGTCTCCAGTGTCCTGCATTTGTATCCACCTCTTCTCATGATTTCAGATTTTGGTGGTATAATTGTGCATGGATAATTTCATATCTTTACTGTATATATATACCTTTACTGGTGAGCCTTGTCATTTGTGCCATTGTTTTTTCATCTTGTTGCTGTCTTTTCTTTTCTGCCTAGAGAAGTTCTTTAGTATTTTTTGTAAGGCTGGTTTAGTGTTGCTGAATTCTCTCAACTTTTGCTTATCTGTGAAGATTTTGATTTCTCCTTCAAATCTGAATGAGATACTTTCTGGGTAAAGTAATCTTCGTTGGAGGTTTTTTTCCTTTCATCACGTTAAGTATATCATGCCACTCCCTTCTGGCCTTCAGAGTCTCTGCTGAAAAATCGGCCAATAACCTTATTGGGGTTCCCTTGTAAGTTACTTGTTTCTTTTCCCTAGCTGCTTTCAAGATTTTCTCTTTGTCTTTAATTATGGTAAGTTTGGTTAGTATGTGTCTTGGTGTATTCCACCTTGGGTTTATTTTGTATGGTACTCCTTGTGCTTCCTGGATTTGAGTGAGTGGTTCCTTTCCGAAATTAGGGAAGTTTTCAGCTATTATCTCTTGGAATATGTTTTCTGTCCCTTTCTCTCTCTCTTCTCCTTCTGGCACCCCTAAAATATGGATGTTGTTGCGTTTCACATTGTCCCAGAGTTCTCTGAGACAATCTTTATTTTTTAATACGTTTTCTTTTTTCTATTCTGCAGCCACAATTTCCACTAATCTGTGCTCCACCTAGTTTATTCATTATTCTGCCTCCAGTATTCTGCTGTTAGCTGCTTCTAGTGAATTTTTTATTTCCGTTATTTTATGTAGCATCTTGTTTAAGTTTTACATCTTGTATCACTTTGCTAACTGTTTCCTCTAAATTATCCGTTTTGCTTCCAGTTTATTTGCAATACCTGCAGCATCTTCAGCATCAACAATAAAAGATTTTTCCTGGAGGCTAAGAATATCATCATTGATTAGCTTAATTTTGCTTTCTCCCTAGTTACAGAGAATATATTTGGAATGCATTTCAAGCAAAGGAAACTTCCTGCCACACACCAGTGCTCAGAGAGGAAGAGGCAGGACATTGGTGTCTTTGCCATAATGATAGGAGAAGTCAATGTGGGAAAAAGGCAAGGGTGGCTTTCCTGAGCAAAGAGACCCTGGGGATGGAGACTGTAGATGGAGTTGAATGTACAGAGCAAACAGGATGCTTCCAATCTCTTGGTTTCTGGATTTGTTTCAATGGCAATTTTGCCCTGTTTGTATGAACTAGCCCTGAGCCATTTTCCCCACTTGTGCAAACAAGGCATGGTCATGACCAATCTGCTGTCTCCTGAAAGGAGAACACATTTGAAGTGCTGTTCAGGCACTGGAAAGTCCCTGCACCAAACCAGGGCTCCATGGTGAAGAGGGACCATTTTTGTTTCTGTGCCCCAATTATAGGAGATGTTTAGCTGTGACAAAAGGAATGGTTTATTTCCTGAATGAAGTCCAAATGGGGCTGGGATGTGTTCACAGATTTGATGATACAGTGGAAACAGGAAGCTTCCAAAATCATTTGTGATGTTTGTGAAATGGCTCTTTTTCCCTGATTGTATGAATTAGATCAGTGATTTTTCCCTGATATGGAAAAGAATGAATTCTCCTACCAAAGCAGGCTTTTCCTCAAAGGAGATCCAGTTTGGAGTGCCTTTTATGGGATAGAAACACCATGCAAGGAAACAGTCCTCACAGAGAAAGAGGCAATATATTGGTTAATCTCATGGAAAATGTATGAGAATTCTAGGAGGGGGGGAAACTCGAGTTGCTTTCCTGAGCATAGATGCATTTGGGACCACGTCTTCTCAATGAATTGAATACATGTTGCAACCAAGTCACTTCCAATCTCTTGTTGGTGATGTTTGTGTAAGGACAGTATTGTACTGGTTGCATGAACTAGTTATGTGCTGCTTAACCCCGAGATGGAAAAGAAGGATTTCTCATGGCAAAGCAGATTTCTCTTCTCAGGAGAACACGTTTGGAGTGGTTTCCAAGCCATTTAAACTGCCTGCACCAAATTATTGCTCAGAGAGGATGAGGTGGAACATGTGATTTTCAGCCATTCTTACTGGAAATGTCTAGGTGGGAAATAGGCAAGGGTTTCTTTCATGTGCACAGATGCATTGGTTTGGCTGTACCTTCCAGGGGTTGCTAAATTTATTGAACAAGGAAGCTTCCAGGGTCTTGGGGACTGAGTTTGTGAAATGGCAATTTTACCCTGGTTGTACAAACTGACTATGTGCTGCTTGAACCCGATTTGGAAAATAAGGATTTGTCATGGTCCCTCATGACCCTCCAAAAAGGAGAACACGTTTGGCATGACTTTTGAGGGATGGAAAATCCGTGCAATGAACCAGGGCTAAGAATGCAAGAGGCAGCCCATTGACATTGTTCCCACAATTGTAGGAGAAGAATAGTGAGGAAATAGGCAAGAGTCGCTTTCCTGAACCAAGATGCATGGGGCTGGTGTCCGTTCATTGAGTTGAATATTCTCTGCAACCAAGAGGTTTCCAAGCACTTGTTTGTGATGTTTGTCAAATGTCTACTTTTCCCTGGTTCTATGAACTATCTATGTGCTGATATTCCCCAAGATTGCAAAGAGGGACTTCTCATGCCAAATATGACACTTCCTCTACAGAGAACACTTTTGGAATGCCTTTCAAGCAATGGAAACTCCCTGCCACCCCCGAGTTCTCTGAAAGGATGAGGCAGGATGTTTTTATCTTTGGCATAGTGATAGGAGGTGTCAAAGAGGGAAAGCTGTAAGGGTGCCTTTCCTGAGCCAAGAGGCATTGGGGATGCAGTCCGTAGACAGGGGTGAATGTACAGAGCAACTCGTTGCTTGCAATCTCTTGATTTCTGGAGTTGTTTTGAGGGCCATGCTGCCCTGTTTGTACAAACTAGCCCTGTGCTGTTTTCCCCACTTGTGCAAACAAGGCATGGTCATGACCTATCTGACCTCTCTTGAAAGTGGAACACGTTTGAAGTGCATTTCAGGCACTGGAAATTACCAGCACCAAACCCGAGCTCCAAGGCTAAGAGGTGCCACTTTGGTTTCTGTGCCCTAAGTGTAGGAGACTTCTAGCTGTGACAAATGCAAGATTTGATTTCCTGAGTGAAGGCACAATGGGGATAGGTTGTGTTCATGGGTTTGATGATACAGTTGAACCAGTAAGCTTCCAAGCTCTGGTTTGTGTTGTGTTTGAAATCTCTCTTTTGACCTGAATATTCAAACTAGCAATTTTCTCCATTTCCCTGATATGGAAAGAAGGAATTCTCCTGCCACAGAAGGCTACTCCTAAAAGAAGATCCTGTGTGGAGTGACTTTCATGGGATGGAACCTCTGTGCATGGAACAATTGCTCTGAGAGCAAGAGGAAACACAGTGGTCTATGTCCCACACCATGTAGGAGAATTCTAGGGGAGAAAATGCAAGGGTCACTTTACTGAGCATAGATGCATCTGGGCTCGTGTCTTTTCACTGAGTTGAATACACATTGCAACCAAGTCCCTTCAAGTCTCTTGTTGGTGACATTTGTGTAAAGGCCGATTGACTCTTCTTTTACAAACTAGGTGTATGCTCCTTATCCCCAAGATTGAAAAGAAAGATTTCTCATGGCAAATCTGACTTCTTTTCTAAGGAGAACATCTTTGGAGTGGTTTCCAAGGCATTTAAGCTACCTGCAAAAAATTATTGCTCAGAGACAATGAGGCAGCTCATGAGTTTATCAGCCATACATACTGGAAAAGTCTATTTGGGAAACTGGCAAGTATGGCTTTTTAGAGCACATAGGCTTTGGGGCATCTGCCCCTTCAGGGGTTGCTAGACATGTTGACCCAGGATGCTTCCAAAAGCTTGGGGGCTGAGTGTGAGAATTGGCCATTGTTCCCAGGTTATACAAAATGACTATGAGCTTCTTGTCCCTGATAAGGAAAGGAAGGTTTTCTCATGTTCCCTCAGAGTTCTCCACAAAGGAGAGCACGTTTGGTGTACCTTTTGAGGGATGGAAACTCCATGCAGTGGACCCGGGCTCAGGGAGCCTGAGGCAGCACATTGGAATTGTTCCTGCAATTATAGGAGAAGTCTACTGAGGGAATAGGCAAGGGTTTTTTCCTGAACCAAGACATATTGGGGCTGGTGTCCGTTCATTGAGTTGCATATCCTCTGCACCCATGATGCTTCCAAACTCTTGTTTGTGATGTTTGTGAAACCGTCCATTTTGCCAACAACTAGCTATGTGCTGATATCCCCTGACATTGCACAGAAGGACTTCTCATGCCTTATGAGAACCTTCCTCTACAGGGAACACTCTTGGAATGCCTTTCAAGCAAAGGAAACTCCCTGCCACATACCAGTGCTCAGAGGGGAAGAGGCAGGACATTGGGGTCTTTGCCATAAATATAGGAGATTTTGATATGGGAAAGCGGCAAAGGTGACTTTCTTGAGCAAAGGGGCATTGGGGGATGGAGTCCGTACATGAGGTGAATGTACAAAGCAACCCCGTTGCTTGCACTATCTTGTTTTCTTGAGTATTTTCTCCTGATAGGAGAACACATTGGAAGTGCTTTTCAGACCCTGGTAAAGTCCCTGCATCAAACCAGGGCCCCAAGGTGAAGAGGGACACTTTGTTTTCTGGGCCCTAAGTATAGGAGACTAGTTGTGACAAAAGTAAGGTTTGATTTTCTGAGCCAAGTACTAATGGGCCTGGTGTGCTTTCACTTATTTGATGCTACAGTTGAAAGAGGAAGCTTCCAAACTCTTGGTTGTGGTGATTGTGAAATGGCTCATTTGCCCTGATTGTATGCACTAGCTTTGGGCTGCACTTCCCTGATATGGAAAAGAAGGAATTCTCCTGCCAAATCAGGATTCTCCTCAAAGGAGATCCAGTTTGGAGCACCTTTCATGGGATGGAATTGCCGTGCAGAGAACCAGTGCTCAGCAAGAAAGAGGCAACACATTGGTTTGTTTCCTGCAACTTGTAGGAGAATTATTGGGGGGGGGGATGGCAAGGGTAGCTTTCCTGAGCATAGATGCATCTGGGCTAGTGTCATTTCAGTGAGTTGAACACACGTTGCAACCAAGTCGCTTCCCATCTCTTGCTGGAGACCATTAGTATAAAGGCTGATTAGCGCTGGCTGTATGAACTAGCTATGTGCTGCTTTTCCTTGAGATGGAAAAGAAGGATTTCTCATGCCAAGTCTGACTTCTGTTCTAAGGAGAACACGTTCGGTGGGGCTTTCAAGCCATCTGAACTGCCTGCATCGAATTATTGTTCAGAGAAGATGAGCAGCACATTGATTTATGAGCCATACTTACTGGAAAATATAGGTTGGCAATATGCAAGGGTTGCCTCCCTGAGCACAGAGGCATTAGGGCTGCTGTACCTTCGTGGGGTTTGTGTACCAGTTGAACCAAGAAGCTTTGGCATGTTTGAGGACTGAGTGTGTGAATGGGCAATTTTAGCCTGGTTGTACAAACTGGCTCTGTGCTGCTTGTCCCTGATAAGGAAAGGAAGGATTTCTCATGTTCCCTCAGAGTTCTGCCACAAAGGAGAACACGTTTGGTGTGCCTTTTGAGGGATGGAAAATCCGTGCAAGGAACTAGGTCTCAGGGAGTATGAGGCAGCACATTGGCAGTGTTCCTGCAATTGTAGGAGAAGTCTACTGAGGGAATAGGCCAAGGCTGCTTTGCTGAAACCAGTCGCATTGGGGCTGGTGTCCATTCATTGAGTTGAATATCTTCTGCAGCCATGAAGTTTCCAAACTCTTGTTTGTGATGTTTGTGAAATGTCCATTTTGCCCTGGTTATATGAACTAGCTATGTGCTGACATTCCTTGATATTGCACAGAAAGACTTCTCATGCCAAATCAGACCCTTCCTCTACAGAGAACACTTTTGGAATGCCTTTCAAGCAAAGGAATCTGCCTCTCGCAAGCTAGAGCTCAGAGAGGGAGAGGCAGGACATTGGGGTCTTTTCCATAGTGATGGGAGAAATCCATATGGGAAAGAGGCAAGGGTGGTTTTCCTGAGCCAAGAGGCATTGGGGCTGATTTACCTTCACGGTGTTGGTTTCCTTGTTGATCCAAGAATTTTCTAAATGCTTGGGGATTGAGTTTTTGAATTGGTAGTTTTACCCTGCTTATACGAACAGAATATGTGCTGCTTGTCCCTGATATGGAAAGATAGATTTCTCATGCCTCCTCAGATTTCTGTAAAAAGGACATCTCATGATAAATCAGACAATTCCTGTACAGGGTACTTTATTGGAATGCCTTTCAAGCACACCAGAGCTCAGAGAGGAAGAGGCTGGACCTTGGTGTCTTTGCCATCAGGATAGGAGAAGCCGATATGGGAAAGAGTCAAGCATGGCTTTCCTGAGCAAAGAGGCATTGGTGATGGAGTCCATACAGGGAGGTGAATGTATGAAGCAACCACATTGCTTACTTCTTTTGTTTCCTGGAGTATGTACGATGTCCCTTCTGCCTTGTTGTAGCAACTAGCTATGTGCTGCTTAACCCAGAGATGGGATTAAGGATTTATCTTTCCCAATCAGATTTTTCTTCTATGTAGGACTCGTTCGGAGTGGCTTTCAAGTCATCTATCCCTCATATTTTTCAGAAAGGATGAGGCAGCACATGTGTTTATGAGACATCCTTCCTGGAAAAGTCTAGGAAGGAAATAGGCAAGGGTTATTTTCCTTAGCACAGAGGCATTGGGGCTGCTGTACCTTCAAGGGGTTGTTTTACCTGTTGAACCCAGAAGCTTCCAAACACTTGGGGCTGAGATTGTGAATTGGCAATTTGACCCTGGTTATATGAACTGGCTCTGTGCTGCTTGTCCCTGATAAGGAAAAGAAGGATTTCTCATGCTCCCTCAGAGTTCTCCCCAAAGAAATACATATTTGGTGTTCCTTTTGAGAGATGGAACATCTGTGGAATGAACCAGGGCTCAGAGAGAAAGAGGCAGCCCATTGGCATTTACCCCACAATTGTAGGAGAAGTCTAGTTAGGCAAGAGGTAAGGGTTGCTTTCCTGAACCAAGAAGCACAGGGGCTGATGTCCTTTCATTTAGTTGAATATCCTCTGCAACCATGAAGCTTACAAACTCTTGTCTGTGATATTTGTGAAATGTCATTTTGGCCCTGGTTGTATGAACTAACTCTATGCTGATATTCCCCAATAATGCAAAGAAGTACATCTCATGTCAAATCAGACACTTCCTGTACAGAGTACATTATTGGAATTCCTTTCAGGCAAAGGTAACTCCCTGAAGCACACCAGGGCTCAGAGAGGAAAAGGCTGGACCTTGGTGTCTTTGCCATCAGGATAGGAGAAGTTGATGTGGGAAAGAGCCAAGCATGGCTTTCCTGAGCAAAGAGGCATTGGGGATGGAGTTTATACAGGGAGGTAAATGTATGAAGCAAACTCTTTGCTTGAATCTTTTGTTTTCTTAAGTATGTATGATGGCCCTTCTGCCCTGTTTGTATGAACTAGCCTTATTCTGTTCTCCCTACTTGTGCAAACAAACATCATCATGCCCCATCTGCCTTCTGCAGAAAAGAGGAAATGTTTGAAGTGCCTTTCACACAGTGGAAATTCCCTTTGCCTCACTGGTGCTCCAAGGAAGGAGTGAACAATTTGTTTGTGGGGCACTAATTATAGAAGAAGTCTAGCTTTGAAAAAACCATGGGTTGATTTCGTGAGTGATTTCACAATAGGACTGGGTTGCTTTCACGGATTTGATGAACTGGGAAGCTTCCAAACTCTTATTTGTGATATTTGTGATATGGCTCTTGTGCCCTGATTTTATGAACTAGCTCTCTGCTGCTTTTCCCTGATATGGTAGAGAAGGACTTCTGCCAAATCAGGCTTATCCTCAAAGGAGATCAAGTTTTCAGTGTCTTTCATGGGATGGAAACACCGTGCATGGAACCAGTGCTCAGAAAACAAGATGCAACACGCTGGTTGATCTCCCACAACCTATAGAAGAATTCGGGGAGGTGGGGCATAAAGCAAGGGTTGATTTACTGAGCATAGAGGCATTTGGGCTTGTCTTTTTACAGAGTTGAATACATGTTGCGACCAAGTCTCTTCCAGTCACTTATTGGTGACTTTTGAGGAATGGCTGTTTTAGCCCTGATTGTAGGAACTAGCTATGTGGTGCTTATCCCCAATATTGGAAAGAAGGATTTCTCATGCACATTCAGACTTCTCTCCTAAGGAGAACACGTTTGGAGTGCCTTCAAGTCATCTACCCTTCCTGCACCCATATATTGCTCAGAAAGGATGAGCCAGCTCCAAATTTATGAGCCATCCTTCCTGGAAAAGTCTAGGAGGGAAATAGACAAGGGTTACTTTCCTTAGCACAGAGGCATTGGGGTTTCTGTACCTTCACTGGGTTGGTTGACTTGTTGAATCCAGACGTTTCCAAAACCTTGGGGGCTGAGTTTGTGAATTGGCAATTTTACCCTGGTGGTACAAACTGATTATGTGCTGTTTGTCCTTGATAAGGAAAATAAGGATTTGTCATGGTCCATCATATTACTCCACAAAGAAGAACAGGTTTGGAGTGCCTTTGGTGGGATGGAAAATCCGTGCAATGAACCATGGCTCAGAGAGCAAGAGGCAACAATTGGAATTTTCCCACAATTGTAGAAGTCTAGTTAGGAAAGAGGCAAGGGTTTCTTTCCTGAAACAAGACGTTTTGGGGATGGTGTCCATTAATTGAGTTGAATATCCTCTGCACCCATGATGATTCCAAACTCTTATTTGTGAAGTTTGGGAAATGTCCAATTTGCCCTGGTCGTACGAGCTAGCTCTGTGCTGATATTCCCCGATACTGCAAAGAAGGACTTCTCCCCGCTAATCAGACGCTTCCTCTACAGAATGCACTTTTGGAATGCCTTTCAAGCTTTGAAAACTCCCTAGCACAAACCACAGCAGAGAGAGGAAGACGCAGGACATTGGTGTCTTTGCCATCATAACAGGGGATGTTGATGTGGGAAAGAGGCAAGCATGGCTTTCCTGAGCAAAGAAGTTTTGGGATGGAGTCCATATATATTTGTGTATGTACAAAGCAACCACGTTGCTTGAAATCTTGTTTTATGGAGTTTTTTCGATGACCATTCTGTCCTGTTTGTAAGTTTAACCCTGCGCTCTTTTCCCCACTTGTGCAAACAAGGCATCGTCATGCCTCATCTGCCATCCGCGGAAAGGTGAACACGTTTGAAGTGACATTCATGCAATGGAAATTCCCTGGACCTCACAAGGGCTCCAAGGCAAAGAGTGACAAATTTGTTTGTGGTGCCCTAAGTCTAGAAGACGTATAGCTGTGACAAAAGCATGGGTTGTTTCCTGAGCAAAGTCCCAATGGGGCTGGGGTGCTTTCATGGCTTTGATCAACCAGGAAGCTTCCAAACTCTTGTTTGCGAAATAACTCTATTACCCTAACTGTAAGATCTAGCTCTGTTCTGCTTTTCCATAATTTGGAAAAGAAGGAATTCTCCTACCACATTATGCTTCTCCTCAATGGAGATCAAGTTTGGAGTGCCTTTCATGGGATGGAAACCCCTTGCACAGCACCAGAGAGCAAGAGACAACACTCTGGTTGATCTCCCACAACGTGTAGGAGAATTCTAAGGGGGAAAAAGCAAGGGATGCTTTCCTGAGCATAGATGCATTTGGGCTTGTCTTTACACAGAATTGTATACATGTTGCAACCAAGTCCCTTCCAATCACTTGTTGGTGACGTTTGAGTAAAGGCTGTTTTGCCCTGGTGGTAAGAACTTGCTATGTGCTGCTTGTACCCAAGATTGGAAAGAAGGATTTCTCATGCCCAATCAGAATTCTCTTCTAAGGAGAATACTTTTGGCATGGCTTTCAAGTTATCTAAAATGCCTTCACCCATATGTTGCTTGGAGAGAATGAGGCATCCTTCCTGGAAAAGTCTAGGAGGGAAATAGGTAAGCATTGCTTTCCTGATAACAGAGGCATTGCTGTATTCTCGTGGTGTTGGTTGACCTGTTGAACCCAGAAGCTTCCAAAGGCTTGGGGGCTGAGATTGTTAAATGGCAATTTTACCCTGGTGGTGCGAACTGGCTATGTGTTGTTTGTCCTTGATAAGGAAAGGAGGATTTGTCATGCTCTCTCAGAGTTATCCACAAAAAGAACAGTTTTGGACTGCATTATTTAGACATGGAAAATCCATGCAATGAACCAAAGCTCAGAGAGCAAGAGCCAGTCCATTGCAATTTTTCCTGCAATTGTAGGAGCAGTCTAGTTAGGAAATAGGCAAGGGTGGCATTCCTGAACTAAGAAGCATTGGGGCTGGTGTCTGTTCATTGAGTTGAATATCCTCTGCACCCATGATGCTTCCAAATTCTTGTCTCTGAAGTTTGTGAAATGTCCATTTTGCTCCTGCCATATTATCTAGCTCTGCACTGATATTCCCAATATTGCAAAGAAGAATTTCTCATGTCAAATCAGACCCTTCATCTCCAGAGTACACTATTGGAATTCCTTTCAAGCAAAGGAAACTCCCTGCTGCACACCAGGGCTCAGAGAGGAAGAGGCACGACCTTGGTGTCTTTGCCATCATGATAGGAGAGTTCGATGTGGAAAATAGTCAAGGATGGCTTTCCTGAACAAAGAGGCATTGGACATGGACTTTGTATAAAGAAGTGAATGTTAGAACAAACCATAACGCTTGCAACATCTTCTTTTCTGGAATTTTTGTGAGGGAAATTCTGCCCCTTTTTATACAAAATAGCCCTGTGCTGATTTTCCCCTCTTGTTCAACTAAGGCATGGTCATGCTGAATCTGCCATCTCCTGAAAGGAGA
The DNA here is from genome assembly GCF_054392235.1 of Sus scrofa. Classification (NCBI taxonomy): domain Eukaryota; kingdom Metazoa; phylum Chordata; class Mammalia; order Artiodactyla; family Suidae; genus Sus; species Sus scrofa. Next base: position 101,797,316 of record NC_139383.1, on the reverse strand, counting down.
ATACCTTTGAGGGCCTTTTTGGCAATGGAATGTCCCTGCACCAAACCAAGTCCCCAAGGCAAAGAGAGATCGTTTTAGTTTCTGTGCCCTAATCATAAGAGAAGTCTAGCTGTGAAAATAGAAAAGTTGATTTCCTGAGCAACGTCCCAATGGGTATGTTGTGTGTTCTAAGATATGATGATACAGTTGAACCTGGAAGCCCTCAAACTCTTCTTTGTGTTCTTTGTGAAATGACGCTTTTGCCATGGTTGTAGGAACTAGCTCTGTGCTCTTGTTTCCTGAGATGGAAAAGAAGGAATTCTGCGAAATCAGGCTTCTCCTCAAAGGAGATCCAGTTTGGAGTGCCTTTCGTGGTTGGAAATCCTGTACAAAGAACCAGTGCTCAGAGAGCAAGAGGCCACACATTGGTTGATCTCCTGCAATGTGGAGGAGCATTCTTGAGGGGAGAAAGGCAAGGGTTGCCTTACTGAGCATAAATGCATTTGGGGTAGTGTCTTTTCACTGATTTGAATACACGTTGCAACTAAGTCACTTCAAATATCTTGTTGGTGACGTTTTTGTCAAGGCCGTTTTGCTCTGGTTGTATGAACTAGCTATGTGTGGCTTATCCCTGAGATGGAAAAGAAGGATTTCTCATGCAAATCAGACTTCTCTTCTAAGGAGAGCACGTTTGAAATGGCTTTCAAGCCATCTAAAGTGCCTGTACCAAAATATTGCTGAGAGGGGATGAGGCAGAATATTTTTTATGAGCCATAATTACTGGAAATGTCTAGTTGAGAAATAGGCAAGGGTTGCTTTCTTGAGCACAGAGGTATTGGGGCTGCTGTACCTTCATGAGATTTCTTGACCGGTTAGACCAGGAAACATCCAAATTCTTGGGTGCTGAGTTTGTGAATTTGCAATTTTACCCTGGTTGTAGGAACTGGCTATGGGCTGATGGTCCCTGATAAGGAAAGGAAGGATTTCTCATGTTCCCTCATAGTTCTCCACAAAGAAGAACACGTTTGGAGTGCCTTTTGAGGGATGGAAAATCTGTGAAATGAACCAGGGCTCAGAGAGCAAGAGGCAGCACATTGGAATATTTACTGCACTTATAGGAGAATTCTGCTTCGCAAATAGGCAAGGGTTGTTTTCTGAACCTGCATTGGGCCTGGTGTCCATTCATTGAGTTGAATATCCTCTGCATTCATAACACTACCAAACCCTTGTTTCAGAAGTATGTGCAATGTCCAACTTCCCCTGGTCGTAAGAACTAGCTCCGTGCTGATATACTCTGATAGTACAAAGAAGGACTTCTCATGCCAGATCAGACCCTTCCTCTACAGAGTACACTTTTGGAATGCCTTTCAAGCTAAGGATACTCCCTTCCACACACCAGGGCTCAGAGAGGAAGAGGCAGGACATTGGAGTCTTTTTGCATAATGATAGGAGATGTCAATGTGGGAAAGTGGCTAGGGTGGATTTCCTGAACCAAGAGGCATTGGAGATGGAGTCTGTATACGGAGATGAATGTACAAACAAACCAGGATGCTTGAAATCTCTTGTTTTCTAGAGTTTTTGTGAGGGAAATTCTGCCCTTTTTGTACGAAACAGCCCTGTGCTTATTTTCCACGCTTGTGCAACCAAGGCAAGGTCAAGCCCCAATCTGCTATCTCCTGAATGGAGAACACATTTGAAGGTCCTTTCAGGAAATGGAATTGTCCCTGCACCAAACCAGGGCACTGAGGCAAATAGGGACCATTTTTGTTTCTGTGCCCTAATTATAGGTGATGTTAGCTATGAAAAAAGCAAATGTTGACATCCTGAGTGATGTCACAATGGGGCTGGTGTGTGTTCAAATATATATTGATACAGTTGAACCTGGAATCTCCCAAAATCTGGTTTGTGTTTATTGTGAAATGATACTTTTATCCTGGTTGTAGGACCTAGCTCTGTGCTACTTTTCCCTGATATGGAAATGAAGGAATTCTCATGCCACATCAGGGTTCTCCTCAAAGGAGATACAGCTTGGAGTGCCTTTCATGGGTGGAAACCCTGTGCATGGAACCAGTACTCCGAGAGTAAGAGGCAAAACATTGGTTGATCTCCAACAACGTGTAGGACCATTCATGAGGGGAAGAAGGCAAGTGTTGCTTTCCTGAGTATAGATCATTTGGGCCAGTGTCTTTTCACTGACTTGAATACACATTGCAACCAAGTCGCTTCCAATCGCTTGTTGGTGACGTCTGTGTGAAGGCTGTTTTGCCCTAGTTGTATGAACTAGCTATGTGTGGCTTATCCCTGAGATGGAAAAGGATTTCTCATGCCAAATCAGACTTCTCTTCTAAAGAGAAGATGTTTGGACTGGTTTTCAAGACCTGTAAACTGCCTGCACCAAACTATTGCTCAGAGACGATGAGGCACCACATTTTGTATGAGCCATAATTACTGGAAATGTCTAGTTGAGAAATAGGCAAGAGGTGCATTCCTGAGCACTGAGGCATTGGGGTTGCTGTACCTTCACTAGGTTGGTTGACTTGATGAATCAGGAATTTTGCAAATGCTTGGGTGTTGAGTGTGTGAATTAGCAATTTCACCCTGATTTTAAAATCTGGCTATGGGCTGCTTCTCCCTGATATGGAGAAGAAGGATTTCTTGTACTCCTTCAGAGTTCTTCAAAAAGGAGAACAGGTTTGGTTTGTATTTTCAGAGACGGAAAAATATATGCAATAAATCAGGGCAAGTGGCAGCACATTGGAATATTTCCCACAATTGTAGTAGAATTCTAGTTAGGAAAGAGGGAATGTTTGCTTTCCTGAATCATGAGGAATTGGAGCTGCTGTCCATTCATTGAGTTGAATATCCTCTGCACCCATGATGCTTTTAATATCTTGTCTGTTAAGTTTGTTAAATGTCCAGTTTTCCCTGGTTGCAGGAACTAGCTCTGTGCTAATACGCCCTAGTCTTGCAAAGAAGGACTTCTCATGCCAAATCTGACCATTCCTCTACAGAGTACAGTTTTGGAATGCCTTTCAAGCAAAGGAACATCCATGCCACACACCAGTGCTCAGAGAGCAAGAGGCAGGACATTGGTTCTTTGCCATCATGATAGGAGAAGTTAATGTGGGATAGAGGGAATGGGGGCTTTCCTGAGCAAAGTGGCATTGGAGATGGAGTCTGTATACATAGGTGAATATATGAAGAAACCATGATGCTTGCAACCTATTGTTTTCTGGGTTTTTTTGTGTGTGAGGAAAATTCTGCCCTTTTTGTTTGAAATACCCATGTGCTGATTTTCCCCGCTTGTGCAACCAAGGCATTGTCATGCCCAATCTGCCATCTCCTGAAAGGGAACACGTTGAAGGTCCTTCAGGCAAAGGAATGTCCGTGCACCAAACCAGGGCTATGAGGCAAAAAGGGACAACTATGGATTCTGTGCCCTAAATATAGGTGAAATCTAGCTGTCCAAAAAGCAAGGGTTAATTTCCTGATAATAGTCACAATGGGGTTGGTGTGGGTTCAAGTATTTGATGATACAGTTGAACGAGGAAACTCCCAAATTCTTGTTTGTGTTTTTTTGTGAAATGATGCTTTTGCCCTGGTTGTACAAACTACCTCTGTGCTGATTTTCCCTGATATGGAAAAGTAGAAATTCTCCTGCCAAATCAGGCTTCTCCTCAAAAGAGATCAATTTTGGAGTGTCATTAATGAGATGGAATCCCTGTGCACAGAAACAGTACTCAGAGATCAAGAGGAAACACAATGGTAGATATTCTGCAATCTGTAGGTGATTTGTAAGGGAGGATAAGGCATAGGGTGCTATCATGAGCATACATGCATTTGGGCTGTGTCTTTTCACTGATGTGAATACACGTTGCAACCAAGTCGCTTCCAATCTCTTTTGGTGATGTTTGTTAAAGCAATTTTGCCCTGGTTGTTTGAACTTGCTATGTACTGCTTATCCCCGAGATGGAAAAGAAACATTTCTCATGCTCCCTCAGTGTAGTCCAAAAAGGCAAAATCCGTGCAATGTTTCAGGGCTCAGAGAGAAAGAGGCAGCCCATTGGAATTTATCCTGCAATTGTAGGAGAATTCTAGGTAGGAAATAGGCAAGGGTTGTTTTCTGAACCAGCATTGGGCCTGGTGTCTGTTAATTGAGTTTGATATCCTCTGCACCCATGATGTTTCCAAACTCTTATTTGTGAAGTTTGTGCAATGTCCATGTTGCCCTGGGCTTTCGAAATAGCTTTGTGCTGACATGCCCTGATAATGCAAAGAAGCACTTCTCATACCAGATCAGACCCTTCATCTAAAGAGAATATTTTTGGAATGCCTTTCAAGGAAAGGAAACTCCCTTCCCCACACCAGTACTCAGAGAGGAAGAAGAAAGACATTGGTTTATTTGTCATAATGATAGGAGAAGTTGATGTGGGAAAGAGGCAAGGGTGGCTTTTCTGAACAAAGAGGCTTTGGAGATGGAGCAATCTCTTGTTTTCTGGAGTTTTTTGTGATGGCAATTATGCCCATTTTGTAGGAAATAACCCAGTTCTCATTTGCCTCCCTTGTGCAACCAAGGTATGGTCTTGCACAATCTGATCTCTCCGGAAAGGAGAACACATTTGAAGGGCCTTTCAGGCAACAGAAAATTCCTGCACCAAACCAGAGTTCGGAAGCAAAGAGGGACCAATTTTGTTTCTGGGCCATAATTATAGGAGAAGTCTAGCTTTCAAAAAAGCAAGGGTTGATTTCCTGAGCAAAGTCCCAAATGGACTGGGCTGTTTTCAAAAATTTGATGATACTGTTGAACCAGGAATCTTCCAATATATTGTGTTGTTTGTGAAATGATGTTTTCGCCCTGGTCTTAAGAAGTACCTCTGTGCTGCTTGTCCCTGACATGGAAAAGAAGGAATTCTCCTGCCACATCAGGCTTCTCCCAAAAGGAGATCAAGTTTGGAGTGTCTACCTTGGGATGGAAAACCCATGCAAGGAAGTAGTACTCAGAGAGCAAGAGGCAACGTATTTGTTGATCTCCTGCAATGTGTAGGAGAATTGTAGGGGAATGCAAGTGTTGCTTTCCTGAGCATAGATGCATTTGGGTAGGTGTCTTTTCACTGAGTTGAATACACTTTGCAACCAAGTCGCTTCTAATCACTAGTTGGTGTTTGTGACAAGGCCGTTTTGCCCTGGTTGTATGAACTAGCTATGTGTGGCTTATCCCTGAGATGGAAAGAAGGATTTCTCATGCCAAATAAGACTTCTTTTCTAAGGAGAACACGTTTGGAGTGGCTTTCAAGCTATCTAAACTGCCTGCACCAAACTATTGCTCACAGAGGATGAGGCAGCACATGTGTTTATGAGCCATCCTTACTGGAAAATCTAAATGGGAAATGGGCATGGGTTGTTTTCCTGAGCACAGAGGCCCTGGGGGGGTTGTTTGTTTACCTGTTGAACCAGGAAACTTCCAAACGCTTGGGGATGAGTATGTGAATTGGCAATTTTACCTTTATTGTACAAACTAGCTATGTGCTGCTTGTCTCTGATATGGAAAAGAGGGATTACTCATGCTCCCTCAGAGTTCTCCACAAAGGGGAACACGTTTGGAGTGCCTTTTGTGGGATGGAAAATCCGTGCAATGGACCAGGGCTCAGAGAGCAAGAGGCACCACATTGGAACTTTTACTGCACTTGTAGGAGTAGTCTAGTTTAGAAATAGGCAAGGGTTGCTTTCCTGAACAACGACGCATCGGGGCTGGTGTCTGTTCATTGAGTTGAATATCCTCTGCACCCATGATGCTTCCAAACTCTTGTTTGTGACATTTCTGAATGTGAAATTTGCCCTGGTCATATGAAATAGCTATGTGCTGATTTTCCCCAATATTGCAAAGAAGGACTTCTTATGCCAAATCAGACCCTTCCTCTACAGGAAGGGTCTTTCAAGCAAAGGGAAACTCCCTGCCACACACCTGTGCTAAGAGAAGAAGAGGCAGGATATTGGTGACTTTGCCACAGTGACAGGAGAATTCGATGTGGGAATGAGGGAAGGTGGCATTTCTGAGCGAAATTCATTGGGGTTGGTGTCAGTATATAGAGGTAAATGTACGAAACATCCACCTTGCTGGCAATCTTGGTTTCTGGAGTTTTGCCATGACAATTGTGACTTTTTTTTTCTTTTTTTCTTTTTTTTTTTTTTTACGTAGTATTCCTGTGCTGTTTACACCCATGTGCAATGACAGCATGGTCATGACCAATCTGCCATCTCCTGAAAGGAGGAAACGTTTGAATTGTCTTTCAGGCAATGGAAACTCCCTACACCAAACTAGGGCTCCAAGACCAAGAGGTACCACTTTGGCTTCTGGGCCCAAATTGTAGGAGAAGTCTAGCAGTGCAAAAAGCAAGGATTTATTTCTTTAGCAATGTCATAATTGGGCTTTGATGTGTTCACAGATGTGATGATACAGTTGAACCAGGAAGCTTCCAAGCTCTTAATTGTGGTTTTTGGAAAATGGTCCTTTTGCCCTGATTCTACGAATTAGCTCTGTGCTGCTTTTCCCTGATATGGAAAAGAAGGAATTCTCCAGCCAAAGCAGGCGTCTCCTCAAAGGAGGTCTAGTTTGGTGTGCCTTTCAATGGGATGGAAACATCATGCATGGAACCAGTGCTCAGAGATCAAGAGGCAACCCATTGGTTTATCGCCCACTACGTGTAGGAGAATTCTAGGGGGAAAAAGTCAAGGGTTGCTTTCCTGAGCATAGATGCATTTGGGCTCATCTCTTTTCACTGAGTTGAATACACGTTGCAACCAAGTCACTTCCAATCTCTTGTTGGTGACGTTTGTGTAAAGGCCGTTTTGCCCTGGTTGTACGAATGAACTGTGTTCCGCTTATCCCTGAGATGGAAAAGAAGGATGTCTCATGCCAAATCAGAGGTCTCAACAAAGGAGAACACGTCTGGAATGCATTTTGAGCAATGGCAAATCCGTGCAATGAGTCAGGGATCATAGAGCAAGAGGCTGCACATTGGTATTGTGCTCATAATTGTAGGAGAAGTCTAGTTTGGAAATACACAAGGTTTGCTTTCCTGAACAAAGATGCATTGGGGCTGGTGTCCATTCATTGAGGTGAATATCCTCTGCACCGAGGATGCTTCCAAACTCTTGTTTAGAAGTTTGTGAAATGTCCATTTTGCCCTGGTCATACAAATTAGCTCTGTGCTGATAGTCCCCAATATTGCAAATAAGGACTTTTCCTGCCAAATCAGATCCTTCCTCTACAGAGAACCCTGTTGGAATGCCTTTCAAGCAAAGGAATCTCTCTGCTGCACACCAGCACTTAGAAAGGAAGGGGCAGGGCATTGGTTTCTTTGCCTCAATGATAGGAGAATTCCATGTGGGAATGAGGTATGGTGGCATTCCTGAGCCCAAAGTCATGGGGGTTGGAGTCTGTATATAGAGGTGAATGTACAAAGCACTCACCTTGCTGGCACTCTTTTGTGGAGTTTTTGCAATGGCAATTCTGCCTATTTATACGAAGAAGCCCTGTGCAGTTTTCCCCCATGTGCCAGGATGGCATGGTCATGCACAATCTGCAATCATCTGAAAGGACAACAAATTTGAAGGGCCTTTCAGGAAATGGAAAGTTCCTGCAACACATCAGGGCACCAAGGTCAAGAGGGACCATTTTGTTTTGTGTGCACATATTATATGAGAAGTATAGCTGTGCAAAAGCAAGGGTGGGTTTCCTCAGCAACATAAAAATGGGGATTTGATATGTTCACAGATGTGATGATTCAGTGGAACCAGGAAGATTCCAAACTGTGGTTTGTGGTGTATGTGTAATGTTACATTTGCCCTGATTGTACCAACTAGCTCTGTGCTGCTTTTCCCTGATATGTAAAAGAAGGAATTCTCCAGCCAAAACAGGCTTCTCCTCAAAGGAGATCAAGTTTGGAGTTCCTTTCATGGCATGAAAACACCATGCATGGAACCAGTGCTCAGACAGCAAAAGCAACCCATTGTTTTATCTCCTACAATGTGTAGGAGAATTCTGGTTGGGGGAGGCAAGGGTTGCTTTCGTGAGCATAGATGCATTTGGGCTCATGTCTTTTCCCTGAGTTGAATACATGTTTCCAACAAGTCGCTTCGCATCTCTTGCTGGTGACGTTTGAGTAAAGGTAGTTTTGCCCCAGTTGTACAAACTAGGTAGGTACTTTTGCCCTGAGATGGAAAAGAAGGATTTATCATGCCAAATCAGACTTCTATTCTGAGGAGAAGAAGTTTGGAAATGCTTTCAAGCCCTCTGAACGTCCTGCACCAACCTATTGCTCAGAGAGGTTGGGGCAGCACCTGTGTCTATGAGCCATTATTACAAGAAATGTGTAGGTGGGAAATAGGCAAGGGTATCTTTCCTGAGCATAGAGGCAATGGGGCTCTTGTGCCTTCATGGGGTTGGTTGACCTGTTGAACCAGGAAGCTTCCTGGCATTGCAATGCCCATTCTGCTATCTCCTGAAGGGCCTTTCAGGCAATGAAAATTACCTAAACAAACCTGGGCTCTGAGGGGTAGATGGAACACTAGGTTTTCTGTGCTCTATTTATAGAAGAAGTCTGTCTATGCAAAAGGCAATTGTTGATTTCCTGATTGAAATCACAATGAGGCTGGAGTGCATTCAAGTATTTGATGATACATTTGAACCTTGAAGATTCCATCTTCTATTTTGTGGTGTTTATTAAATGGATCATTTTCCCCAGGTTGTATGAACTAGCTCTGTGCTGCTTTTCCCTGATATGGAAAAGAAGGAATTCTCCTGCCTAATCAGGCTTCTCCTCAAAGGAGATCCAGTTTGGTGGGTCTTTCATGGGATGGAAACTCGATGAACAGAACCACTGCTCAGAGAGCAAGAGTCAAAACTTTGGTTGATCTCCTGAAATGTGTAGAATTCCAAGGGTGAAAATGTTAGCGTTGCTTTCCTGAGCATAGATGCATTTGGCCTAGTGTCTATTCCCTGAGCTGAAAACATGGTGCAAGCAATGCATTCAAAATCTCTTGTTGGTAACATTTGTGTAAAGGCCGTTTTGCCCTGGTTGTATGAACTAGCTATGTGCTGCTTATCCCCAAGATGGAAACAAGCATTTCTCATGCCAGGTCAGAATTCTCTTCTAAGTAGAATACATTTGGAGTGGCTTTCACACCATCTAAACTTCCCACTCCAACTTATTTCTCAGATAGTTTGAGGCAGCTCATGTATATTTGAGCAATACTTAATGGAAAAGTCTGGGTGGGAAGTAGGCCAGGGTTGCTTTCCTGAGCACAGAGGCATTGGGGCTGCTGTACCTTCATGGAGTTGGTTTCGCTGTTGAACCAGGAAGCTTCTGAACTCTTGGGGACTGAGTTTGTGAATTGGCAATTTGACCATGGTTGTATGAACTGGCTATGTGATGCTTGTTCATGATAGGGAAAACAAGGATTTCTCATGCTCCCTAAGTGTTCTCCCCAAAGGAGAACACGTTTGGTGTGCCTTTTGAGGGATGGAAAATCCGTGCAACGAACCAGGGCTCAGAGAGCAAGAGGCAGCACATGGGAATTTTTCCCCCAATTATAGGTGAGGTCTAAATAGGTAAGAGACAAGGGTTTCTTTCCTGAACCAAGACGAATTGGTGCTTGTGCCCATTTATTGAGTTGAATATTCTTTGCACCCATGATGCTTCCAAACTCTTGTTTGTGAAATGTCCATTTCGCCCTGGTCCTACAAACTAGCTATATGCTGATTTCCCAATATTGCAAAGAAAGACTTCTCATGTCAAATCAAATCATAAACTTCCTCTACAGAGAAAAATTTTGGAATGCCTTTCAAGCAAAGGAAACTCCCTGCTGCACTCCAGGTCTCAGAGAGGGTGAGGCAGGTCATTGGGGTCTTTGGCATAATGATAGGAGAAATGGATGTGGGAAAGAGGCAAGGGTGGCATTCCTGAGCAATGTGGCATTGGGCCTGGAGTCCATATAAGGAGGTGAAAGTACAAAGCAAACACTTTGCTTGCAATCTCTTGTTTTCTGGAGTATTTTAATGGCCATTTTGCCCTGTTTGTATGAACTAGCCCTGTGGTGATTTTCCCCACTTGTGCAAACAAACCTTGGTAATGCCAAATATGCCTTCTACTGAAAGGGTAACACATTTGGAGTGCCTTTCAGGCAATGGAAAATCCCTGCACCTAACCAGGGCTCTGAGCCAAAGAGGGACCTCTTTGGTTTCTGAGCCCCACTTATTGAAGAATGCTAGCAGTGGAAAAAGCCAGTTTTGATTTTCTGAGTAAACTCAAAAAGGGGCTGGGTTTTGTTCATGTATTTGGTGATACAGTTGAACTAGGAAGCTCCCAATCTCTTGTTTGTGGTGTTTGGAAAAGGCTCTTGTGCCCTACTTGAATAAACTATCTCTGTCCTATTTTCCCTGATATGGAAAAGAAGGAATTCTCCTGCCAAATCAGGCTTCTCCTCAAAGGAGATCTCATTTGCTGTGCCTTTCATGGGATGGAACACCATGAACAGAACCACTGTTCAGAGAGCAAGAGGCAACCCATTGATTTATCTCCCCAAACGTGTAGGAGATTCCCAAGGGGAAAAAAGGAAAGGGTGGATTTCCTAAGCATAGATGCATTTGGGCTAGTGTCTTTTCACTGAGTTCAATACACATTTTAACCATATTGCTTCCAATCTCTTGTTTTTGATGTTTGATTAAAGGCCGTTCTGCCTTGGTTGTATGAACTAGTTAGGTGCTTCTTACCCCTGTGATTTGAAAGAATGATTTCTTATGCCATATCAGACTTGTCTTCTAAGAAGAACATGTTTTGAATGGCTTTCAAGCCCTCTAAACTGCCTGCACCAAAGTATTGCTCAGACAGGATGAGGTAGCACATGATTTTATGAGCCATCCTCACTGATAATCTAGGTGGGAAATAGGCAAGAGTTGTTTTCCTGAGCACAGAGGCATTGAGCCTGCTCTACCATCATGGTATTGATTAACCTGTTTATGCAGGAAACTTCCAAAGGTTTGGGGGCTGTGTTTGTGAATTGGCAATTTGACCCAGGTTGTACGAACTGGCCATGTGTTGCTTGTCCCTAAGAAGGCAAAGAAGGATTCATTATGCTCCCTAAGAATTCTCCACAAAGGAGAACACATTTGGAGTGCCGTTTGAGGGATGGTAAATCCGTGCATTGAACCAGGGCTCAGAGAGCAAGAGGCAGCCCTTTGGCATTTTCCACAAAATTATAGGATAAGTCTATTTAGGAAATAGGCAAGGGTTGCTCTCCTGAACCAAGACATATTGGGGCTGATGTCCATTCATAGTGTTGAGTATCCTCTGCACCTCTGACGCTTCCAAACTCTTGTTGGTGAAGTGTGTGAAATGTCCATTTTGCCCTGTTTGTACGAACTATGTGCTGATATTCCCAGATATTGCAAAGAAGGACTTCTCATGCAAAATCAGACCCTTGTTCTACAGCGAAAACTTTTGAAATACCTTTGAAGCAAAGGAAATCCACTGATGGACATCAGGCCTCAGAGAGGTAGAGGCAGAACTTTGGTATCTTTGCCATAATGATAGGAGAATTGGATGTTGTAGTGAGGCAAGATTGGGTTTCCCAAGAAAATAGGCATTGGGGCTGGTGTCCTTATATGGAGGTGAATGTACAAAGCAACCATGATGATTGCAATCTCGATTTCTAGAGTTAATTCAATGGCCATATGGCCCAGTTTGTACGAACTAGCCCTCTGATGCTTTTCCCCACTTGTGCAAACAATGCATGGACATGCCCAATCTACAGTGTCCTCAAAGGAGAACACGTTTGAAGTGCCTTTCATGCAATGGAAAGTCCCTGCACCAAAACTGGGCCTGAAGCTAAGAGGGAACAATTTGGTTTATGTGCCCTAATTATAGGAGAAGTCTAGCTGTGGAAAAAGCAAGGGTTGATTTCCTGAGTGAATTCACAATGGGGCTGGGTGTGTTCACGGATTTGATGATGCAGTTGATCTGTGAATATACCAAACTCTTGTTTGTGGTGTTTGTGAAATGGCTCTTTTACCCTGATTGTACAAACTAGCTCTGTTCTGCATTTTCCTGATACATAAAAGAAGGAATTCTACTGTCAAATCAGGCTTCTTTCAAAGGAGCTCCAGTTGGAGTGCCTTTCATGTGATGGAAAATTTGTGCAAGCAACAATTGCTCAGAGAGCAAGAAGCATCGCTGGTTTATTTCCTGTAACATGTAGGAGAATTCTAGATGGGGATAGGCAAATGTTGCTATCCTGAGCATAGATGCATTTGAGCTAGTGTCTTTTCACTGAGATCAACACATGTTGCAACCAAGTCACTTCCAATCACATGTTGGTGATGTTTGGGTAAAGGCCGTTTTGCCCTGGTTGTTCTAACTAGCATTTTACTTATATCCCCGAGATTGAAAAGATGGATTTCTCATGCCAAATCAGAAGTCTATTCTAAGGAGAACACTTTTGGAGTGGCTTTTAAGCCATCTAAACTGCCTGCAACAAAATATTACTCAGAGAGCATGAGTCAGCACATGGGTTTATGAGCCATCCTTACTGGAAAAGTCTAGGTGGGAAATAGGCAAGGGTTGCTTTCCTGAACACACAACAATTGGTGCTGCTGTTCCCTCATGGGGTTGGTTTACCTGTTGAAACAGGAAGCTTCCAAGTGCTCAGGGCCTGAGTTTGTGAATTGGAAATTTCACCATGGTTGTACCAACTATGTGCTGCTTGCCCCTGATAAATAAATGAAGGATTTCTGGAGATGGGATTAAGATGGTGGATTAGAAGGACTGGAGCTCAACTTCTCTCCTAAAAACAACAAAATTCACAACTAAAGACTTCACTTCACCAAAATGGACTAGAAACCTTAAAAAAGATACCCCACTCCAGAAGAAAAAGAGGAGGCCATATCAAGACGTAGGAGGTACGATTTCATGATATAAACAACCCCATACCTCCTGGGTGGGAAGCACCACAGACTGGAAACTAACTGGTTCTCAGAGACTCACCTACAGGAGTGAGAATTCTGAGCCACACATCAAACTCTCACGTGTGGGGATCTGGCACAGGGAGAAAGAGCCCCAGAGCATCTGGCATTGAAGGCCAGTGGGGCTTGTGCACAAGAGCTCCATGGGACTGGGGGAAAAGGAGACCCCATTCTTAAAAGGTGCACACAGACTTTCACGTGCACTGAGTCCCAGGGCAAAGCAAATTCTCCAAGGGAATCTGGGTCAAACCTGACTGCAGTTCTTGGAGGACATCCTGGGAAAATGGGTGAATGTGGCTTGTTGTGAGGGAAAGACAGTGAAAGCAAAGCTCTCAGGAATATTCAGCAGCAGTGCCTTTCTCTGGAGGTTGCAATTTTGGGAAAATCTGGCCCCACCTGTCAGCCAGCTGCTGCGAAGCCCCATGGCAAACAACAACCCAGGTGGGATCACAGAACCACCCCTCAGTAAGAAGGCTGCCTAAAGACTCCTCAGGCACACAGCTGCCTCTAATCCCATACAGAGACTAAGCTCCACCCACCAGAGGGATTAGAATCAGCTCCTCCTACCAGGGGGCACACATCAGCCCCTCCCATCAGGAAGCCTACTCCAAGCCCCATACTGATTTCAGCCACAGGGGGGCAGACATCAGAAGTAAGAGAGGCTACAACCCTATTATCTGTCAAAAGGTCACCACAGCAAAAACCTATAAAAATGAAAAGACAGAGAACTATAACTCAGATGAGGGAGAATGAAAAACCCCCAGAAAAACAGCTAAGCCATGAGGAGATTCTCAGCCTCCAGGAAAAAGACTTTAGACTGTTGATGCTGAAGAAGATGCAAGACATTGGAAATAAACTGGGGGAGAAAATGGATACCTTACAGAAAACACTGAGCAAAGAGATACAAGATAGAAAACTTAAACAAGAAGAGGTGCAAGATACAATAACTGAAATAAAAAATTCACTAAAAGCAGCTAACAGCAGAATACAGGAGGAAGAAGAACGAATAAGTGAGGTGGAGGACAGATTAGTGGAAATTACGGATGCAGAACAGAAAAGAGAAAAAAGATTCAAAAGAAATGAAGAGAGTCTCAGAGAACTCTGGGTCAACGTGAAACACACCAACATCTGTATTACAGGAGTGCCAGAAGGAGAAGAGAGAGAGAAGGAGACAGAAAAAATATTCCAAGAGATAATAGCTGAAAACTTCCCTAACATGGGGAAGGAATCACTCACTCAAATCCAGGAAGCACAACGAGTACCATACAAAATAAACCCAAGGAGGAACACCCCGAGACACATACTAATCAAACTGACCAAAATTAAAGACCAAGAGAAAATCTTGAAAGCAGCTAGGGAAAAGAAAAAAAATAACATACAAGGGAACCCCAATAAGGTTATCAGCAGATTTTTTAGCAGAAACTCTGCAGGCCAGAAGGGAGTGGAATGATATAATTAACGTGATGAAGGGAAAAAACCTCCAACCAAGATTACTCTACCCAGCAAGTATCTCATTCAGATTTGAAGGAGAAATCAAAATCTTCACAGATAAGCAAAAGATGAGAGAATTCAGCAACACTAAACCAGCCTTACAACAAATGCTAAATGAACTTCTCTAGGCAGAAAAGAACAAGAGAAGAAGGAAAGGAAAAAGAGCAGCAAAAACAAATCCAAAGTAATTAATAAAATGGCAATAAGAACATACATATCAATAATTACCTTCAATGTTAATGGACTAAACGCCCCAAGCAAAAGACACAGACTGGCTGAATGGATACAAAAACAAGACCCATATATATGCTGTCTTCAAGAATCCCACATCACTTCTAGGAACACATTCAAATTGAAAGTGAGAGGATGGAAGAAAATATTTCATGCAAACAGGGGTCAAAAGAAAGCTGGAATAGCAATACTCATATCAGACAAAATAGACTTTAAAATGAAGAATATTTTCAGGGACAAAGAAGGACATTTCATAATGATCAAAGGATAAATCCAAGAAGATGTTATAACAATTTTAAATATCTACACACCCAACACAGGTTCTCTACAATATATAAGGCTACTGCTAACAACCTTAAAAGGACAAATTGACAATAACACAATCATAGTGGTGCACATCAACACCCCACTTACAGCAATGGCCAGATCAACCAGACAGAAAAAAAATAAGGAAACACAGGCCCTGAATGAAGCATTAAACCAGATGGACTTAGTAGATGTTTATAGGACATTCCATCCAAAAGCAACAGAAGACACATTCTTCTCAAGTGCACATGGAACATTCTCTACGATTGATCATATCCTGGGCTACAAATACAACTTCAGTAACTTTAAGAAAATTGAAATCATATCAAGCATCTTTTCTGACCACAATGCTATACGACTGGAAATCAACAACAAGAAAAAAAACTGCAAAAAACACAAACACATGGAGACTCAACCACATGCTACTAAACAACCAAAGGATCACTGAAGAAATCCAAGAGGAAATTAAAAAATACCTAGCAGCAAACGACAACGAAGATACGACACTCCAAAACCTATGGGATGCAGCAAAAGCTGTTCTAAGAGGAAAGTTTATAGCAATACAAGCCCACCCCAGGAAACAAGAAAAAGCCCAAATAAACAAGCTAACTTTACATCTAAAGCAGCTTGAGAGAGAAGAACAGACAAGACCTAAAGTTAGTAGAAGGAAAGAATTCATAAAGATCAGAGCAGAAATCAATGAAATAGAAACAACAAAAACCATAGAAAAGATCAATGAAATGAAAAGCTGGTTCTTTGAAAAGATCAAAATAATTGATAAACCCCTAGCCAGGCTTATCAAGCAAAAAAGAGAGAGGACTCAAATCAATAAAATTAGAAATGAAAAAGGATAAGTAACAAAGGACACCACAGAAATACAAAGGATCATATGAGACTACTGTATGCAACTATATGCCAATAAAACAGAAAACCTAGAAGAAATGGACAAATTCTTAGAAAAGTACAATCTTCCAAGACTCAACCAAGATGAAATAGAAAAGATGAACAGACCAGTAACATGTACTGAAATTGAAACTGTGATTAAAAAACTTCCAACAAACAAAAGTCCAGGACCAGATTGCTTCACAGGTGAATTCTATCAAACATTTAGAGAAGAGCTAACACCTCTCCTTCTGAAACTATTTCAAAAAATTACAGAGGAAGGGATACTCCCAAACTCATTCTATGAGGCCACCATCACCATGGTACCAAAACCAGACAAAGTCTCCACAAAAAAGAAAACTACAGGCAAATATCACTGATGAACATTGATGCAAAAATCCTCAACAAAATACTAGCAAACTGCATCCAACAATACGTTAAAAGGATTGTACATCATGATCAAGTGGGATTTATCCCAGGGATGCAAGGTTTCTACAATATAGGAAAATCCATCAGTGTGATACACAACATTAACAAACTGAAGAATAAAAACCATATGATCCTCTCAATAGATGCAGAAAAAGCCTTTGACAAAATCCAACACCCATTTCTGAAGAAAACCCTTCAGAATGTGGGCATAACGGGAACCTACCTCAACATGATAAAGGCCATATAAGACAAACCCACAGTGATCATCATTCTCAACGGTGAAAAGCTGAAAAAATTCCCACTGAGATCAGGAACAAGACAAGGATGTCCACTCTCGCCACTACTCTTCAAGATAGTTCTGGAAGTCCTAGCCACAGCAATCAGAGAAGTAAAAGAAATAAAAGGAATCCAAATTGGAAAGGAAGAAGTAAAACTATCCCTATTTGCAAAATGACATGATACTATACCTAGAGAATCCTAAAGACTCTACCAGAAAACTGTTAGAGCTCATCCACGAATTTGGAAAAGTCACAGGATACAAAATCAATACATTGAAATCGACAGCATTTCTACATAATAACAATGAAAAAGCAGAAAAGGAAATTAGGGAAGCAATCTTGTTTACCATCACATCCAAAAGAATAAAATACCTAGGAGTAAACCTACTTAAAGAAACAAAACATCTATACTCTGAAAACAACCCACTGATGAAAGAAATCAAAGATGACACAAATAGATGGAAAGATATACCATGCTCGTGGATTGGAAGACTTAATATTATCAAAATGACTATACTACCTAAGGCAATCTACAGATTCAATGCAATGCCTATCAAACTACCAAGGACATTTTTCACGGTACCCGAACAAAGTTTTTTTTTTTTTTATTTTCCCACTATACAGCAAGGGGGTCAGGTTATCCTTAGATGTATACATTGCAGTTACAGTTTTTTCCCCCACCCTTTCTTCTGTTGTGACATGAGTATCTAGACATAGTTCTCAATGCTATTCAGCAGGATCTCCTTGTAAATCTATTCTAGGTTGTGTCTGATAAGCCCAAGCTCCCGATCCCTCCCACTCCCTCCCCCTTCCATCAGGCAACCACAAGTCTCTTCTCCAAGTCCATGATTTTCTTTTCTGAGGAGATGTTCATTTGTGCTGGATATTAGATTCCAGTTATAAGTGATATCATATGGTATTTGAAGTTTGTTTGGAAGCACAAAAGACCCAGAATAGCCAAAGACATCCTGAAAGAGAAAAATGGAGCTGGAGGAATCAGGCTCCAGGGCTTCAGACTATACTACAAAGCAACAGTCGTCAAAACCGCATGGTACTGGCACAAAGGCAGAAATATAGATCAGTGGAACAGGATAGAAAGCCCAGAATTAAACCCACACACCTGCAGCCAACTCATCGATGACAAAGGAGGCAAGAATATACAATGGAGAAAGGACAGCTTGTTCAATAAGTGGTGCTGGGAAAACTGGACAGACACATGGAAAAGAATGAAATTAGACACTCTCTAACACCATACACAAAAATAAACTCCAAATGGATTAAAGACCTAGACATAAGCCCAGACACTATCAAAGTCCTAGAGGAAAACATAGGCCAAACACTCTCTGACATAAAGGACAGCAATATCTTCTTGGATCCACCTCTCAGAGTATTGACAATAAAAACAAAAATGAACAAATGGGACCTAATCAAACTTCAAAGTTTCTGCACAGCCAAGGAAACCCTAAACAACACAAAAAGACAACCCACAGAATGGGAGAAAATCTTTGCAAGTCAATCGACTGACAAGGGATTCATCTCCAAAATTTATAAACACCTTCTGCAGCTCCATACCAAAAAAACAAACAACCCCATCCAAAAATGGGCAGAAGATCTAAAAGACAGTTCTCCAAAGAAGACATACAGATGGCCAAGAAACACATGAAAAGATGTCCAGCATCACTCATTATTGGAGAGATGCAAATCAACACCACTCTGTGGTACCACCTTACACCAGCCAGAATGGACATCATCTGAAAGTCTACAAACAGGAAGTGCTGGAGAGGGTGTGGAGAAAAAGGAACACCAGTACACTGTTGGTGGGATTGTAAATTGGTGCAACCACTGTGGAAAGCAGTATGGAGATTCCTCAGAAAACTAAACACAGAACTACCATTTGACCAAGCAATCCCACTCCTGGGCATCAATCCAGAGAAAACCATGACTCACAAAGACACATGTACTCCAATGTTCATTGCAGCACTATTTTCAATAGCCAAGACATGGGAACAAGCTAATGTCCATCAACAGAGGAGTGGATCCAGAAGATGTGGTACATACACAATGGAATGTTACTCAGCCATTAAAAAGAATGAAATGCCAGCATTTTTTGCAACATGAGTGGACCTAGAAACTATCATGCTAAGTGAAGTCAGCCATACAATGAGACACGAACATCCATTGCTTTCACTGACATGTGGAATCTGAAAAAAGTACAGATGGAACTTCTTTGCAGAACAGATGCTGACTCACAGACATTGAAAAACTTACAGTCTCCGGAGGAGACAGCTTGGAGGGTGGGGGATGTGCTTGGGCTGTGGGATGGAAATCCTGTGAAATCAGATTGTTATGATCATTATACAACTACAGATGTGATAAATTCATTTGAGTAATAAAAAAATAACAAAAAATAAAAAAAATAAATTTTAATAAATAAATAAATAAATGAAGGATTTCTAATGCTCCCTCAGAATTTTCCCCAATAAGAACACATTTGGAGTGCCTTTTGAGTGATGGCATATATGTGCAATGACACAGAGCTCAGAGAGCAAGAGGCAGTACTTTGGAATTTTTCCCACAATTGTAGGAGAATTCTAGTTAGGGAAGAGGCAAGGGTTTTTTTTCCTGAACAAAGACGATTTGGGGCTGGTGTCCATTCATTGAGTTGAATATCCTCTGCAAACATGATACTTCCAAACTCTTGTTTGTGAATTGTATGAATTCTCCATTTTGCCATGGTCATATGAATGAGCTATGTGCTGATATTCCAAGATATAGCATAGATGCATTTCTTATGCAAAAACAGACCCTTCTTTTACAGAGAGAACTTTTCGGATGCCTTTCAAGCAAAAGATACTTCCTGCCACACACAAGTGTTCAGAGAGGAAGAGGCAAGACTTTGGTGTCTTTACCATAATGATAGGAGAATTTGATGTGGGAAAGAGGCAAGGGCAGCTTTCCTGAGAAAAGAGGCTTTGGGGAAGGAAATGTATAGGGAGATGAATGTAGAAAGAAAACACAATGCTTGTAATATCTTGCTTTGGGTGTTATTTTGATGGATATTCTGCCTTTTTTTTTCCCCACTGTACAGCAAGGGGATCAAGTTATGCTTACATGTATACATTACAATTACATTTTTCCCCACCCTTTGTTCTATTGCAACATGAGTATCTAGACAAAGTTCTCAATGCTACTCAGCAGGATCTCCTTGTAAATCTAGTCTAAGTTGTGTCTGATAAGCCCAAGCTCCCAATCCCTGTGCTTCCTTTCCCTGCTTGTGCAAGCAAGGCATGGTCATGCCCAAACTGCCCTCTCCTGAAAGGCAAACACTTTTGAAGTGCCTTTCAGGCATCAGAAAGTCCCTGCACCAAAAACAGGGCTCTGAGCCAAAGAGGGAACACTTTGTTTTCTATGCCCTAATTATAGAAGTCTAGTTGTAGAGAAGGCAAGGGTTGATTTCCCGAGCAAAGTCACAATTAGGCTGTTGTGCCTTCACGGATTTGATGATACAGTTGAACCAGGAAGCTTCCAAGCTCCGGTTTTTGGTGTTGGTGAAATGTTTTTTTGTGCTGGTTGTTCGAACTAGTTCTGTACTGACTTTACCTGATACGGAAAAGAAGGAATTCTCCTGCCAAATCAGGCTTCTCCTCAAAGGAGATCCAGTTTGGAGTACCTTTCATGGGATGGAAACACCATGCATGGAACTAGTTTTCAGAGAGCAAGAGGCAACCCATGTGTTTATCTCCCATGAGGTGTAGGAGAATTCTAGGGAGGAAATGCCAGGGTTGCTTTCCTGAGCATAGATAAATTTGGCCTAGTGTCTTTTCACTGAAGTGAAAACACATTGCAAACAAGTCCCTTCCAATATCTTGTTGGTGACATTTGTGTAAAGGCAGTTGTGCCCCTTTTGTACAAACTAGCTATGTGCTGCTTATCCCTGAGATCAAAAAGATGGATTTCTCATGCCCAATCAGACTTCTCTTCTAAGCAGAACACGTTAAGAGTGGCATTAAAGCCATCTAAGTTGACTGCACCTTACTATTGCTCAGATAGGATGAGGCAGCACAAGTGTTTATGAGCCATACTTACTGGAAATTTCTATGTGGGTAATAGGCAAGGGTTTCCTTCCTGAGCACAGAAGCATTGGATCTCCTGTACCTTCATGGAATTTGTTTACCTGTTGAACCAGGAAGCTTCCAATGGTTTGGGGGCTGAGTTTGTGAATTGGCATTTGTACCCTGGTCGTACCAACTGGCTATATGCTCCTTGTCCCTGAGAAGGAAAAAAGGATTTCTCATGCTCCCTCAGAGTTCTCCACAAAGGAAAACACATTTTTAGTGTCTTTTGAGGGATGGAAAATCCATACAACAAACCAGGGCTCAGAGAGCAAGAGACAGCACATGGGTATTTTTCTTGAAATTGTAGGAGAAATCTAGTTAGATAACTGGCAACAGTTGCTTTCCTGAACCAAGATGCATTGGGGATGGTGTCTGTTCATTGAGTTGAATATTCTCTGCACCCATGATGCTTCCAATCTCTTGTATGTGATGTTTGTGAAATGTCCATTTTGCCCTGTTCATAAGAACTAGCTCGGTGCTTATATTCCCCAATATTGTAAAGAAGGATCTGTCATGTCAAATAAGACCCTTCTTCTACAGAGAACAATTTTAAATGCCTTTGTATCAGTGGAATCACACTGCCACACACCAGGACTCAGAGAGGAAGAGACAGGACATTGATGTCTTGCTGGGAGCCAAGGAGGTGCAGGTGGCTGAGGAAGGGAAATAAACTGATGGCACAGAACCTAGGGCGGATTCCTAACTGAGGAAATAAGCTTACTCACTGGCACAGTTCCAAGGGTAGATTTAGAAATAGGGAAAAGTGTTTATCCAGAGGCAGAGTTCCGAGGGCAAGGTCTAAAAACAATGAGGCTCACCTGCTAACCCAACAATAATGGCAACAATGACAAAATGCAGGCTTTGCACAACAGTGCAAGAGTGGAAATCGCTTCTTGTAAAATTCAGTCTTTCTTCTCATTTACTTATTATTCAGTCTTTCCTGTTATTTTTTGTTATTCCTTGTTATTTTTCTATATTGATTTGTAGTTCAATAAAATTGGGACAATAATATGATTGGAACAATAATAAATAAGGGTTTAACCTTGGTGGAATTCCCCCTGTTCCAATCTAATTTAGCTAAAAAATTAATTATTCCTTAGTTTGTCACAAGTGAAAATAGGTCTCAGAGTTAGGTTTTTGTGGAATGTACAATAGGTTAAAATAGTTTGGGCATACATTATTCTCTTGATGGAAAAATAATAATAATATTGCTTTTAATGAATTTTGTAGGATGCTTTTAAGTTTAGGAAAGTAAGTTGTTTTAATATAAAAAATATTTTCTCATACTGTCCCCTAAGCATAACGCTTTGAAGATAGTACCCCAAGCTTTAATCTAAAAAACAAATTTTTGTAAATGTCAAATTCTTGTGTGTGTGACCTTTCTAGTTGGTAAAGATTAGCTTAAAACAATAATGGATGGTGCTTACTAAAAGTAACCACAAAACACTTGTACCAAATCGCCTTATTTTACATGTTTTTTCCACATGATGTTTTGTACCCATTATAGTTTTACATGATGTATTGTACTTGTTAGTTTTAATTAAAATTCTTAGAACACAATGTATATCCACTGTACAGTGTAATCAAGGGATAAAATCTGAAAGGATAACCTTTAAAAATATGACATAAGCACTGTGATGTAAGTTACAATTACACCATCTATATAAAGTGTTACCTATGCCAATAAAATTAGAGCAGTCCAGCACTCTGAAAAGAGACAAAGACGTTGTCTCCTTTTGCATTCGCTGACACAATGCATCACTGACAGGGGAACATCCCTGGCTGCTGGAGCTGGACTCTGGCAGTGTTTTTATCATAATGATAGGAGAAGTGAATGTTGGAAAGAGACAAGGGTGGCTTTCCTGAGCCAAGAGGCATTGGGGATGGAGTCCATATAAGGAGGTGAATATACAAAGAAACCATGTTGCTTGCAATATCTTTTTTGCTGGAGTATATTTCATGGCCATTCTGCCCATTTTTTATGAACTAGGTCTGTGCTGCTTTTCACCGCTTGTGCAAACAAGTCATGGTCATGCCCAATCTGCCATCTCCTGAAAGGAGAACACGTTTGAAGTGGCTTTCAGGCAGTGGAAAGTTCCTTCACCCAGCCATGGCTCCAAGCTGAAGAGGGACCACTTTGGTTTCTGTGCCCTAATTTTAGAAGTCTATCTTTGGAAAAAGCAATGGTGGATTTCCTGAGTGAAGTCACAATGGAGCTGGTGTGAATTCATGGATTTGATGATACACTTGAACCAGGAATCTCCCAAAACCTTGATTGTGGTGTTTGTGAAATGTCTTTTTTATTCTAGTTATATGAACTACTTCTGTGTTGTTTTCCCGTATATGGAAAGGAAGGAATTCTGCCAAATCAGGTTTCTCCTCAAAGGAGATCTTGTTTGGAGTGTGTTTCATGGAATGGAAACACTCTACAGAACCAGTGTTCAGAAAGAAAGAGGAAATACATGGGTTTATCTCCCACAACCTGTAGGAGTATTCTGGCGGCGGGGGGGGGGGGGGCGCGAGGGTTGCTTTCCAGAGCATAGATATATTTGGGCTAGTGTATCTTCACTGAGTTGAATACACGTTGCAACCAAGTCACTACCAATCTCTTGTTTTTGACGTTTGGGTAAAGGTCGTTTTGCCCTGTTGTACCAACCAGCTATGTGCTGCTTATCTCTGAGATTTAACAGAAGGATTTGACATGCCATATCAGAATTCTCTTCTAGGAGAATATGTTTGGTGTGGATTACAAGCCATATAAACTTCCTGCACCAATCTATTGCTCAGAGAGGATGAGGCAACACATGTTTTATTAGCCATACCTACTGGAAAATTCTAGGGGGGAAATAGGCAAGGGTTGCTTTCCTGAACCAATACACATTTAGGCTTGTGTCTGTTCATTGAGTTGAGTATCTTCTGCAACCATGATGCTTCCAAACTCTTGTTTCTGAAGTGTGTGAAATGTCCATTTTACCGTGGTCATACGAACAAGCTCTGTGCTAATATTCCCAAATATTGCAAAGAAGGATTTCTCATGACAAATCATAACCTCCCTCTACAGAGAACACTTTTGGAATACCTTTCAAGCAAAGGAAACTCCCTGTTGCACACCAGTGCTCAGAGAGGAAAAGGCAGGACATTGGTGTCTTTGCCAAATGATAGGAGAAGTCAATGTGGGAAGAAGGCAAGGGTGTCTTTCCTGAGTCAAGAGGCATTGGGGATGGAGTCCATATATGGAGATGAATGTATGAAGCAACCATTTTGCTTGCAATCTCTTGTTTTGTGAAGTATTTGTGGTGGCATTCTGCCCCTTTTGTACAAAACAGCCCTGTACTAATTGTCCCCGCCTGTGCAAGAAAGGCAAGGACATGCCCAATCTGCCATCTCCTGAATGGAGAATATGTTTGAAGTGACTTTCAGGCAATGGAATATCCCTGCACCTAACCAGGGTCTGAGGCAATGAGGGACAATTTTGTTTTCTTTGCCCAAATTATAGGAGAAGTCTAGCTGTGAAAAATGAAATGGTTGACTTCCTGAGCGAAGTTACAAATGAGCTGACATGTGTTCAATTAAATGATGATACAATTGAACCAGGAAGCTCCCAAACTCTTGTTTGTGGTGTTTGTGAAATGGCATTTGTGCCCTTCTTTTATGAACTAGCTCTATGCTGCTTTTCCCTGCTATGGAAGAGAAGGAATTCACTTGCCAAATCAGGCTTCTTCTCAAAGGAGATAAAGCCTGGAATACCTTTCATGGAATGTAAAACCAGTGCACAGAACCTGTTCTCAGAGATCAAGAGGCAACATGATGGTTGACTCCCACAATGCGTAGGAGGATTCTAAGGGGGGGAGAAAGGCAAGGGTTCCTTTTCTGAGCATAGATGCATTTGGGTTGGTGTCTATTCACTTAGTTGAATACACAATGCAACCAATACACTTCCTATCTCTTGTTGGTGATGCTTGCATAAAGTGCCCTGGTTTTATGAACTAGTTTGTGTTGCTTATCCCCAAGTTTGAAAAGAAGGATTTATCATGCCATATAAGACTTATCTTCTAAGGAAACATGCTTGGACTGGCTTTCAAGACATCTAAACTGCCTGCAGCAAACTATTGCTCAGAGTGAATGTGGCAGCACATGCGTTTATGAGCCATCCTTACTGGAAAATCTAGGTGGCAAATAGGTAAGGGATGCTTTCCTGAGCACAGAGACATTGGTACTCCTTTACCATCATGGGGTTTGTTTACCTATTGAACGAGGAAGCTTCTAAAAGCTTGGGGACTGAGTTTGTGAATTGGAAATTTAACCTTGGTTGTATTCTAGGGGAATGAAAGGGTTGCTTTCCTGAGCATAGACACACTTGGGATAGTGTCTTTTCTCTGAGTTGAATACATCAAGTCGCTTCCAAACTCCTGTTGGTAACAATTTTGTCATGGCCGTTTTGCCCAGGTTGTACAAACTATCTATGCTCATTGAAAATAAGGATTTCTCAAGCAAAATCATATTTCTCCTCAAAGGAGAAGATGTTCGGAGTGGCTTTCAATCCCTCTAAACTGCTTCATCATCGTATTCCTCAGAGAGGAAGAGGCAGCACATGGGTTTATGAGCCATACTTACTGGAAAAGTCTAGGCAGGAAATACACAAGGGTTGCTTTCCTGATCACAGAGGCATTGGGGCTGCTGTACCTTCATGGGCTTGGTTGAGCTGTTGAACCAGGAAGCTTCCAAATGCTTGGGGGCTGAGTGTGTGAATGGGCAATTTTAGCCTGGTTGTATGAGCTGGCTATGTGATGCTTGTTCGTGATATGGAAAACAAGGATTTCTCATGCTCCCTAAGTGTTCTCCACAAAGGAGAACACGTTTGGTGTGCCTTTTGAGGGATGGAAAATCCGTGCAATGAACCATGTCTCAGAGAGCAAGAGGCAGCACATGGGAATTTTCCCCCTATTGTAGGAGATGTCTAGTTAGCAAAGAGGCAAATTTTGCTTTCCTGAACCAAGACGCATTGTGACTGGTGTCCGTTCATTGAGTTGCATATCCTCTGCAACCATGATGCTTCCAAATGCTTGCTTTTGATGTTTGTGAAATATGCATTTTGCCCTGCTCGTACCAACTTGCTATGTGCTGATATTCCCTGATATGGCAAATAAGGAATCTTAATGCCAAATCTGACCCTTCCTCTACAAAGAACACTTTTGGACTGCCTTTCAATCAAAGAAAACTCCATGCCACACATCAGTGCTCAGCGAGGAAGAGGCAGGATATTGGTGTCTTTGCCATAATGATAGGAGACGTTGATATGGGAAAGAGCAAGCACGGTTTTCCTGAGCAAAAAGGCATTGGGGATGGAGTCCATATCTGGAGGTGAATGTATGAGAAAACCGCAATGCTTGAAATCTCTTGATTTCTGGAATTTATTCGATGACCATTCTGCCCTGTTTGTAAAAACTAGCCCTGTGATTTTTTTCTCTGCTTGTGCCAACAATGCATGGTCATGCCCAATCTGTGGTCTCTTTTTTTTTTTTTTTTTTTATTTTATTTTATTTTTTTTTTAATTTTATTTTCCCACTGTACAGCAAGGGGGTCAGGTTATCCTTACATGTATACATTACAATTACAGTTTTTCCCCCACCATTTCTTCTGTTGCAACATGAGTATCTAGACATAGTTCTCAATGCTATTCAGCGGGATCTCCTTGTAAATCTATTCTAGGTTGTGACTGATAAGCCCAAGCTCCCGATCCCTCCCACTCCCTCCCCCTCCCATCAGGCAACCACAAGTCTCTTCTCCAAGTCCATGATTTTCTTTTCTGAGGAGATGTTCATTTGTGCTGGATATTAGATTCCAGTTATAAGTGATATCATATGGTATTTGTCTTTGTCTTTCTGGCTCATTTCACTCAGTATGAGATTCTCTAGTTCCATCCATGTTGCTGCAAATGGCATTATGTCATCCGTTTTTATGGCTGAGTAGTATTCCATTGTGTATATATACCACTTCTTCCTAATCCAATCCTCTGTCGATGGACATTTGGATTGTTTCCATGTCCTGGCTATTGTGAATAGTGCTGCAATGAACATGCGGGTGCATGTGTCTCTTTTAAGTAGAGCTTTGTCCGGATAGATGCCCAAGAGTGGGATTGCAGGGTCATATGGAAGGTCTATGTATAGATTTCTAAGGTATCTCCAAACTGTTCTCCATAGTGGCTGTACCAGTTTACATTCCCACCAGCAGTGCAGGAGGGTTCCCTTTTCTCCACAGCCCCTCCTGCACTTGTTATTTGTGGATTTATTAATGATGGCCATTCTGAGTGGTGTGAGGTGGTATCTCATGGTAGTTTTGATTTGCATTTCTCTTATAACCAGCGATGTTGAGCATTTTTTCATGTGTTTGTTGGCCATCTGTATATCTTCTTTGGAGAAATGTCTATTCAGGTCTTTTGCCCATTTTTCCATTGATTGATTGGTTTTTTTGCTGTTGAGTTGTATAAGTTGCTTATATATTCTAGAGATTAAGCCTTTGTCAGTTGCATCATTTGGAACTATTTTCTCCCATTCTGTAAGTTGTCTTTTTCTTTTCTTTTGGGTTTCCTTTGCTGTGCAAAAGCTTTTCAGTTTGATGAGGTCCCATGGGTTTATTTTTGCTCTTATTTCTATTGCTTTGGGAGACTGCCCTGAGAAAATATTCATGATGTTGATGTCAGAGAGTGTTTTGCCTATGTTTTCTTCTAGGAGTTTGATGGTGTCCTGTCGCATATTTAAGTCTTTCAGCCATTTGGAGTTTATTTTTGTGCATGGTGTGAGGGTGTGTTCTTGTTTCATTGCTTTGCATGCAGCTGTCCAGGTTTCCCAGCAATGCTTGCTGAATAGACTTTCCTTTTCCCATTTTATGTTCTTGCCTCCCTTGTCAAAGATTAATTGACCATAGGTGTCAGGGTTAATTTCCGGGTTCTCTATTCTGTTCCATTGGTCTGTCTGTCTGTTTTGATACCAGTACCACACTGTTTTGATGACTGTGGCTTTGTAGTATTTCTTGAAGTCTGGGAGAGTGATGCCTCCTGCTTGGTTTTTGTTTCTCAGGATTGCTTTGGCGATTCTGGGTCTTTTGTGGTTCCATATAAATGTTTGGATTGTTTGTTCTAGTTCTGTGAACAATGTCATGGGTAATTTGCTCGGGATTGCATTGAATCTGTAGATTGCTTTGAGTAGGATGGCCATTTTTACAACATTGATTTTTCCAATCCAGGAACATGGAATATCTTTCCATTTCTTTACATCTTCTTTGATTTCTTTGATTAAGGTTTTATAGTTCTCGGCATATAGGTCCTTTACCTCTTTGGTCAGGTGTATTCCGAGGTATTTGATTTTGTGTGGTACAATTTTAAAAGGTATCGTATTTTTGTATTCCTTTTCTAATGTTTCATTGCTGGTATACAGAAATGCAACTGACTTCTGAGTGTTAATCTTATATCCTGCCACTTTGCTGAATTTATTAATCAGTTCAAGGAGTTTTGGGGTTGAGTCCTTAGGGTTTTCTAGGTATAGAATCATGTCATCTGCATACAGTGACAGTTTTATCTCTTCTCTTCCTATATGGATGCCTTTTATTTCTTTTGTTTGTCTAATTGCTGTGGCTAGGACTTCCAAAACTAAGTTGAAGAGCAGTGGTGAGAGTGGGCATCCCTGTCTTGTTCCAGATTTGAGTGAGAAGGCTTTCAGTTTTTCCCCATTGAGGATTATATTTGCTGTGGGTTTATCATATATGGCTTTGATTATGTTCAGGAATGTTCCCTCTATACCCACTTTGGCGAGGGTCTTGATCATGAATGGATGTTGAACTTTGTCAAATGCTTTTTCTGCATCTATTGAGATGATCATATGATTTTTGACTTTTTTTTTGTTAATGTGGTGTATGATGTTGATTGATTTGCGTATGTTGAACCATCCTTGTGAACCTGGGATGAACCCAACCTGGTCATGGTGTATAATTTTTTTGATATGTTGTTGGATTCGGTTGGCTAAGATTTTGTTGAGAATTTTTGCATCTATATTCATCAATGATATTGGGCGATAGTTTTCTTTTTTGGTGGTATCTCTGCCTGGTTTTGGAATGAGGGTGATGGTGGCCTCATAGAATGTCTTTGGGAGTATTCCTTCTTCTTCAACCTTTTGAAAGAGTTTAAGGAGGATGGGCACCAATTCCTCTTTATATGTTTGATAGAATTCACCTGTGAAGCCATCTGGTCCTGGACTTTTATTTGTAGGGAGTGATTTTATGACCTCTTCAATTTCATTTCTAGTGATGGGTCTGTTCAGTTGGTCTGTTTCTGCTTGATTCAGTTTTGGCAGGCTGTAAGATTCTAGAAAATTGTCCATTTCTTCCAGATTGTCAAACTTATTGCCGTATAGTTGTTCATAGTATTCTCTTATGGTTTTTTGTATTTCTGCTGTATCCGTTGTGATTTCTCCTTTTTCATTTATAATTTTGGTTATTTGGGTTCTTTCTCTCCTCTTTTTAGTGAGTCTGGCCAGGGGTTTATCAATTTTGTTCACCTTTTCAAAGAACCAGCTCTTGGTTTTATTAATTTTCTCTATTGTTTTTTGAGTCTCTATTTTATTGATTTCTTCTTTGATCTTTATAATTTCCTTCCTTCTGCTGACTTTAGGACTTTTTTGTTCTTCTTTTTCTAATTCATTTAGGTGGAGGGTTAAGTTGTCCACTTGGGATCTTTCTTCTTTTTTGAGAAAGGCCTGTATTGCTATAAATTTCCCTCTGAGCACTGTTTTCGCAGCATCCCATAGATTTTGAGAGGTTGTGTCTTCATTATCATTTGTTTCAAGGTAGTTTTTAATTTCCTTCTTGATTTCCTCATTGACCCATTGGTTTTTTAGTAGCATGTTGTTTAGTCTCCATGGAGTAGGTTTTTTCTCTTTGCTTTTCCCATGGTTGATTTCTAATTTCATGGCATTGTGGTCAGAGAAGATACTTGAGAGGAGATCACATTTGAAGTGCCTTTCATGCACTGGAAAATACCAGCACCAAACCAGGGCTCCCAAGTGAAGAGGGACTACTTTGGTTTCAGTGCCAAAATTATAGGAGATGTCTACCTGTGAAAAAAACAAGGGTTGATTTCATGAGTGAAGTCACTTTGGGGTCAGAGTGCATTCACGAATTTGATGATACAGTTGATCCAGGAAGCTTCCAAACTCTTGTTTGTGGTGTTTCTGAAATGGCTCTTTCGTTCTGGTTATATGAAATAGCTCTGTGCTGCTTTTTCCTGATATGGAAAAGAAGGAATTATCCTGCCAAATCAGGCTACTTCTCAAAGAAGTTCCAGTTTGCTGTGCTTTTCATGGGATGGAAACACCTTGCACAGTACCATTGCACATAGAGCTAGAGGCAACCCATTGGTGGATCTCCCACAACTTGTAGGAGAATTCTAGGGGGGAAAAAGGCAAGGGTTGCTTTCTGAGCAGTTGGACTAGTGTCTTTTCACTGAGTTGCAAACACATTGCAACCAAGGCACTACCAATCTCTAGTTGGTGACATATGTGAACAGGGCTTTTTGACCATGTTGTACGAACTAGCTATGTGCTGCTTATCCCCGTGGTGGAAATGAAGGATTTTCCATCCCAAATCAGACATCTATTCTAAGGTAAACACATTTGGATGGTTTTCAAGCCATGTAAACTGCCTGTACCAACCTATTGCTCAGAGTTTGAGGCAGCACACGTCTTTATGAGCCATACTTCCTGGAAAAGTCTAGGTGGGAAATAGGCAAGGGTTGCTTTCTTGAGCACAGAGGCATTGGGGCTACTGTACCTTCATGGGGTTGGTTGACTGGTTGAACCAAGAAGCTTCTAAGTGCTTGGGGGCTGAGTTTGTGAATTGACAATTTACCCTGGTTGTACTAACTGGCTATGTGCTTCTTGTCCCTGATATGGAAAATAAAGATTTCTCATGCTCTCTCAGAGTTCTCCAAAAAGGAAAATATGTTTGGAGTGCCTTTTGAGTGATGCAAAATGGGTGCATTTGACCAGGGCTCAGAGAGCAAGAGGCAGCACATTGGAATATTTCCTGCACTTGAACTGAGGTATAGTAAGGAAAGAGTCAGGGGATGTTTTCTGAACCAGCATTGGTGCTAGTGTCTGCTCATTGAGTTGAATATCATCTGCCATCTTGACACTTTCAAAAACTTGTTTGCAAATTTTCTGAAAAGTCCATTTTGCCATGATTCTAAGATCCAGCTATGTGCTAATATTCCCCGATATTGCAAAGAAGGATTTCTCATGCCAAATCAGACCCTTCCTATACAGACAACACTTTTGGAATGCCTTTCAAGCAAAGGATACTCCCTGTGGCAAACCAGTGCTCAGACAGCTAGAGGCAGGACATTGCTGTCTTTGCCATAATGATAGGAGAATTTGATGTTGGACAGAGGCAAGGGTGGCTTTCCTGATAAAAAGGCATTGGGATGGAGTCCTTATATGGAGGTGAATGTACAAAGCAAAAACTTTGCTTTCAATCTCTTGTCTTCTGGAGATTTTCTGATGAAATTCTCCCCTTTTTGTGTGAAATAGCCTTGTGCTTATTTTCCCTGCTTGTGCAAACAAGACATGGACATGCCCGATATGCTGTCTCTGAAAGGAGAACAACTTTGAAATGCCTTTCAGGCAATGGAAAGAAACTGTACCAAACCAGGGCTACAAGGCAAAGAGGGACCATTTTTTTTTGTGCCATAATTATAGGAGATGTATAGCAGTGAAAAAAATGGGGTTGATTTCCTGAGCGAATTCACAATGGGGATCAGGTACATTGAAGTTTTTGGTGATACAGTGGAATCAGGACCTCCCAAACTCTTGATTGTGGTGTTTGTGAAATGCATCATTTGCCCTGGTTGTAGGAAATAACTCTGTGCTGATTTTCCCTGATATGGAAAAGAAGGGATTCTCTTGCCACATCAGGCATCTCTTCATAGTAAATCAAGTTTGGAGTGCCTTTCCTAGGATGGAAACCCCTTGCAAGGAACCAGTGGTCAGAGAGCAAGTGGCAGCACATTGGTTGATCTCATGCAACGTGTAGGAGATTCCTAGTGGGGAGAAAAGGAAAGGGTTGCTTTCCAGAGCATAGATGCATTTAGACTAGTGTCTTTTCACTGAGTTGAATACATGTTTCAACCACGTCACTTCCAATATTTTGTTGGTGACATTTGTATAAAGG
This sequence comes from Sus scrofa, assembly GCF_054392235.1. Lineage (NCBI taxonomy): Eukaryota > Metazoa > Chordata > Mammalia > Artiodactyla > Suidae > Sus > Sus scrofa. The sequence goes on along the minus strand of NC_139383.1, from coordinate 101,765,370 downwards.
CCATTTTGCCCAGGTTTTACAAACTAGCTATGTGTTCCTTATCCCCAAGATGGAAAATAAGGATTTCTCATGCCAAATAAAACTCCTCTTCTAAGGATAACACGTTTGGCATGGCTTTCACGCCATCTAAACTGCCTGCACCAAAATATAGCTCAGAGAGAATGACGCAGCACATGTGATTATGAGACATCCTTACTGGAAAATTTGGAGGAAAATAGGCAAGGGTTGCTTTCCTGAGCACAAAGACACTGGGGATGCTGTACCTTCATGGGGTTGGTTGACCTGTTGAACCAGGAAACTCCCAAACACTTGAGGGATTAACTTGTGAATTGGCAATTTTAACCTGGTTTTACAAACAGGCTATGTGCTGCTTGCCCTGATAAGGAAAAGGAGGATTTCTCAAGCTCCCTCAGAGTTCTCCAAAAAGGCACACACTTTGGATTGCCTTCTGAGTGATTTAAAATCCATACCATGAACCAGGACTCAGAGAGCAAAAGGCAACACATTGGAATTTTTCCTGCACTTGTAGGAGAAATCTAGTTAGGAAATAGGCAAGGGTGGTTTTCTGAGCTAGCATTGAGTTGAATATACTTTGCAAACATGACTTGTCCAAACTTGTTTGTGGTATTTGTGAAATGTCCATTTTGCCCTGGTCTTATGAACTAGCTATGTGCTGATATGCTATGATATTGCAAAGAAGGACTTCTTGTGCCAAATCAGACCCTTCCTTTACAGAGTACATTTTTAGAATGCCTTTCCAGCTGAGAAAACTCCCTGCCATACACCAGTGCTCAGAGAGTAAAAAGCAGGACATTGGTGTTTTTACCATAATGATAGAAGAAGTCGATGTTGGAAAGAGGGCTTGGTGGCTTGCCTGAGCGTAGAGGCATTGGGGATTGAGTCCATATACGAAGGTGAATATATGAAGCAACCAAGTGGCTTGCAATCTCTTGTTTCTGGAGTTTTTGCAATGGCTATTCTGTCCTGTTTGTACAAACTAGCCCTGTGCTGCTTTTGGTGGCTTGTGAAAAAGGATAGGTCATGCAAAATCTGCCATCTCCTGAAAGGAGAACATTTTTGAAGTGCCATTTTGCAATGGAAATTCACTTCACCAAACCAGTGCTCCAAGGCAAAGAGGGGCCACTTTGGTTTCTGTGGCCTAAATACAGGAGAAGTCTAGCAGTGAAAAAAAGTGTTATTTCCTGTGCTTATTCACAATGGGGCTGGGGTTCATTCAAGTATTTGATGATACAGTTGAATCAGGATGCTCCCAAACTCTTGATTCTGCTGTTTGTGAAATGGATCATTTGCCATGGTTGTAAGAAATAGCACTGTGATGCTTTTCCATGATATGGAAAAGAAGGAATTCTCCTTCAAAATCAGGCATCTCCTCAAAGGGAGATTAAGTTTGAAGTGCCTTTCATGGCATGGAAAACCCATGTGCAGAACCAGTGCTCAGAAAGCAAGAGGCAACACTTTGGTTGATCTCCTGAAACTTGTAGGAGAATTCTAGTGGGGTCAAAGGCAAGAGGTGCTTTCCTGAGCATAGGTGCATTTGGGTTAGTGTCTTTTCACTGAGTCAAATACATGTTGCATCCAAGTCGCTTCCAATCTCTTGTTGGTGATATTTGTGTAAAGACCATTTTTCCCTGGTTGTATGAACAAGCTAGGTGCTGCTTATGCCTGAGATGGAAAAGAAGGATTTCTCATGCCAAATCAGACTTATCTTCTAAGGAGAACACGTTTAGACTGGCTTTCAAGCTGTATAAACTGCCTGCACCCTACTATTGCCCAGAGAGGCTGAGGCAACACCTGTGTTTATGAGATATCCTTACTGGAAAAATCTAGGTGGGAAAGAGGCAAGGGTTGATTTCCTGAGCACAGAGTCATTGGGGCTGCTGTACCTTCATGGGGTTGGTTGAACTGTTGAACCAGGAAGCTTCCAATGTTTGGGAGCTGAGCTTGTAAATTGACAATTTTACCCTGGTTGTACTAACTGGCTATGTGCTGCTTGTCACTGATATGGAAAGGAAGAATTTCTCATGCTCCCTCAGAGTTCTCCACAAAGGAGAACATGTTTGGAGTGCCTTTTGAGGGATGGAAAATCCGTGAAATGAACCAGGGCTCAGAAAGCAAGTGGCAGTACATTGGATTTTTTCCAGCAATTGTAGGAGTAGTCTAGTTAGGAAATAGGCGTGTTGTTTTCTGAACCAGCATTGTGGTGGGTGTCCATTCATTGATTTGAATATTCTCTGCAATCATGAACCTTTCAAACTCTTGTTTGAGAAATTTGTGAAATATCCACTTTTCCGTGGTTGTATATATATAGCTATGTGCTGATGTGCCCTGATATTGCAAACAAAAAGGACTTCTCATGCCAAATCAGACCCTTCCTTTACAGAGAACAATTATGGAGTGTCTTTAAAGCTATGGAATATCCCTGCTGCACACCAGAGATCAGAGAGGAAGAGGCAGGACATTGGTGTTTTTGCCATACTGATAAGAGAATTCGATGTGGGAAGGAGGCAATGGTGGCTCTCCTGAGCAAAGAGGCATTGGGGATGGGTTCCATATATGGAGTTGAATGTACAAAATAATCCACAATTATTGCGATGTGCTGGTTTTCCCCACTTGTGCAACCAAGGCATGGTTTTGTCCACTCTGCCGTCTCCTGAAAGCAGAACACATTGTAAGGGCCTTTCAGTCAATGGAAAAGGCCTGCACTGTACCTGGGCTCTAAGGCAAAGACAGACCTTTATTTTTTATGTACCATAATTTTAGGAGATGTCTAGCAGTGAGAAAGCAAGGGTTGATTTCCTGAGTGAAGTCAGAATTGTACTGGGGTTCATTTAAGTATTTGATGATACAGTTGAAAAGATAACACCCAAACCCTTGTTTGTGGTGTATGTGAAATGCCTTGTGTGCACTGGTTGTAGGAACTATCTCTGTGCTGCTTTTCCCAGAAATGGAAAAGAAGGAATTCTCCTGACAAATCAGGCTTCTCCTCCAAGAAAATCAATTTTTGTGTGCCTTTCATGGGATGGAAACACCATGCACGTTACCAGCATTAGAGAGCAGGAGGCGACACATTGGTTGATCTCCCACAACATGCAGGAGAATTCTATGGGGAAAAAGGCAAGGGCTGCATTCCTGAGCATAGGTGCATTTGGGTTAATGTATTTTCACTGAGTTGAATACATGTTGCATCCAAGGCTCTTCCAATCTCTTGTTGGTGACGTTTGTGTAAAGATCATTTTGCCCTGGTCGTATGAACTAGATAGGTGCTGCTTATCATCGAGATGGAAAGGAGTTCATGCCAAATCAGACTTACCTTATAAGGAGAATATGCTTGTTTTTGCTTTACAGCCATCTAATCTGCCTGCACCAAACTATTGCTCAGAGAGTATGAGGCAGAACATGTGTTTATGAGATATCCTTACTAGAAAATCTAGGTGGGAAATAGGCAAGAGTTGCTTTCCTGAGCACAGAGTCATTGGGGCTGCTGTACCTTCATGGGCTTGATTGACCTGTTGAACCAGAAGCTTCCAAACTCTTGGGGGTTGTATTTTGTGAATTGGCAATTTTACCCTGGTTGTATAAACTGGCTATGTACTGCTTGTCCCTGATATGGAAAAGAAGGATTTCTTATGCTTCCTCAGAGATCTCCAGAAAGGAGAATACATTTGGAGTGCCTTTTGAGGGACTGAAAATCCATGCCATGAACCAGGCCTCAGTGAGCATGAGGCAGCACAATGGAATTTTTCTGGCAATTGTAGGAGATGTCTAGTTAGGGAAGAGGCAAGTGTTGTTTACTGAACCAGCATTGGGGCTGGTATCCGTTAATTGAATTCAATATCCTCTGCAACCCTGATGCTTCCAAACTCTTGTTTGAGAATTTTGTGAAATGTCCACTTTGCCGTGGTCCTATGAATTATCTATGTGGTGATATGCCCCGACATTGTAAAGAAGGACTCATCATGCCAAATCAGACCCTTCCTCTACAAAGAACACCTTTGGAATGTCTTTAAAGCAAAGTATACTCCCTGCTGCACACCTGTGCTCAGGGAGGCAGATTCAGGACATTGGTGTTTTTGCCATAGTGACAGGAGAATTGGATTTGGGTAAGAGGCAAGGGTGGCTTTCCTGAGCAAAGACGCATTGGGGATGGATTCCTTATACGGAGGTGAATGTACCAAGAATCCACAATGCTTGCAATCTCCTGTTTTCTGGAGTTTTTGTGATGGAAATTCTGCCCTCTTTGTGTGAACAAGCCATGTGCTGCTTTTCCCCTCTTGTGTAAACAAGGCATGGTCAGGCCCAATCTGTTGGCTTCTGAAAGGAGATCACCTTTGAAGTGCATTTCAGGCAATGGAAATTCCCTGCACCCAACAAGGGCTCCGAGACCAAGAGGGAGCCCATTGGTTTCTGTGCCAATATTATAAAACAAATCCAGCTGCAAAAAAAGCAAGGATTGATTTTCTGAGTGAAGTAACAATGGTGCTGTTGTGTGTTCATGGAATACGATGATACATTTGAACCAGGAAACTTCCAACCTGTTTGTGGTGTTAGTGAAATGGCTTTTCACGCCTGGTTGTAAGAAATTTCTCTGAGCTGCTTTTCCCTGATATGGAAAAGAAGGAATTCTCCTGCCAAATCAAACTTCTCCTCATAGGAATGAAAATTTGGAATACCTTTATTGGGATGGAAACACCGGGCAAGGAACCAGTGCTCAGAGAGCAAAGGCAATATATTTGTTTATCTCCTGCAATGTGGTGGAGAATTCTAGGGTGGAAAAGGGAAAGGGTTTCTTTCTTGAGCATAAATGCATTTGGGCTGGTGTCTTTTCACATAGTTGAATACACGTTGCAATAATGTTGCTTCCAATCTCTAGTTGGGGATATTTGTGTAAAGGCTGTTTTGCCCTGGTGGTATGAACTCGTTATGTGCTGCTTATCCCCAATATAAAAGAAGGATTTCTCATGCCACCTCAGAGTTCTGTACAAAGGATAACACTTTGGGAGTGCCTTTTGAGTGATGGAAAATCCGTGCAATAAACCAAGTCCCACAGAGCCAGAGTCAGCATAGAGGTTTATTTCCTGCAAATGCAGGTGAATACTGGTTTGGAAATAGGTAAGGGTTGCTTTCCTGAACCAAGAGGCATTGGGGCTGGTGCCCATTCATTGAGTTGAATACCTGTGCAAACATGATGCTTCCAAACTGTTGATTCTGAAATTTGTGAAATGTCCATTTTGCCCTGGTCGTGAAAACTAGCTATATGATGATATTCCCCGATACTGAAAAGAAGGTCTTATCATGCTAAATCAGATTCCTCCTCTTCAGAGAACAGTTTTGAATGCCTTCAAGCAAAGGAAACTCCCTGCAGCACACCAATGCAGAGGGAAGAGAGAGGTAATTGTTGTCTTTGCCATAATGATAGGTGGTATCTATGTGGGAAAGAGGCACGGGTGGATTTCTGAGCAAGGAGGCTTTGGGGATGGGTTCCATATACTGAGGTGAATGTACGAATCAACAAGGATGCTTCCAGTCTCTTGTTTTCTGTAGTTTTAGCAATGGCTATTCTGCACTGTTTGTTCGAACTAGCCATGTGCTGCTTTTCCCCACTTGTGCAAACAATGCATGGCCATGCCCAGTCTGTGTATCCTGAAAGGAGAAAACGTGTTTGAAGTGAGTTTAATACAATGGAATTAACCTGCACCAAACAAAGGTTAGGGAAAAATGAGGGAGCCCACTGATAACTATGCCATACTTACAAGAGAAATCTTGCTGTGAAAAAAAGCAAGGGTTTATTTCCTGATCAAAGTCCAAATTGGGCTTGTTTGTGGTCACAGATTTGATGATACAACTAAACCAGGAATCTAGCCAATTCTTTGTTGTTTTTTTGAAATGGCTCTTTTGTCATGGTTGTACGAACAAGCTCTGTGCTGCTATTCCCTGATATGGAAAAGTAGGCATATTCTTGCCACATCAGGCTTCTCCTCAAAGGAGATAGAGTTTGGAGGACCTTTCATTGAATGGAAACACCATGAAAGGGACCATTGCTCTGAGAGAAAGAAGAAACACATTTGTATACCTACTGCAATGTGTAGGAGAATTCTAGGTGAAAAAAGGCAGGGGTTGCATTCCTGAGCATAGATACATTTGGGCTAGTGTCTTTTCACAGAGTTGAAGGCACGTTGCAAAAATGTTGCTTTCAATCTCTTGTTGGTGATTTTTGTGTAAAGACAGTTTTGCCCTGGTGGTACAAAATAGCTATGTGTTGATAATCCCTGATATAGAAAAGAAGGATTTCTCATGCCCCATCAGAATTCTCTTCTAAGGAGGACACGTTTGGAGTGGCTTTCAAGCCACCCAAATTTCCTGCACCAACTTATTGCTCAGAAAGAATTAGGCAGAACATTGGTACATGAGCCATAATTAATGGAATGTCTAGGTGGGATATAAGCAAACATTGCTTTCTTCAGCACAGATGCCTTGGGGCTGCTGTACATTCATGGGGTTGGTTTCCCTGTTGAACCAGGAAGATTTCAAACCTTGGTGGTTGAGTATGGAATACAGTAGTTTCACCCTTGTTGTACGAACTGGCTATGTGCTGCATTTCCCCGATATGAAAAAGAAGTGTTTCTCTTGCAAGCTGAGATTCTCCACAAAGGAGAACACTTTGGGAGTGCCTTTTGAGGGATGGAAAATCTGTGCAATGAACCAGGGCTCAGAGCACAAGAGGCAGCCCATTGGTTTATTTCCAGAAATGTTGGGGATGTCTATATAGGAAATAGGCAAGTGGTGCTTTCCTGAACCAAGGTGCTTTCAAGCTGCTGTCCATTCATTGAGTTGAATATCCTCTGCAACAATGAGGATTCCAAACTCTTGTATGTGAAGTTTGTGAAATGTCCATTTTGACCTGGTCTTATGAACCAGCTATCTGCTGATATTCCCCGATAGTGAAAAGAAGGACTTCTCATGTCTAGTCAGACACCTCGTCTAAGGAGAACACTTTTGGAATGACTTTCCAGCAAAGGAAACTCCCTTCCACACACTAGTGCTCAGAGAGGGAGAGGCAGGACATTATTAGTGTCTGTGCCATAATGATAGGAGATGTGTATGTGGGAAAGAGGCATGGGTTGCTTTCCTGAGCAACGAGGCACTGGGGATGGAGTACATATACTGAGGTGAAAGTACAGAGCAGCCAGGATGCTTCCAATCTCTTGTTTTCTGGAGTTTTTGCCATGGCCATTCTGCCCTGTTTATACACACTAACCTTGTGCCACTTTCCCCCACTTGTGCAAACAAGGCATGTTCAAATCAGGCTTCTCCTCAAAGGAGATCAATTTTGAGGTGCCTATCCTGGGATGGAAACCCCATGCACAAAACCAGTGCTCAGAGATCAAGAGGCAACACAATAATTTATCTCCCACAACATGTAGGAGGAATAAGCCTAGGCTTATTTTCCTGCGCATAGATGCATTTGGGATACTGTCTTTTCACTGAATTGAATACACATTTCAACATTGTCTCTTCCAATCTCTTGTCGGTGATGTTTGTGTAAAGGCCAGTTTTCCCTGGGTGTATGATATAGCTATATGCTGCTTATCCCCGAGAATGAAAAAGAAAGTTTTCTCACGCCAAATCAGACTTCTTTTCTAAGGAGAACACTTCTGGTGTGTCTTTCAAGACATTGATCCTTCCCTCACCAACCTATTGCTCAGAGAGGATGAGGCAGAACATGTATTTATGAGCCCCATTGGTGCTGCTGTACCTTCATAGGGTATGTTTACAATTTGAACCTGGAGTGCATTTTCATAGATGGGAAATCCTTGCAATAAACCAGGGCTCAGAGAGTAAGAGGCAGCATATTGTTGTATTTCCCACAATTTTCTGGGAAAACTAGTTTGGAAATAGGCAAGTGTTGATTTCCTGAACCAAAACACATTGGGGATTGTGTCTATTCATTGAGTTGAATATGCTCTGCAACCATGATGCTTCCAAACTCTTGTTTCTGAAGTGAGTGAAATGTATATTGTGCCTTGGTTGTATGAACTATCTATGTGCTGATAGTCCCTGATATTTCAAAGAAGAACTTCTCATGTCTAATCAGACTCCTCCTCTACATAAGACACATTTGGAATTCCTTTAAAGCAAAGGAAACTCTCTGCCACATACCAGTGCTCAGAGATGAAGAGGCAGGACATTGTTGTCTTTACCACAATGATTGAAATCTATGTGGGAAAGAGGCAAGGTTTGGCTTTCCTGAGCAAAAAGATATTGATGATGGAGTCAGTATACTGAGGTGTATGTACGAAGGAACCAGGATGCTTCCAATATCTCGTTATCTGGAGTTTTAGCAATGGCCATTCTGCCCTGTTTGTGTGAACTAACCATGTGCTGCTCTTCCCCACTTGTGCAAACAAGGCATGCTCATGCCCAATCAGATGTCTCCTGAAAGTAGAATATGTTTGACATTCTTTTCAGGAAATGGAAAGTAACTGAACCAAACCAAGGCTCTGAGACCAAGAGGGAGCCCATTGTTTTCTGTGACTTAATTATAGAAGTCCAGTTGTGAATAAATCAAGGGTTGATTTCCTGAGAGAAGTCACATTTTGGCTGGTGGCCGTTCATGGATTTGATGATACAGTTGAACAGGAAATCTTCCAAAATCTTGTTTGTCGTGTTTGAGAAATGACTCTTTTGCCCAGGTTGTATTAACTAGGTCTGTGCTTCTTTTCATTACATGGAAAATAAAGAATTCTCCTGCCAAATCAGGGTTCTCCTCAATGGAGATCAAGTTTGGAGTGGCTTTCATGAAATGGAAACACCACGCAGGGCACCAGTGCTCAGAGAGCAAGAGGCAATTCATTGGTTTTTACCCCACATCTTGTAGGTGTATTGTACGTGGGAAAAAGGCAAAGTTTGCTTTCCTGAGCATAGATTCATTTGGGCTAGTGTATTTTCACTGAGTTGAATACACGTTGCAAAATTTCGCTGACAATCTCTGGTTTGGGAATTGTGTTTAAAGGCTATTTTGCCCTGGTTCTACGAAATAACTATGTGCTAATTATCCCCGATATAGAAAAAAATGATTTCTCATGTCAATTCTGAATTCTCTTATAAGGATAGCATGTTTGTAGTGGCTTTCAATCCACCTAATCTTCCTGCACCAACCAATTGCTCAATGAGGATACGTCAGTACATTGTTTTTTGAGCCAAAATTACTGGAAATGTCTACATGGGAAATAGGCAAATGTTGCTTTCCTGAGAATAGATTCATTTGGGCTAATGTCTTTTCACTGAGTTGAATACACATTTCAGTAATGTCTCTTCCAATCTCTTTTTGGTAACTTTTTTGTAAGGGCCATTTTGCACAGGTTGTACAATCTAGCTATGTGCTGCATATCCTCTAGTTTGAAAAGCAGTACTTCTCATGCCAAATCAGACTTCTCTTCTAAGGAGAATATGATTGGAATGTCTTTCAAGCCATCTAAACTTTCTGTACCAATCTAATTCTTAGAGAGGTTGAGGTAGCACATTTGTCTATGAGGCATAATTACTGGAAATATCTAGTTGGCATATAGGCATGGGTTGCTTTTCTGAGCACAGAGGCATAGGTGCTGCTGTACAAACACAGGTTTGGTTTACCTGTTGAACCAGGGAGATACCAAATGCTAGTTGACTCACTTTGTGAAATGGCATTTTTGTCCTGGTTTTACAATCTGGCTATGTGCTTATATACCCTGATATGGAAAAGAAGGATTTCTCATGGCACCTCAGATTCCCAAAAGGGAGTACACGTTTGGAGTCATTTTCATGGATGGAAAATCCGTGCAATGAACTTGGGCTCAGAGAGTAAGAGGAAGCACACTGGTTTATTTCCCAAAATTGTAGTGGAAATCTAGTTTGGAAATAGGCAAGTGTTGCTTTCCTGAACCAAGACACATTGGGGCTGGTTTCTGATCACTGACTAGCACTGACTAGAATATCTTTTGCTACCATGAAGCTTTCAAATTCTTGATTGTGATGTTTGTGAAATGTCTATTTTGTCCTGGTTGAATGAACTAGCTGTGTGCTCTTATTCTCAGATATTAAGTAGGACTTCTCATGCCACATCAAACTCCTCCTCTACACAGAACACTTTTGGAATACATTTCAATCAATGGAAACTCCCTGCCACATACCACACTCAGAGAGGAAGAGGCAGGACATTGGTGTATTTGCCATAATGATAGGAGAATTATATGTGGGAAAGAGGCAAGGGTGTCTTTCCTGAGCAAAGAAGCATTGGGAGTGGGGTCTGTATACTGAGGTGAATGTACAACGCAAACAGTATGCTTCCAATCCCTTGATTTCTGGAGTTTTCTCAGTGGCATTTCTGCCATTTTTGTATGAAATAGCCCTGTGCTGATTTTCCCTGCTTGTGCAAACAAGGCATGGTCATGCCCAATCTGTTGTCTCCTGAAAGGAGAACATGTTTGTAGGGACTTTCAGGAAATGGAAAGTCCCTGCACCAAACCAGGGCTCCAAGACAAAGAGGGAACCCATTGGATTTTGTGCCATAATTATAGTAGAAGTCTAGCAGTAAAAAAAGCAAAGGTTGATTTCCTGAGTGAAGTCACATTGGGGCTGGTGTGAGCTCATGGACTTGATGATATAGTTGAAAAGGGAAGCTTGCAAACTATTCTTGTGGTGTTTTTGAAATGGCTATATTGCCCTTTTTTAACAACTAGCTATGTGTTTCTTATCCCTGATATGGAAAAGAAGGTATTTTCTGGCCAAATCAGGCTCCTTCTCAAGGAGATCATGTTTGGAATGTCTTTCATTGGATGGAAACACAATGCATGGAATCAGTGATCAGACATCGAGGCACTACATTGGTTAATCTCCTGCAATGTGTAGGAGAATTCTGGGGTGGGGGAAGGCAAGGGTTGTTTTCCTGAGCATAGACACATTTGGGCAAGTGACTTTTCACTGAGTTGAATGCACATTGCAACAAAGTCACCTCCGGTCTCTTGATTGTTAGTTTGGTGTAATGGCCATTTTGCACAGGTTGTAGGAACTAGTTATGTGCTGCTTACCCATGAGATTGAAAACAATAATTTCTCATACCCAATCAGAATTGTCTACTAAGGAAAACAAGTTTGTAGTGGCTTCCTAGCCACCTAAACTTCCCGCACCAACCCATTGTTCAGAAATTGATGCAGCACATTGGATTATGAGCCATAATTACTGGAACATTCTAGGTGGGAAATAGGCAAGTTTTGCTTTCCTGAGCACTGTGTCATTGGGGCCACAGTACCTCCACTGTGTTGGTTTCCCTGTTGAACCAGGAAACTTCCAAATGCTTGTTGGCTGAGTTTGTGAATTGGCAATTTTGCCCTGGTTGTATGAACTGGCTATGTGCTGTTTTCCCTGATATGGAAAAGAAGGATTGCTCATGGCACCTCAGAGTTCTCCAAAAAGGAGAACAAGTTAGTAGTTCCTTCTCAATGATGGAAAATCCATACAATGTACCTGGGCTCAGAAATAAAGAGGCAGCACTTTGGTTTATTTCCCAAAATTGTAGGGGAATTCTAGTTTGGAAATAGACATGGGTTGCTTCCCTGAACCAAGAAACATTGGAGCTGGTGTCCATTCCTTGACTTGAATATCCTCTGCACCCATGACACTTCCAAACTCTTGCTTGTGAAGTTTGTGAAATATCCATTTTGCCCTGGTCATACAAACTAGCTATGTGCTGATATTCCCCGATATTGCAAAGACGGACTTCTCATGCCATATCATACTCCTCCTCTACAGAGTACACTTTAGGAATGCCTTTCAAGAAATGGAAACTGCCCGCCACAAACCAGAGCTCAGAGAGGAAGAGGCAGGTCATTGGTGTCTTTGCCATAATGATAGGAGACATCTATATGGGAAAGGGGCAAGGGTGGCTTTCCTGATCAAAGATGCATTGGGGATGGAGTCCATATACTGAGGTGAATGTATGAAACAACCTGGATGCTTCCAATGTTTTGTTTTCTGGAGATTTTTTATGGCAATTCTGCCCTGTTTGTACATACTAGCCATGATCTGCTATTCCCTGCTTATGCAAACAAGGTATGGTCATGCCCAATCTGGTGTCTCCTGAAATCATACTACGTTTGAAGTACCTTTCAGGCAGTGGAAATCCCTGCACAAATCCAGGGATCTGAGATTAAGAGGGAGCCCATTGGATTGTATGCCATATTTATAGGAGAACTCTAGCTGTGAAAAAAGCAAGGGCTAATTTCCTGAGTGAATTCACAGTGGGGCTGGTGTGCTTTCACACATTTGATGAAACAGTTGAATGAGGAAATTTCCAAGCTCTTCTTTGGGGTGTTTGTGAAATGGCTCTTTTGCCCTGGTTGTAACATCTATCTCTGTGCTGCTTTGCCCTGATATGGAAAAGAAGGAATTCTCCTGACAAATCCAGCTTCTCCTCACAGGAGATCACATTTGTAGTGCCTTTCATTCATGCAGAACCTGGGCACAGAATCAGTGCTGAGAGAGCAAGAGGCAATACGTTGGTTTTTATCCCACATCTTGTAGTAGTATTCTAGGTGGGAAAAAGGCAAAGTTTGCTTTCCTGAGCATAGATGCATTTGTGCTAGTGACTTTTCACTGAATTGTGTACATATTACAACAACGTCACTTCCAATCTCTTGTTGGTGACATTTGTGTAAAGGCAGTTTTGCACTGGCTGTATGAACTAGCTATGTGATTCTTGTCCAAAATATAGAAAAGAAAATTTCTCGTGCCAAATCAGACTTCTCTTCTAAGGAGAACTTGCTTGGAGTGACTTTCAAGCCATCTAAACTTCCTGCACCATCCTATTGCTCAGAGAGGATGAGGCAGGAAATCATATTTGGGGTGCCTTTTAAACAATGGTAACTTCCTGCACCTAACCAGTAGTCAGAGAGGAAGAGGAAGGAAATTTTTATATTTGCCATAAATGTAGGAGAATTCTATGTGGGAAATATGCCAAAATTGCTTTCCTGAACAAAGAAGCATTGGGGCTGGACTCCATATACTGAGTTCAATGTTCTAAGCAAACAAAATTCTTCCAAACTCTTTTTTTCAAGATTTTTTTAGATGGCCATTCTGCTCTGGTTGTATGAACAAGCTATGTGCTGCTTTTACCCACTTGGGCAAAGAAAGCATTGCCATGCCCTATTTGATGTGGCCTGAAAGCAGAACACCCTTGGAGTGCCTTTCAAGCAATGGAAAGAACATGCAACAAACCGAGCTCTGAGAGAAAGAGGAAGCCCATTGGTTTATTTGCCATATTATAGGAGATATCTAGGTGGGAAAAAGAAAGTGTTCATATACTGAGATAAGTAACATTGGGGCTGGTGTTCATTCACATATTTGATTGTACTGTTGAACCAGGATGCTTGTGAAGTTTGTGTAAAGGCAGTTTTGCTGTGGTTGTACGAACTAGGTATGTGCTGCTATAGATTTCTCATGCAAAATCATACTTCTCTTCTATGGAGAACAGGTTTGGAGTGAATTTTAATTGATGGAAAATCCTTGGAGTGTGTCAGGGTTCAGAGAAATAGAGGCAGCACGTAGGTGTATTTCCCCAAATTGTAGGTGAATTCTCATTTGGCAATAGGCAAGGGTTGCTTTCCTGAGCAAAGACACATTTGGGCTGGATTCCACATATGGATTTGAATTTACTTAGAGCCCAGGTTGATTCCAAACTCTTGTTTTGTGAAGTTTGTGAGATGGCCATTCTGACAGCTTTGTATGAACTAGCTATGTGCTGCTCCTCCCCTCTTGAGCAAAGAAGGCATTATCACACCCAATCTGATGTCGCCTGAAAGGAGAACACGTTTGGAGTGCCAGTCAAGCAATGCAAAGTCCCTGCACCAAACTAGGTCTCAGAGAGGAAGATGCAGCCCATTGTCATATTTGCCAAAATTATAGGAGAAATGTAGGTGGGAAAAAGTAAGGGTTGTTTTCCTGAGTGAAGGTACATTAGGGCTGGTGTTCATTCATGAATTTGATTATACTCTTGATCCAGGAAGCTTCCAAACTGTTGTATGTGGTGCTTGTGAAATGGCTACATTGACCAGGTTGTACAAATTAGCTATGTGCTGCTTTCCCCTGATATCGAAAAGAAGGATTTCTCATGCAAAATCAGGCTTCTCATCAAAGGACATCATGTTTTCAGTGCCTTTCCTACAGTGGAAATTCCTTGTATTGAACCAGGACTCATAGAATAAGAGGAAGTATGTGACATATCTCCCCAATGTGTAGGAGAAATCTAGGGGTGGGAAAAGGCAATGGTTACCTTCCAGAGCAAAGATGTATTTGGTCTGGTATCTTTTTACTGAGTTGATTATATATTGCAACCAGGTCACTTTGAATCTCTTGTTTGTGTAGTTTTGTGTAAGGCCGATTTGACCTGGTTGTATGAACTAGCTATATTCTGCTTATTCACAATATAGAAATGCATGATTTTCCATGTAAAATCTGACTTTTCTTCTTAGGAGATCACGTTGGGTGTGCCATTCAAGCAATCTAACCTTTCTGCACCAACCTATTACTCAGAGAGGATGAGTCAGTACATTGGTATATTAGCCATAATTATTGGAAAATCTAGGTGGGAAAAAGGCCAAGGTTGCTTTCCTGAGCAATTAGGCATCAGGGCTGATGTCTGTTCAAGGAATGATTATACTGTTGAACCAGGAAGCTTCCAAACACTAGTTTGTGGAGTTTATGTAATAGCAATTGTGCCCTGGATGTACCAAGTGGCTATAAGCTGCTTTTCCCCAATATGGAAAAGAAGTGTTTCTCATGCCAAGTCAGAGTTCTCCACAAACAAGAACAGGATTTTAGTGCCTTTTACGTGATGAAAAATCCTTGCAATGTATCATGGCTCAGAAAGCAAGAGGCAGCACGTTGTATTATTTCCCCAATTTGTAGGTGAAGTCTAGTTTGGAAATAGGCAAGGGTTGCATTCCTGAAGCAAGAAGCTTTGGAGCTGGTATCTGTTCCCTGAGTAGAATATATTTTTCAATCATGACACTTCCAAACTCTTGATGTGAAGTTTATTAAATGGTAATTTTGCCCTGGTTGTAAGAGCTAGCTATGTGGTGATATTCCATGATATTGAAGAGAAGTATTTCTCATGCCAAATCAGACTACATCTCTAAGGTGAACTTGTTTGGAGTGCCTTTCAAGCAATGGAAACTCCCTGAAGCTAATCAGTGCTCAGAGAGGTAGAGGCAGGATATGGGTTTCTTTGCCATAATTATAGAATAAATCTATGCGGGAAATAGGCAAGGGTTGCTTTCCTGAGCAAAGATGTTTTGGACCAGAGTCCATATATAAAATCGAATGTACTAAGCAACCAGGATGATTCCAATCTCTTGTTTTCTGGAGTTGGTGAGATGAACATTCTGCCCTAGTTGAATGAACTAGCTATGTGCTGCTTTTCCCTGCGTGTGCAAACAAGGCATTGTCACGCCCAATGAGACATTTCCTGAAAGCAGAACACGTTTGGAGTGCATTTCAAGCAATGGAAATTCCTTGCATCAAACGAGGGCTCCAAGAGGAAGAGGCAGCCCATTGGTCTACCTGCCATAATTATAGGAGATGTCTAGGTTGGAATAAAGCAAGGATTGATTTCCAGAGTGAAGACATATTGGGGCTGGTGTTCGTTCTTGGATTTGATTAAACTGTTGATCCAGGAGTCTTCCAAACTCTCGTTTGTGGTGTTTGTGTAATGCATATTTTTCCCTGGTTGCATGAACTATGTGCTGCTTTCCCCTGATATTGAAAAGGAGCATTTCTCCTGCCAAATCAGGCTTCTGCTCAAAGGAGATCAAGTTTGGATTGCCTTTCATTTAAAGGAAACTCCGTGCAATGAACCAGTAATCAGAGAGCTTGAGCTAGCTCATTGGTATATCTCCCCAATGTGTTGGAGAAATGAAGGGGGGAAGAGGCAGGTGTTGTTTTCCTGAGCACAGAGGCATTGGAACTGGTGTTTGTACATGGAAATGATTGTACTGTTGTACCAGGATGCTACCAAACTCTTGTTTGTAGAGTTTGTGATATTGCTATTTTGCCCTGGTTGTATGAACTAGCTCTGTGCTGCATTTTCCTGGTATTCAAAGGATTTGTCATGTGAAATCATGCTTCTCCACAATGGAGATCACTTTTGGAGCACTTTTCAAGTGATGGTAATTCTGTTTACTGAATCTTTGCTCAGAGAACAACAGGCAGCACATTGGTATATCTCCCCAATATGTAGGAGAATTCTAGGGGGAAAAAAGGCAAGGGTTGATTTCCTGAGCTAAGATTTTTGGGGCTTGTGTCTGTTCACTGAGTTGCATATACATTACAACAGGAGGCTTGCAATCTCTTGTTTGTCGAGTTTGTGAAATGGCCATTTGCCCTCTTTGCAGGAACTAGCTATGAGATGATTTACCCTGATATTTTAAAGATGGACTTCTCATGCCAAATCAGACTACACCTCTAAGGTGAACATGTTTGGAGTGCATTTCAAGCAATGGAAAATCCATGACCCTACCCAGGGATCAGAGAGGTAGAGGCAGGACATTGGTTTATTTGCCATAATTATTGTAGAAGTCTATGTGGGAAATAGGCAAGGGTTGCTTTCCTGAGTAAAGACGCAGTGGAGGTGGAGTTGGTATACTTAGTTGAAAGTATTAAGTAAGGAGGACTCTTCTAAACTCTTGTTTTCTGGAGTTTGTGAGATGGTCATTCTGATAAGCTATGTGCTGCTTTTCCCTGCTTGTGCATAGAAGGCGTTGTCATGACTAATCTAACTTCTGCTGAAAGGAAAACATGTTTGGAGGGCCTTTCAAGCAATGCATATCCCTGCAACCAACCAGTGCTCAGAGAGGAAGAGGCAGGTCATTAGGATATTTGCCAAAATTATAAGAGAATTCTATGTGGGAAATAGGCAAGGGTTGCTTTCCTGAGTGAAGATGCATTGGGGCTCCAGTCTGAATCCTGAGTTGAATGTATTAAGAAACCAGGAAACTTCCAATCTCCTGTTTCCTGGAATTGGTGAGATGGCCATTCTGCCCTGGTTGTACAAACCAGCTATGTGCTCATTTTCCCTGCTTGTGCAAAGAAGGCATTGTCATTCCCAATCTGATGTCTCCTGAAAGGAGGACACGTTTGGACTGCCTATCAAGCAATGCAAACTCCGTGCACCAAACGAGTCCTCAGAGAGGAAGAGGCAGGACATTGTTTTATTTGCCATAATTGTAGGACAATTCTACGTGGGAAATATGCAAAGGTTGATTCCCTGAGCAAAGATGCTTTGGGCTTGTGTCTTTTCACCGATTTGAATACACATTGCAGAAATCTTCCTTCCAATCTCTTGTTTGGAAATGTGAGAAAAGGCCTTTTGCCCTGGTTGTAAAAACTAGGTATGTGCTGCTTATCCCCAATATGGTTAAGTAGGATTTCTCATGCAAAATCAGACTTTTCTTCTAAGGAGAACACGTTTGAGTGCCTTTCAAGCAATCTAAACTTCCTGTATCAACTTATTACTCAGAGAGACTGGGGCAGCACATTGGTTTGTTAGCCATGACTATTGGAATATTCTAGGTTGGAAATAGGCAAATGTTGCATTCCTGAGCAAAGAGAAATTTGGGCTGGTGTTAAATCATGGAGATGATTATATGGTTGAACCAGGAAGCTTTCAAACTCTTGTTTGTGGAGTTTGCAAAATGGTTATTTTGCCCTGGTTGTACAAACTAGCTCTGTGCTGCTTTTCCCTGGTATTAAAAAAAAAAAAAAAAAAAGGATTTCTCATGCCCAATCACGATTGTCTGCAAAGGAGATCACGTTTGGAGTGCCTTTCAAGCAATGGTAACTCTGTGCACTGAACGAGTGATCAGAGAGTAAGGATGGCCCATTGATTTATTTCCCAAAATTGTAAGAGAAGTCTGGGGGGTGGATGGCAATGATTGCTTTCCTGAGCTAAGATACATTGGGGCTTGTGTCCATTCACTGTGTTGAATATGCATTTCAAACATGAAGCTTCCAAATTCTTGTTTTTGAAGTTTGTGATGTGGCCATTGTACCCTGGATGTATGAACTACGAAGATGCTTCTTGTGCCCGATATTGAAAAGAAGGTCTTTTCATGACAAATCATACTACTCCTCTAAGGAGAACACATTAGGTTTGCCTTTCAAGCAATGAAAACTTCCTGCACCAAACCAGGGCTCAGAGAAGAAGAGGCAGGACATTGGTATATTTGCCATAAGTATAGGAGAAGTCTATGTGGGAAATAGGCAAGGGCTGCTTTCCTGAGCAAAGACACATTGGGGCCAGACTCCATATACCGAACTGAATGTACTAAGCAACCAGAATGCTTCCAAACTCTTGTTTTCTGGAGTTTGTGAGATAGCCATTCTGCCCTGGTTGTATGAACTAGATATGTGCTCCTTTTCTCCTCTTGTGCAAAGAGGAATTGTTGTGACAAATCTGACATCTCCTGAAATTAGAACATGTTTGGGGTGCCTTTCAAGCAATGAAAATCCCTGCAACATACAAGGGGCCAGAGAGGAAGAGGCAGTCCACTGGTTTATTTTCCATAATTATAGGAGATGTCTAGTTGGGAATAAAGCATGTGTTGATTCCTGAGCAAAGACACATTGGGGCTGATGTTTGTTCACGGAGTTGATTAACCAACCAGGAAGCTCCCAAACTCTTGTTTGTGGAGGTTTTGAAATGGCTATTTTGCACTGGTTGTACAAACAAGCTATGTGCTGCATTTTCTGGATTTTGAAAATAAGTATTTCTCATGCCACATGGACCTCTCTTGTAAGGAGAATATGTTTGGAGTTCCTTTCATGCGATGGAAACTCCCTGCACTGAACCAGTGTTCTGAGAGCAAGAGGCAGCACATTGGTTTATCTCCAAAAAATGTAGGAGAATTCTAGGGGGGGAAAGGGAGGGGTCTCTTTCCTGAACAAAGATGCATTGGGGCTTGTGTCTTTTCACTGACTTGAATACACATTGCAACACTCACTTCAGATCACTTGTGTGTGAAGTTTGTGAAAAGGTGTTTTTGCCCTGGTTGTATGAATTAGCTATGTGCTGCTTATCCCTGATATTTAAAATAAGGATTACTGATGCCAAATCAGATTTTTCTTGTATGGAGTACTTGTTTGGAGTGCCTTTCAAGGAATCTAAACTGATTGCACCAACCTATTGTTCATAGAGGATGAGAAACCACATTGGTGTATTAGCCAACATATTGGAAAAGTCTAGGTGGGAAACAGGCAAATTTTGCTTTCCTGAGCAAAGATGCACTAGGGCTGTTGTTCATTCCTGGAGTTGATTATCCTGTTGAACCAGGTGCCTTTCAAAACACTGTTTTTTGAGTTTGTGAAATGGCAATTTTGATGTGGTTGTCTGAACTATCAATGTTTTGCTTTTCCCTGCTTGTGCAAAGAAGACATTGTCATGTCTAATCTGATGTCTCCTGAAAGGAGGACAGGTTTGGAGTGCCTTTCAGGCAATGGAAAGTTCCTGAACCAAACCAGGGCTCTGAGATGAAAAGGGTGCCCATTGGATTATTTTCATTATTATAGTAGAAATCTAGGTGGTAAAAAAATCACGGGTTGATTTCCTGAGCAAAGAGTCATTGGTGCTGGTGTTTGTTCATGGAGTTGATTATACTGCTCAACCAGGAAGCTCCCAAACTCTTGTTTGTGGATGTTTTGAAATGGCCATTTTGCCCTGGTTGTACAAACTAACAATGTGCTGCTTTTCCTGGTATTGAAAGGAAGAATTTCTCATGCAAAATCTTGCTTTTCTGTAAAGGAGATCACATTTGGAGTGCCTTTCAAGAGATGGTAACACTATGCAATGAACTAGTGCTCAGAGAGCAAGAAGCAGCCCATGGTTTTATTTTCCCAAATTGTTGGTGATGTCTGGGGAGAGGGAAAGGCAAGAGTTGCTTTCCTGAGTAAAGATGCATTGGGGCTTGTGACCATTCACTAGGTTGAATATACATGGCAAACATGAATCTTCTAATCTCTCCTGTGTTAAGTTTGTGAAATGGCCATTTTACCTAGTTGTGTGAACTAGCTAATTACTGCTTTTCCCTGATCCTCAGAAAAGAAAATCATGGACTTGGAGAAAAGACTCCTGGCGGCCTGATGGGAGGGGGAGGGAGTGGGAGGGATCTGGAGCTTGGGCTTATCAGAGACAACTTAGAATAGATTTACAAGGAGATCCTGCAGAGTAGCATTGAGAACTTTGTCTAGATACTCATGTTGCAACAGAACAAAGGGTGGGAAAAAATGTAATTGTAATGTATACATTTAAGGATAACTTGATCCTCTTGCTGTACAGTGGGAAAATTAAAAAAAAAAGAAATGAAGGCACTCCACACTTGATCTACTTTGAGGAGAAGCCTGATTTGGCATGAGAAATCCTTCTTTTCAATATCATGGAATAATAGTTTGACAACAGGGCAAAATAGCCATTTCACAAACACCATAAACAAGAGTTTGGACGTTTCCTGTTTCAACAGTATAATCAAAACCATGTAAGAATACCAGACCCAATGTGTCTTCAATCAGGAAATCAACCCTTGCTTTTTTCCAAATTAGGCATCTGCTATAATTATGGCAAATATACCAATGGGCCCCCTCTAACCCACGGAGCCATGGTTTGTTGCAGAGATTTTACATTGCTTGAAAGGCACTCCAAATGAGTTTTCATTTCAGGTGACGTCAGATTGGGCATCACATAGCCTTATTTGAACCAGCAGGAAAAAGCAGCACATAGATATTTCATACAACCAGGGCAGAATTGCCATCTCACGAAAGTCAGAAAACAAGAGTTTGGAAGCATCCTCATTGCTTAGAACATTCAAGACTATAAACGGACTCCAACCACAATGTCACTTTGCTCAGGAAAGCAACCCTTGCATATTTCCCCACATAGAATTTTCCTATAATTATGGCAAATAAATCAATGCCTGCCTCTTCCTCTCTGAGCACTTGTTTGGTTCATGGAGTTTCCATTGCTTGAAAGGCACCCCAAACATGTTCTCCTTAGAGCAGTAGCCTGATTTGGCATGAGAAATCCTTTTCAGTATTGGGGAATATCACACATAGAAGTTCATACAACCAGGGCAAAATTGACATTTTACAAACTTCACAAACAAGAGATTGGAATCATCATGTCTGCAAAGTATATTCTACTCAGTTTACATACAGCAGCCCCAATGTGTCTTGATTCAGGATAGCAACCCTTGCCTATTTCCAAATTAGACTTCCCCTACAATTTTGGGAAATAAACCAATATTCTGCTTCTTGCTCTCTGAACCTTGTTCATTGCATGGATTTTACATCACTTATAAGACACTCCAACCTGTTCTCCTTTTGGGAAAACTCTGATTTGTCATGAAACTTACTTCTATTCCATATTGGGGGAAAGCAACACATAGCCATTTCCTAAAACCAAGGCAAATTTACCATGTTGCACATTCAACAAACAAGCATTTGGAAGCTTACTGTTTCAACAGTGTATTCAAATCCATGAAGGAACATCATCCCCAATGCTGTTTTTCCCAGGAAAGTAACACTTTCCTATTACCCACATAAATGTTTCCAGTAATTATGGCTAATAAGCCAATGTGCTTCCTCATCCTCTCTGAGTAATAGGTTGGTGAAGGAAGTTTAGATTGCTTGAAAGGTAATCCAAACTTGTTCTCCTTGGAAGAGAAGTCAGATTTAGCATGATAAATCCTTCTTTTCAATTAAAAGGTAAACAGCACATAACTCATATGTACAACCAGGGTAAAATGTCCTTTAAACAAACTTCACAAAAAAGCGATTGGAAGCGACATTTTTGCAACGTGTATTAAAATCACTGAAAAGACACTAGCCCCAACACATCTTTGCTCAGGAAAGCAAGCCTTGCCTTTTTCCCGCATTGATTTCCCCCTCATGTTGGGGAGATAAACCAATGTGTTGCCTCATGCTCTCTGAGCACTGTATCAATGCACAGAGATTCCATCACATGAAAGGAAATCCAAACATGATCTCCTTTGAGGAGGAGCCTGATTTGACATGAGAAATCTTTCTTTTCAATATCAGGGAAAAGCAGAACATAGCTAGTTGATACAACCAGGGCAAAATAGCCATTTCACAAACATCACAAACAAGGGTTTGGAAGCTTCCTGTTTGAACAGTATAATCAAATCCATGAAAAAACACCAGCCCCAATGCATCTTTGCTCAGGAATCAACCCATGGATTTTTCCCACCTAAATTGCTGCTGTAATTATGGCAAAGTAAACAATGGGCTTCCCCTCATCTCTGAGCCCTGGTTTGGTGCACAAAGTTTCCATTGCTTGAAAGGCCTTCCAAACATGTTCTCCTTTCAGGAGAAGTCAGATTGTGCATGACTGTTCCTTCCTTGCACAAGCAGGGAAAATCAGCACATAGCTAGTTTGTATAACCAGACCAGAATGGCCATCTCAAAAACTCCAGAAAACAAGATTTGGCAAGCTGCCTCATTGCTTAGTACATTCAACTCTGTGAATGGACACAAAACCCAATGTGTCCTGACTCATCAATGCAACACTTGCCTTTTTCCCACCTAAATTTTTCCTATAACTTGGCAAATAAACAAATGTGCTGCCTCTTCATCTCTGAGCTATATTTTGTTTCAGGAAGATTCCATCACTTAAAAGGCACTCCCAACATGTTCACCTTTGAACTGAACTCGATTTGTCATGAATAATACTTGTTTTACATATCAGGGGAAAGCAGAACATAGCACGTTTTTACAACCAGGGCACAATTACCATTTCATCAATGCCACAATCAAGAATTTTTAGACATATTGCTTAAACAGTGTCTTCAAATCCATGACCAAACACCAGACCTAATGCATCTTTCTCAGGAAAGCAAAACTTGCCTTTTCCCTTTTATTTATTTATTTATTTATTTATTATTTTTTTTCCATTTCTTGGGCCGCTCTCACAGCATATGGAGGTTCCCAGGCTAGGGGTTGAATCGGATCTGTAGCCACTGGCCTACACCAGAGCCACAGCAACGCAGGATCCGAGCCGTGTCTGCAAACTACACCACAGCTCATGGCAATGCCGGATCATTAACCCACTGAGCAAGGGCAGCATCCGAACCCTCAACCTCATGGTTCCTAGTCGGATTTGTTAACCACTGCGCCACGATGGGAACTCCTGCCTTTTCTCTTTTAGATTTCTGCAATAACCAGGGCAAATAAAGCAATGTGCTGCCTCTTGCTCTCTAAGCAATAGTACGGTTCAGGGAATTTCCATCACTTAAAAGGCACGACAGGAGTGTTCTCCTTGGAGAAGAAGCCAGGTTTGGCATGAGACATCCTCCTTTTCAATATCAGGGAAAAGCAGCACATAGCTAGTTGGTACAAATATTGCAAAATGGCCATCACATGAACACTGGACAACAAGAGTTTGCAAGCATTATGGTTGCAAAGTATATTCTACTCAGTCCATGGACACCAGCCCAAATGCATCTTGGTGCAGGAAAGCAACCATTGCCTATTTCCAAACTAGACTTCATCTACTATTTGGGGAAATAAACCAATATGATGCCTCTTGCAATCTGTGCCCTGGTCTTTTGCATGGATTTTCCATCACATCAAACACACTCAAAATGTATTTTCCTTTGTGGATAACTCTGATTTGTCATGAGAAATACTTCTCTTCCATATTGGGGAAAAGCAGAACATAACTCATTCTTACACCCAGTGCACAAAGACCATTTCACAAACTCTACAATCAAGAGATTTTAAACCTACTGCTTCAACAGTATATTCAAATCCATGAGCAAACAACAACCCTAATGTTTCTTTCTCAGGAAATCCACCCTTCCCTTTACCCATCTAGATTTCTGCAATAACCAGGGCAAATAAACTAATGTGCTGCCTCTTGCTCTCTGAGCAATAGTTCGGTTCATGGAATTTGCATCACAAACAAGAGTGTTCAAGGCAACAAGGCAAAACAAGAGTGTTCTCCTTTGAGAAGAAGCCAGGTTTGTCATGAAACACCTTCTTTTCAATATTGGGAATAAGCAGCACATAGTTAGTTTGAACAGCCAGGACAAAATGGCCATCTCATGAACACCAGACAACAAGAATTTGGAAGCATCATGGTTGCAAAGTATATTCTACTCAGTGAAAAACACCAGCCACATTGCATATTCATTCAGGAAAGCAACCCTTGCCTATTCCCAAGCTAGACTTCACCTACAATTTGGAAAATAAACCAATGTGATGCCTCGTGCTCTTTGAGCCCTAGTTCATTGCACAGATTTTTCCGTTACTGAAAAGGCACTCCAAACGTGTTCTCTTTGAGGAGAGCCCTGATTGGCATGAGAAATACTTCTTTTCTATATCGGGGAAAAGCAGCACTAGTCTAGTTCATTAAACCATGGCAAATTTGCCATTTCACAAAATCAACAAACAAGCATTTGAAAGATTCCTGGTTCAACAGTTTAATCAACTTTGTGAACCAACACCAGCCCCAATGCCTCTTTGTTCAGGAAAGGAGCATTTGCCTATTTCCCACCTAGACTTTTCCAATAATTATGGATAATAAACCTATGTGCTGCCTCATCCTCTCTGAGCAATATATTAGTGCAGAAATGTTAGATTGCTTGTAAGGCACTCCAAATGTGTCCTAAGAAGACAATTCTGATTTTGCTTGATAAATCCTTCTTTTCAATATCAGGTTTAAGCAGGACATTGCTAAATCATACAAGCAAGGCAAACTTGCCTTTACAAAAATTTTACAAACAAGAGATTGGAAGTGACATTGTTGCAATGTGTATTCAACTCAGTGAAAAGACACAGGCCCAATGCATCTTTATTCATGAAAGCAAAGCTTGCCTCCCCACCTCCAGATTTCTCCTACATGTTGGGGAGATAAACCAATATGCTTACTTATGCTCTCTGAGCACTTCTAAGTACACAAAGTTTCCATTTCATGAAAGGCACTCCAAAAATGATCTCATTTGAGGAGAAGCCTAATTTGGCATGAGAAATCCTTCTATTCAATATCAGGGAAAACAGCACATACCTAGATTGTACAATCAGGCCAAAATAGCCATTTCACAAACACAACAAGAGATTGGAAGCTTTCTGTCTCACCAGCATAATCAAATTCATTAAAGAACACTAGTCCCAATGCATCTTTGTTCAGGAAATCAACCATTCCTTTTTTTCCTACCTAGACTTCCCCTATAATTTTGCAAATAATAAAATGAGTGACCTCTTACTCTCAGAGCCCTGGTTTAGTGTAGGAACTTTTCATTCCTTGAAAGCCACTCCAAACGTGTTCTTTCTTGAGAAGTCAGATTGGGCAAAACAATGCCTTCTTCGCACAAGCAGAGAAAAACTGCACATTGCTAGTTTGTACTACCAGGGCAGAATTGCCAATTCACAAATTCCAGTAAACAAGTGGTTGGAAGCATCATGGTTGCTTATGACATTCAATAGAGTATATGGACGTCAGCCCAAATTTATCTTTGTTCAGACAAGCAACACTTGCCTATTTCCCACTTAAACATCTCCTATAATTATGGGAAAAAAAAAAAAAAACAGAACCTGTCTCTTGCTCTCTGAGCACTGGTCAGGTGCAGGGACTTTCCATTGCTTGAAAGGCACTCTAAACATGTTTTCCATAGAGGAGTTGTCTGATTTGGCATAAGACATCCTTCCTATCAATTTTGGGGAAATCAACACATAGCAAGTTTGGAAAACCATAGCATAATGGGTATTTCACAAACATCACAAACAAGAATTTTGAAGCATCATGGTTGCAATGTAAAATCAACCTAAGGAAGGGACAAAAGATCCAAAGCATCTTCACTCAGGAAAGCAACACTTGACTTTTTAAACTGTATATTTCTCCTAAAATTGGGGAAGTAAAACAAAATGCTGCCTCTTGAGCTCTGAGCAGTGGTTTAGTGCACAAGGTTACCATTGCTTGAGAGGCAATCCAAACTTGATTTCCTTTGTGGAGAAGCATAATATCACATGAGAAATCCTTCTTTTAAATACCAGGGGAAAGCAGCACATAGCTAATTCATACAACGAGGTCAAATGGCCATCTCACAAGCATTCTGGTAGCTTAGTACATTCAAATCAATGAACGGACTCCAGCTACAATGCGTCTTTGCTCAAGAAAGCAACCATTTCTTATTATCCACATAGATTTCTATAATTATGGCAAAACTACCAATGTCCTGCCTCTTCCTCTCTGAACACTGGTTTGGTTTAGGGAGTTTCCAATACTTGAATGACACTCCAAACGTGTTATCCTTAGAGGAGTAGTCTGATTTGGCATGAGAAGTCCTTCTTTTCAATATCAGGGGGAATCACATATCCCCCTGATATGAACATATCTAGTTCATACAACCAGGGCAAATAGGCCATTTCAAGAACTTTAAAAACAAGAGTTTGGAAGCATCATGTTTGCAATGTATATTCAACACATGGAATGGGCACAATACCCAGGGAATATTAGCTCAGGAAAGCAACCCTTGCCTTTTCCCATATAGACTTATCCTGAAATTTAGTTAATTAAACTAATTGGCTGCCTCCTGCTCTCTGAGCACTGGTTCAGTGCACATAGTTACCAGCACTTGATAGACACACAAAACAGGATAACCATTGCAGAGTGTCTTGATTAAGCATGAGAAATCATTCTTTTCAATACCAGGGAAAAGAAGCATACAGCTTGTTCTTACATCCAGGGCAAAATAGCCTTTCAGTAACTCCACAAACAAGAGTTTAGAAGCTTCCCGGTTCAACAGTATAATCAACTCCATGAATAATCATCAGCCCAATTGCATCTTTGCTCAGGAAATTAATCCATGCTTGTTTCCCCCTAGATTTCTCATATAATTATGGAAAATAAACCAATGGGCTGCCTTTTCCTCTCACAGATATGGCTTGGTGCAGGGACTTTCCATTGCTTGAAAGGCACCTCAAACTTTTTCTCCTTTCAGGAGAAGCCAGATTTGGCATGGCAATGCCTTCTTTGCACAAGCAGGGAAAAGCAGCACATAACTAGTTTGTACAGACAGAGCAGAGTGGCCATCTCACAATCTCTACAAAACATTACTTTGGAAGACTGCTGGTTTGCTTAGTACATTCAGTGAACAGACATAAGACACAATGCATCTTGAATCAGTAATGCAATGCTTGCCTTTTTCCCACCTAGATTTTTCTTATAACTAGGGCAAATAAACCAATGTGCTGCATCTTCCTCTCTGAGCAATAGTTTTCCCTTGCTGAAAAGGCAAAACCAACGTGTTCTCCTTTGAGCCAAACTCTGGTTTTGCATGAGAAATACTTCTTTTCAATATTGGGGAAATCAGGACATAGCTTGTTTGTACAACCACCACACAATGGCCATTTGGCAAACTCCACAAGCAGTCATTTGTAAGCCTACTGCTTAAAAAATGTATTCAATTCTGTGACCAAACACCAGCCCTAATGTGTCTTTGCTCAGGAAAGCATCACTGGCCTTATTCCTGTCTAGATGTCTCCAATAACTAGGGCAAAAAAAAACATGTGCTACACCTTGCACTCTGAGCAGTAGATTGGTTCAGGGAATTTCCATCAATTACAAGGCACAAGAGTGTACTCTTTTGAGAAGAATCCAGATTTGGCATGAGACATCCCTCTTTTCAAATTCAGGGAAAAGCAGCACATAGCCAGATCACACAACCATTGCAAAATGGCCGTCAACAAGGGTTTGCAAGAATTCATGGTTGCAAAATATATTCTACTCAGTGAACGGACACCAGCCCTACTGCATCTTTGTTCAGGAAGGCAACACTTGCCTATTTCTAAACTAGATTTCCCCTAAAATTTGGGGAAATAAAGCAATGTTCTGCCTCTTTCTCTCTGAGCCATGGTTCATTGCACGGATTTTACATCACTAAAAAGACACTCCAAGAGTGTTCTCCTTTTAGGAGAAGTCAGACTTGGCATGAGAAATACTTATTTTCCATATCAGGGAAAATCAGCATACAGCCAGTTAATACAACCAGGGCACAATTGCCATTTTGTGAAGTCAAAAAACAAGCATGTGGAATCTTCCTGGTTCAGCAGTATAATCAACACCTAGAAGGAACACCAGCCCCAGTGCCTCTTTGAACAGGAAATCAACCACTGCCTATTTCCCACCTAGACTCTTCCCTTAATTTTGCCTCATAAATCAATGGGCTGCCTAATCCTCTCCCAGCAATAAGGTGGTTCAGGAAGTTTATATTGCTTGTAAGCCACTCCAAGCATGTTCCTGTTAGAAGATAAATCTGATTTTGCACGAGAAATATTATCTTTTATATTCGGGAATAAGCAGAACAAAGCTAGTTCGTACAACCAGGGCAAAATGGCCTTTACACAAACTTCACAAACAAGAGATTGGAAGTGACATTGTTGAAATGTGTATTCTATTCAATACACTAGCTCAAATGTATCTTTGCTCAGAAAAGCTACCCTTGCCTTTTCTCCCCCTAGAATTCTCCTCCACGTTGTGGGAGATAAACCAATATGTTGCCTCATGCACTCTGAGCACAGGTGCTGTGCATGGTGCTTCCATCCCATGAAAGGCACTCCAAATTTGATCTGCTTTGAGGATAAGATAAGCCTGATATGGTATGAAAAATCCTTCTTTAGATATCAGGGAAAAGCAGCACACAGCTAGTTTGTACAACCATGGCAGAAAAGCCATCAAACACAAACGCCAGAAATCAAGAGTTGGAAGCATTCTTTTTGCTTAGTACATTCAACACAGTATACGTGTTCCAGCCACAATGCGTACTTACTCAGGAAAGCAACCCTTGCCTACTTCCCACAGAGACTACTCCTATAATTATAGCAAATATAACAATGTCCTGCCTCTTCCTCTCTGAGTACTGGTTAGGTGCAGGGATTTCCATTGCCTGAAAACCAAATGTGTTCTACATAGAGGAGTACCCTGATTTGTCATGAGAAATCCTTCTTTTCAATATCAGGGAATATCAGCACATAGCTAGGTCGTACAACCAGGGCAATATTGGCATTTTATAAGCTTGACAAACAAGAGTTTGGAAGCATCATGATTGCAAAGTATATTCTACACAGTGAATGGACACCAGCACCAATGGGCCTTGGTTCAGAAAAGTAATGCTTGCCCATTTCCAATCTAGAATTCACCTACAATTTGGGGAAATTATCCAATGTGCTGCCTCTTTTCACTGAACACTTGTTCATTGCAAGGATGTTCCATCACAAAAAAGGCACTCAATACGTGGTCTCCTTTGTGGAGAACTGTGATTTGGCATGAAAAATACTTCTTGTCCATGTCAGAGAAAAGAAAAACAGACAGTTTGTACAACCAGGGCAAAATTTTGATTTCACATACTCAACAAACTAGTGTATGGAAACTTCCTGGTTCAACAGTATAATCAAATCCCTGAAGGAACAACAGCCCCAAATTGTGTCTTTGCTCACTAGAACAACACCTGCCTATTTCCCACCTAGAATTTTCCATAAAATGCCCATAATTATGGCTCATAATACAATGCGCTACCTCATCCTCTCTGAGCATTAGGTTGGTGCAGGAAGTTTAGATTGCTTGAAAGGCACCCCACACATGTACTCCTTAGAAGAGAATTCTGATTTATCATGAGAAATCCTTATTTTTCTATTCAGAGATAAGCAGCACATATCTAGCTCATGCAACCAGGTAAAATGGCCTTTACACAAACTTCACACACGCAAGATTGGAAGCGACATTCTTACAATGTGTATTCAACTCAGTGAAAATCACTAGCCCCAAAACATCTGTGCTTAGGAAAGCAACCCTTGCCTTTCCCCCCTTGATTTCTTCTCCACATTAAAGAGATAAACCAATGTGTTGTCTTTTAATCACTGAGAACTTGATCAATGTACTGATTTTCCATCCATTGAAATGCTTCCAAAACTTGATCTCCTTTGAGGAGAAGCCTGATGTGGCATTCAAAATCCTTCTTTTCAATATCAGGGAAATCAGTGCATAGCTAGTTCATAGAACCAGGGAAAAATATCCATATCACAAACACCACAAACAAGAGTTTGGAAGCTTCCTGGTGCAAGAGAATGATCAAATTAGTGAATGAACACCAGCTCAAATGTTTTTTCACTCAGGAAGTGAATATTTGTTTTTTCCCACCTAGCATTCTCCTATAATTATGACAAGTAAACAATTGGATGCCTCTGCTTTGTGGAGGCCTGGTTTGGTTCAGGGACTTTCCATTTCTTGAAAGGCACTCCCAACATGTTTTCCTTTCAGGAGAAGGCAGATTTGGCATGAAAATGCCTTCTTTTCACAAGCAGGGAAAACACAGCATAGATAGTACATACAAACAGGGCAGAGTGGCCATCCTACAAAGTCCAGAAAACAAGAGTTTGTAAGCATCCTGGTGGCTTAGTACATTCACCTCAGTATACAGACTCCATCCCCAATGCCTCTTTGCTCAGGAAAGCCACCCTTGTCTCTTTCCCACATAGACTGCTCCTATAATTATTGCAGGTAAATGAGTGTCCTGCCTCTTCCTCTCTGAGCACTGGTTATGTGCAGGGGTTTCCATTGTTTCAAAGGCATTCCAAACATGTTCTCCTTAGAAGAGAAGTCTGATTTGGCATGAGAAGTCCTTCTTTTCAATATTGGGGATGATCAGAACACAGCTAGTTAATACAAGCAGGGAAAATGGCCATTTCACAAACTTCACAAACAACGGTATGGAAGAGTCAAGCTTGCAAAGTATATTATACTCAGGAAAGTGACACCAGCCACAATGCGTTTTTGTTCATGAAAGAAACCCTTGCATATTTTCAAAGTAGATTTCACCTACAATTTGGGGAAATAAAACAATGGGCTGCCCCTCTTTTTCTGAACCCATGCTCATTGCACAGATTTCCCATCACTTAAAAGACACTCAAAATGTGTTCTCCTTTGTGGAAAACTCTGATTTGGCATGAGAAATACTACTTTTCCAATCAGGAAAAGCAGCACATAGATATTTTTTACAATATGGGCAAATTTGCCATTTAGCCTACTCAAAAAACAAGCTTTTGGAAGCTTCCTATTTCACAGCTATAATCAATTCCTAGAAGGAACACCAGCCCCAGTGCATATTTGCCCAGGAAAGCAACTCTTGCATATATCCCACCTAGACTTTATATCCCACCTAGACTTTTCCAGTAATTAGGGCTCACAAACCAATGTGCTGCCTCACCCTCTCTGAGCAATAGGATGGTGCAGGAAGTTTAGATGGCTTGAAAGCCACACCAAACATGTTCTCCTTAGAAGAGAAGTTTGATTTGGCATGAGAAATCCTTATTTTCATTTCGAGGATAAACAGCACATATCTAGTTCTTACAACCTAGTCAAAACCACCTTTATAGAAACTTCAAAAACAAGAGATTGGAAGTGACATTGTGGCAATGTTTATTCAACTCAGTGAAAAAACACTAGCCGCAATGCGTATTTCCTCTTCAAAGTAACCCTTGTTTCCCCACCCCCTAGATTTTCCTTAGTGTTGGGGAGATAAACAAATGGGTTGCCTCATGATCTCTGAGAAATGGTTCAGTGCATGGTGACTCAATCACAGGAAAGGCAGCACAATCTTGATCTCCATTGAGGAGAAGCCTTTTTTGGCATTAGAAATCCTTCTTTTCCATATCAGGGAAAAGCAGCAAAGAGCTAGCTCATACAACAAGGGCAAAATAGCCATTTCACAACCACCATAAATAATAGGTTGGAAGATTCCTGGTTCACCAGTAAAATCAAATACATGAACGAACACCAGACCCAATTTGACTCTGCTCAGGAAGTCCACCCTGGTTTTTTCACAGCTAGACTTCTCCTATAATTATGGCAAGTAACCCAATGGGATGCCTCTAACTATCAGAGCCCTGGTTTGGAGCAGGGAATTTCCATTGCTTGAAAGGCACTCCAACCATGTCCTCCTTTCAGGAGATGTCAGATTTATCATGATGAGGCCTTCTTTGCACAAGCGAGGAAAAGCTGCACACAGCTAGTTCATGAAACAAGGGCAGAATGGCCATCTAAAAAAATCCAGATAACAAGAGTTTGGAAGCATTAGGTTTATTATACATTCACCTCAGTATATGGACACCAGAACCAATGCAGCTTTGCTAGGAGAGCACCGCTTTCCTATTTCCCACTTATACATTTCAAATAATAATGGCTCAAAAACAAATGTGCTGCCTCATACTCTCTGAGCAATAGGTTGGTGCAAGAAGATTCAATGGCTTGAAAGGCACTCCAAACGTGTTCTCCTTAGAAGAGAAGTCTGATTTGGCATTAGAATTACTTCTTTTCTATATTGGGGATAAGCAGCACATAGCTAGTTCATATGACCAGTGCAAAATGGCCTTTACACGCACTTCACAAACAAGAGATTGGAAGCGATATCGTTGAAATGTGTATTAAAATCTTTTAAAAGATGGTAGCCCACTTGCATCTTTGTGCGGGAAAGAAACACTTGCTTTTTCAACCCTAATTTTCTCCTATAATTTGGGAAGATAAAACAATGATTTTCTTCTTGCTCTCTGAGAAATGGTTCAGTGTGCGGAGTTTCCATCCCATCAAAGGCACTCCAAACATGATCTCCTTTGGAGGATAAGCTTTATTTGACATACAATTTCTTTAAATATCAGGGAAAAGCAGCACATAGCTAGTTCGTGCAACCACGGCAAAATAGTCATTCCACAAACACCACAAACAAGCAATTTGATGCATCCTGGTTAAACAGTATCATCAAATCAGTTAATGAACACCAGACACACTGTGTCTTAACTCAGGAAATCAACATTTGTTTTTTCACATCTAGACTTCTCCTAAAATTAGGGCACAGAAACCAATGTACTCCCTCTTGGCCTCTGAGCCCTGGTTTGTTGCAGGGAATTTTAATTGGCTGAAAGGCATTTCAAATGTGTTCTAGTTACAGGAGATATCAGAGTGGGCATGAGCAGGCATTGTTGGCACAAGCGGGGAAAAGCAGCACATGCCTAGTTTGTGCAAACAGGGCAGAATGGCCATTCCCAAAACTCCAGAAATCAAGAGATTGGAAGCATCCTGGTTGTTTCGTATATTAACCTCCATATACGGATTCTAGCCTCATGATCTCTGAGGAAAGCCATCCTTGCCTCTTTCCAACATAGATTCTCCTTTAATTATGGAAAATGCACCAATGTCCTGCCTCTTCCTCTCTAAGCACTGGTGGGTGGCAGGGAGTTTCCTTTGCTGGAAAGGCATTCCAAAAGTGTTCTTTTTAGAGGAGGAGTCTGATTGGGCATGAGAAGTCCTTCTTTTCAATATTGGGGAATATCAGCCCATAGCTATTTGGTTGCAGAGCATATTCACCTGAATGAACAGACACCAGCCCCAACGCATCATGGTTCAGGAAAGCAACCCTTGCCTATTTCCAAACTAGATTTCACCTACAATTGTGGGAAGTAAACCAATGGGCTGCCTCTTGCTCTCTGAGCCCAGATTCATTACACTGATTTTCCATCACTCAAAAGGAACTCCAAACGTGTTCTCCTTTGTGGAGAAATTTGAGGTGGCATGACAAATCCTTCTTTTTCATATCAGAGAAAAGCAGCACATAACTAGTTCATACAACCAGGGCACATTTGCCATTTCACAAACTCAGCCACCAAGCATTTGGAAGCTTCCTGGTCCAACAGGTAAACCAACCCCGTGAAGGTACAGCAGCCCCAATGCCTCTGTGCTCAGGAAAGCAACCCTTGCCTATTTCCCACCTAGACGTTTCCTGTGGTCTGGAAATCAGGGCTCAAAAACCAATGTGATGCCTCATACTCTCTGACTATGAGATTGGTGTAGGAAGTTTTGATGACTTAAAAGCCACTCCAAACATGTTCTCCTTACAGGAGAAGTCTGATTTGGCAGGAGAAATCTTTCTTTTCAAACTCGGGGATAAGCTGTCCATAGCTACTTCATACCACCAGGGCAAAATAGCCTTTACAAAAACATCACCAACAAGAGGTTGGAAGCAACACTGTTGCAATGTGTATTCAGCACAGGGAAAAGAGACTAGCCCAAATGCATCTATGCTCAGAAAAGCAACCCTTGCCATTCCCCCCGCCAAGAATTCTCCTACACATTGTGGGAGATAAACCAATGGGTTACCTCCTGCTCTCTGAGCACAGATACCATTCATGTTGTTTCCATACAAAGAAAGGCACTCCAAACTTGACCTCCTTTGAGAAGAAACCAGATTTGGCAGGAGAATTCCGTCTTTTACTTGTCAGGGGAAAGCAGCACAGATCTACTTTGTACAACAAGGGCTAAAGAGCCATTACACAAGCACCACAAATAAGAGTTTGGAAGCTTCCCTTTTCAACTATATCATCAAATAGTGATGGCACACCAGCCCCATTGTAACTTCGTTCAGGAAATCAGCCCTTGCATCTTCCACTATAGAATTCTCCTGCAATTATGGCAAAGACAGCAATGGTCTCCCACTTGGTCTCGGAGCCCTTGTTTGGTGCAGGGACTTTCCATTGCCTGAAAGGCACTTCAAAAGTGTCCTCCTTTCAGGAGATGGCATATTGGGCATGACCAAGCCTTGTTTACACAAGCAGGGAGCAGAGGCCCAGGGCTAGTTCATACAACCCGGGCAGAACCGCCATCACACAAACTCCGGAATACAAGAGATTGGAAGCATCCTCATTGCTTCCTATATTCACCTCATTTAACGGACTCCATTCCCAATGCATCTTTGCTCAGGAATGCCACCCTTGCCTCTTTCCCACATACACATCTCCTAACATTATGGAAAAGACAACAATTTCCTTCCTCTTCCTCTCTGAGCACTGGTGTGTGGCAGGAAGTTTCCTTTGCTGGAAAGGCATTTGAAAAAAGTTATCCGTAGAGGAGTAGTCTGATTTGTCATGAGAAGTCCTTCTTTTCAATATCAGGGAATATCATCACATAGCTAGTTTGTAAGACCAGGGCAAAATGGACATTTCACAAATATCAGAAGCAAGAGTTTGGAAGTGTCATGTTTGCAGAGGTTATTCAACTAAATGAGGGCAGGAGCCCCAATGCCTCTTGGTTCAGGAAAGCAACCCATGCCTATTTCCAATCTACATTTCCCCTGCAATTGCAGGGAAAAAACCAATGTTCTGCCTCTGTTCTCTGAAGCCCGGTTCATTGCATGGATATTCCATCAAACAAAAGGCCCTCCAAATGTGTCTTCCTTTGTGAAGAACGCTGAGGTGGCATGGAAAATCCTTCTTTTCCATATCATGGAAAAGAAACACATAGCCAGTTCATACAACCAGGGCATATTTTCTATTTCTATAACTCATCCCCAAGCAATTGGAATTTTCCTGGTTCAACAGGTAACCCAACCCTGTGAATGTAAAGCAGCCCCAATGCCTCTGTGCTCAGGAAAGCAACACTTGCTGATTTCTTACTTAGATTTCTCCAGGAAGTATGGCTAAAAATCAAATGTGCTTCCTCATCACCTCTGAACAATAATTTTGTGCAGGAAGTTTAGGAAGCTGGAGCTACCCCAAACGTGTTCTCCTTAGAAGAGAAGTCTGACTGTGCATGAGAATTCCATCTTTTAAAACTCAGGGATAAGCAACCCATAGGTAGTTCTTACAACCAGTGCAAAACGGCCATTACACCTACATCCTCAACAAGAAATTTGAAGTGACATTGTTTTAGTGTGTTTTCAACTCAGGGAAAAGACACTAGCCCAGATGCATCTATGCTCAGGAAAGCAACTCTTGCATATGTCCCCCCTCCTAGAATTATCCTCCATGTTGTGGGAGATAATCCAATGTGTTTCCTCTTGCTCTCTGAGCACTGGTGCCATACCTGGTGTTTCCATCCCATGAAAGGCACTCAAAACTGGATCTCCTACCAGGGGAAGCCTTATTTGGCAGGAGAATTCCTTCTTTTCCATATCAGAGAAAATTAGCACAGAACTAGTTCATACAACCTGGGCAAAAGAGCCAATACAAAAACACCACAACCAAGAGTTTTTAAGTTTCCCTGTTCAACTGTAGCACCAAAACTTTGAACGCACACAAGCCTGGATCTAACTTCACTCAGGAAAACAAACATTGCTTATATCACAGCTAGACTTCTCTTACAATTATGGCACAGAAACCAATGGCCTCCCTATTGGTCTTAGAGCTATGGTATGGTGCAGTGAAATTTCCATTGCTTGAAAGACACTTCAAAAGTGTCCTCCTTTCAGGAGAGGGCAGATTGGTCATGACCATGTCTTGTTTGCACAAGTGGGGAAAAGCAGCCCAGGGCTAGTTCATACAAACAGGGCAGAATGGCCATCGCAAAAACTCCAGAAAACAAGAGAATGAAAGAATCCTGGTTGCTTCATACAATAACCTCAGTATAAGGACTCAATCCCCAATGCTGCTTTGCTCAGGAAAGCTACACTTGCCTCTTTCCCAAACAGATTTCTCCTATCCTTATGGCAAAGACACCAATGTCCCGCCTCTACCTCTCTGAGCACTGGTGTGGGCCAGGGAGTTCCCTTTGCTCGAAAGGCATTCCAAAAGTGTTCTCTGTAGAGGAAGGGTCTGACTTGGCATGAGATGTCCTTCTTCGCAATACTGGGAAATATCATCACAGAGCTAGTTCTTATGACCAGGGCAAAATGGATATTCCACAAATGTCACAATCAAGAGTTTGGAAGCATCATGTGTGCAGAGGATATTCAACTCAATGAATGAACACCAGCTCCAATGTGTCTTCATTCAGGTAAGCATCCCTTGCCTATTTCCAAACTAAACTTCCCATACCATTGCAGGAAATAAACCAATGGGCTGCCTCTTGCTCTCTGAGCTCTGGTTCATTGCACTGATTTTCCATGACTCAAGAGGCACTCCAAACATGGTCTCCTTTGTGTAGAAGGCTGAGGTGGCATGAGAATTCCTTTTTTTAAATATCAGGGAAATGGATCACATAGCCAGTTCATACAACCAGGGAATAATTGCCATTTCCCAAACTCAGTAACCAAGAGTTTGGAATGATCCTGTTTAAAACAGTAAACCAGCCCCTTGAATGTACTGCAGCACCAAAGCCTTTATTCTCAGAAAAGCAACCCTTGCCTATTTCCCACCTAGATATTTCCAGTAAATGTGACTCACAAGCCAATGTGATGCCTCATCCTCTCTGAGCAATATCTTTGTGAAGGAAATTTAGATGGCTTGAAAGCCACTCCAAACGTGTTCTTCTTAGAAGAAAAATCTGATATTCAGGAGAAATCTTTCTTTTCTATATTGGGGATAAGCAACACATAGGTAGTTCATACCACCAGGGCAAAATTGCCTTTTCCAAAACATCACCAACAAGAGATTGCAAGATACAACATTGGAACGTGTATTCAACTCAGAGAAAAGACACTAGCCCAAATGCATCTATGCTCAGGAAAGCAATCCTTGTCTTGGTCCCCCCTAGAATGCTCCTCTAGGTTGTGGGAGTTAAACAAATGTGTTGCCTCTTGCTCTCTGAGCCTGGGTTCCGTTCCTGGTGTATCCATCCCATGAAAGGCCCTCCAAACTTGATATCCTTTGAGGAGAAGCCAGTTTTTGCAGGAGAATACCTTCTTTTTCATATCAGAGAAAAGCATCACAGAGCTAGACTGTACAACCAGGGCCAAAGAGCCATTTCACAATCAGCACAATCAAGAGTTTGGAAGCCTCCCTGTTCAACTCTCTCAACAAATGTGTGAACACACACCAACCCCATTGTGACTTCGCTCAGGAAATGAAATATTGCTTTTTTCACAGATAGATTTCTCCTATAATTATTGCACAGACCCCAATGGGCTCCATCTTGGACTCAGAGGCTTGGTTTGGCTCAGGGAAAGTTCATTGCCTGAAAGGCACTGCAAAAATATTCTCCATTCAGGACACAGCAGAATGGGCATGACCATGCCTTGTTTCACAAGCGGGGAAAACCAGGACATCACTAGCTCATACAAACAGGTCAGAATGGCAGTCACAAAATCTCCAGTAAACAAGATATTGGAAGCATCATGGTTGCTTCATACATTCACCTCATTATATGGACTCCATGTCCAATGCCTCTTTGCTCAGGAAAGCCATCCTTTCCTCTTTCTCACATAGATTTCTCCTATCCTAATAGCAAAGATATCCATGCCCTGCCTCTTCCTCCTTGAGCACTGGTGTTCTGGCAGGGAGTTTCCTTTCTGGAAAGGCATTCTGCAAGTGTTTTCTGTAGAGGAGTAGTTTGGCATGAGATTTGGCATGAGAAATCCTTCTTTTCAATATCGGGGAATATCAGCACAGAGCTAGTTCATAAAACCAGGGAAAAGTGGACATTATGCAAACTTCAGAAACAAGAGTTTGGAAGCGTCATGGTTGCAGGGGATATTCACCTCAATGTACAAACACCAGCCCCAAGGAGTCTTGGTTCAGGAAAGCAACCCTTGCCTCTTTCCCAACTAGAATTCCCCTACAATGGCGGGAAATAAACAAATGTACTGCCTCTTTCTATCTGAGGTCTGGTTAATTGCACGTATTTGCAATCACTCAAAAATCACTCCAAACGTGTCCTCCTTTATGGAGAACTATGAGGTGGCATGAGATGTCCTTCTTTAGCATATTAAGGAAAATCAGCACAGAGCCAGTTTGTACAACCAGGGCAAAATTGTAATTTCTCTACTCAGCCCCCAATCATTTGGCAGCTTTCTGTTTCAACAGGTAAACCAAACCCATGAATGTACAGCAGCCTCTGTGCTCAGGAAAGCAAACCTTGTCTATATCCCATCTAGACCTTTCCAGTAAGGATGGCGCATAAATGTATGTGCCACCTCATCCTATCTGAGCAGTAGGTTGGTGCAGGAAATTTAAATGGCATGAAAGCCACTTCAAATGTATTCTCCTTAGAGGAGAAGTCTAATTGGGAAAGATTAATCATTCTTTTTTGTATTAGGAATAAGAAGCTCATAGCTAGTTTGTAACACTGGGGAAAATCAGCCTTTACACAAACATCACCACCAAGAGATTGGAAGTGATATTGTTGCAATGCATATTCAACTCTGTGAAAAGACACTAGCCCAAATGGATCTATGCTAAGGAAAGCGACCCTTGCCTATTTCCACCTTAGAATTCTCCTCCAGGGTGTGGGAGATAATCAAATGTGTTGCTTCTTGCTCTCTGAGCACTGGTGCCATGCCCAGAGTTTCCATCCCATGAAAGGCACTACAAACTGGATCTCCTTTGAGGAGAAGCCTGATTTGGCAGGAGAATTCCTTCTTTTCCGTATTAGGGAATAGTAGCACAGAGCTAGGTCATACAACCTGGGCAGAAGTGCCATTTCACAAACTACAAAACCAAGAGTTTTGAAGTTTGCCTGTTCAACTGTATCATATCTGTGAATGCACACCAGCCCCATTCTTACTTTGCTCAGGAAATCAATCTTTGCTTTTATCACATCTAGACTTCTCCTATAATTATGGCACAGAAACCAATGTTCTCACTCTTTGTCTCAGAGCCTTGGTTTGGTGCAGTGAAGATTCAATTGCATGACAGGCACTTCAAAATGTTCCTGTTTCAGGAGATGGCAGATTGGGCATGATCATGCCTTGTTTGCACAAGTGTGGAAAAGCAGCCCAGGGCTAGTTCATACAAACAGGGCAAAGGTCATCACAAAACCTCCAGAAATCAAGAGAATGGAAGCATCCTGGTTGATTTGTATATTCACTTCAGTATAGGGACTCCATCCCCAATGCCACTTTGCTCAGGAAAGCCACACTTGCCTCTTTCCCACATAGATTTCTCCTATAATTTTGGAAAAGACACACATATCCTGCCTCTTCCTTTCTTATCCCTGGTGCATGGCAGAGATTTCCTTTGCTGGAAAGGCATTCCAAAAGTGTTCTCTGTAGAGGAGAGGACTGATTTGGCATGAAAATCCTTCTTTTATGTATTGGAGAATATCAGCACATAGCTAGTTCGTACAACCAGAGCACAATGATCATTTCACAAACTTCAAAAACCAGAGTTTGGAAGTGTCATGTTTCCAGAGGATATTCAACTCAATGAATGGAAACCAGTCCCAAGGTGTCTGGGTTCAGGAAAGCAACCTTCCTTTTGTCAAAACCAGACTTCCACTACAATTCTGGGAAAAAATCCAATGTGCTGCCATTGCTCTCTGATCCCTGGTTAATTGCATGGAATTTACATCACTACAAAGGCACGCCAAACATTTTCTCCTTTGAGGAGATCTCTGAGGTGGCATGAGAAATCCTTCTTTTCCATATCAGGGAAAAGCAGCACAGAGCTAGTTCATACAACCAGAGTAAAAGAGCCATTTCACGAACAACAAAAACAAGAGATTGACAGCTTCCTTCTTCAACTGTATCAGCAAATCCGTGAACACACACCAGCCCCAATATGACATTGCTCAGGAAATCAACCCTTGCTTTTTTCACAGCAAGACTTCTCCTATAAGTATGGCACAGACACAAATGGCCTCCAATTTGGTCTTGGAGCACTGGTTTGGTTCAGGGACCTTCCATTGCCTGAAAGGCACTTCAAACATATTCTCCTTTCAGGAGATGGCAGATTGGGCCTGACCATGCCTTGCTTGCACAGGTGTGGAAAAGCAGCAAAGGGCTGGTTTGTACAACCAGGTAGAATGTTCATCACACAAACTCCAGAATACAAGATATTGGAAGGATCATTTTTGCT
Organism: Sus scrofa; assembly: GCF_054392235.1. Lineage (NCBI taxonomy): Eukaryota > Metazoa > Chordata > Mammalia > Artiodactyla > Suidae > Sus > Sus scrofa. The sequence goes on along the minus strand of NC_139383.1, from coordinate 101,724,546 downwards.
TTGCACATTCACTTCAGTATACAGACACCATCCCCAAGTCCTCTTTGCTCAGGAAAACCACCCTTGCCTCTTTCCCATGTAGAATTCTCCCATCATTATGGCAAAGACACCAATGTCCTGCCTCTTCCTCTCTGAGCATGGGTGTGTGGCAGGGATTATCCTTGCGGGAAAGGCATTCGAAAAGGGTCCTCTGCAGTGGAGGAGTCAGATTTGACATGAGAAGTCCTTCTTTTCAATATCGTGGAATATCAGCACATAGGTAGTTTGTACCAACAGGGAAAAATGGACATTTCACATACTTCACAAACAGGAGTTTGGAAGCATCATGTTTGCAGAGGATAATCAACTCAATGAATGGACACCAGCCCCAAAGCATCTTGGTTCATGCAAGCAACCCTTGCCTATTTCCATACTAGACTTCACCTACAATTGTGGGAAATAAACCAATGGGCTGCCTCTTGCTCTCTGAGCCCAGGTTCATTGCGTGGATATTCCATCACTCAAAAGGCACACCAAAATTGTTCTCCTTAGAAGAGAAGTCTGATTGGGCCTGAGTATTCCTTCTTTTCTATATCGGGGTTAAGCAGCACATAGCTAGTTCATACCACCAGGGCAAAATGGCCTTTACCCAAACATCACCAACAAGAGATTGGAAGCGATATTTTTGCCACGTGTGTTGATCTCCATGAACAGTCACTAGCCCAAATCATCTATGCTCAGGAAAGAAACTCTTGCCTCCCCCCTGCCATAAATCTCCACATTTCAGGAGATAAAACAATGAACAGCCTCATGCTCTCTGAGCACTGACTCCATGCCCAGTGTTTCCATCCCATGAATGGCACTCCAAACTGGATCTCCTTTGAGGAGAAGCCTCTTGTGGCAGGAGAAATGCTTCTTTTCCCTATGAGGGAAAAGCAACACAGAGGAAGTTTGTTCAACCAGGGCAAAAGAGCCAATTCCCAAGCACCAAAAACAAGAGTTTGGAAGCTTCCCTGTTCAACTCTATCATCAAATCCTTGAACACACACCAGCCCCATTGTGACTTCGCTCAGGAAATCATCCCTTGCTTTTTTCACAGCTAGATTTCTCCTATTATTATGGAGCGGAAAACATTGGGGTCCCTCTTGGTCTTGGAGCCCTGGTATGGTGCAGGGACTTTCCATTGCCTAAAGGCACTTCAAACATTTTCTCATTTCAGGAGACGGCAGATTGGGAATAACCATGCCTTGGTTTCACAAGCCTGGAAAAGTGGCAGAGGGCTAGTTCATACAAAGAGGGCAGAATGACCATTGCACAAACTAAAGAGAACAAGCGGTTGGAAGCATCCTGGTTGCTTTGTACATTCACCTAACTATACAGACTCCATCCCCAAGGACTATGCTCAGGAAAGCCACCCTTGCCTCTTTTCCATATAGACTTCTCCTATGTTTATGGCAAAGACACCATTGTCCTGCCTCTTCCTCTCTGAACCCTGGTGTGTTGTAGGGAGTTTCCTTGGCTTGAAAAGCCTTGCAAAAGTGTTCTCTGTAGAGGAGGAGTCAGATGTGCCCTGAAAAGTCCTTCTTTTACATAACAGGGTATATCAGCATACATGTAGTTCATATGACCAGGGCAAATTCAACATTTCACACACTTTACAAGCAAGAGTTTGGAAGTGTCATGGTTGCAGAAGATATTCAACTCAATGTACAGACACCATCCTCAATGCATCTTTGTTCAGGAAAGCACCCCTTGCCTATTTCCAATCTAGACTTCCACAACAATGGTGGGAAACAAACCAATGGGCTGCCTCTTGCTCTCTGAGCCCGGGTTCATTGCATGGATTTTCCATCACTCCAAAGGCACTCCAAACGTGTTTACTTTGGGGAGAACTCTGAGGTGGCAAGAGAAATCCTTCTTTTTGATATCAGGGAAAAGTAGCACAGAGCTAGTTCGTACAACAAGGGCAAAAGAGCCATTTCACAAACACCACAACCAAGAGTTTGAAAGATTCCCTGTTCCACCCTACCAACAAAACCGTTAATGTGCAACAGGCCCATTGTGACTTCGCTCAGGAAATGAACTCTGGCTTGTATCCCAGATAGAATTCTCCTATAAATATGGCAGAGAGAGCAATCGGTTCCCTCTTCACCTTGGAGCCCTGGTGAGGTACAAGGAATTTCCATTGTGTGAAAGGCACTTCAAACGTGTTCTCCTTTCTATAGATGGCAGTTTGGGTATGACATTTCCTTGTTTTCACAAGTGGGAAAAACAGCACAGGGCAGAATGGCCATTGAAAAAACTCCAGAAAACAAGAGATTGCCTTCAACGTGGTTGCTTCATACACTCACTTCCATATACGGACTCCATCTCCAATGCGTCTTTGCTCAGGAAAGCCATGCTTGCCTCTTTCCCACATCAACTTCTCCTGTCATGATGGCAAAGACACCAATGTCCTGCCTCTACCTTGTGGAGCACTGGTGTGCGGCAGGGAGTTTCCTTTGCTTGAAGGCATTCCAAAAGTGTTCTCTGTAGAGGAAGTGATTTGTCATGAGAAGTACTTCTTGAAATATCAGAGAAGCTAGTTTGTACAACCAGGGCAAAACAGACTTTACTCAAACATCACCAACAAGTGATTGGAAGCGACTTGGATGCAACATATGTTCAACTCTGTGAAAAGACACTAGCCCAAATGCATCTATGCTCAGGAAAGCAACACTTGCTTTTCCCCACCTAGAATTATCCTACACATCGTGGGAGGTCAACTAGTGGGTTGCCTCTTGCTCACTGATCACGGGAACTGTGCAAGATGTTTCCATCCCATGAAAGGCACACCAATTTTGATCTCCTTTGAGGATAAGCCTGATTTGGCAGGAGAAGTCCTTCTTTTCCATATCAGGGAAAAGCAGTACAGAGCTAATTCATTCAATCAGGGTCAAAGAGCAATTTCACAAACACCAGAAACAAAGACTGGAAGATTCCTGGTTCATCACATCCATGAAAGCACCCCACCCACAGTGGAACTTTGTGCAGGAAATCAACCTATGCTTTTGTCAGACCTAGACTTCTTCTATATTTAGGGCACTGCAAAAAAAAATTTGTCCCTCTTTGCCTTAGTGCCCTGGTGATGTACAGTGAATTTCCATTGCATAAAAGGCACTTCAAACGTGTTCTCCTTTCTGTAGATGGCAGGTTGGGCATGACCATGCCTTGCTTGCACAAGTGGGGAAAACAGCACAGGACTAGTTCATACAAACATGGCGGAAAGGCCATATAAATAATTCCAGTAAACAAGAGATGGCCAGCACATGTATGGACTCCATCCCCAATGCCTCTTTGCTCAGGAAAGCCACCCTTGCCTCTTTCCACATCAAATTCTGCTATCATGATGGCAAAACACCAATGTCCTGCCTCTTCATCTCTGAGCTCTGTTTTGCATCAGGGAGTATCCTTTGCTTGAAAGGAATTCCACCAGTATATTCTGTAGATTGAGGGTCTGATTTGGCATGAGAAGGCCTTCGTTGCAATATTGGGGAACATCAGCACAGAGCTAGTTAGTACGACAAGGAAAAAATGGACATTTCACAAACTTCACAAATAAGAGTTTGGAAGCATGAAGGATGCAGAGGATATTCAACTCAATGAATGGACACCAGTGGCAATGCCTCTTGGTTCAGGAAAGCAACCTGTTCTACATTCCGAACTAGACTTCTCCTACAATTGTGGGAAAAATGCCAATGGGCTGCCTCTTGCTCTCTGAGCCCTGGTACATTGCATGGATTTTCCATCCCTCCAAAGGCACTCCAAACCTGTTCTTCTTTGTGGATACATCTGAGGGAGCATGACAAATCCTTTTTTTCCTTATCAGGTACAAGCAGCACAGAGCCAGTTTGCACAACCAGGCTGAAATTGCCAATTCACAAACTCAGCCCCCAAGCATTTGGAAGCTTCTGTGTTCAACTGGTCAACCAATCCCATAAGGTACAGCAGACCCAATGCCTCTGTGCTCAGGAAAGCAAGCCTTGCCTATTTCCCTCCTAGACATTTCCAGTAAGGTTGGCTCATAAATACATACACTGCCTCATCCTCTCCAAGCGATATGTGGATGCATGCAGGTTAAATGGCTTGAAAGCCACTCCAAATGTGTTCTCCTTAGAGGAGAAGTCTGTTTGGTATGAGAAATCCTTTCCAATCTCTGGGATAAGCAGCACATAGCTAGTTCGTACAACCTGGAGAAAACGGTCTTTACTCAAACATCACCAACAAGTGATTGGGAGCAACTTGGTTGCAACATGTATTCAACTCTGTGAAAAGACACTAGCCCAAATGCATCTATGCTCAGGAAAGAAATCCTTGCTTCCCTCCTCCCCAGAATTCTCCTAAAGGTTGTGGAGATCAACCCATGTGTAGCCTCTTCCTCTCTGAGCGCTGGCACCATGCAAGGTGGTTCAATCCCATGAAAGGCACTCCTGCCAAATCAGGCTTCTCCTTTGAGGAGAAGCCTGATTTGGCAGGAGAAGTCCTTCTTTTCCATATCAGGAAAAGTATCACAGAGCCAAGTTTGTACAATCAGGGTAAAAGAGCCATTTCACAAACACCACAAACAAGAGTTTGGATGCAAAACTCAGGAAAGCAACCCTTGCTTTTTTCCCCCCTAGAATTCTCCTACATGCTGTTGGTTATAAACCAGTGTGTTGCTTCTTGCTCATTCATTAGCTACTCTCTTCTGAATAAAATTCAGGTTTTCACAGGGGATAAAAAGTATTTTTTATTGCTTTTAGGGACTTCTTGGTTTTGCTGTTAAGGACAGCCCTATTATTGATGAATTTCCCTCTTTCCCTCCCTTCCTCTCTGTTTTTTCTGTCTCGCCTGTCTTCCCTCTTTCCTCCCTACCTCCCTTCCTTCCTCTCTTCTATCCTGACTCTTTGCCTTCCTTCTTGTCTATCTTTCTCTCTTTTTATTTCTTTTTATGGCTGCTCCTGTGGCATATGGACAGTGTATGCTAGGGGTTGAATCTGACTTGTAGCTGCCAGCCTGATCCACAGCCACGGGCATGCCAGACCCTAGATGTGTCTGTGACCTACACTGCAGCTCACAACAATGCTGGATCCTTAACCCACTGAGCAAGGCCAGGGATGGAACCTGGATCCTCATGTGTTTTAGTCAGTTTCTTAACCCACTGAGTCACAATGGGGACTCCTTGCCTCCCTTTTTGCAGGGGAAGTGTCTAACAAATCATCCACGTGGTTAAAAACTCAGAAGTATCAACATCTCCTCCTCTATCCCTTGCTTCCCAATTTCTAGTTTCCTTCCCCAGGGAATTTCACTGTTAAACTCTTATCCCTTAGATTAGGCTTGCATTGCATCTGCAAACACTCTAATGTTATATTCTTTCTTCCTCACCCATATAAATGACAGCTTATCACACACATTTTTCTCTGGAGCTTATATTTAACTTAATATTCCTGGGTGATCCACAAGGAAAAAGAAATCTTATGCTTTATGGATTGTATGATATTTTGTTGAAGAGCTACATTGCTTCATATGTTTAATAATATTATCTTCCCTTTTGGTGGATATTTACATGGTTTTGATAATTATTAATGAAATAATCTTATAATAAATAGACTAGTGTGCATAAATGTGAATACATCTATAGGATTAAAAGATATTTAGGAGAAGAACCTCCAGGCCAAAGGGTACAAAAACAGTAGATAGACATTGCCCAACTGTCCTTTGGAACAAGGCTCTGTCAGTTTAAATTGCTTCTAGCAAATCCAGAGCAATTATTCTGCAAATACTCTCTAACACACTGTGAAGAATAAAAAAATCTATTAATTTTTTGTCATTGTGATAGGAAAAAAACATATATGTTATTTTTATTTGCTTTCTCCTATAAACCAGATTTAGCATTTTTCCTATGTCCAAGAACCATTTGTATTTCTTTTTCTGTGATTTCCCTGTTTACATATTTTGCCCTCTGAAAAATATTTTGTTTGCTTTTATATTAATATCTTGAGTCAAAAACTCTTCCTTCCTTATAAAATTTGCAAACATTTATTTCTCAATATGAATTATTTGCCTTGTTAAATTGTGTATTTTGACTGGCAAAAATTCTTTATTTTCATGCCAGAAATTTATTTTGTATTTTGTGTTATATTTATAAAGACCTTCTTTACCTCAATGTTTAAAAAAAATACCTACTTTTAATTTTTTTTTGACTTTTTATGGTCACACCTAGGGCATATGGTCATTCCCAGGCTAGGGGTCAAATCAGAGCTGTAGCTGCTGGCCTACTCTATAGCCACTGAAGTGAGGGATCTGAGCTGTTTCTAACCTACACCGCTGTTCAGGGCAATGCTGGATCCTTAACCCACTGAGTGAGGCCAGGGATAGAGCTTGAGTCCTCATGGGTATTAGTCAATTTCCTTACTGCTGAGCCACAACGGGAACTCCATCTATTTTTTTTTAAATGGAAATTGATGTTTAGTATTTATTTATTCATTGTTTACAATGAAGTTATTTTAGTCATCAGCTTTAAATATACCTTCATATTTTAACCAAGGTTGAATTTTTATTCCTTAGTCTACTCCTGAATAAGACAAGTTACTGAGAGTTTTTCACTTCCATCTGAAGAGCTTATTCCTAAGTTTCAAGGTATTCTATCTAGAATTTTAATAATAGTGCATTTAGATACATATAAAAATTCCTGTTACTACTTTATTTTAAATTTTGTTTAAACACTGGAATTAAGAATAAATGTTTAACCTGAGGAAAAGTTTTTAAGTATCTTTGGGCATGATTTAATGATTTATCTTTTAAAAATTAATACATACATTATTATATTAAAATATTTTTCTAATATCAAAGTATTTTGTTCTCCTGTAATACAACTAACCCAATTATGGTGTCTTATTCTTCACTATGCTCCTGAGGTTGTTTTCCTTGTGTGTGTTTATATTTTTAGCACGTATTTGTATATTAATCTTTGAGTGTGGCAGTGGAGTATAGTTTTTAAGCTGCCTTTGATGCTTACTTTATAAAACATATGTTGAAACATTTGTTATATTCCCATGGTCAATGACAGATCAAGGTACTGATATTGTCTATTTCTTAATATTTGTTTAGAACTCTAGGTCTTGGTGCTTTTTGGCAAAACTGTTGCACTTTCACAAGTTTATTTCTTCTATGTTACCTGCTCTTTAACTTTTCCTGTGGTAACATTTTGCAATCAGTATTCCCTTGGAAAACCAATCATTCCATCAGATTTGATAATACATTTGGATATTGTTATTGTTTAGTATTCTCTCATTTACATATTTTTTGTTCCCCAGTATCATTTTTCTTGATCAATCAGCAAATGATTTATCCATTTTATTGTGATGTTACCTTTAGCACCAGAAAATGAGTTCTTGATATTACTATTACTGTTACTTAATAGATTTTATATATTAATTTAAAAAATAATAATCACTCTCTTATCCTTGCTTTATATTATTGTCTCATGCCTTAAAATGTATGCTTACAGGAGTTCCAACTAGGAACCATGAGGTTCAGATTCGATCCCTGCCCTTGCTCAGTGGTTAAGGCTCTGGCATTGCCATGAGCTGTGGTGTGGGTTGCAGATGTGGCTCGGATCCCACGTTGCTGTGGTTCTGGCATAGGCTGGTGGCTACAGCTCTGATTTAACCCCTAGCCTGGGAACCTGATATGCCATGGGTGCAGCCCTAGAAAAAGGCAAAAAGACAAAAAAAATGTATGCTTACATAATTTGTTATAATTATTTACTATTTACTAACACTAGTATTTATAGAGCTATAAAATTTTATTTGAAAACCCTTTGTAGTTTATAGAGGATTATGTAATTGTTTGCAAATTATTGTTTTATAGATATGTAGCAATATTGTTTTTATTTCATCTTCACCCTAAGGTTTGTTTCAATGAGAATTTTCAGTTTTAGGTGGAAGAATTTAGTTTTTACTTTCAAACTTTATTATTAAATTCCAGCTCTAGGATTTCAAAGCAGAGAATATTTTATATACTCTTCCTGATTTTTGCTATTGATTGTATTTTTATATTAATGGCATGGACACATGGCTAGGAAAAAGGAAAGGATGGAAGGAAGAAAAGGAAAAAAAGAAAGAAAGGAAAAAGGGAAGAAAGAAAAAAGGAAGTTAGTTTCCTGGATCCATGTTATTATGAAGATAAAATTCAGTTCCCCCAATATATCAGACTGTCATGTGTCTAACACAATGTCAATAGTCACAAAAAGCCAGTAAGAAACATGTTTCTACCTGGACCTCCCATGGCCACAAGGCAATGGGAAAGGCTAACAGCTCCTTCTTGTAAGGGATGAAGACTTTTTCTCACCAACAACATACCTTTCCTACCTTTTCCTTTCCCCCTCTTGAGCACTGCTTACTGAAATACCTATGCTTTATGACAGTGTCCAAATCTAGAGGGAGTACCTGGGTCCCTGGTCCATACCTGGAAACCTTCAGCAAAGCCCATAGCCCATACCCCATAAAAAGCCCAGCCCCATGCCTTCTTTCTGAGCTGTCCACAGCTTCTGTGGAATGTGCTGCAGAAGCCAAATTTTGACTCCTAAACTTTGCCTCCAGGTGTGTTTGGTTGGTGGGCCTTAAGAATATAGAGTTTCTCAATACAAATTTGTTCTCATTGATTATGTCAAGTAGCTCTTCTTCTGTAATCTCATTTTAAAATTTGTTGGCCTATTATGGACAAGAAGAAATTTACTACAATTTTGTGTTTTCTTTGTCCCTGTATTTTCTATTTTTCTACTTTATGAATATTGTTGTTATCATTTAACACACATTTTTTCCAAGAACATTTTTGCCCTGTTAAATTCCACATATGAAGATAGTGAAACCTAAGATTTGTCTCTGTCTCCTGAGACAATTCATCTAAAGGTAGAAGTAAAGATTTCTTCTGCCCCTTCAAGAAAGGACTTGCTGGAGTTCCCGTCGTGGCGCAGTGGTTAACGAATCCGACTAGGAACCATGAGGTTGCGGGTTCGGTCCCTTCCCTTGCTCAGTGGGTTAATGATCCAGCGTTGCCGTGAGCTGTGGTGTAGGTTGCAGATGCGGCTCGGATCCCGCGTTGCTGTGGCTCTGGCGTAGGCCGGTGGCTACAGCTCTAATTCAACCCCTAGCCTGGGAACCTCCATATGCCGCGGGAGCAGCCCAAGAAGTAGCAACAACAACAACAACAACAACAAAAGACAAAAAAAAAAAAAAAAAAAAAAGGACTTGCTAACCTACCACATTGAAAATAGGGTTTCTCTCCGCAGAGGGTAATATGGACATGTCACAAGAACTCCTGAAAAAAAATTTAGAGTTTCCTAATTTTGGCATTCATCTCCTTTAGTGCATTCCTATAGTGGGATGGTATTATCTGAATTTATTTGGTATTATTCAGGTTATCATCGTCTCCAAATCACAGGATTTCTTCCTCAGTCCATAGTTTGGGACTTCTGGAAATGTTGAGAAACCCTGGGAACTTCCATGCTGTCAGTTTTCTTATTCACAACTTCTTATGGTTTTACTGAATAATGAGATTGAGAGAATAAATACCACATGGAATCTCACCCTTTTTGATAACATGTCTGTCTATAGGATGGGCATATGCTTGATTTTATTTTCTCCCAAGTGGATAGAACACTTGTGTTCAAGTCCAGGCATGACTTCTTGTGTTTGGCCTGGTTTCTTCCATCTTTCTCCACTCTTGGAGATTGAGGGAAATAAAGTAGCAATTCTGGATTAGTGAGGCTGCTCTGAAGCACCAAATTCAGCATTGAATTTGACCCTTCAAGAAGGCACAGGTGGAGAGTCAAGTTATATTTAAAATACAACTTTACCAATAGTACACTGATATACTCCCTATCTGCCAGATGCCTGTGTCAGGTTCCTAGCTGGTTAGAGCTCATGTACACAGGGGAGAGGTATTGATCCATAGTGCCTCATACATGTATGAGGATTCATTCAACTGTTCCTTTCTTCCTCTTGCTTTGTGCACATTTTCTCCAAAGATATGGAGAATTTCTGTAACTCATTCTTTACAAACAAGAAAATAGCTTAGCTATTGAGTAAAAGCAAGAGGAAAGGTATCTGTTAAGGGAAACCGAAAAGATTTTTGCACTGGTTAGTATTTATGCTACAGTTATTGGAGGTACTTTCCAACACTGACTATCCACTTTTCTCTATTTTTATTTTCTATTTTAAAGGCAAGTATTTGGCAAAAGGGCGTCTCAGAATGGACAAAAGAAATATCAAAGCACTTTTAAGATGCTTTCTCTCCAAGAAATATATGAATTAGAGGTTATGTATTTCATCAATTTAGATGTTTTTATTACCTATCACAAAGTTTTCATATAGCTAAGAAATCACATTTTACATCATTTTTTTTTTGTTTGTATCTCACACGTATTTGCCACACCTTCTGCTGTTGAGAAATGAGAGAGAAATTTTGGCTTGCTTGTTGAACATGCTGAGTTAGTAGTTGGTTTCCAAGCTAGAAACACTTATTTCTAACCCCTTTCAGAGCTTCTCTCACACCTTGGTTTCTCAGGCTGTAGATGAGGGGGTTTAACATGAGGATCACAATCCCATAAAACACAGAAGCCAGTTTTTCTTTCTCTTGAGATTCTAGGGAGCGATGGTGCAGATACATGTAAGACAGAGTCCCATAGAAAATGGTGACTGCTGTCAGGTAGGAAGCACATGTGGAGAAGGCTTTTTTCCTCCCTGCAGCAGAGGAGATCTTCAGGATGGCAGCCAGGTTAAATATGTAGGAAAAGATGATGACCAACACAGTGAACAACAAGTTAAACCCACAAAGGCTGATGTTGAAGTAAATACTGGAGCACGAGAGGAGAAGAATTGGGGGTTCATCACAGAAAAATTGGTTAATTTTATTGGATTTGCTAAAGTTCAGTTGGAAAGTAAAACCTGTGTTTACAGAAGTGTTTAGGAAGCCCATGAAGTATGAGTTGAATGAAGATTCTTCTGGATCATGACTGTTGGATAGCAGAGTGGGTTGCAGATGGCCACATAACAGTCTACTGCCATTGCAGCCAGGCTATAGCTGTCACTTGTTGCAAAAGCAGCATGCAGGTTAGCAACTGCACCACGCATCCTATGAATGAGATAGATTGTTCTGTTCCTGTAAAGTTTTGCAGCAATTTGGGAGTGATTGCAGAGGTGTAGCAGAGATCCACAAAAGCCAAGTTTTGGAGGAAAAGGTACATGGGGGTGTGAAGGGAAGAACCGATCTTGATGAGCAGGATCATGCCAATGTTACCCACCAGGGTGACCACATAGATCACTAGAATCACTATGAAAAGGACAAGCCAAGGCTTGTGTTGACCAGCAAATCCAAGGAGAATGAATTCAGTCATTTCAGTGCCATTGTTTTGTTCTATGGCTGATAAAGATTAAATATCAGCTGAAAAGATGCAAAGAAAAAAGAGCAGAGAAATCTATGACCACTGCTATCCTTTAATTCTTGCATTGGAAATGGCATCATCTTTAATTTCATAGTGGGGTCAGAGAATAATTTCCATGACATAATCAACTTAGATTTTTGAAGTCTAAAACTTGATATCTGACTTAGATATTTTCATCTATAGTTTGAGGATGTTGTCATGGACCAGTATTGGTTTCTCAGTGTGCAGAGTGATTGGTATTTCTTAACTATATCAATTCAGGAACAAATCACATATACTTTTACTTAATTAATCTTTCTTTTATATACTCCACATTTTAATTAGAATGAATGATTAGTTAGAATTTAACAATTGCTTAAATAGTAGTCATCATATTTGAAATCTTCAAATATCCATAGAATTCTATATGATCTTCCTTACACTTATCTCTATATTCTCATTTCAGTCTTTCTTAGTAATAACTTTTTTCTGCCATGATGTTCTCATGGAATTGTAGCATTCTTTGTGGAAGTGTTTATCAAAGTATTGGTAGTAAAGTATCATTCTCTTTTTAAAATTTCAGTTTTGTCTCTTTTTGTAAAAAGCAATAAAAAAATTTTCAGCATTGTCAAAATTTGTGATCATTTAAAAGCTTAATCTCACTTTTGGTAGTTAAGTGCATCATAGAGTGGAAACAGAGTCCAAGGACTGATGCTGGTCCCTGGGCCACACACTGAGTAGCACTGCTCTGTGGTGTCCATTCATCATAATTTATTCATGTGTTTTCCTAATGATGGATAGTAGGTTATCTACAACTTGTCTCCACTACAAATAACTCAGGGTGAAATGTTCCTAGGGAGTATTCCTAGGAACAAAATTGTTGAGTCCGGAGGTATGCACACATTTAACTTGAATGAAATATTCCAGATCACTTTCCATAATGGATTAGCCAGTATACACTCCTAGCATTTGTGCATGGGGGCTCCCATGTCTTTACCTCCTAGTGAACATTGGTATTTTCCTAATATTTTTTGCCCAGGAAAATAGATGCAAAACGTTGTCTTGTTTTCTTTCATTCTCTGCCCTTTAGTTACAAGTAAATTTGATTACAGTCTAATGTTCTTTTTAGCATTTTGGGTTTCTATTATTCTGTAAATTTCCTAGTTATTTTTTTGCAAATTTACTATTGAGTTGATTTTAGATGTTCTTTGCTTATCCAAGATTCCAATTTCTGGTTGGTTTTTGACTTAAAAATTTTCCTTACATTCTATCCATCATCTATTAATTTTGCCTGTGCTATCCTTTATAGAACATAAATCCTTAAATGTAAAATAATGGTTCTTATTTTGTGCCTTATTGTTTATTCTTTTGAAAAATAATTTTCACCCATTTAATTTCCTTAATATAGTAAAAAGTAATAAGAAAACCTTTTTTTTTTCACTTTAGTTTGCTGGCACGTGGTATTTGTGGCACCATGACATTTTGTATCATATATATAATTTGATAAATGTCATTTGTGTTTTCTCAATTTTTTTAAAAAAAAAGTAGGCAAGCAAGATAGAAAGTGATAGTAGCACTGTGTGTCTCTGTGTGTATGCTAAAAATTTAAATACTTTAAAAATTAGTAAGTGATTTTACTTTTTCTAAATTTACACACAGACACTAGACCCAGTTACGTTACAGGAAATTTCTACCTAACATTTTTGGAACAAATAATTCTAATATTAAAAAATTTTTCCTGTAAGTTGCAAAAGAAAACATTCCACAACTCATTTTGTACAGCTAATGCAACCCGGCCCCCCAATAAAGACAGTTTGAGAAAAGAATATCAGAGAGATTTAATGTGTGAAAACAGATGAAACAGCATTTAATAAGTACACACTCAATAATCAAACCTATCCATTCATGAACAAATGATTACTATGGTTTTAAAGAAGCTTTAGTAAATAGTGATTCTCTTCTTTTCTCTGTGTATGGACAGAGAAAAATAAAAGAAGTGTATAGATGGAGACCATTATGCCACCTTCAGACACCTGAAGGAAGACTTTCTTAGTCAGGTTACTTGTGCCCAGTGAACACCCTGAGGAGACAAGCTTATCTACACAGTGTTTGTGGCAGTGACTGGGTTATGCCTTTTGCACATTGTGGCAAAGCACCTCTGAGATGCAGGGGGACAAGGGCCCAGCAGGCTGGCTGTTCCTGAGTGGGTGGAGCAGAGCATGCCAGGTGGTTCCTAGATTTACTGATCAGATTGTTGTACCCTTCTAGGAAAACTGATTGACTAGAAAGGGAACAGGATGGCCATTATTCCACAAAATGAGCTCATTTTGCAGGACAGAAATATTAGAGGCAGGGAAAAAGTATTTTTCCATCAGCGGTCAAGAGAGAGTTGTATCAACATGGTATTTCCTCTCATACTAATTTATAAGTTCAACGTAATTTCAATGAATTGCTTGAGGGAACATCACAAGTACTTGCAAAAACTTACAAAATTTATATGGAAATGAGCTAAAAATAGCTAGGAGAATTTGAAAAGGAAAAATGTTGGGAGCTTGTCCTGTCAGATATCAGAATTTATTATCAAGCAGTAATAATAATGACAGGTGGTACCAGTCTGAGGGTAGACAAATCAGTGGAACTGACAAGAAGATATCGTGAACAGACCCACAAATCTTTAGAAGCTTGATGTATGAAAACAGTAGTATGTGAATCAGTACAAAAGACCCCGTGGACTGTGGTGCTATAAATGCTTACACATATGAATATAGTATACTGTAATTTTACTTTTCATTTTATCAGTTCCAAATGGATTAAAGATTTACACTGAAAACCTCTGAGGGTAAAATATAGCAAAGTATCTATGACTTAGCTATGCAGTAAAAAAATTTAAATGACATATAAAACATAAAACATGTTTATGTGTTTTATATAAACATAATACACTGAAAACTTACCTATATCTAAAGTAAAAATACCAACACTATAAAAAAGAAAATCCCAGGTACTGACTAAAAATTTACTTAGGTAAACTTGTTTGAAACACATATAAATATCAAAGGATTGGTATCCAGTATATTTAAGTAATTTTTATAAATTTCCCCACGGGAAAAATTCACAAAAGATATAATCAGGATAATTATAGAAGGAGAGACTTAAATGGTTAATATAAATATGGATATACAAAGAACTCATTAGTATTCAGATAACTGTGTATTTATATTGAATTGAATATAACTTTACACTCCTCAGAATAAAATGAAGTTTCTGTAACAATGTGGACTCGTATTTCTGGTCAGAAGGTAAATTAGGATAGTAACATTGGGTACCATATTGGGAACATTTATAAATTAAATATATGCCTCTCTTTGGTCCAGAATTTCCATTATAGGTATATATTCCAGACAAACTTATGACCACATAAAAGGATGCACAGACACACATATACGGAAGAATGTTCTTCATAATCCTGACCATAGAAAAAAAAATAAGAACTATTAATAAATCAATGAGAATTCAGTATACTGATGCTACATATTTATGTGGACAAATTTCTCAAGTGGAATGCTGAGTAACAAGCAAGTTGCAGAACTCAGATGACAAGTACATGAATGGCTGCCACGTTATTTTATTTTGAATTTTTTATTACAGTAAAGTTGATTTACAGGGTTGTGTCAATTTCTGCTGTACAGCACATTGACCCAAATATATATATATATATATTTATATATACATATATACAAATATATATACATGATTTTTCTCATATTATCTTACATCATGGTCTATCCCAAGAGATTGGATATAGTTCCCTGTGCTATACAGCAGGACCTCATTTCTTATCCATTCTAAATGTAATAGTTTGCATCTACTAACCCCAAACACCCAGTCCACCTGACCTCTTACCCCCTTGGCAACAACAAGTCTGTGAGTCTCCATGTCTGCATCTGTTTCTGTTTTGTAGATGTACCATATGTTAGATTCCACATATAAGTGCTATCAAAGATACCTTATTTCAAATATATTTTAATACACTTTAAATGTTTCCTCACAAAGTAAAAAAAACACACGCCCACATATCAGCAGAGGGCTCCTTACTCTGATGTCAGTAACGCCAGGAAGAGCTGCAGAGCCATAGATGTGATAGTCACTGTGGGATAAGAAGGGACTCCAGGGTTCAAAACTACATCCTCATGTATAGTAGTTGGGTTTGTTACCACTGAGCCACAACGGGAACTCCTATATTTTTTAATCTTTTGCTACATCTGGTCTCTTTTCCCCTCTGTGCTTCCAAAGGGAGAGTCTGTCATATATTCTTGCTGAATTATTTGGAATAAACTTCATTGTTATTGTAATCTCAACTAGTAATTCAAATTGAGAACATTGTTTTTACAATTTCGCTGTGTGAAGGAGATTTTATGTATCATTTTTACACACACATGTGGGAGGGGTGAGTGATAAGGTTTACTATACTATAATGGTTAATATCTCTGAATAAGATTGTCCTGAGATCAAAACTTATTGTTGCCACATAGTATGTGAGCTTTGGCAAATCAAAGCTCCTTAAATTTGAGTTAAAGGATAATGACAGAGATATTGTCAGGATTAAAAAATTCTTGTAGACCTTTTATTACCAATAAATGCTCCAGAGCTATTTGCTATCATGAACATTATTGCTGGATTCTCTATAACTGTGTAGAATGTTTGTCGCAAGACATGTTTCTACAATATTTTCTTAGCCTTTTTGCTTCTATTTTCTATGCTGAAAACTCCATCTTATCCTGCTTTACATTACCCCATCTTCCTGCTTGGAAAACAGTCTCAGTGCTGGTAACTCTCATAAGCTTAAGAACAAACACCCAAAGACATGAGTTATTCATGTGGTCAGCGGAATGAGGACATAATGTGTTGGTCTAGGCACACCGGACCTGTGCAGATTGGCATGCCATTTGCACAGCACATGTCCTCTAAAGAATAAGGGGAAGATGAGCTTCATGGCCCCAAGAGGTTTAGGAGGGGTCCTTAGCAGTTTATGCATTAGCAAGGAGAACTGAGGGTGCAAACCTAGGCATAAGGGGTTGCTGCAGATAGGCACACTGTTTGCAGAATCACAATGATGATTCTCTAGATGCTATGCATAGATAGCTGACACCAAGCTTCCTCAATGCTAATGATTGTTAAATGCCTAAAAGTCAGAATAAAAGCTTAATCAGCTACCGGCTGTGATATTTAAAATAATTAAAAAAAAACCTATACCCTGCACCTACAACCCTCTCCTCACTTGGCATAATCCCAAAGAGCACAAAAAAAGCAGTGTGGTGTCTTGAGGTGGCACTCTTGGTCCCTGAGACCTTGGGTTCCCTAGGTCCCACCTTTACTTAAGATAAATGTCTCTGTGTCTTGTTTTATGTTCACTTTTTACTTAAGTTTCACAGCACCCATTCTTCAGCCCTATCCTGCTGAGCTGGTCTCCACAAATGTTCATTAATCTAATGTTTCTGAGCATTAGAAGGGATAATACATAATTTCTCTGCACCTGTTGTGAAGAATGATACTTTTTTTTTGGCTTTTCTTGGGGGCGCACCTGTGGCATGTGGAGTTCCTAGGCTAGGGTGTTGAATCAAAGCTACAGTTGTCAGCCTACACCAAAGCTGCAGCAGCTTGGGATCCAAGGTGCCTCTGTGACCTACACCACAGTTCAGAGTAATGCCATACCCACAACCCACTGAGAGAGGTCAAAGAATGTTACTTTGAACTGACTGGCTTTGTAGGATTTCTTGGGGGCTGGAGAGATTTCCAACATCCTTGGCCATTACTGTACCACTCTCTCCTGGTTTTCTGATCTCCATTGGCCTCATGCCTCTTAGGCTTTAGATCCAATTATGGGTATGGTTTTCTCATGATTAAAAGTCATTTTATGAATTTGAGATCAACACAGAAGGCAATCAGAATATGGAACAGATATTTGTTTAAAGGAGGTAGTAAGATGAAATGGTAAAAGCAGACTTGAGTCACATTTCCTGGGTTTTAATGTAATCTGGGAAAGTTATTTAACCTTTCTACCTCATATTTTATATATGTAAATATAATAACAATGATGTCTATCTCATAATGTTTTGGAACCAATTAAGTGGGTTTATATATATATTAAGTCCTTAAGAGAGTTCCTGGTATATTGTAAATACTACAAAAACTTTTTTTTTGTATTTTTCAAAAAGTTTTACTGAATCCCAGGACATTGTAGTAGAGCAGAATGGATATTTTTGAGAGACTATAAACTCAGTGTTATAGAAAAATGTTTTGTCTTGTTAGAAGGTAGAGAAGGGATAAATACTAAACATCCCATCTGAATTGTTTGGAAGGTCAAGGGGGAGTTTAATTTTCTGACACAGTTTTTGGAGGTTGGAGGTTTTGTGTTGTTTACTTCTCAAGTGTTTTGGGATTTTTCACCTATTTTTTATAACTGATGTTTAGTTTAATTCAATTGTAGTATGAGAACAGACATTATATGATTTCTATTGTTAAAAAAATTTAAGGTGTGTTTTATTGCTCAATATGTGGTCTCTCTTGGCAAATGTTCCATGTGAGCTTGGAGAGCATGTCCTTTGCTGTTGCTGGATGAAGTAGTCTATAGATGTTAATTATATCCAGTTGACTGTTGTTGCTGTTGAGTTTAACTATGTCCTTACTGATTTTATGCCTGCTAGATTTCTTTATTTCTGATGGTGAATTTTTGAAGTCTCTATAATACCTTACTAAGTTCTATTTTTTTATTGTCTGACTCTCTTATGAGAGTCATAATGTCAGTGTAAGCAGAGATTTTATCCTGATTTTTTTAAAATTTATTTTTATATCCTTAGCTCATAGCATAGAACATGGCACAAAATAGATGCTCATTTAAAAAAATGAATGATTTGATAAATAATTAGTGATTATATATACCTTAGAGATGAAATTTTCACATATGCAACCTCACTCTTATACAGAAAACACTGAGTGTTAGGGAAAAGGAAAAAAAATGTCTCGCTATAGCAAAGAAGGGAAAGTGGCAAACTCATTTTCACTGGAACAAAATGACAGGGCTGATATTTTTCACTGGAAATATTTCCATAATTGTTCTGACACTCTTTTTTCTCCTTGTTACATCTTCCTTACTCTAGTTATGTGATGGGATTGGTTTAATAGGGTTTTTTTTAAATATATATACGTTCTTTTAAAATATGGTAGAAAATCCTCAGTGAATTTAATTACATAAAGATCTGTTTTGGACATATTCCAATTTCAGGAACATCATTAGAAGGTATAAAACCTTCATGATCTTTGCTCATATTTAGTAGAAGATGATGTCCTCTTAAAAACATATGTATTTATTTCAGGAACTGCCTAAAACATGATATAAATATATACAAAACTGCCCTCTCCAAATCTCAAGTATAACAATTGAATGAGACTGACTAAACCTCTGAATGGTAATTATTCTTTATTGATATTACTAAAAAAATAACTGATGAGATAAAAAGTTACCTGGTAAAATGGCTAGTTGCTATCTTCACATGTAGACCTAAAATTACATACAATTTTTTTGCAATTCTGATAAATTTTTCTAATGGGAAATTTTTAGTTTTTCCTGTTACACCATAACTCCTATATGCTACAACACAAGTAATAATGTTCTGAAATATTTAGAAGATTCCGTGGAGAGAATGAACTGACATAGGCATATGAAATCAAATATACCCTCAAATAGTAATACAGCTTTTTGCCTCGTGTGGGGAAAGTAGATGGAAGAAAAATTTCCAGTTCTATATTGTGAAATAAAAGTCCTCCTTCAAATTGAGATCGAGCTTCCAAAAGGTAAGACTTTAATGGTTATTAGTGGAAACCAGGCTTTGCAGTTGTGTATGTTTCTTTATCACAATACGTACAAAACAGTATCACTTGAATTTCTAAGAACCAAAAAGTTTAAAAAACTTTCTGCTGATAGTACAGAAATTTTGAAATAAGTCAAACTTAGATTCCAATTCCAGGTCTGTCACTTAAAAATAGGTAATTTTGGAAAAGTTAATTTTAAATTTTGAGCCTCAGGTTTTTTTTTTTTACTATAAAATGGAGATAATAATTTTTGTTATTATGAGAATAAAATGTGATACATTAAATATAATTATATGTATTTATTTCTTTAAATGTGCATGTATATGCATGTGTGTATCTGATTGTGTATACGTAACATATGAGTATGCATGGGTGTAACATCTGAACATGATTTTGCCAAACAAATGAACTTATAGATGTTATTATAACATTTTCTTTCATTACATTTTTGGGTCTATATCAATGGAAATGTTGGAATAAAGGAAATTATTTTTTTCACCATGTTGTTTTGTATTTTAGAGGGATATAAACTTTTTTTTTTATTTTCCCACTGTACAGCAAGGGGGTCAGGTTATCCTTACATGTATACATTACAATTACAGTTTTTCCCCCATAGAGGGATATAAACTTGTGATGCATGCTGATATACTTAAATTGAAGCTTCTGATGTTTTATAAGAAAACAAAAATTGATTACCCATTTAAGTCCAAGAACTGTGTTACATATGTTCATATATTTTAGCCCACTAGATACTCACAAAAATTCAGTATCATAAGTTACTTTATTAATATGCAAATTACCACCCAGTGTGGTCACTTCCACCTATTTAAGGTATTATAACTAGATTTATAAAAATATAACTTACTGATTCTATATCTTTCACTACAAAAATGATATATATTATCTAAAAGAAGAATTGTGTAGACATTTCAATAACATAAAATTGTTCCTACACATATATTAATGATAAGGGCTATGTGAAAGCAAGTATCACAAAGCTTTTTGGCTTTCATGGCATATAAACTAAGTATCTTAAGTAAGGAGGGAGAGTTATAATCAGATGTGATAGTTAATTAGCAAAATGGAAATTTCCTCAAGGGAAGGTCAATATCATTGAGTAATAAGTGGAAAAAGATTATAAAGTGGCTGGTCATGACGTATGGTATTCATCATGTAGAAGTTAAAAAAATTCAGTGAATTCAGCAGCCATCTTATAACCACAAGAGGTGTACATATCTGCAAAAGCAGGAGAGTGATGAAAAGGTGATTCCTCCATCATTTCTGGTCTCTGATGATATGACTCTAGGTATAGACCCTGACCCTTAATGAATTAGTAGACCTTCTGTGATAGCTGGGAGACTATGTTATCTGAAAGGTGTGATCCAATGTTAAGTACTTAATAAACATGTGTCAAATGAATAAACAAGTAAAGATTACATTTACATTATACTGTTCTACATATTTCCCCTCATTTTTAGAGGTAAAATGTTTCTTATCTCTGAAATTAGAATCTACAAAAGAATTAATGGAACTGAAGGAATGGAAAAGCACTTTGCATATTTGAGGACTAGCATAAAGTCCTGAGCAGACTGAACATGGAGAATTATTGGATATGAGTTTGGGGAGGTGGCCAGCTCCCAAGCCGTCTGGGGTCTCTTAGCCAAATGTATACCAAGGAATTAGATTTTAGTGAGTGTTATAGAAATCAGCTGTAGAAGTTTTCAACAGGGGAATAATATGATTTGAATACAATTTAAATAAAATTAGGAGTTCCCTTTTGGTGCAGTTCGTTAACAGCAGCTCAGGATGCTGCTGTAGCAGGAGTTTAATGCCTGACCTGGGAACTTTCACATGCTGCAGGTGCAGCCAAAAAATAAAAATAAAGAATGAAAAGATTACTTGGGCTGCTTCATGAGAATAATTTGTGAGGGCCAGAACAAAAATGGAGAGAACATGCAGGAGACTACTAGAATAGATAAAGGAAGGAATGGGTGGTGTGTTAATGATCAAACTTGCAATATATTTTAAAGGGAGTCATTGGGACTGGTTATAACTTTCCATAGATAATGCAAGAAAAACAAAGGAGTGAAAGATATTGTCAGATATAAATTCTGAATAATAACATGCAAGATGGTACCATTTAATTAGGGAATGCCTAGGAAGGAATAAGTTTATTGCAGAAAAGTAAATAGTTTTATAAATATTTAATCGATATTTATTTCAAGATGTCAGTTAGATAGTTGCATATACATGTTTGAAAATTAAGGGAGAGATAGAGACTGAAAACATATATTTATTTATTTATTTATTTATTTATTTATTTATTTATTTATTCATTTATTTTCTGCTGTACAACATGGGGACCACGTTATACATACATGCTACAAAATTTTCCTCCCATTGTTGTGCTGCAGTGTAAGTATCTAAACATAGTTCTCAATGCTACACAGCAGAATCTCATTGTAAATCCATTCCAAGAGCATTATTTTGGATCCGTTAACCCCACGCTCCTGATCCCTCTCACTCCCTCCCTCTCCCCCCGGGCAGCCACAAGTCTGTTCTCCAAGTCTATGGAAACATACAATTTTAGAGTGATTTAGCATTTATAGTTAATGAAAAAGAAGAGGATCTAAGTAAAGACACTAACTAAGAAGGAGTTTTGGAGTAGTGTTAGACTATTGGGACAACAATTGCTATGGGTTATATGAGAGTCAGCTTATACAACTATGGTTCTATTGTGTCCTCTTAAAATGTATGTGTCAGTTCCTAATCCCCAAAACTTTATAATATGACCTTATTTGGAGAAAGGTTCTTTACGAAGGTAATTGAGTTAAAATAAAATCACTTGGGTGAACCTTAATCCAACATGATGGGTTTTCTCATTAAAAGGGGAATTTGCATAAAGGCATGCTCACATGGAGAACATCATGAAAACTCAGATCTGTTCATCTTTAAGCCAAGGAAGGAGATATGGAACAGCTAATTTCCCTACAGGCTTTAGGAGCACCCAACCCTGTCAACACCTTGATTTTGAATTTCTATCATCCACAATGATGTGGTGATAAAATTCTATGGCTTAATCCACCCAGCTCGTATTATTTTGCTATAGAAGTTCTAGTTAGCTAAAAAAGAAATTTGAGTCTGAGAAGTGGAGTGCTGCTGTAATAAATATCAGAAAATACGGAGGTGACATTTGGATTTCAGCATCTGCTTAAAAAGTTTTGGAATGTATGATGGAAAAGATCATAGGTTGCTTTGAAGAGGCCATTTGTAGAAATATGAGCAATGAAAAGGGATATTGGTGCTGGCCCAGAAGGGTGCATGGATGGTTGAAGAGAAAGCACTTATCATCTAAGAGAACGTAGATACGAACATCATGAACAGAATGCTGCTAGAAATATGATGTTAAGGTGGAGGCCTCAAAAGGAAAGAAGAACAACTTATTGGAAACCAGAAGAAAGAACAATTATTGTTCTAAATAAGCAGTCCTAGCAACTATATAGTGGACCTTATATCTATAACCTTACTTCACATTTGTTTTACTGACTTTTGAGTATGTAAATTGTCTTAAATGAATCCTCAGTATCACATTTTTATGACTTTGTACAAGGTGCAACTTTTCATGTTATTCTCTTCCTATCCTTTTTTGTTTTCTCCCTTCTCCTTTAAACTCAGCTAAAGCATTGCTTCCTCTGAGAAGCACTTCCTACTCCCAGCTTGATTCAAATATTTCTTAGCACAAAATGAATATGTTTATAATGGTATTTATTAAATTGGCCTTAAATTTTATAATCCCATCATTATATATCATGTCACTGAGATATGGAAATATACATAATATTATTCAAAATGTAATCACAATTTTTTATTAGAGTATAGTTGATTTACAGTGTTCTGTCAATATCTGCTCTACAGCATATGTGCCCAGTCATATATATAGAGAGAGAAAGTTTCTTTTTCTCATATTATCATCCATCATGGTCTATCCCAAGAAACTGGGTATAGTTCTCTCTGCTATATGGTAATTGCTGATTGCTTATACATTCTAAAGAGAAACAGACTCATAAACATAGAGAACAGACCTGTGGTTGCAAAGGGGGAGCGGGGAGAAGTGGGATAGATGGGAAGTTTGGGGTTGGTAGATGCAAGTTATTACTTTTAAAATGGTAATTCCAATTTCTATGGCAGGTTGATACACATAGATCCTCCATGGGAATTTAAAAAATTGAATCAATAAGGAAAATATTAAGCTTATAAGACTTTCAAACATCTTTTCCTTGATTTTCAGGCAAACTATTTCTAATATCTGAAATCAGTATGTATAAAAATAAATGGAACCAAGGAACAATGTGACTTACTTTGTCCTCCTGAGCCTCACACAGAATCCAAATGAACAGAAGTTCCTATCTGTTATGTTTTTGCTCTTCTACATGTTGACTGTGGTGGGGAACACGCTCATTGTTGTGACTGTCACTTTCAGTAAGACTCTGGGCTCACCAATGTACTTTTTTCTTGCTAGCTTATCATTTATGGATGTCATTTATTCCTCATCTATTTCTCCCAAACTGATTTCAAGTTTGTTCATTGGGAAAAATACCATAACGTTCCAATCCTGTATGATCCAGCTTTTTATAGAGCACTTTTTTGGTGGATCAGAGGTCTTCCTTTTGTTGGTAATGGCCTATGACCGCTATGTGGCCATTTGTAAACCCTTGCATTATTTGGTTATCATGAGGCAGTGGGTGTGTATTGTACTCTTGATGTTGTCTTGGGTTGGGGGTTTTCTCCACTCAGTCATTCAACTTGGCACTATTTATGGGCTCCCATTCTGTGGCCCCAATGTCATTGATCACTTTATCTGTGACATGTACCCTTTATTGAAACTTGTCTGCACTGACACCTCTGTCATTGGTATCTTAGTGGTGGTTAATGGAGGACTGATCTGCAGTATCGTGTTTCTGCTCTTACTCATCTCCTATGGAGTAATCTTGCACTCTCTAAAGAACCTAAGTCAGGATGGGAGGCAGAAAGCCCTCCAGACCTGTGGTTCCCACATCACTGTGGTTGTCTTCTTCTTTGTTCCCTGTATTTTCATGTATGCAAGACCTGCCAAGACCTTCTCCATTGACAAATCATTGAGTGTGTTTTATACAATCATAACCCCCATGCTGAACCCATTAATATATGGTCTAAGAAATTCTGAGTTAACTAATGCTATGAAGAAACTCTGTAGAAGAAACATGAGGAGGATCATATGACTTTTGGGCTCATCTCCTTGAAAACTAAAATTCTCTTAAAACTGACTCACCTATTTCTTTCCTTTAAAACATTTATTATAATGAAGAATTAACTATATGTTTGGGTTATTACTGTTTCTCTGGTATAATATTACCTCTATATGTAGTGCCTTGTTTATCACATCCCCTAGAAAATTGTGATACATGTAAGGTGGGAGGTGCTATAATAAAATTTTTATGGTGTCAATGATTTTTAATCAATTTATGCACTTATCTTTAACTTTTTTCTGAGACCCTTTAATTTTTAGTTATATTCTTGCCATTTTTGTCCATTCTTTTTGTTTTACTGGTGAAAATATTTAGTTCTATATATAAGTATATTTAATTATATTGATTATGTATAAATATATATAATATATATGTAATAGTCTCTGTATTCAATTTCTATTGTGAGTGAAAATTCTTCTTTCACAATATTTCAAAACAAGGTAAGAAGAACAGAATGATAAATTTGACCATATTAAGAACCTCTGTTCAACAAACACATTTGAAAGAAAGCAAAAAGGCAAGTTACAAACTGAATTGAGATTCACAGGATGTGTTCATACAAAGTTGGGATGATTTGCTGCTTGAAAGCTTGGTAAAACATCCTGTAAAATAAAATGCAACCAAACCAAAAAAACCAAACCAAACCTCTTTTCCATCCCTTTTTAGTGCTTCCCAGTGTTCTTTCCCAGAGTAGTAACAAAAGTCTGTGTCTAAAGATTCTTCAAATATTAATCCTTTTAAATATAAGCATATTTATGTATGGGTATGTGTATATATGTCTGCACATAAACATTTGTGTTTTACTATACAACGTCTTGTGGATCTTTCCATACCAGTGTATATGGATCTAACATTCTCGATTATTCTTATAATATGCAATATTTGCTTATAATATTCCTGAATAAATGTATCCAGTACTTTTCATGTCATTTCCAGTTTTTTACTATCACATATAATTATGCAATAAATATATACTTTCTGGATTATGTGTTCCTAGAAATATTAGTTACTAGAAATAGTGTTTTGGGGTCACAGAAAATATGTATTTTAAATAATGGTATTCATATTTATTGCCAAAATGTGATTCATGAGGTTGTACCTACATTTCTGCTCTCAGTCCGTGAGAGTATCTGCTTGTCCACATTCTCAACAATCAGTGAAGGATGAAGATTTTTTGTTTATGGCAATATAACTCATTAACAAAATTGTAATCCATTTAGATACTTTAATTGAAATTCTGAAAACATCATTGATTTAAGCCATCTTTCCCATTTTAAAGTTATATGTATGTATCTTTGAATCATGTATTAATGTTTTTTAACCTATTTTCTTTGATTTCTAGTCTTTTTCCATACTGATTTTTATGAGTAACTGCGTACTAAGAAAATAATCTTTAAAAAGTTATTATCTATGTACCTAATTTTCTGTGTTGTGACATGATTTTGACTTTCTTCTCTGATATGGAATATTTTTGGATATATAGTTTTTCTTATTTATCTAGTCAGTTTATGAGTATTTTATTTGGTTTTTGTATCATCCTTAAAAGATTTTGCTCATTTCCCCCTACCAAAATTTTTCCACATCTTTTTAGAAGTTAATAATTATTAGCACTTTTGTGATTTTACATTTTATATGAAATTTTTGATCTATCAGGTACTTATTTTGGTATCTAAGGAGTTAAATATAAATTGTGTTTTGTTCTCTGAATCAACTTTTTTTTGTGGTTGTATAATTACCTTCCACCACGGATTTGAAATTCTAACTTTATTGTATTTTAAAGTTCCATTTCTATCTGAATGCAATTCAGGATTCTATTTTATTTCACTATTCTCTTCAGTCATGAACAATTTAATGCAAGATGTAATTATAAATAATCTATAGTACATTTTAAAATCCAACAAGTCTAACCTTTCCCCATTCCTCTTCTTTTTCAGAATTAGGTCTGTTCTTACATATTCATGGTGTCAAATTAAATTTATAATAAGCAAAGCTAGTCACAATAGTGTTTATATGTTCCAATATGTTTTGAGTTAGGAAGATTAATTTAGGAAGGGTTTATATCTTTAGCAATTTCAAAATTCCTATCCAGGTTGGGTCACATTTTACAAAGCATTAGAAAGTAGTTAATAAAACCTCAAGACCCCACCTATATTCAACATATTGTTTCTCTTCCTTACTGATGTGGTTGTAGCTGATTTTTACCTGTAATTTGTCTGTTATCTTTTGTTTCTACATCATTTGTTGTGTCCTTCATCAAGAGACATCAAACATGAGCAAGGAAATCAGAAGATTTTAGCCTCTATTGGTGGATGGGGATTGTAGAAAGGACACCCCTGCTCTGATGTTCTTTCTCAAATACTTTTCACTTCTTTCCCTGTAGAGTGAGTGGGAAGGACATGGATGTTAAAGCCAGCCGTTTGTGGTTAAATTTCCAGATCGAGCATCTGCTATTTGTTATATTTTATCTCTTTAATTATGAGTTTCCTACCAGTAAAATAGGATAGTAAGATCTAAAATGGACAGTTTCCTATCCATGAGAACCTGAATAGACTGATCAAACTCAGTCATTAGTAGGAATAATAATAATAATTATTATTATTATTTACTTTTTAGGGTCGCACCCATGGCATATGGAGCTGGGGTTCTAATCAGAGCTGTAACTACTGTCCTATGCAACAACCACAGCAGTGCAGGATCCAGGGCACATCTGATCCCTACACCACAGCTCACAGCAATGCAAGATCCTTAACCCACTGAGCAAGGCCAGGGATCAAACCCACTACCTCATGGTTACTAGTTGGATTCATTTCTGCTGCACCACAATAGGAACTCCCAAGCATCTAATCTTAATTTAAAAAAAAAGAAAAGAAAACTCAATATCTCAAGTTAAGGAATTAATGCCTTTTCTGTGTATGGGGAAAATGCCACATTAGAGCACATTGTGGTCATTCCTTGGGTTTGCACCTCAGTTCTCTGGGGCCAGTATGCTGGGTTCTCTCATCCTGTGTCTCCTCAGTGTGTACCATTGGGGCTGGCTGCAGTGGTGGGCATTGTTTCCATCTTGAGTTCCCTTAAAGCTCACTGTCCAGGTATCTGTAATGTAATGCTTGATGGTTGTCACATCCTTTGTTAACTGATATGGCAGGCAATATTGCTCATTCACCTGTCTAAAGCAAAATACAATGTAACACTCTTAAAATTGTTCAATAAGGAATGCATAATGAATTTACAACTACCTACAAAACTGGTTTTGTCTATAATGGCCAGAGACATTAAGAGACATCTACTGAAAGATGATGATTTCAGTAGATGGTTCTCCTTGTGGTTATGGCCTGTAACCACTGTGTGGGCATCTGTTGACCTCTGCATGGTGTGACCATCATGAACAATGACACATGGAAGTGGGTTTTCTTCACTTGACTGAACAGATCCTTGTCACATTCTGGCTTCAGTGCTGTGGTACAGACATCATGGCTTACATTTTACCCTTGATACACTTGCCTACACAGACTCCTTGATGGTCTCTTGGTTGTTGCAATGTTGGGATAATCCCTGTGATCAATTTTGTATCCTGTGTGCCTTGAGGACTCTGCAGGGATGTAAAAGTCCCGTCTACCTGTAGCTCTCTCATCACAATTTTGCCTTGTTCTTTGTGTCTGTATTTTTATGCATCTGTGATGAGTAGTTACATTCTCATGGATAAAGCCATAGCGGTATTCACTATTATTCTTACTCCCATGAAAAACCCTGTTCCTTACACAGTAAAAATACTGAGGTCAAAATGCAACTAAGGTGTTATTAAATAGGAATGCAATGCAGACAATAGATGACACTAAAAGAAAATTTTATTTCCAACATGATCTTTATATTTTCATATTTTATGACTCCAAATTTCTTCCCATGCCTCTCACTTGACACTAAAAGCACGCAAAAGGTATCACGATTATTCCCATTCCACACATGAACAACATGCAGTTCAAAGAGTTAAATAACCCACCTACTATTAGAGTCAGAGCTAGTGTTAAGATATCTATTCTTCTAAAACCAACTTGATTCTCTTTCAATAGTGCCAATGCTGTTAGAGAAAAGACCATATCCTCAGTACCTCGCTTATTTTGTAGTAATTGAAAATTTTTCTTTTGCAAAGTTCCCATTTTGGGTCAGCAGGTTATGAACTGGACTAGGATCCATGAGTTTGTGGGTTCTATCCCTGTCTTTTCTCAGTGGGTTAAGTATTCAGCCTTGCAATGAAGGATATGTGTGTAGGTCACAGACCTGGGTCAGATCCTGCCTTGGCTCTGGTATAGGCTGGCAGCTGCAGCTCCAATTTGACCCCTTGCCTGGGAACTTCCATATGCCACAGGTGGAGCCTTTAAAAGCAAAAACAAACATAAGAAATTTGTTCTAATTATGAATTTATATACTGTGCCCACATATAAAATCAATGGGTTCTCAGAAAGCTGTAAGACCTACCGGTATCTAGGATGCTGTGGGTTATGAAGTAGAAAGAAGATACTTGCCAGTACTCTCTTGACCCATAATTGATACAGCTATCCAATGTTTATTGGGGTTTTTATTCTGTTGGCAAGAGTTGTCAGTGAATATAAAATTTAATGGCACACTATTTAAACTGCTGTTTAAATTATGAAGTATTCTGAAAAAGGTACAACAACATTATAAAATTAAAATTTTGTTTTCTTAATTTACAGAAATGAATGGGGTAAAAAAGAAAGATTAATTAGATTATAGGACCTGTACCTGTAAGTCAGATTGAGCCAAAATACTCTTCCTCTACCTCCTCTGGTGCTTGTATTTGATTATTTTATTATAAATTCGTATGAAATATTTTTGATATATATGCCAGAGGAAGTGATAATTTTTTAGATTAACAGTTATTACTAGCAATTAAGTGTGGTTACTTTTCAAAAGCACACAATAAAATGCATCTGTAAAATAATTTCACTCTAAGATATTTGGCATTCTGCTCAGTTCTTTGAATCTGGAATCCTCTTTGGAAACTAAGATGAGGTATAAGGGATATGTATATTTAAAAAACAAAACACTTTAAATATCTCTTGCCATTTCCTCAAAGGGTGGGAGAAAAATGTAATTGTAATGTATACATGTAAGGATGTCCTGACCCCCTTGCTGTACAGTGGGAAAATAAAAAATAATAAAAAAATAAAAAAAACAGGAATCACTACTCCACAGTTGATCAGAGAAAGGATTTCTCAGCTAAACAAATACCTAACTTAAAAGATTTTGTTGTGAATTAATTGTGGCACTTTTCATAAATGATGCCTGTTTCTCAAATAAAAATAAATACAAATGTGTATATGTCATAGATGTTTATTGTTTGCTCTTTGACAGAAAGATCCTGCTCCCATTTCATGGCTACAATATGCTATTTTGAAGAAATCAGTGGACCATGGATATGGCAATATTTATAAGCTCATGGTAGTTATGAAAACATGATGAAGAAGAATAACCTTAGGATGAGAAGACACGAATTTTATTTTACACAATTTGATCTTTTTAAATCTTAAACAATTTTCCCTATTTCTACAGGTCATTTACTTTGGTAAATTGGATGTTATTTCCAAGTTCTGTGATTCTGCCTAAGCTAATGTGTTTATTGCCATAAATATTTTTCTATTTGATTTTACTTCAATTATAAATAAAATTGGAAGAGTTCTGAGACCACAATACACCTCTCATTCCTGGCAAACAGTTTAGGGTGTGTCCTTATAAGAGGAAAGGCTTTTGGAATGGATTAATATGATGTAAGCTCTGCTCTTGAGTGCTTTGTTATTTTGAGACTGTTTCTCTAACCATTGAAATGCATAAAACTGGCTCAGTATTGGTAGGTTGTACCTTTGAAAGAATCTGTCCATTTATTGTTGGCCATTTTATTGTCATATATTTGCTTATAGTCTCTTATGATCCTTTGTATTTCTGTGGAGTCAGTTGTAATTTCTCCTTTTTCATTTCTAATTTTATGGATTTGTTTTTTTTTCTTGTTGAGTCTGGCTAGAGGTTGACCCATTTTGTTGATCTTTTCAAAGAACCAAGTTTTCATTGCATTGTTCTTTATTTTTTATCTCTATTTCATTTATTTCTGCTCTGATCTTTATAATTTCTTTCCTTCTGCTAATTTTGGGCTTTGTCTGTTCTTCCTTGTCTGATTGTTTTAAGGACAAGGTTAGGTTGTTTATTTGAACTTTTTCTTCTTTCTTGAGGTTAAGATTCCTTCTTCATTGAAAAAGAGACATGAACCCTTATGTTCATAGCAGCACTATTCACAATAGCCAAGACAACTTAAATGCCCATCAAAGATGAATGGACTAATTACATATACACAATGAAATACTACTCAGACATGAAAAAGACAAACTAATGCCATTTGCAGCACCAAGGATGGATCTAGAGACTCTCATACTAAATGATGTAAGCCAGAAAGAAAAAGACAAATACCATATGATATCACTTATTTGTAAAATCTAAAGTATGGAATAGATGATCATATCTAAAAATAACAAACAAACAAACAGAAAATGGAAACATATCATGGTCAATAAGAGCAGACTTCAACCTCATGGCATGGGGGGAGGAGGGGAGGGAGTGGGATTGGTGGGCATTTTGGGTGTTTGGGGGATGCAAACTGTTAAATTTGGAAAGGATGGACTGGGATCCTACTGTACAGCACAGGAAAATGTGTGTGATTGGTCCAATTTGTTGTACAGCAGAACTTGGTGAAACGTTATCAGTCAACTACACTTGTAATAATAACAATAATAATAATAATAATAATAATTGATGTGGCTGTGGCATAAACACCAATTCTACTCCAGACCTGGGAATTTCCATATGGCAATGGGTGGCTATAAATAAAAATTATAATGATAGAAAAATCAGATAGTTACCTGGCTAAGTGTTTAATTTATATAATAATCAATATTCAGACTTCATATTATGCTCATTTCTTATCACATACAGGATTTCAGATGTAATCAACATTTTTCCCCTCATCATAGTATTTTGTTCTCATGTAGACCTAAAGTAGAATCCAAAATTAAAGATGAATAGAAAAAGTATTCTTCTGTTTTTTGGTTATGTGAAATAATTTGGTTGTTGGCATGATCAAATAGCCCTGAGGCCCAATTCGCCACAGTTAAGAAACCATGGAATTTGCCAACAAAGAGCCTATGTGGTAGCAATATAAAGCTCAAGAGAAAGACCTTATGCAAAGGTACTATTTACAAATCAACAGAGACACTTAAGGTCATTATAATTTTTACTCTTACAGGTTCTTTCTTGGTGAACCAATAGCTGCTGGGGGCCCTTTCCATGGAGCCATGTCAGACAAATTCATAGGTGAGATTTTTTTTTTTCCAAGGAAATACTATAGTCATAGACTCTTGGGTTTAAATGCATCTTACAAATTTATAAAATCACTTGTCATGCTCACCAATCTGAGCTTTAAATCCCTTATCTATTTAGCATGAAGAAAGAAAGACTCAAGTACATGACTATGAATTGAGAAGTAAAAATAGTTGATTTTCTGCAGTCATATGTATTTAAATTAGAAGAAGAATAAAATTAGTTGGAATTAAAATATGTGGAATAATTATACAATTCAAATTTGTGTCCAAAATTTTTTCCACTTTACAGTACAATTTAAAAATGTACCTATGATGTCATGAATCTTTTTAAAAAACTCTTTTGTTAAAAAGTACACATTAAACAAAAAGATACACCATATTTTAATAATCTATTTCTCTAATGTTGAATATCCCATTTCATCTCTAAGTTTTCCACAGCTCTTAAAAATTATATTAACATATACGTAAATAATGATTTTTATCCTTTAGAAATAATTTACTTTAGGGTTTATTTCTAGAAAGAGTATTGTGAAGCCAAAGAAAAAAAGAAGCAGCAAAATTTATTTCTTCACAATTTTTCTAAATCACTTTCAGTAATTATATCTAATTATAATTTTAAACACTACACTTTTCTCTGAACCTTTGCAGAAGACAAAGTCAGAAAAAAAGTAATGCAATGAAGTTGCTGGACTTTGTTTCCATGTGTGTACAAGTTTTCCTCTTTGAAAATTAAAAAAAAAAGTTATTTACACAATTATCTTTGAAAGGAGAAATACATGCTTTTGGCATGAATACATTTTTTTTGGTCTTTTCTAGGGCCACACCTAAGCATATAGAAGTTCCCAGGGTAGGGGTCTAATTGGAGCTGTAGCCGCCAGCCTATGTCAAAGCCACAGCAATCTGGATATGAGCCTCCTCTGGGACCTTCACCACAGTTCAGGGCAATGCCAGATCCTTAACCCACTGAGTGAGGCCAGGGATCAAACCTGTAACCTCATGGTTCCTAGTCAGATTAATTAACCACTGCGCCATGATGGGAACTCAAGGAATACATTTTTTATATTCATATTTCCATACATTTCATTTGGACACAATTCCCCCAAGTTTCTCAATCTATTAGCAACACAGTATCATGTAACCAGGAATGATGGAGGAAAGATACTGTGGAAAGATGGGAGAAG
The DNA here is from genome assembly GCF_054392235.1 of Sus scrofa. Taxonomy (NCBI): domain Eukaryota; kingdom Metazoa; phylum Chordata; class Mammalia; order Artiodactyla; family Suidae; genus Sus; species Sus scrofa. The sequence continues at coordinate 101,691,407 of NC_139383.1, read as the reverse complement.
TAGGCATGGGAATGCATGTAGCAGAAATATAAAGTAGTGGGAAGTTCATTTGTATCATGGAGGGATGACACTGCTATTTCATGATGAAATTTCAGGTATTAAATACATTTAACAGGGAGAATCTTCATGACTTTATTTAGACAAACATACATTCACATACATAGTAAGAGTCTTTTAAATATTTCTATAATGAGTGAACATGGAAGTAGGTACTTAGAGTCAGTAAAAGGCTTTATATATGTTTGTGTATACATGTATGTATGTATATATGCATAGTTCCTTATCTATCTTACCCAGTAAAATATTTCTTTTTGATTTTCATTAATTTCTATTTTTAGAACTTTGAAAATAAGGATTTCCATTGCTTGATAGATTCTTGCATATTGAACACCTATGCAAGAGATTTCTTAACTTTTCATCCAAATCTATGGAAGCAGTAAGTTTACTGAATATGACTATGTAAAGATGTATGTGGCACAGAATTAAAAAAAATAAACATATTGATTACTAAATATAATACTATCTTGAAAAAAATGACCTAGTAACAAGCTCTTACCTAGAGGCAATTAATATTTTCACAGTTACCCTTTAAAATGTGTCAAAAAAAGCTAGAATGCTGCTTCTTTTCAAATATTTATGTCTGTTTTTCTTAATGAAGAGAATAATGCTAAACAGAGTATGGGGGTGAAAACACTTGAATTCCTCCCTGGTTTAGGGTCTGGAGAAGCATGCATATTCTCACCATGGAGAATGGCAATTCATAATCATTTAGATAACAGCTAACAGGTTTCAGACTCTGTAGACATTATTCCAGGCACTATGGTAAGTGAAGAAACAATTGAATAGAGCATATGTTTTTAAGTAGGTACCAGGGGGGGTGTTGCCGACTACATATACATCTCCCTAAACTGGCTGTTTATGGCAGATATTTACTGACAGTGTCTTTCTTTCCACATTTTCGAGTTGAGGGTTCAGTTGTCAATTCTCATGGAGGAGAGAATAACTCTTACCTGTATAAGGGACCTCTCAGCTCACAAGATATGTCTGAGAATCACAATGTGTAAGCTCTCAAACACAGAGGAGGTCCCAGAATCATAGACACTGAGATGACTTAAAAAGTCACTTGTAGTTGGAACCAAGAGGAAAACCCAGATCTCTCAAAGATAGCACAGTGTTTCCTCAGTAAATTACACATCCAGTGTTTCCCTATAGATGTTTCACAGGTGAAAGGTTCTAAGTGTCTGAAGATACATAAATCATCATGGAGAATGTAAGAAAAAACTGAAATAAGGACTGGGACAAGACTGTCAAATATATGCTCCTGACTGACAATGGCTATTTTACTTCTCAAAAATTGAGACTACAATTATTTTCTGACTAAAAGGTATCATTCTTCATTCCTTTGTAGATAATTCGGGTCTCAGGAAGGTGTTCCTTTGGTGAATGGATGTCCCCACATCTCCCAACAATGTGACTGAATTTGTTCTCTTGGGATTCACACAGAATCCACACTTGTGGAAAATATTCTTCATTATCTTTTTGTCCATTTTCCTGGTTAACTTGCTCAAAAATCTGTTCATTGTCATTATCATTTCCCTAAGCCCCACACTTTCAGCTCCCATGTACTTCTTTCTCACTTACTTGGCTGTCATAGGTGCCTCCTTCTCCTCTGGCACTACCCCAAAAATTACTATTGACCTGCTGTATCAGGGGACAACCATCTCCTGGAGGGGCTGCCTGACTCAGCTTTTTTAGGAACACTTCCTGGGAGGATCAGAAAACACTGTCCTCATTGCCATGGCTGATGACTGCTATGTGGCCATCTGCAAGCCTCCACCCTAGTGACCATCATGCCACATGGGCTGTGCCTGTTCCTAGTGGTGGTGGCCTGGATTGGGGGCATACTCCGTAGCACTGTGTAGATTCTCTTTGTGCTTGAATTGCCCTTCTTTGGTCCCAAAGTCATTGACCACTTCAGGTGTGAATTCTTCTCACAGTTGGAAATTGTCTGCAGTGACACATACTGGTGTGGAATGATGGTATCTGCTAACAGTGGGGGCATGTGCTTACTCATCTTTTTCATGCTCCTCATCTCCTACATGGTCATTCTGAGCTCCCTGAAATCCCATGGCTCTGAAGGAAGATGCAAAGCCCTCTCTACCTGTCGCTCCCACTTTACAGTATTGGTACTCTTTTTCATCCCTTGTATATTCACCTACATACATCTTGTGGCCACTTATACTGTGGACAAGTTGGTGAGTTTGTTCTATGAAACCTTCACTCTCATGTTAAATCCTATTATTTATACAGTGAGAAACATGGAGGTGAAAAATGCCATGAAGCGTCTGTTGAAGAGGAGAGTAACTTTGGTTGTGCCTGAGGCTTAGAAATTGATAATTTATATTCACAGGTAGTTGTAAATTCTAAAAGAAAACTAAGAAATCATGTAGATCATTGATAGGAAAAAAAGGCCAATTCTAATATTTGTGAATTATTTAAATGTTTCTAGGCCTTTATTAGGCATTTTGATAACATTTAACATTTTTAGCAAGCCTGTAATATTCATGTTCATAGCTTCAGAATTGACAACGGGAAAAACCCTATATAACCCTAGTTTTATGAATATAGAGTATGTTTTACTTCAGAGTCTTTCATGACTTTACTAAATTCTTTACTTGTGTTACTTGGATGGAATTGGCTTTTCCAGAGCACCTTGGTCTCAGAACTTCTTCCATTTTTGCCAAGCTTGCATTAAAGCAAAGAGGCGATGGATATTCTTAGTAGGTACCTAGGAAGGGGACAGTTGCAAGAAGGAATCATAGGAGATTTTTTCTAATGTGATATTACCAAAATCAAAAAGAGAGTCACTCATAAAAGAATAACTCATAATCCATTTGTATACTTGGCATAAAACATAAGCCAGAAAATTTGAAATTACTCTAAATTTGCTCTATATACTAAAGTATCTTATGTCTCACAGCTTTGAATATAAAAGAAGTTTTCATTTTCCATACCATGACTTGAGTCATTTGAAACAAGATCAAGCATGTTTTATCAAATTTGAACATGAAAGACATATGAGTAAGATATAAAGCTATTGCTCTGTATGTCTGATACACATATTTACATTAAATTAACACTGTATTGACTATCAAGCATAATCACATCACTTGATTTACCCTATAAAAACCTGTAGTTTCATTGCTAGTATTACAAATGCAAGAAAGTAAATTAAAGTCTAACATGTTTTACTGAATTACTTGCCTTTCACATCACCTATGCTTCCTCCATAAATTATGCTAGGAAATTTGACACTAGAATGCAGCTTTCTTTCAAAGTTTTAACCATAAGTATCTAATCCAAGTCTTTAAAACTCAAAACTACTTTCTTTCTAATGAAATATGATTATCTGTGTTATGTTTAAGCCTATAAACAGCAAAGACGTCTGCAGTCATAAGTAAATCTTTTTGAACTTTAAGGAAATAGCATCCATTCGATGTGGACTTTCTCACATGTAGCAATATATTTCATCACTATAGTTATTTTACTCTCTTTGAACATTCAAGCTGCACCACTTCACTTTTGCAAAAGACCAGCACTAGTATGGTAACTGTTTTATTGTGTGTGTGTGTGTGTGTGTGTGTGCAAAAGAAAATGTCCCCTCCAGATTTCTTTCTCATAAGTGAAAAATTGCCCTAACATAGACCTTCATAAAATCAAAATGACTGAGTTGAACCTTCAGAGAGTGGGATATACTTGCAATGTGCTTCTCACTATCTGGAGAATACCAGGAAATTCCAAGTCATTACATCTCTGTTCATCCAAGCCTCTCTGTCTCCAACACTCCAACTCATGGTTACTTCTCACAAAATCACATTCCCTAAGTCAGTGGTTAACCTGAACTCTTTCTTCCATCATCTGGCCATGCTTTAATGCCCCAGAATGGCACTGGGGAGAACATGGTTATGAGGTTGTATATGGTGTTCTCCAAGGAGGCAAGAATATACAATAGAGAAAAGAGAGTCTCTTCAAAAAGGGGGACTAGTTCAAATAAAAAAAAAAAGTGTACAACCTAACATTTGGGAGTTATGTTTTATTTTGTGGGTATTCTGAGAACTCAAGCCTATGAGAGTACATCTCAGCTAATGCAGAGAAACTTGTTCTGAAGAGAGAAGGGTAGGAGCCAGGATATATGGGAGGTTTTGCAACAAAACATCAGGAAGTCAGAACACCAAGATTACTATTAATAAAGGAGAACTTCATAAATCAAGTTAAGGAATTTAGAGCTTTTCCATGTAAGGGATGATGCAGGGTCTGGGCTCACTGAAATCATTCCTTGGATAAGTACATCAGTTCTCTGGGTCAGTGTCCTGTGCTTTCTCATTCTGAGTCTCTTCAGGGTGCCCCCTCTGGGATCTCTGCAGCAGGTGGCTGCTAAATGACTGGTCCTTTTTGTTTCCATCCTGAGTTCCCTCAAGGTTTACCTTCAAGGTGGCTGTAATGTGGTGGCTTGATGGCTGCCACATCCTTTGTTTACTCTCATGGCCTGCAACATCGTTGTCAATAGTCCCTCCCTTTACCCCCAAAATTCAGCTAATATCTGAACTATGTCCTATGTCATTAGGAATTTCATTCCAAATTAGGCGAGATATATACAGTTGATGTGCCACTCCTGATGATAATTTGTGCATTAGGCCCTGTTGAGAAGTTTAAATTCTCAGGGACCTCTCCTTTACCATGCTAATATGATCCAGGAAATATTTTCCTTTCTTCTTTCTTCTCATACCGAGAATCACTCTATTAGAATTATTTTTGTCATAAGTATGGTTGATTTATTCATGGTATTCAGACATGTTCAATTTTATTGGAGTCTTGGATACATATTGGTTTATGTAAGAGAAAACATAAAACATACAAGATATAAGTTATACAGCTGGTGATATTGGCAATTTCATAGTACAATAGGGAGATACAAAGAGAAACAATTTGAAAACAATAAAATTAAATTAATGTAATGAGTTTTAATCTGGTTGCAATGAACCACCAAATCCACAGGAGATCTAGCTGGAGAAGCCACATTTATAAAGATCAGCTAGAGTGAATAGGATGGTCCATCTTTGATCACATAGGTATAAATTATTCATCTGTTGTGGGGCATAGCACAAAAGTAAACCATTTTCTGGAAAACAAAGATTTTTTTTTCCAAAAAAATCATAACATTATAAATGATATTTATGAATTCCTTCAGTCCCCTGTATTCAATTAATGTTGGTATGGATGAACTCCAGGTTTTCCATTAGAGTTTTGCTATTTGTTACTCAGTTCAGAGATGTTCTCTAAATAAAGGCCACCAGAGCCTTTAATTTGTCAAAACAAATTATGAATTTGCTTGAAAATCTTTTATGAATTTGCTTGAAAATCTTCATTTTATGAAAGACAACGTAAAATAAAGATTTCCCATAAAGATAAATCTTAAAATGACATTGTTAAATATTTGAATACAATGTAATTGGCAAGAAAGGGGAAATTTCTGTGATATATATTGTAAGAGAGTAACAAGAATTATGACTGATGTATATATATTCTATTGGGGCATGTCAAATTTTAGGAATCTCATATACCTTCTGGAATATCTATAATAAACATGTTTATCTACATTCTATAATCGAGTTTAACTCCAATCACATGACAATGTTTCTCATGTAATTTAACAAACCAAAAAAGCTTAACTAGTTTAAAGTTCCTCTCTGTGATGTTTCAGTGTTATTTTGAAAGATCTCACAGTTAGTTGGAAGCTAAAAGGACTTCAATTAGATTTTGAAATTTGAGAACTTTGTTAAAATATCCAAAACTCTTAAACAATATCTCAGGTCGCTGTGTCAAACAATATTTATTTATTAGACCAAGATCACAAGATTAAAATAAAAAAGCAAATACAGATCACTTAAGAGCACAGAAATCCACATAGTATCTTATCAATGGCAGTACTCAATGAAAATTTGTACTCTTAATAGAGATAGAAAATTAAATCTAGTCTTGTGTTAGTTACTTTTTTAATCATTTAAAAATAAAATGTATGGCCATTCCAAGGGTACATGGAAGTTCCCAGGCCAGAGATTGAATCCAAGCCACATCTGTGACCTACAGAGTAGCTGTGGAAATTAATCCATTAAACAAAGGCAGGAATTGAACACACATCCTCTCAGAGACAAACAACATTGAGTCCTTAACCAGCTGAGCCACAATGAGAAATCCAATGAGATGTATATATTAACAGTGATTCAAACCAACAGAACACAAGAGGCTTTCCCATAGGAGAATGGGGAGATGACACAAAACAATATCATGGAAATTTATGTTTACTCCCCAAAATATTATGACAGAGGTCAAGTTTTCAAAACACACTCTAAGAACATCAGAGACCAATTAGATCTCAAAAACACAGGAAGAGAAAAATAAGTTCCCCCATACAAGCCATTTGTTTGAGGTCAGAAGCCTGTAAAAGTATTTTTAAGTCAGTGTTTTTATTTAACTGCCTACAACACCCCCCCAAACAAAAATCAGCCCCAGTTGGCCCTTTAGTGCTGAGATCTCTTTTAATGTAATTTAGGTATTTATAAGAGTGATCTCTGTAAGTATTGCACATGGATGGATCTAGAGTGATATTTGGAGGTTGGCTTTAAAGAGGTCACATCAGCATCCACAACAACTCTCAGCCCAGACTGTTCAGTTTTTCAGCATACCCAGGCTCCACTGATATCTTTCATTCAGGGGCATTTTTCTCCCATTTTTTTCAACAATTCTTTAATGATACCTTTAAATTGGAGTGGGGCACTCCCCAATATCTTTCAACTGGGGGTCCACATACCTGTTAGACACTGCCAAATAAACTCAGGATCATCAACAAATACTAGGAAAATCCAAAAACCAGGAGAACAATGACCAAAATATTTTGGACTCTCCAAGGAGAAGGATGATCACAAGGGGCCTCTGCTGGTACCATGGCTTCAGACTCTCATAGATATCAGGTGTAGGAGAAAAGATGTTCTGGTTCCCTTCATCATTGGTCACCAAAACTTTCAAATGTAAAAAAAAATCACACCTATAGTTCTGAGTTATATTTTATTTGGTGGACAAAACTGAGGATGTAAGTTGGGGACACAGCATCTCATATATTTCTGAAAGACTATTCATAAAAGGCAAGAGGGGTAGGTGGGAAGAATATACAGGGATATTTTTCAACCAAAGACCAGGTATTTGGAATCAAAAGACTATTGTTAATTAAAGAAAATTCAATATCTCAAGTTAAGGAATTAATCCCTTTTCTATGTTTGGGAAGATGCCACATCTGAGCTCACTCTACTCATTCCTTGGGTATATACCTCCACTCTCTAGGGCAAGTATGCTGTGTTCCCTCATCCTGTATCTCCTCAGGGTGCACCACTAGGACTGGCTGCAGTGGGGGACATTGTATCCATCTTGAGTTCCTTCAAAGTTCAATGTCCTGGTATCAGTAATGCAATGTTTGATGGCTGCCACGTCCTTCGTTTTCTGATATGGCAGGCAATATTTCTCATTCACCAGTTTAAAGGAAAATTCCATGCACCACTCTTAATGTTTTTTTCATCAGAGATTTGTAATAAATTTACAAATAAATACAAAAATTGGCTTTGTCTGCAATGGTCAGGGAAATCAATCAAACTTACAGAGGATGGTTCTCCTTGTGGTCATGCCCTGTGACAACTACGTGACCATCTGTTGACCACTGCATGGTATGACGATCATGAATCATGACACATGAAGCCTCCTGGTGGAAGTGGGTTTTCTTCCCTTGACTGTACATATCCTTATTAGTTTCTGGCTTCCATGTTGTGGTCCAGAAATCATGTATCACTTCATGTGTGATTTTTTTCCCCTGATACAGTTGCCTACACCGGCTCCTAAGTTGTCTCTTGGTCATTGCAATGGTGGGGTAATCCATGTGATCAGTTTTATAATGTTGGTATTCAGTGTGCTCATCCTGTGTGCCTTGAGGATTCAGAGTTTTGTAGGGAGGAAAGAGTCCACTCTACTTGGTTCCTCATCACAGTTTTTCCTTACTCTTTGTGCCAGTAATTTTATTTATTTGTGTCCAGTAGCTACTTTCCCATGGAGAAGCTATATCAGTATTTACTATTTTTCTTACACCCATGAAATCCAATAGTAAAAATACAGAAGTCAAAAATTCAACCAGGATGTTATTAAACAGGAATGAAGTACAGACAATAAATGACCCAAAATGAAAATTTTCTTTTCTTTTCTTTTTTTTTTTTTTTTTGTCTTTTTGCCTTTTCTAGGGCCACTCCCATGGCATACAGAGATTCCCAGGCTAGGGGTCTAATCGGAGCTGTAGCCACTGACCTACACAAAAGCCTTAGCAACATGGGATCTGAGCTGTGTCTGCAACCTACACCACAGCTCACAGCTATGCTAGATCCTTAACCCACTGATCAAGGCCAGGGATCGAACCCACAACCTCATAGTTCCTACTCAGATTTGTTAACCACTGCGACATGATGGGAACTCCCTGAAATGTAAATATTTATTTCTATCATGAGCTTTACATTTTCATATTGTATTACTCTAAATGTATTCCTTACATCTCACTTGACTCTAAAAACACCTAAAAGATATCATGATTATTCCCATCCCATGAATGAAGAACATGCAGTTCAAAGTTAAATAACCCACCCAATATCAGAGACAGGGCTAGTATTCAGATGTTCATTCTTCTGAAACCAAACTTGATTCTCTTTCAATAGTTTCAATGCTGTCAGAGAACAGACCATCCCCTCAGAACCTCTCTTATTTTGTAATAATGGAAAACTTTCCTTTCAGGGAGTTCCCATTATTGGTCAGTGTGTTATAGACCAGACTAGGATACATGAATTTGTAGGTTCCATCCCGGGCTTCACTCAGTGGGTTAAGTATCTAGCATTGTCATGAATGGTATGTAGCTTACTGATGTGGCTCTGATTCTGCCTTGCTGTGGCTGTGGCATAGGCTAGTAGCTGCAGCTCCAATTTGACCCACTAGCCTGTGAACTTATGTATGCTGCAGGTTCAGCCCTGAAAACAAAAACAAACTACAATATTCTTTCTACTTATGTAGTTATATACTATGCCTACATACAAAATCAGTGGGTTCTCAGAAAGCTGTATGGCCTATTGGCACCTAGGATTCTGTGAGATATGAAATGGAAAGAAGACACTTGCCAGTATTCTCTTGACACATAACTGATACAACTATGCAAAGGTTATTGGAGTTCTGATTCTGTGGGATGAGTTGTCAGTGATTATAAAATTTAATGGCATACTATTTAAACTGATGTGAAAATTTTGAGGTGTTCTGAAATGATTACAGCATTATTAAGTTAAAATATTGTGTTCTTAATTTACAGAAATAAAAGGAGTATAAGAAAGTTAAATTAGAAGAATAACATCAGGAGAGAGGACAAGATGGTGAAGGAGTAGGGGGACACGCTCACCCTCTCCCACAAACACAGCAGAAAAAGCACATCTACAGAATAAATGACTCACAAAGAACAGCAACCAATCGCTGGCAGAGGAACCTAAACTCCAATAGCAGCAAGAAGTTCGTAACATTACTGGGCAGAATGGGAGAAGAGAGGAGAGTGAGAGAAGGTGAATCCGAGCGGGACAGTCGCTCCCGAAAGGGAACAGCAGAGGAGACAGGGATCACGCACCCTGGAAAGTCACCTACACGGATGAAAGATCAAACGAACCGGAGGAATCTCCAGATGCAGAGAAGAGTGTAGCAGTAAGTTGGAGTACGGAAAAGCCGATCAAGAACCGAATGTACCATCTGAACTATGGGCACAGTCAGCAAAAATTGAGACACCTGGGTGGGGGCTGGGCACCGAGACCTCGACTCCGAAGGTTAATCCCTGAGAAAGGGCCGGGGGGACGCCTGGGTGGGGGCTGGGCACCAAGACCTCGGCTCCAGAGGTTAGCCCCTGAGAACCGGGCTGGGGGGGCGGGGTGGAGTGGAAACTGCGTGGGAGGTCTAGAAACCTTTTGAAGGGGCAGAGACTGCCTGGGAGACTAGAAAACAAAGCTGTCACAGAGACAGGGAGCAATACTCTAGGGGTGGGGAAGTGGAAAGCCGCATCAGAGGGAACCTGGGAGAAGAGCCTGGTCTGCACCCGTGCTGGGGAGGGGAGAGAAGAAGGGGTGGGTCCCCATAGAATACCCCCCACGCAAGAGCAAGCTTACAGGCCCACCAGCTAGCTGAAAGCTGTGCTTCCCAGTGCATCCCCTCCCCCCACCCCCACCACCCCCTACCCTCTCGCTGAACCTGGGGCTGCCTGCCATCCAGGAAGGCTGGCCTCAACAATTGCCTGAAGCCTACCACCGCAGGGGCTGTCCCTGCACAGGCCTGCTTGCCCTTTGGAGGAGCTACACTTCCACAGAGCAGCACCAAACACCACCAGCCACCAAGAAAAGTCCTGCAGGTCAGAAAAGCTAGAACAAGCCTAGCCAGGCTGTGAATAGTTCCGCCTAATTCTCAGATAGTTTTTCTGAGTCAGGCTGAGCCGGGAGGAGCCTCTTGGGTTTCCAACGGCGCTGCTACCTGCCCAAGCCCCCAGTGGGTGCCCCACTCCCGTGGAATAGCTGCTCAGCACCACCAGCCCCCTGGAGGACCCCCTGCAGCCCAGAAAAGCTGCAACAAGCTCAGCCAGACTGTGAAAAGATCTGCCTACATTCTCAGGCCGTCCTTCTGAGTTGGGCTGCCCTAGGGAAGAGCCTCTTAGGTTCTCAGTGACCCAGATAGCTGCTACAGCCCCCAGGGGGTGCTGCACTCCTGAGGAACAGCTACCCAACACCGCCAACCACCTGCAGGAACCCCACAGCCTAAAAACACCAGAGCAAGCTCTGAATGACCAAGTGAAATCTGCTACCATCGTGGTGTGGGCCTCCCAGTCCTGTCTGCCCTCAGGAAGCCCTCCTTTGCAACAATAAAACACTTTTAGCTCCATCAACACTCCAGAAAAGCCACACTGCCTCAAAAAAGATTGACCAACAATGCCAGCCCTCAGGAAATATTCCACAGCAGGGGCAAGGCAAACACTGCCTGATCACGGAGAGTACAACTCCCTCAGGAGAAAGAAAACAACAAGCAAGATGAAGAAGCTGAGAAACCACCCCCAGTCAAACCAACAGGAGAATTCACCTAAAATAGTCAACAATGAAACAGATCTCTGCAGTCTGACAGACCTGGAGTTTAAAAGAGAAATAGTGAAAATACTGAAGGAATTAAGAGAAGCTATGAGCAGTAATGCAGATACCATCAGAAAGGAACTAGATGGAGTTCCCGTCATGGCGCAGTGGTTGGCGAATCCGACTAGGAACCATGAGGTTGCGGGTTCGGTCCCTGCCCTTGCTCAGTGGGTTAATGATCCGGCGTTGCCGTAAGCTGTGGTGTAGGTTGCAGACGCAGCTTGGATCCCGCGTTGCTGTGGCTCTGGCGTAGGCTGGTGGCTACAGCTCCGATTCAACCCCTAGCCTGGGAACCTCCATATGCCGCGGGAGCGGCCCAAGAAATAGCAACAACAACAACAACAACAACAAAACAACAACAAAAAAAGACAAAAGACAAAAAACAAAAAAAGAAAGGAACTAGAAAATATAAGGAGGAGCCAAGAAAAACTAGAACACTCATTTGTAGAGATGCAAACTGAACTAGGGGCAGTAAAAACCAGAATGAATAATGCAGAAGAACGAATCAGTGATATGGAAGATAGAATAATGGAAATCACTCAATCCGGTCAACAGACAGACAACCGAATCAAAAAACTGGAAAGCAATATAAGAGACCTATGGGATAATATAAAACGGGCCAATCTACGCATAATAGGAACTCCAGAAGGAGTAGAAAAAGATAAGGGGATGGAAAATATATTTGAAGAAATTATCGCTGGAAACTTCCCAAATCTAAAGGATACTGAGCTCAAGATACAAGAAGCACAGAGGGCCCCAAACAAACTGAACCCAAACAGACCCACACCAAGACACATCATAATAAAAATGGCAAAAGTTAGTGATAAAGAGAGGATCCTAAAGGCAGCAAGAGAAAAGGAGAATGTTACCTACAAGGGAACCCCCAGAAGGTAATCAGCTGATTTCTCTACAGAAACACTACAGGCCAGGAGGGAATGGCAAGAGATATTTAAAGTGCTAAAAGGAAAAAAAAATATGCAACCTATAATACGCTATCCAGCAAGAATATCATTTAAAATCCAAGGGGAAATAAAAATTTTTTCCAAGAAACAAAAACTTAAAGAATACAGCAACACAAAACTCAGGTTAAAGGAAATATTGAAAGGACTTCTCTAAACCAAAAAGAAAGGAAGGAAAGGGAAGAAAAAAGAAAAGAAAAAAAAAAAGAAAGAAGAAAAGGAAGAACTAGGACTGAGGAAACCGCAATCAGAGAGCAGTCACTCAAATAAGCCAGCATACAGATTTAATCATGAACATGCTTCAAACAAAATAAAATTAAAAAGAAAAAAATAAAAAAGAGTCATCAAAATCATAAAATGTGGGCAAGGGATGTTAGGAAGTAAATAACCCACTTAGTTTGTTTGTATGACTCTCTTCTTAATACAGTAATGAAGTGTTTGAACTTGCAGGACAATCAGGCTAAAACACACAATTATGGGAAGGGGTTAGCATACTAAAAAAAAAGGGCAACCACAAACCAAAACCAAATATTGCATTTGCAAAAAATGAAAAAAAAATACACTCAAGCAGATAATAACTGGAGACCATCCAACCAAAAAAAGAAAAACAAAAAAGAAAAGAAGAATGGAGAACCGTAGAATCAACTGGAACACGAGGTTCAAATGGCAATAAATAATCATCTATCAATTATCACCTTAAATGTCAATGGACTGAATGCCCCAATCAAAAGACACACACAGAGGGGCTGAGTGGATAAAAGGCAAAAACCTTCAATATACTGCCTACAAGAAACTCACCTTAAGAGAAGGGATACATATAGATTGAAAGTGAAAGGGTGGGGAAAAATAATTCACACCAATAGACAAGACAGAAAAGCAGGAGTCGCAATGCTCATATCAGACAACAGAGACTTTAAAACATAAGATATAAAGAAAGACAAAGAAGGACACTACTTAATGATTAAGGGATCCATCCAAGGAGAGGATGTGACTATCGTCAACATATATGCCCCAAATACAGGAGCATCCAGATACATACAACAAATATTAACAGACATAAAGGGAGATATTGATGAGAATACAGTCATAGTAGGAGACCTTAATACCCCCCTCACATCAATGGACAGATCCTCTAGACAGAAAACCAATAAAGCAACAGAGAGCCTAAAGGAAACAGTAGAAAAGTTAGACTTCATTGATATCTTCAGGACACCACATCCAAAAAAAGCAGAATACACATTCCTCACAAATGCTCATGGAACATTCTCAAGAATCGACCACATATTGGGACACAACGCTAACTTCACTAAATTTCGGAGCATAGAAATTATCTCAAGTATCTTCTCTGACCACAATGCCATGAAATTAGAAACCAACCATGGGAAAAGGAAAGAGAAAAAACCTACTCCATGAAGACTAAACAACATGCTACTAAAAAACCAATGGGTCAATGAGGAAATCAAAAAGGAAATTAAAAACTGCCTTGAAACAAATGATAATGAAGACACAACCTCTCAAAATCTATGGGATGCTACGAAAGCAGTGCTCAGAGGGAAATTTATAGCAATACAGGTCATTCTCAAAAAAGAAGAAAGATCCCAAAAGGACAACTTAACCCTCCACCTAAACGAATTAGAAAAAGAAGAACAAAAAAGACCTAAAGTCAGCAGAAGGAAGGAAATTATAAAGATCATGGAAGAAGTCAATAAAATCGAGATTCAAAAAACAATAGAGAAATTTAATAAAACCAAGAGCTGGTCCTTTGAAAAGGTGAACAAAATTGACAAACCCCTGGCCAGACTCTCTAAAAAGAGGAGAGAAAGAAACAAAATAACCAAAATTAGAAATGAAAAAGGAGAAATCACAATGGATACAGGAGAAATACAAAAAACCATAAGAGAATACTATGAACAACTGTACGGCAACAAGTTTGACAATCTGGAAGAAATGGACAATTTTCTAGAATCTTACAGCCTGCCAAAACTGAATCAAGAAGAAACAGACCAACTGAACAGACCGATCACTAGAAATGAAATTGAAGAGGGCATAAAATCACTCCCTACAAATAAAAATCCAGGACCAGATGGCTTCACAGGTGAATTTTATCAAACATATAAAGAGGAATTGGTGCCCATCCTCCTTAAACTCTTTCAAAAGGTTGAAGAAGAAGGAAGACTCCCCAAGACATTCTATGATGCCACCATCACCCTCATTCCAAAACCAGGCAGAGATAAAACCAAAAAAGAAAACTATCACCCAATATCATTGATGAATATAGATGCAAAAATTCTCAACAAAATCTTAGCCAACCGAATCCAACAACATACCAAAAAAATTATACACCATGCCCAGGTTGGGTTCATCCCAGGTTCACAAGGATGGTTCAACATACGCAAATCAATCAGCATCATACACCACATTAACATTAGAAAAGTCAAAAATCATATGATCATCTCAATAGACGCAGAAAAAGCATTTGACAAAGTCCAACATCCATTCATGATCAAGACCCTCGCCAAACTGGGTATAGAGGGAACACTCCTGAATATAATCAAAGCCATTTATGATAAACCCACAGCAAATATAATCCTCAATGGAGAAAAACTGAAAGCCTTCTCACTCCAATCTGGAACAAGACAGGGATGCCCACTCTCACCACTGCTCTTCAACATAGATTTGGAAGTCCTAGCCACAGCAATTAGACAAACAAAACACATAAAAGGCATCGTTATAGGAAGAGACGAGATAAAACTGTCACTGTACTCAGATGACATGATACTATACATAGAAAACCCTAAGGACTCAACCCAAAAACTCCTTGAACTGATTAATAAATTCAGCAGAGTAGCAGGATATAAGATTAACATTCAGAAGTCAGTCGCATTTCTTTATACCAGCAATGTAATATTAGAAAAGGAATACAAAAATACAATACCTTTTAAAATGGCACCTCACAAAAACAAATACCTCAGAATACACCGGACCAAGGAGGTAAAGGACCTATATGCCGAGAACAATAATACTTTAATCAAAGAAATCAAAGAAGATATAAAGAAATGGAAAGATATTCCATGTTCCCGGATTGGGAAAAACAATATTGTAAAAATGGCCATACTACCCAAAGCAATCTACAGATTCAATGCAATCCCTATCAAATTACCCAGGACATTTTTCACAGAACTAGAACAAACAATCCAAACATTTATATGGAACCACAAAAGACCCAGAATCGCCAAAGCAATCCTGAGAAACAAAAACCAAGCAGGAGGCATCACTCTCCCAGACTTCAAGAAGTACTACAAAGCCACAGTCGTCAAAACAGTGTGGTACTGGTATCAAAACAGACAGACAGACCAATGGAAGAGAATAGAGAACCCAGAAATAAATCCTGACACCTATGGTCAATTAATCTTTGACAAGGGAGGCAAGAACATAAAATGGGGAAAAAGAAAGTCTATTCAGCAAGCATTGCTGGGAAACATGGACAGCTGCATGCAAAGCAATGAAACGAGAACACACCCTCACACCATGCACAAAAATAAACGCCAAATGGCTGAAAGACTTACATATACGACAGGACACCATCAAACTCCTAGAAGAAAACATAGGCAAAACACTCTCTGACATCAACATCATGAACATTTTCTCAGGTCAGTCTCCTAAAGCAATAGAAATTAGAGCAAAAATAAACCCATGGGACCTCATCAAACTGAAAAGCTTTTGCACAGCAAAGGAAACCAAAAAGAAAACAGAAAGACAACTTACAGAATGGGAGAAAACAGTTTCAAATGATGCAACTGACAAGGGCTTAATCTCTAGAATATATAAACAACTTATACAACCCAACAGCAAAAAAGCCAATCAATCAATGGAAAAATGGGCAAAAGACCTGAATAGACATTTCTCCAAAGAAGATATACAGATGGCCAACAAACACATGAAAAAGTGCTCAACATCGCTGGTTATAAGAGAAATGCAAATCAAAACTACCATGAGATACCACCTCACACCAGTCAGAATGGCCATCATTAATAAATCCACAAATAACAAGTGCTGGAGGGGCTGTGGAGAAAAGGGAACCCTCTTGCAATGCTGGTGGGAATGTAAACTGGTACAGCCACTATGGAGAACAGTTTGGAGATACCTTAGAAATCTATACATAGACCTTCCATATGACCCTGCAATCCCACTCTTGGGCATCTCTCCAGACAAAACTCTACTTAAAAGATTCACACGCACCCACATGTTCATTGCAGCACTATTAACAATAGCCAAGACATGGAAACAACCCAAATGTCCATCGACAGAGGATTGGATTCGGAAGAGGTGGTATATATACACAATGGAATACTACTCAGCCATAAAAAGGAATGACATAATGCCATTTGCAGCAACATGGATGGAACTAGAGAATCTCATACTGAGTGAAATGAGCCAGAAAAACAAAGACAAATACCATATGATATCACTTCTAACTGGAATCTAATATCCAGCACAAATGAACCTTTCCTCAGAAAAGAAAATCATGGACTTGGAGAAGAGACTTGTAGCTGTCTGATGGGAGGGGGATGGAGTGGGAGGGATCGGGAGCTTGGGCTTATCAGACACAACTTAGAATAGATTTACAAGGAGATCCTGCTGAATAGCATTGAGAACTTTGTCTAGATACTCATGTTGCAACAGAAGAAAGGGTGGGGGGGAAATATGTAATTGTAATGTATACATGTAAGGATAACCTGATCCCCTTGCTGTACAGTGGGAAAATTAAAAAAATTTATAAAAAAAAAGAAATTTATATTAGATCGTATAAGTCAGTTTGAGCCTATATACTATATACTATTCTTCTACAAAGATTTTTTCTTTGTCTATTTAGGGCTGCACCTGTGGCAGATGGAGGTTCCCAGGCTAGGGGTATAATTAGAGCTATTGCTGCTGTCCTATGCCACAGCCACTGCAATGCCAGATCTGAGCTGTGTCCACAACATACACCACAGCTCACCACAACACCAGATCCTTAAACCCACTGAGCAAGGTCAGGGATCAATCCTGCACCCTCATGGTTCCTATTCAGATTCATTTCCCTTGTGCCATGATGGGATCTCCCAATATATTTTTGATTATATGCCATAGGAAGTGAACTTTGTTTGTTTTTTACCTTTTCTTTTTTTTCTTCAGCTGTACAGCATGGTGACCCACTTGCACATACGTGTATACATTCTTTTTTCTCACATTATCATTCCATCATAAGTGACTAGACATAATTCCCAGTGCTACATAGCAGGATTTCATTGCTAATCCATTCTGAAGGCAATAGTCTGAATCCATTAGATTAACAGTTATTAGTAGCAATTATGTTTGGGTGATTTTCAAAAGCACACAGTGAAACATATCAGTAAAATAATATCACTATTAGACATTTGGCTTTCCACTTAGTCCTTGAATCTGGAATCATCTTAGAAAACTGAGGATATGAGCTAAGAAATATGCATATTAAAAAAAAACAGGAATCATTACACCACAGTTGGCCAAAAAAGAATATCTCAACTAAACAAATACCTAACTTATAAAAGGTTTTTTTGTGAATTAATTGTGGCTCTTTTCATAAATGAAGTCTGCTTCTAAAATAAAAATGAGTACAAATGTGTGTATATATCATAGATGTGTTCAAGTTTCCTCTTTTGACATGAAGATGCAGCTCCCATTTCCTGGCCTCTATATGCTGTATTGAAGAAATCAATGGACTCTGGATGGAGCAATGTTTAGCAAGCATAAGGTGGTTAGGAGAACATGATGAAGAACAGTAGCTTCAGGATCAGGAGACATAGAACTTATTTCACACTATGCCATCACCTTCTGTTTTAACTTTAAACAACTTGCCCTATTTCTACAAATAGTTTACATAGTTAAATTAGGAGGAGTCACTAAGTTCTGTGATCCTGCCCAGGCCATTGTGTTTATTGCCATAAAATTGGTCTATTTGCTTTTACTTCAATTATTAGTAAAATTTGAAGATTTCTGAGACCTCATTCCACCTCTCATTCCTTGTAAACAACTTAGGGGATGTCCTTATGGGATGAAAGACTTTTAGAATGGATTAAAACAATATGTGCTCAGTGCTTGAGTACTTTGTTATTATGAGATTGATTCTCTACCTATTGACATGTATGAAACTGCCCCTAAGAACAATGTAGGAGGTAGCTGATTTTTGTGAACTAGTCTCTGAACCTACCAAATATCATACCATACCTCAGATTATGATAAACAGTTCTGTGATCTATATACAATTTCTCCAGCTTCTTTCTGGTTTACCCTTCAAGTTTGAGATCCTGTGTTGCTATCTCCTTAAGGTTATAAACCACTCTATCCCTGGATTCATATTCTGGAAACACTCTTTTCTGGTATTTCTCCAGGAACTCCTCTTGTAAAAATAATGTTTTCATTGACACTGATTTAAATCTAAACATGACTTGTTTTCCCTTCCATGTCCCTCTAGGGCTTAGGGCCAGACTGGATGAATGTAAGGGTTCTAAAACAATCTCTATACCCAGCCATGTGGCTATTTAAGTAGAGACTGGATCACCATTTAATTAATGGATTTCAATCTTTCATGAGATTGAGAATGATGAGTTTTGGGTACATGCAAAGTCTTTGAACTGTGGCTCTCATTCCAGAGTTGAGGCAAGTTCACGATGTTTCCAGGATGACACTAAATTAAAATCCACATTCCTTATAATTTATTACATAATTTCAAATCTTCATTCTAGCTATCTTTATCATCTACCATTTAAAATAGTATTTTGGCACTAAAATATTGGAGTGTTTAATCACACCAGGTTGAATCCCATGGCTTCGCTTTCTTAAAGTATTTTCCTTCATGACACAAGATGCTCACAATGACCACATTCTCTGGAGCCCATCCAGAATTATGTACAAGTTCTTTCTTTCTTACTATCTTTATTTTTGTATTTTTAGGCCTATACCTGTGGCATATGGATATTCCCAGGGTAAGGATCAAATCAGAACTCTAGCCACCGACCTACATCACAGCCACAGCAACACAGGATCCTTAACCCACTGAGTGAACCCAAAGATCAGACCTGTATCCTCATGGATGCTAGGAAGATTCATTTCCACTGAGACATGATGGAAACTCTCAATTTATTTATCTTCTTGTTAATTCAAGCATATTTAAATAAGGTAAATGAGTGAGCTTCTTATATATAAGAATATTCCTGAGTTGAATTGAATTATATTTATTTACAAAATAAATAAATATCCATGAGCTACCACCTCATACAAGTCAGAATGGCCATCATTAATATGTCCACAAATAACAAATGCTGGAGAGGGTGTGGAGAAATGGGAACCTTCTTGCACTGTTGGTGGGAATGTAAGCCGGTACAACCACTATGGAGAACATCATGGAGATACCTCAAAAAATTATACATATAACTACCTTATGGCCCAGAAATCTCACACTTGAACATATATACAGGCAAAACTCTACTTAAAAAAGACACATGCACTGAAATGTTCTTTGCAGCACTATTCACAATAACCAAGATATGGAATCAACCCTAATGTCCACTGATAGATGATTGGACCAGGAAGATGTGGTATATATACACAATGGAATACTACTCAGTCATAAAAAAGAATGAAATAATACCATTTGCAGCGACATGGATGGAACTAGAGACTCTCATACTGAGTGAAGTAATTCAGAAAGAGAAAGACAAATACCATATGATATCACATATCTGGAATCTAATATATGGCACAAAGGAACCTTTCCACACAGAAGAAAATCATGGAATGGAGAATAGACTTGTGGTTGCCAAGGGGGAAGGGGAGGTACTGGGAGTGTGGGGTAAATAGATGCACAATATTGCCTTTGGGATGGTTTCTCAATGGGATCCTGCTGTGTAGCACTGGGAACTCTGTCTAGTCAATTATGATGGAACATGTAATGTAAGAAAAAAGAATGTATACATGTATGTGTAATTGGGTCACCATGCTGTGCAGTAGAAAAAAATACATATATATATAAAATAACAATTAAATAAATAAATAACCCCAAGGTCTAACCCCTGAAAAAAATAGTTTCAAATATTGGTATTTATATATTTAACACAGAATTGTTTTAGGCCTTACAATTGGTGGCACTTTAAGAGTAATATGACTCTTTAGTTATAAAACAACATTTGAAGTTAAGAAATGAGAGGTGGATTGTGGTCACAGAACTCTTCCAATTTTACTTATAATTGAAGTAAAAGCAAGGCTCAGGATTTAGTGAACTACTTCTTATTTCCCCTTGGAAAATGGTGCTCTTATTCCCTGAGTTGTATTTTCTACTTATAAGTTGTAAATATTACTGCCTAATTTTTCTTTTCCATAGGTATCCTTTGAGATTAAATTTAAATGACAAAGACATTTTACCATCTTTGAATATAATTTAAAAATGGATTTTTTTCTATCATTATCTTATATATCTAATTCCAGAACTGGCACTGGAAACAACTACTTTGCAGAGGTACTCTAATTTTTAATTGGTGTGAAGTGCCAATATGATAATAGGGTTCATTAATATAATATACTGTACATCATAAAATGACATTTAAATATTATGATGAGCATGAATGTTAGGAAAATAAGAATAAAATATTGGAATTCCTGTTGTGGCTCAGCAGGTTAAGAACCCAACATTGTATCTGTGAGGATGTTAGGTTTGACCCCTGCCCTTGAATACAGGGTTAAGGGTCTGGCATTGCTGTGGATGTGGCATAGACTGGTAGCTGCTGCTTTGAATTGGCCCCTGGCCTGGAACTTCCATATGCCATAGGTATAACCATTAAAAGAAGAAAAAAATGTATAATGAATAAAAATTTAAATCAGATAGTTACCTACATGTTTAATTTATTTAATAGTCAATATTCAGACTCTAAATTATGCACATTTATTTTCAAATACCAGATTTCAGATATGATTCTCTCGCTGTTTTTTTTTTTTTTTTTTCTCATCCGTTTTCTTGTACTTATGTAAACCTAAGGAATAAATCAAAATTAAAAGTGACTAGAATAAAAGAACTCTGCATTTAAGTTACGTGAAGTAATTGAATTTTTGGCATGATCTGCTAATGGTGAAGTTGTCCTGAGGTCCAAATAGCCACAGTTTACAAACTTCACAGAGTTTGCCTGCAAAGAGAATATATGGTAGCACTTTTAAGGCTCAAACGAAAGGCAAAATACTATTTATAAATCAATAAAGACACTTACTGTAGCTAAGCTAGTTGGCATTTTTAATCTTAGAACCTCTTTCTTGGCAGCTGTTAAGCTGCCAGTTGCCCTTTCCATGGAGCTATGTCAGACAAATTCATAGGTGAGATATTTTTTTTTTCTGGAAGATCAATTCATAGATACTTGGGTTTAAATGGATCACACAAATTTATATAATCACTTCTCATGCTCACTAGTCTGAGCTTTATATCCCTTACCCAGCATGAACATGAAGAAAGATAGACTCAAGTATAATACCATGAATTTGAGAAGTAAAAATATTTGAAGTACTTTTCTCAGGGATGTGTATTTA
Source organism: Sus scrofa (assembly GCF_054392235.1). Classification (NCBI taxonomy): domain Eukaryota; kingdom Metazoa; phylum Chordata; class Mammalia; order Artiodactyla; family Suidae; genus Sus; species Sus scrofa. The sequence goes on along the minus strand of NC_139383.1, from coordinate 101,669,581 downwards.
AATTATTTAGAATAATAAAAAGAGAATTATATTAAGTAGAATAATTATGCAGTTTAAATTTCATCCAAATTTCATCCACATCATATTACAACTTAAGAATATTCCTAGATATTGCACAATCTTTTGAAAAACATTTCTGTTAAAAAGTACACATTACTCAAAGAAATACACTGTATTTTAATTATTCCATTTCTCCAATGTTGAACATTCCATGTCATTCCTAAATTTTCCACAACCCTTAGCAATTGTATAGACATGTATGTAAATTACGATTTTTTCTTTAAAAGTACTTTCCTTTAGGGTTTATTCTTAGAAAGAGTATTGTGGAGCCAAAGAAAAATGAAGTGGTAATTTTTATTTCTTCATAGTTTTATCTAAATCACTTTCAGTAATTATATCTAATTTTTAGTTTATTAACACTACTTTTTCCTGGGGGAGTCCAACTCAGAATAAAGGAATGTAGTGAAGTTGATGCACTTTGTTTCCATTTATGTAGAACATTTTTATCTTAGAAAATTTTAAAATATAAATTTTTACTCAATTATCTTTTAAAGAAAAAAATGCATGCTTTTTGCAGGAATACATTTTATTATATTCATGTTCTTTCTTCACTTTTCATTGAGAAATCTATGTCCCCAAAATTTCTCAATCACTTTCTCAATCAACACAGTAGCCCTTTACCAGGAAAGATGGAGGAAGGATGCTACAGGAAGCTGGAAGAAGTAGGCATGAGAATGCATGCAGCAGAAATATAAAGGAGTGGGAAGATCATTCATATTGTGGATAGATGACTTGCTGCTCTTTGGTAATGAAATTTCAGACATTAACTGCATTTAACAGGGACAATCTTCACAATTTGTGTGATCAAACATACATTCAGATCCATACTTAGAGTCCAATAAATATTTGTATAATAAGTGAACATTTAGTAGGTATTTATAATAAGTAAAGGGATTATAAATGTTTATGTAAATGTATACACACATATATATGAACAGCGCATTTCTTATTTTACCATGTAGAATATATCTTTGGGGTTTTCATATTATTTCTATTTTTAAACTTTGAAAATATGGATTTTCTTTGCTTGATAGATCCTTGTGTATTGAATAACTATGCAAGAATCTTGTGTTTTTATCCACATTTATGGATCAATATGTTTATTGAATATGACTATGTTAAGTGGCATGTGGCACAGAATTTTAAAGAATAAACATTGATTAATAAATACAATAATATCTTGTAAGTAAAAAGACCCAGTAACACTGTCTTTCCTAGAGACAATTATTATTTTCACACATACAATATTAAATGTGTCATGAAAACACCTGGAATGTCACTTCCTTTCAAATGTTTATATCTGTTTTTCATAAAGTAGAGAGTAATGCTAAGCAGAGAAGGAAGATTCAAACAGTTGAATTCCACCTAAGTTTATGGTCTGGAGAAGCATGCATATCCTCAGCCATGGAGGATGGCAATTCATAAGCATTTAGATAACAGCTAACAGGTTTCAGACTCTGTCGACATTATTCCAGGCACTATGGTAAGTGAGGATACAGTTGAAGAGCATATGTGTTTGGGTAGGTACCACGGAGGGTGTCACCAACAACATATACATCTCCCTAAACTGGCTGATTATGGCAGATATTTACTAACAGTGCCTTTCTTTCCACATTTAGGAGTGGAGGGTTCAGTTGTCAATTCTCATGGAAGAGACAATAACTCTTACCTGTATGAGGGACATCTCAGCTCATAAGATATACCTGAGAATGACAATGTGTAAGTTTGCAAATGCAGAGGTAGGCCCAGAATCATGGGACACTGAGATGACTTACAAAGTCATCTAGAGATGGAACCAAGAGAAAAAGCCAGATCTCTCAAAGATAGCACAGATTTTCTCAGTAAATTACACATCCAATATTTCCCTGTAGATGTTTCACAGGTGACAGGTACTAGGTGTCTGAAGTGATGTAAGTCATCATGATGAATGTAAGAAAGAATGGAAATAAGGACTGGGACAAGTTCCCAAGAATATGCTCCCAACTTACAGTGACTATTATAGTTCTAGGATATTGAAAATAAATTCTTTTCTGATTAATAGGTATCATTCTTTCTTCCACTGCAGACAATTCAGGAACCTGAAACATGGTCCTTAGTTGAATGGATCTCCCCATGCCTCCCAACATTGCGACTGAATTCATTCTCTTGGGATTCACACAGGATCCACACTTGTGGAAAATACTCTTCATGGTCTTTTTGTCCATTTTCCTGGTTGCCTTGCTGGCCAGTCTGTTCATTGTCATTACAATCTCCCTCAGCCCCACACTTTTAGCTCCCATGTTCTTCTTTTCCCTTACTTGGCTGTCATAGGTGCCTCCTTCTCCTCTGTCACTACCCCAAAAATTACCATTGACCTGCTGTACCAGAGAACAACCATCTCCTGGAGTGGCTGCCTGACTCAGCTCTTTTTGGAACACTTCCCGGGAGGATCAGAGATCATTGTCCTCATTGCCATAGCTTATGACTGCTATGTGGCCATCTGCAAGCCTCTGCACTACACGACCATCATGCGACATGGGCTCTGCCAGCTCTTGGTGATGGTGGCCTGGGTTGGTTGGATACTCCATGCCTCTGTGCAGATTCTCTTCATCCTCAACTTGCCCTTCTTCTCACTGTTTGAACTTGCCTGCAGTGACACCTACTGGTGTGGAATGGTGGTATCTGCTAACAGTTGGGGCATGTGCTTGCTCATCTTTTTCATGCTTCTAATCTCCTATGTAGTCATTCTGACCTCCCTGAAATCCCATTGTTCTGAAGGAAGACACAAAGCCCTCTCTACTCGTGGCTCCCACTTTACAGTAGTGGTATTCTTTTTTATCCCTTGTATATTCACCTACATACATCCTGTGGCTACCTATCCGGTGGACAAGTTGGTGAGTTTGTTCTGTGGAACTTTCACTCCCATGTTAAATCCTATCATTTATACAGTGAGAAACACAGAGGTGAAAAATGCCATGAAGTGTTGTTGAAGAGGAGAGTAACTTGGTTTGTACATGATGTCTAGAAATTAATAATTTATATAAGAATGGAGGTTTATATCTGTTGTGAACTGTGAAAGTAAACTAAGAAATCTTGCTGATCATTAACAGAAAAAAGGCCATACAGATATTTGTTAATTATTTACTAGTGGATAGGTATTTATTAGGTATTTTCATAACATTTAATTTTCTTAGCAAGACTTCAATAGTCATGTTCATAGCTTTGGAATAGACAGTAAAAAAAAACAACTATATTGCCATAGTTTTATGAGCATAGACTATGTTTTATGCCAGAGTCTCATACTGTTTTACTAAACTCTTTACTGTGTTACTTGGATGAAATTATCTTTTCCAGAGCACCTTGGTCTCAGAAATTCTTCCATTTTTTTTTGCTAAGCCTGTGTTAAAGCCAAAAAGAGGCAGAGATTCTAAGTGGGTACATAGGAAAGGGACAGTTGTAAGAAGCCATTAATGCAAGCTTTTGTAATATGACTTTACCAAAAGCAAACAGAGAGTCATTCATGAAATGGATAAAGAATAATTCACAATCAATTTTTTCACCTGGCACAAAATATATGCCAGAAAATTTGAAATTCAACTGTTTTCATCCTTTCATTCTCAGTTTAGTTTTAGTCTAAATTTGCTCAATTTCTTAAATATCTTGTGATTCACAGCTTTGAATACAAAAGATTTTCATTTGAAACAAGGTTAAGCATCTTCTATCAAATTTGATCAAAAAGGCATATAATTAGGTTCAAAGCTACTGCACAATAGGTCTGATACATATATTTACATTAAATTAATACATTACTGACTATCAAGCATATTTAAATCAGTTGATTTACCCAGGTAAGAACTGGTAGTTCTATTATTAACATCCCCATTTTACAGAAAAGAAAATTAAAGCCAAAAGAGTTTTACTAATTTACTTGCCTTTCACAACACACATGAATCCTCCATAAAATGTGCTAGGAAATAATACACTGGAATTCAGCTTCATTTCAAAGTTTCAGCTACAAAGCCATTAAAATTCAAACCTACTTTCTTTATAATGAAATATGATTATCTGTGGTATAAGTCTGTAGATAACAAAATTATTTTCTTTCTTAATAATTCACTTTGAACAACATATCATCCATATGTTGTAGAATTAATCTCACATATTGCAATATATTTCAGCACCATAAGTATTTTTCTTTCTTTGAAAGTTCAAGTTATGCCAGTTCACATTTACAAAAGACCAAGGCTAGAATGGCAACAGGTCCTGTGTGTGTGTGTGTGTACAAGCAAAAATACCCTTCAGATTTCTTTCTCACAAGTGAAAATATGCACTAACATAGACCTTCATAAAAATCAAAATAGCAAATGTGAACCTTCAGAATGTGGGAGATACCTGCAATGTGCTTCTAAGTGTGTGGAGAACACTGGGTGTGTCTACATTATTACATCTCTGCCTATAACCCTCCACCTCATGCGACTTCTCTCAGAATCACTTTCTCCAAGTCAGTGGTCAACATGAGCTATTACTTCCATAATTTGAACATACATTTATGCCCCAGAATGGTATGGGGTAGAAAGTGTTTACTAGGTTGTGCATGGCATTCTTCAAGGAGGCAAGAATATACAATAGATAAAAGAGAATCCTATGATAGGTAAAAGAGACTCCTCCTAATATCAACCAAAAAAAAAAAAAAAAAAAAAAAAAAAAAAAAAAAAAAAAACAGCCTAAAATTTGAGAGTTATGTTTTATTTGGTGGATATTTTGAAGGACTCAAGCCTGGGATAGAGCATCTCAGATAACAGAGAGAAAATGTTATGAAATGGCAAGGGTAGGAGCACAGGTACGTGGGAGTTTTTGCAAAAAAAAAAAAAAAAATTGGGAAGTCATAACATCAAGATTACTATTAATAAAAGAAACCCCCTATCTCAAGTTAAGGAACTTAGAGCTTTTCCATGCATGGGAAGATGCAGGGTCTGGGCTCACTGAAATCATTCCTTGAATAGGCACCTCAGCTCTCTGGGCCAGTGTCCTATGCTTTCTCATCCTCAGTCTCCTCAGGGTGCCCCATCTGGGATCTCTGCAGCATGTGGCTTCTAAATGGCAGTAACTTGTAACCAGGAATAATGGAGGAAGGATATATTGATGATGGGAGAAGAATGCATGAGAATGCATGTAGCAGAAATATGAAGGTGTCAGAAGGTCATTTATTTCATGGATGGATGTCTTGCTGTTCTTTGGTAAAGAAATTTCAACCATTTAGGGCATTTAACAGGCAGACTCTCCAAGACTTTCTCTGAACACATTCATATACAAAACAAGAGTCCAATAAATATTTTTTGAATGAGCAAACTTTAGTAGGTTTTTATACTAAAGAGTAGATCTTATATGTGTTTGTGTTAATCTGTGCATATATGTATAGTACATTATCTACCTCACTGTCTTACCTATCAGACTAATTCTCTCTGTTCTCCACATTTAATTTTTATTTCTAAAACTTTGAAAATAAAGATTCCTTTGCTCCACAGATCCTTCAATAAAGAACACCTATGTAAGAGGGTTTTGTTTGTTTTAATTTATATGGCTGTACCACAGCATATGGAAGCTCCGAGGTTAGGGATTGAACCCAAGTCACAGCTGTAACCTTCAACCCAGCTATAGCAATGCTTGATCTTTAACCTAGCACGAGCTAGGAATTGAACCTCTTGATTGATCTGAACTGCTGCTGAATGATCAGATCTTAACCCAGTTTGCCAGAGTGGGAACTCCAGCCAGAGTTTTATTTTGTTTGATTGTTTTTTTAAGCAAGTATACAGAAGTTGTACATGTATTGAATATGACTATTTTAAATTGTATGTTGAACGTAATTTTGAAGAATAAAAAATAATTAACACACTAATTATCTAAAGTAAAGGATTCAGTAGTGTAGTTTTTTCCAGTGGAAAATAAATATTTTCATATTACCCCATAACGTGTATCAGAAACTATTAAACTGGAGGGAAGCTTCCATGCAGTGTTCATTTATGTATCTCATAATGTAGAGAGTAATGATAAACAGAGCAGGAGAACTAGAGCACTTGAATTCTCCTCAGGTTTATTGTCTGGAGAAGCAGTCTTATTCTTACACATGGAGAATGGGAATCCACTAAGTATTTACTCATCACCTAATAGGTTTCGGATAATGCAGACACCCAGAATTACTCTATGTGAGGAACAGAGGAAACACACTTGAATGAGTTATGTGTTCTAGGTGGTACCAGGGAGAGTGTGTCACTGATGACATATATATTTCTAGTAATACTCTGTTTATGATAGATATTTATTGATGGTATATTTCTTTGCACATTTAGAGCTGAGAGTTCAAATGTCATTTCTCATTGAAGAAGGGGTAATTCTTAAATCCTGGGGCAACTCTCAGCTTAAAAGACACATTTGAGAATTACAATGTGTAAGTTCACACACACACACACACACACACAGAGGCTCAGAAGCATGGGACACTGAGATGACTTGGAAAAGTCTCCTGGATTTAGTAGCAGGAGGAGAAACCTGATCTCCTGTAGATAGTACAGTGTTTTCTCAGTAAATTGCACATCCAATGTTCCCCTATATAAATTTCTTCAGTGACTGGTAGTATGTTTCTGAAGAGATGTAAATCATCACGAAGAAAGTAAGAATGATAGGGGAAAAAAAAGTACTGGGGCAAAAATGTCAAAGACATTTGGCACAGTGGTTACTGTAGTTAATTTCTCAGAAATACATGCTACGTCTTTTCATAATTAAGTTTATCATTTTTTTTATTCTGTTATAGGTATTTCAGGCCTCTCAGGAAGGTGTTACTTCCTAAATGGGTTTCCTCACACCTCCCAACAATGCAACAGAATTTGTTCTCTTGGGACTCACACAGAATCCACACTTGCAGAAAATACTCTTCATGATCTTTTTGATCATTTTCCTTTTTACCTTGATGGCCAATCTGTACATTGTTATTACCATCTCCCTCAGCCCCACACTTTCATCCCCCATGTACTTCTTTCTCACTTACTTGGTCTTCTTAGATGCCTCCTTCTCCTCTATGACCACCCCCAAATGACTTTTGACCTGCTGTATCAGAGGACAATCATCTCCTGGGGTGGCTGCTTGACTCAACTCTTTTTGGATCACTTCCTGGGAGGATCAGAGATCATTGTCCTCATTGCCATGGCTTATGACTGCTATGTGGCCATCTGTAGGCCTCTGCACTACATGACTATCATACAACCTGGGTTCTGCCAGCTCCTGGTTGTGGTGGCCTGGATTGGGGAGATCCTGCACGCAACCGTGCAGGTTCTTTTCACACATGAGTTGACCTTCTACGGCCCCAATGTCATTGACAATTTCATGTGTGATTTATTTTCACTGTTGGAACTTGCCTGCATCAACACCTACAGGCTTGGAATTGTGGTGGCAACTAACACTGGGGGCATGTGTTTGCTCATTTTTTCCATGCTGATTGTATCCTACATAGTCATTCTGAGCTCTCTGAAATCCCATGGCTCTGAAGGAAGATACAAAGCCCTCTCTACATGTGGCTCCCACTTTACAGTAGTGGTACTCTTCTTTGTCCCTTCTTTCTTCACCTATGTATGTCCCGTGTCTACTTACCATACAGGCAAGTTGGTGAGTTTGTTTTATGCAACCTTCACTCCCATGGTAAATCCTGTCATTTATACAGTGAGAAACCAAGAGGTGAAAATTGCCGTGAAGAGATTGTTGAAGAGAAAAGTAACTTCAGATGTTTATGGTACCAAGAATTTGAGGTTTTATGTTCATAGGGAGAATTATATCTATTGTAAATTATGAAGGAACACTTGGAAATTTTGCAGGTTAGTGAGAGAGAGAAAAAAAAAAAAGCCCCAACTATCATTTCTTGATTACTTAAGAGTGGCTGGGCATTATTAGGCATTTTGATAACTTTTACTGTATTTTACCAAGGCTTCCATGTTCATGTTCATAGCTTCAGAACAGACAATGGAAAGAACAACTATAAAACCCTAGTTTGATGATGATAGAGAATGTTTTTCTCCTGTCCTACTTCTACTTTTCTAAATTCTTCATATATGTTACTTGGATAAAATTGGCTTTTCCACAGGATCTTAATCTCAGAACTTTTTAAATTTTGCTTAACTTGTGTTCAAGCAAATTTGCATAAAAATTCTTAAGTAGGTACATAATAAAGGGACAGTTGCATGAAGGAATCACTGCTGATTTTTTTTTTTTTTTTTTTTTTTTTTTTTTTGGTGATACGAATCTACCAGAAACAAAAGGGAGGTCCTTAGAAAAAGGGATAAGAGTAATTCAGAATCAAATTACTTTCTTGGCACAAAAAATAATCCAATAATTGTGAAATTACTCTTAATTTGCTCTATTTTTTAAAAAATCCTTATGTCTCAGTTTTTCCTGCATATAAAGGACATGTTTTCATTTGCCATACCAAGACTTTGAAGAGACATTTGAAGCAAACATAAGCAGCTTTTATCAAGTTTCAGCAATTGGTATATGACTAGGTTCCAAAACTATTGCTCTGTTGGTCTGATACACACACACACACACACACACACACACACACACACAATGAAATCCTTACCATTAGGCATGGTCACTTCAGTTGAATTATCCACATAATAAAATGGTGGTTCCATTACCATTATCCTCATTTTACAGAAAAGCAAATTGAAGACAAGAGAATTTAATTTACTTGCCTCACATCACATGTGTTTTTCTCATAAATTATGTCAGGATAATTAGAATTAAGCTTCCTTTTGAAACTTTTAGCTACAAACTTTCAATTCAGGCCTTTAAAGTGCAGTCTTTCTGCAATTGAAACATAGTTGTCTGTGGTATGTTGAGGTCTAGAGATAAGAAAATTACCTGCAGTCTTAATGCTTTGTTTTGTCATTTAAGGCGATGGTGTTAATACGTGATACCCTTGTCTCATGTGTAGCAATATACTTCAGCAATATTGTTTTTTTTCCTCTTTTGGGAAGTTCAAGTTATGCCACTTCACTTTTACAAAAGACTAACACTAGTATAGTAACAGATTTTTTTTTTTTTGGTAAAAGCAAAAATCCCCTTCAGATTTCTTTTCTGTTAGAGAAAACAAGTACTAATATTGGTATTCATAAAACCAAGTGGCTAAAGGGAAATTTCAGAAATCATGGCATACCTTCAATGCTCCTTTATGCATGTGGAGAATATCAGGTCATCATACCTCATCACATAACTCTTTATAGATCAATAATTCTCTGACTGCAGCACTCTAACACATGTTACTTCCACAAATATCACTTTCTCCAACTCAGTGGTCAACAGGAGCTCTTTCTACCATAATTTAACCAGATATTAATGCCCAAAGCATGGTATTAATGTGACTGTGTTTACTAAGTTATGCCTGGCTGACTCCAAAGATGTAAGAATATACCTTGGAGAAAAGAGTGCCAGCTCAATAAGTAATATTAGGTCAATTGAACAGCTACAAGTAAAGAATGAAATTTGAGCATTCTCTAACATCATAATAACATCTTAATCTAACATCAAAAATAAAGTCAAAGTGGATTAAAGACATAAATATAACCCTGACATGATATAAACTCAGCATAAAATATATGAAGAATACTTTGACTTAAATTGCACCAATACATTTTTTGATCCACCTCCTAGAGTAATAGAAAAAAAAACAAAAATGAACAAAAGAATCTAATTAAACTTAGAAGGTTTTGCACAGCAAAGAAACCATACACAAGAAGAAAAGACAACCTATAGAATGGGAGACGGTCTTTGCAAATGATGCTACCAACAAGGAATTAATTTCCAAAATATACAATCAGGTCATACAGCTCAAATAAATAAAATTTTAAAAAAACCAAGAGTTCCCACCATAGCTCAGCAGAAATGAATCTGACTAGTGTCCATGAGGACACAGGTTGGATTCCTGACCTCTCTCATTGGGTTAAGGGTCCAGTGTTTCTGTGAGCTGTGGTATAGGTTATAGATGAGGCTCAGATCTGGCATTGCTGTGGCTATGGTGTAGGCCAATGGCATATAGCTCCAATTCAACCCCTAGCCTGGGAACATCCATATGCTGCAGGTGCAGCCCTAAAAAGACAATAAAATAAAATAAAATATAAAAAAATAAATAATTAGCAGACATTTCTCCAAGGAAGACATTCAGATAGGCACATCAAAAATCCTCAATATATCAAAATATTAGAGAACACAAAACAAAATTGATATGAGGTACCACCTCATACTTGTCAGAATTACTACCACCATAAAGTTACAAATAATAAATGCTGGAGAGGTTATGGAGAAATGGAGACTCTCCTACACTCTTGGTGGGGATGTACATTGGTGCAACCACCATGGAGAAAGGTATGGATGTTTCTTAAAAACTAATCATAGACCTACCGTATGACCCAGCAATCCCACTCCTGAGCACATACACAGAGAAAACCATAATTTGAAAACACACACACACACACACAAATATTTATTGCAGCACTATTTACTATTACCAAAACATGGAAGTAATTGAAATGTCCATTGAGAGAGGAATGGATAAAGAAGATGTAGTAGCTATATATAGTGGAATATTATTCAGTCATAAAAAGAACAAAATAATGCCATTTGCAGCAATAGGAAGGGACTTCAAGATTATACTAAGTGAGGTAAATGAAACAGAAAGAGACCAATATCATACAATATCATATATATGGAATATAATAAAAATTATACAAAAGAATTTATTTATGAAACAAAAAAATTCACAGATTTTATCATCAAACTTATATTACTATATGGGAAACTGTGGTGGGGGAGGGATAAATTGGGGGATGGGAATAACATACTGCTGTATATAAAATAGATATTTAATAAGGGCCTTCTGTATGGCACAGGGAAATTTACTCAACAGTGTTTAACAATCTACATGGGAAAAAAGAATGGGTATAAAAATATGTATGACTGAGTCACTTTGATGTACACCTGTAACTAATACAAATTGTAAATCACCTATACTGCAGTAAAATTAAAAAATAAAAAAATTATATTCATAGTTATTTCCAGAATTTCATCCATTTGGGTATCTATTCACATTTTTTTAAACATGATTTGTATTCCTTTGCCATTAATTGCTAATAAATAACTCTTACTTGTTTCTGGTTTTGATTTTTTTTGGAGGGCTGCACCAGTGGCATATGGAAATTAACAGGCAACAGGATGAATTTGAGTTGTACCTGCTGGCCTAAGCCACAGCAATGCCAGATCTGAGCCATGTCTCTGACCTACACTGCAGCTCCTGGCAATGCAGAATCCTTTGACCCACTGAGTGAGGCCAGGAATTGAATCCATATTCTCATGTATACCAGGCAGGTTTGCTACCACTGAGCCACAATGGTAACTCCCAAATCTTACTTGTTTTGATTGCTGATCTTTTCCATACTGATTTGAATTTTATGGCCATTTTCACAATATTTATTCTTCCAATTCATGAACATGAGCTATCTTTCCATTTATTTGTGTCTTTAATTTTTTTCATCAATATTTTATATTTTCATCAATGATACATATTTTTCAGTGTACAGTATTTCAATTCTTTATTAAATTTATTCCTAATTAATTTTATGATACTTTTCTTTATGATATTTTTATGATTTTTTTCTTAATTACTTTTTTGTTTAGTTCATTGTTAATATAGACAAATGCAACTCACTTTTGTATGTTGATTTAGTATCATGCAACATTTTTTGATTTTTTTTTATTAGGTCTACCTGTTCAGGGTACAAAATTTTGCATTTTATCTATATAAGATCATGTCTGCTATGTAGTCTTTTAAGTCTGGCTTCTTGCCCTTATTATTATATATTTGAAATTTATGCATTTCAATGTCTATCAGTGGACTATTTGTTTTATTGCTGCATAATATTCCATTGTATGAATATATCACAATTTTTCTTCTCAACTAAAAGATATTTTAGTTGTTTTTAGCTAATTGAAATTATGAGTAAGACTGCTATAATATTCATATATTGTTTTTGAAAAATAAGCAAACCAGAAAAAAATACATAATAACTATTTTAAAGGTACTAAATGTCAGAAACAATTGACAGTGATAACTGAGAGATGGGAAAAATGTTGAGCTCTAGGATTTTGCAGCTTGTTACCTTTAAAATTTTTCCATGTTGTTGTACAGAGAAGGATATTTTAAAAGGTTTCCTTGTAGACTCCCTGAGTTGAAGAGATAAAGCTGAGGCTTTGAGACCAAGGCAGCTAGAATTCTGAGAGTGTAATTTTGTAGAGGATAGATGTCTGGACCAGGGTGTGGGGGCAAGGGGCTGAAGAGGAGAAGAGAGGAAGATAAAGAGACAGATTGCAAAAGCTTGGGAACAAATGAGGATCCCTCTCCACTACTCATCAGAGTGCTGAAACATGAATGCATTTGAGGAAACTACCTGAAGCTTGGAAAGATTTACCCAGATGGATTAAAAAGAAGAGTGCTTGGTGCTCACACTGGACCAGGAATAGTGCATATCCTCACCAATGGTAAACCTCTTAATTTTCGGGACCAGTGCTTGAAGTGATTACTTAGAAAGTTTTTACTTCACTAGTAGGACATAAGTATCCTTTGATTGAACTTTTCTCAAGAACAGACTCAAAAACCATATCAGAAAAAAAAGGGAAAGAAAAAAAAAATAAAGAAAAAGGAAAAGGAAAAAAGAAAATATCCAAAATAATCAAACTAAATATCATGTATAGAATGTTGTGTTTTTGTTAATATGACATATTAATCTAATTACTTTCCTTGTGATTGCCTTGTTCTATTCTTCTATAAGGTTTATGCTGAGTCCACTAAATATATCAGGAAGTATATTAATTGCCTCCCATTTTTGAAAGTGTTTATGTTAGATTGGTACTATTTCTTGATAAATTGTTATATAAAATTCATTGACTAAAGCTGTTTGGTGTGAAATTTTGAAGGGATAGTAGCATTATAAATAATTTACTTAGTTGTTAGATTATTCCAGTTTTTTATGATTTTTCTGAATATGTTTAGAAAGTTGTGTTTTTTCATTGCAGTAGTCTATAATGTTTTAATCAGCAGTATAATCTCCTAAATTAAATGACCGTATCATTTTATTATCATTTTTATTGATATTAAACTACAATCATATTATTTTATTAGCATACTTTCATCACTTAGAAGGCATTTATAGAAGTCTATTAAATTCTCTTGCAGTTTAAAATCAGAAAATATATCCACTGAAATTAGCTTGTGACACGTTCTTTCTTGCTTTTTTATTTTACTTTTTAAATTTTGTGGGGGTATAGTTGACTTACAATCTTGTGTCACTTTCAGGTGTAAAGCAAGGTGAATCAGTTAAACATAAATATGTATTCATTCATTTTGAAATTTTTTTCCCATATAGGTTATTACAGAGTATTGAGTAGATCTTGCTTTACTATACAATGGACCTTTGTTACTTATATATTTTATGTATAGTAGTGTGTATATGTTAAGCCCAACCTCCTAATTTATCCCTCCTCTTAATGTTTCTCCTTTGGTAACTATAAGATTGGTCTCAAAATATTTGGGTGTGTTTTTGTTTTGCAAATTTTCCTCTCATATCATTTTTATTAGAGTCTAAATATTAGTTATATGATATTTGAGGAGCTATACTATAGTTAATATTTTGAATCTATATTAGTTAGTGTAAAATTTTCTCATATTTCTATATCAAATAACATAATCTCTTTTTTAAAATTAATAGGACTCTACATATTTCAGAAAAAACAAACATGAAATAAGACACAAAAACTTGGTGCACTCCTCCCTAAACAAAGACAGCCCAGATTAATATTTGGAGTATATTGCAGGGAGCCAAGGAGATACAGGAAGCCAAGGAAAGGAAGTAGCCTGAAGGCACAGTTCTGAGGCAGAGTTCCTAACCGAGTTAAAAAAGCCTACCCGCTGCACAGTTCTGAGGGCAGGTATAGAAATAGGGAAAAGGGCTTACCAGGCGGCACAGTTCCTAGGGCAAGTTCTAAAAATAATCATGCTCACCTGCTAACCCAGTAACAATGGCAACAGTAACAAAATGAAGGCTTTGCACAATAGTGCAAGAATAAAAATTGCTTCTGGGAAAATTCAGTCTTTCCTGTTATTTACTTATTATTCAGCCTTTTCTGTTATTTGTTTGTTATTCTTTGTTATTTTTCTATATTGTTTTGTGATTCAATAAAATTGGAACAACAAAAATTGGAACAGTAATAAAATAATAAGAGTTTCACCCTGGTGAAATTCCCCCTCTTCAGATCTAGTGCTAGCAAAAACAAAGTGTTCATTGGTTTGTTACAAGTAAAAATACGTTTTAGAGTTAAGTAATTGTGGAGTGTACAATAGGTTAGAATAGGTTAGATATACATCATTCTTGATGGAAAAATATAATCTTGCTTTTAATAAGTTTTGTAGGGGGCTTTTAAGTTTTATGAAATTAAGTTGCTCTAATATAAAAAATGTTTTCTCATACTGTCCCATAACCATAATGCTTTGAAGTTAGTACCTCAAACTTTAATCTAAAAAAGACTTTTTGTAAATGTTAAATTCTTGTGCTTGTGACCTTTCTAGTTGTTAAAGTTCAGCTTAAAACAGTAATGGGCGGCGCTTGCTAAAAGTAACCACAAGATGTTTTTATAACGAATTACCTTATTTTCATATAATGATTTTTCCACACAATGTTTTGTACCCATTATAATTTTACATGATGCATTGTATCCGTTAGTTTTGATTAAAATTTTTAGAACACATTGTATATCTACTGTACCATGTAGTCTAAAATTTAACCTTTGAGAATATAATGTAAGCACTGTGATATAAGTTACAATTAAGCTGTCTATATAAACTGTTACCTATGCTAATAAAATTTGAGCAGTCCAGCACCCTGAAAGAAGGGACAAATGGGCTGTCTCCATGTGCTTCACTGACACTGTCCATCCCCAGAGGGAATACCCTGGCTGCTAGGGCTGGACTCTGGCAGTATATATCTTATTTTTGTATCTGCAAAGTATCTTACATATATTGTTTATAAGCTTAGCATGTTAAGGTGGGAGTGAAAGGCCAGTGGAAAGAAAAATCCCCCTCTTGGAAGAGGCGACACCCCAAATCACTCATGAGAAGCGGTCTTGATGCAAACAGCAAGAGGATTTTTATTCCAAGCGCGCTGGGGCCCACAGTCACACGCCACGCAGGGGTAGAGGACTGTGGCCCCGAGTGCGGAGTCAGGATAGTTTTTATGGGATTCACAACAAAGCCCAGGGTTCACAACAAAGCCCGCCCTTCACAAACCAATCATTTTAAAACTTCACAAGACCGTGCTTTGTGGACCAATTAGTTTTAAATTGTTCTGGAGTTATGTGTTTGGGCTTATTCCTGGGCGGGGGAGACATATTGTTGCCAAGATATGTTTACCAGGATTTTCAACATTTTATGGTGCAGCTGATCTTACTGGGGTCGGTTTAGCTATTAACTTCCCCTCCTTTCATCTTATGCAGGCAGCTTTACAGAAGCCAAACAATCAGTTAGGGACCCTTTTCCCTGTTATCTCAAGCAGTTTCAAGAAGTTTCATGCCTAGAGGTACGTACTCAGGTGTCTATTTTCTCTTTCTTTTTCTTTTCTCCTCCACTTAGTTTTGTACAGAACAGAAAGCAAGCCCTAAAACAGCAAGAAGTATGGTCTTTTACCTATAGGGAACAGGGTCTGAAATTCGAGGGCATTTAGAGCTTTTTATTAACTTCCTGAGTTCTGGGGGGGTCAGGTTGCATTTTCATCCTTTCAGGAGTAGAATGTTTCAGAGTTGTAATTGTAATCATAGGAGGCTAAGTTTATAAAATAATCTGAATGAACAAAGTGCATATGCAGAAAAATTACCAAATCTTAATTATTTTAGAAATGTTCCTTTCCTTCCCCAGGTCTCAGTTTCTTTTGATGCAAAGTAAAGAAAATGAATTAGAATACTGTCCCATAACCTGTTCATTTCTCCATGCCTAGGATCTGATTATTTATTTATTTGTAGATCAAATGCTGAGCTCCCTGTAGTTGAATTCTCAGAAAGCTCATTTATAATATTATATGAAAAACAGGATAGTTCTTCTGCTTATGGTGAAACATGGCCAACACTTTGCAGAGATTTCTGATTTTGGAGAACTCTTAAATTAGGATGCTAAGAGCTTAGAACTCAAACAACAGAATCAACCTTTTAGTTTTACATCTTACTGGTTACATAATCCTGGACAAGAGAAATAAAGTAGTATAAGCCTCAGCTTTTCTCTCTATATATTGGAGAAAATGTATTCATGTCTCTTAGTTAAGATAAGATTAAATGTGAAAGGGGACTGCAAAGAACAAGAGCTCAGTGCATGATACTTCCTTTTAATAGCAAATTGAGGGCAGATCAGAAATGAACAGGGTGAGTAATTGGTTATTAACTGACCTAACAAAGTAAAGAAAATATCTATTTTATTCTAAATTCTCCTAAGAAAATCATGGACATGGAGGACAGACTTGTGGTTGCCAAGGGGGAGGGGGAGGGAGTGGGATAGATTGGGAATCTGGGGTTAATAGATGGAATGGAAAAGCAATGAGATCCTGCTGTATAGCACTGGAAACTGTCTAGTCTCTCATGATGGAGCATGATAATGTGAGAAAAATGAACATATACATGTATGTGTAACTGGGTCAACTTGCTATACAGTAGAAAATTGACAGAACAGTGTAAACCAGCTCTAATGAAAGAAATAAAAATCATTATAAATGATTAAATAAATAAATAAATAAATAAATTCTCTTAAGATAGGAGATGGGGAATTCTGATTCTGAAGGAAAAACTGGACATCTTTCAAATTGCCAAGTGTTTTTTGAATCCATTCTAATGCCTTAGGAGGAGAATTAGTCTTCTGATCACCTTTGTTGGTAAATGGATGTTAAAGAATCCTCTTTACATTTTTGCTTTGGAGGTAATATGGGGCCAAGATCAAGATCAACACTTGAAGTTGGAGAGTCTTTATTATACCTTGAGGTCTCTTCCTCACTAACTGTATATCTTGGTGTACAAGGTTTAACTTCTTAATGTCTCCATTTTCCTATCTTCCAACTACATATATCTCTTTTTAAAAAATATTAAATTGCCAAGACAGCTCAGCAGGATGGGGCTGAAGAATGGGTGCTGTGAAACTTAAGGAAAGAAGTTAACATAAAACAAGACACAGAGATATTTATCTTAAGTAAATGTGGGAACCTAGGGGACTCAAGGTCTCGGGGACCAAGAGCACTGCCTCAAGAAACCGCACTGCTTTTATTGCATTTTTTAAGATTATGTCAAGTGACAAGGGGGTTGTAGGTGCAGGATATAGGGTTTTTTAAGTTATTTTAAAAGTCACATAGCCATTTGCTGATTAAGCTTTTATTCTGATCTTTAGGCATTTAACAATCATTAGCATTTGAGGAACTTTGGCATCAGCTATCTATGCATAGCATCTTGAGAATCACCATTGTGCTTCTGCAGGCTTGCTTATCTGTAGCAACCCTGTGTGCCTAGGTTTTCACTTTGGTTCTCTTTGCTAATGCATATCCTGCTAAGGACCCATCATAAACCCCTTGGGGCCATGGGGCTCCTATTTCTTTTATTCTTAAAAGGATTTATCATGCTGTGCAAATGGCATACCAATCTGCACAGGTCTGGCATGCCTAAGCCAATGCATTAAGTCCTCATTCAGCTGACCCTATGAATAACTTATGCCTTTAGGTCTTTGTTCTTAAGCTTAAGTCATTTACCAGCACTGAGACTGTTTTCAGAGCATGAAGAAGGGGTAAAGTAAAGCAGGACAGGATGGAGTTTTCAGCAAAGAGGCTAAGAAAATATTGTAGAAACATGTGACATTAAATGAGATAATTAATTTAAAATTCTTTGCACAATGTCTAGTATATATGTAGTATATATGTACATATTATTACTTTTTGAGCATCATTCACCATAATAATCTGACCTTCAAAAAGGACTTCATCAATTCCCAAATAATAACAGCTTTCAAAAGAAAAGTAGGCTTACTTCCTTTGTCCTTATCCATCTCAGAACTTGTAATATTGTGGACACCACAAAAATGGAAAGAGAGATGAAAAAGTGCCATTTGAACCTCTGGCTTCAAAGCAAGATTTAAATAGAAGAACCCTCCTCGAATAATAAAACAGAAAACCCATCATGAAATAACACACATGGTAAGCATATATAGATTTTTTTGTGAGTGATAGTGTTGCGGAAACCGCAAAAACTGTGGCAACAGAAGGAGACAAACAGCACTCAGAGATATGGAAAAACAAGGTTTATTCAGCACTGGTGCGGGCTCAGAGGAGTCACCTCCAGATTCTGAGCACCAGGTCTTTGTTCTCAGTAACTTTTATACACTACAAGGTCTTGATTTTCCCATGTAAGCATCCCAGACCTCCCCCATCCCCAAGCAGACAGTGTTCCTCCCTAAGAAACTGAGCAAGCAAGGTTACAGAAGCAGAGCTGATAAGCAATGCTAGGTACCTAATTAGCAGGGCTGCTGGCTTGGACAGAGAGCACACAGTTCTTACATTATTACAAGAAGGGTGGCATAGTGATGAGCACAGCTGGAAAGGCTTGCAGCTGCCTTGTTAGCCAAGGGGGGGTTGTTCTTTAGTTAAAACTCCATTTCATTTCCCCCTCTTGATGTTTAGGGTGCATCTGCACCCTTTATAGATTATCATCAGTCACAACCTTTGATAGCCTCTAATAAGTAGCAGGTGGCAGGTTGTTTTTTTTGTTTGTTTGTTTTTGTTTTTTTTTTTTTAACCATGGTTTTTATAAAACCTTTTATAATATTTATCAGGAGAGGTATAAGGCAGGGAACAAGTAGGCACTCTGCGAGTATAACCATGACTATTTTGACTATTGTCTTAATTCTTCCCAACCAAGAGAACCATTTACCAAAGAAACTGTCTGCATCCTATCCTTTCCAAGTTTGTACAGGTACATGGGCTAGTTTAGTCATGTGGTCAGCAATTTTTTTTACCACCTTTCCGGTGTCATCTATTTGTAGACAGCAATTACTTAAGTTAAATTTTCCACAAACCCCTCCTTCAGAAGCAAGTAAATAATCTAAGGCCAAGCGATTTTGGTAGATTGTACTGTGCATTTTAGTTTGTTGTTGGGCCAATATAGTCAAGGCCCTTGTAGTGTCATTTGTTATAAGTTCTAAAACCGCCTGTAGTCTGAGGATGTGGCTCAGCATATAGATAGGGGTGCGATATCCCCGAGAGCCATCCTTTGTCCAGGTGGCAGGTCCATAATATTGAATTATCCATTCTGGGGGCCGGGCATCATCTTCCCAGACTCCAATTTGGAGAGCCCTCTGGTCTCTTTTGGCACCCTGTATCCTATATATAGGAACTCCCAGTTGCTCCCATAGTGACAGTAGGAGCAGGAAGAAGGAAGGTCTGATTGTTCCCAGTACACATGTCCCAGCCCAATTTGGGGGGGAGTATGGAAGAGGCCATTTTTTTTACAAATCCAATATAATCCCTTTGGTGCCCGCCACTGGATATCAGCACTGATATCTTCCCATGCTTGTCAAAGGAGGGAAAAGTTAGACAAGGGATTAGGTTTGGGCTCTGAGAGATTGGAGGATGACCACCATTGAGTCTTTTGGGCAGTCAGATTATAATATCTTAGGCCTAAACATGTTAGGCTTTCAACTGAAACATTAAACCATCCTCCCCAACTCGTAAGACAATTTTTTCCAATAATAGCAGTTTTGAGGAGCCATAGCCCATTGGTGAGTTGGGGGTATGTAGTCTCATTATGAGGCTCTAATGGGTTCAGTTTTCTGGCTTGCCAAGGCCAGTGGTCTCCTGTGTTTGTTCCCCCACATATATAACAAGAGGAGACCTTGAGAGTTTGTGCAATAGTTTCTGCCAGGGCTAAGAACAAGTTCTTAGTTGTGGCCAGAATGGGAGGTGGGGTGTTTCTTATCTCTTTATAAAAGGAATGAAAGACACTGTGAGAGGCAGCTTGGAGCGCAAATGTGATTCTCTGGAAATGTAGCACAGCTCCAGGGTCAAGGCCTCTTCCGTCAATGTGAATGTTTATTTTGAAACCCTCCTTCCATTTGGGCTCACAGGCAGCCGTTTTCTCAAGCTTTAGCTGTGCGTTGACTGACCAGCTTCCGGTGTGGTCAGAGCAGGGCTTTGAGATCGTCGTCTCCTTCTCTGTATTGTCAGGCAAAGAGGTCTGTCCGGATCGAGGGCAGTCTCCCACTCTCCATGGTTGTCAGCTGGGCCAGCTGGTTTAACTCTGGAATGATGGATCCAAGCATCTATTCCTGTTACTTTAAGAGCGGTGGGGGTGGTTAGAATTACAGTATAGGGGCCCTTCCATAGGGGCTTCAAGGGCTCCTTTTTCCAGGCCTTTATCCACACCTGGTCCCCCGGCTTGTGGGGGTGTACTGTTATACCTAAGGACACAGGTATTCTGTCTGTGACCCATTTATGTATCTGAGAAATAGTGAGCCACAGTCCTTGTAATTGTTTATGTAATTCCAAGTTTCCCAACTCCCTGGTGTTTCTTTTTAAACTGATTAGTGGAAGTGGCCTTCCATATAAGATTTTAAATGCGAGAACCCTATTCCCGCTCAGGGTGAGCATCTCACTTTTAAGAGGGCCACCGGCAACCTGTCTATCCAGGGCAAGCCAGTTTCCTGACATAACTTTGTCAGGGTCTGTTTAAGGGTTCAGTTCATGTGTTCTACTTTCCCTGAACTTTGAGGGCGATAAGCAGAGTGTAGTTTCCATCGAATCTGTAAAGCTTTTGTCACCTCAAATGGGGACAGTCTGCAGAGCTGTGCCCCAGCTGGTCTGTGGGGCCCCTGGCGGGCATTATTCTATAAATAGGTTATGCATCTTTGGGAGACAGAGGAGCAGAGTGCAGGAAGATGAGCAATGAGATAGTACCAGCCCAGTAGGGTCTCTAAGGCAGTTTTGCCCATGTGGGTTAGCTCATGTTCTTGGAGGACTAGTTTGTAGGCCACCTGTTCTGGAATGTAAACTCGGTGGTCCTGTGTGACCCACCATCCCGTTTTAGTTTTAGTTCCTCTTTTTCCCTTATCCATTTTTTTTCCTCTGGAGAATATTTGGGGACAGCTGGCACTTCTGGGGCCAGCAAGACCTTAGGTTTGTCTGGCTGTTGTCCCCGGGCTGCCTGTCTGGCAGCTACATCAGCACTATGGTTTTCATTTGTCACTGGGTCATCCCCCTTTTGGTGGCCTTTACAGTGGATAACTGCAACTTCTTTAGGTTTTCATACTGCCTCTAGGAGCTTTAAGATTTCAGCCTGGTTTTTAATTCCTTTTCCTTCAGCAGTGAGGAGCCCTCTTTTTTTATATAAGGCTCCATGGACATGTAAAGTTGCAAAGGCATATCATGAGTCGGTATAGATATTAACTCGCTGGTCTTGGCTGAATTCCAGTGCTCTGACTAAGGCCCATAATTCTGCTCTCTGTGCTGACCAGCCTTGAGGAAGCACCTCTGTTTCTATCACTTTGAAGTCAGATACCACAGCATATCCTGCCATCCTTTTTCCATCCTCCATAAAGCTGTTGCCATCAGTATATAAAACCAAGTCAGGATTTTGGAGTGGTTTATCAGTCAAGTCAGGCCTGCTGGAAAACATCTCATCTAGTACCTCCAGGCAGTTATGGTCTGGGGGCCCCGCTTCATCTGGCAGAAAGGTGGCTGTGTACAGAGTTGGTACAACCTCCAGTTTTACCCGTGGATTTTTACATAGTAACCCTTGATATTGAGTCATTCGTGCATGTGTGAGCCAATGGTGGCCCCTGGTATCCATTAGGGTTACAACTGAGTGTGGGACTTTAACATTGAGGTTTAGTCCCAGGGTCAACTTGTCAGCCTCTCTTATCAACAAGGTGATAGCTGCCAGCACTCAGAGGCAGGGAGGCCATCCTGCAGCAACTGAGTCAATTTGTTTAGACAGATATGCCACTGGCCTCTGCCAAGGCCCAAATTCTTGAGTTAAGATTCCCAAAGCCATCCCATTTTTTTCTTGAACAAAAAGGTTAAATTCTCTGGTTATATCAGGAAGTCCCAAGGCTGGAGCCTCAGTGAGTTTACTTTTGATTGTCTGAAACGCTGTCTCCTGGCTTGGTCCCCATTTAAGGGGAGCCTTTTCTTCCCCTTTTAGAGCCCCATACAGAGGCCTGGCCAGGTCTGAAAAACTGGGGATCCATATCTGGCAGAATCCTGCTGCCCCTGGGAACTCACAAACCTTCCGGCGGGTGGTAGGGACAGGAATGGCACAATCTGCCTGCATTTTTTTAGTCCCCAGCATTCGTCAGCCCTTCATGATGTTGAAGCCCAGATACTTGACTTGTTTTTTTGCAGATTTGTGCCTTTTTCTTTCATACCCAATACCCTGCTTCCATCAGTAGGGAAAGGAGAGCTCTTGTTCCTTCTAGGCACTGAGCCTCTGTGGTGCCAGCCAGTAAGAGGTCGTCAACATACTGTAGCAAAACACAGCCCAGTTTTTGTCCAGGAAATTCAGCTAGGTCAGCAGCTAAGGTGCCACTAAAAAGAGTGGGAGAGTTTTTGAATCCTTGTGGGAGTCTAGTCCAGGTGAGCTGTTCCTTTGTCCCTGTATGTGGATTCTCCCATTTAAAAGCAAACAAGGGCTGACTGGCAGGTGCCACCTGGAGGCAGAAAAAGGCATCTTTTAAGTCCAGGCAAGTAAACCACTCAGCAGTGGAGGGGATCAGCCCTAGCAGGGTATAGACGGGTGTAATGTGACCATTGTTTCATTTATGGCTCTCAAGACCTGTACTGGGCGGTAGTCCTGTGTTCCCGGTTTTTTTCACGGGCAGTAAAGGGGAGTTCCAAGGGGACTGACATTTTATTAACAGTCCATGTTGAAGCAGCCGATCCAGGTGAACATGGATTCTCAGTCGAGCTTCTCTGGAAATTGAGTATTGCCGTAGCTTTATTGGTTGAGCTCCGGGTTTTAGATCAATCAAGACAGGAGCGTGGCGTTTTGCCAGTCCTGGCGGGTTTCCTTCAGCCCAAACCAATGGGTATTTAGTCTCTAGTTCTGGGGGAATGGTCCCCATTTCTGAAGGGGAAGAGTACAAGCACCATTCCTCTTCCCTTTTTACAGCAAGAGCCATGATTAAAGGAGAGGGGGGTTCTGTCAATTTAAGTTGGGCCGATCCGTCAGTAGAAAAGGAAATTTGTGCCCCCATTTTAGCCAGCAGGTCTCTTCCCATCAGGGGGACTGGGCAGTCAGGCAGGTAAAGAAATTCATGTATTACTTCATGGCCTCCTATCCGACATCGTCGAGGACCGCAGAAGGGTCTGTGTGGTTTGGTTACCTGTGGCCTCAACAATGGTGGTTTCTTTCCCCGAGAGGGGAGCCACAGGTTGTGTAACCACAGAAAGTTTGGCACCTGTGTTAACCATAAAGTCTATGGGGTGGCCCCCTACTTGAATTCTGACCATAAGCTCTTGGGGGCCCAGTTGGAGAGAGCCTGGTCCCCCCTAATCAGACTCAGCTGGCTGATCAGGTTGGTGCTGAATGGCTCAGATCGGTACCAGCTAGGTGGGGCCTTGGTCTTTTTTTCAGGACAGTTGGGGCATTCATTTTTCCAATATCCCTTTTCTTTGCAGTAAGCACATTGGTCATGTTCCAGGGGACTCCTTTTCCCTGGCCTTGTGTCTTGTCCCCTATGGGGTGGTCCCACTGGGGGCACCAGTTTTGACAGGGTGGCTGCCAGAAGAGCCACTTTTTGTTTTCTTTTCTTTTCTGCATCATGGCGGGCCACCTGGTCTTGGTTAATAAAAACCTTGTTGGCTATTTCCAACAGTTTAGTGGCATTCTCTCCTGTAAATCCTTTTAATATCTGTAGCTTTTTATGGATATCTGATTGGGCTTGTCCCACAAAGGCAGTATTTATCATCCATTGGTTCTCAGGGGCCTCGGGATCAAACGGAGTGTAGGTTCAGAAAGCTTCACAAAGTCTCTCACAGAATTTGACTGGGCTTTCAGTCAGCTCTTGTAGTATCTCACTGATCTTAGCTATATTAGTGGGGCTTTTTAGCCCCAGTTTTTGCCCCCTGTAGGAAGGCCTGCCGGTACCTCTCTAGGTTACGCTTCCCTTCTTCAGTGTCATAGTCCCAGTGGGGGTTTTCTTCTGGGAAGCCTTCCCTCACCCAGTTTGCCAAGTCTGCTCGACCCCCCACGATGGCCTGAAGCCATTTTTGGGCTTCTGTTCCAATTCGCCAGTGCTCTTCAGTGTCAAACAGAGTAAAAAGGAGTTGCTGGCAGTCTATCCAGGTGGGACAGTGTGTCTGGAAAATGAATTCTAAGAGATCAATCGGTGCCTGAGGCTTTTCAGAATATGAGGGCGCATGGTGTTTCCAGTTGAGGAGATCAGCAGTGGAAAAGGGCTGGTAATAATAAAAACGTCCCCCCTCTTGTATGGTCCCATTGGGGGCGACTTGCTGTGGTCCCCGTGTCTCCCATAAGGGCATTTTTAATGCTGGAGTGGCTGCTCCCTGAGCTGAATGGAGATGCCTGATAATAGGTTCTGGAGAATCTGGCTGCGGGGGTGATATCGCCTCGGGAACTTCAGAAGCAGAAGGAGGAGAAACAGAAGGCAGTAGGCTATCTGGCATCTGGGGACCTTCGGCTCCTGGAGGTGGGGCTGGCAGCACATAAAGTGGTGGCATAGGGGGCAAGTCCTAAGGTTCCCCTTGATAAATAGGTGGCACCTTCTTTTGAGACAAGGTTTTCTTCTTGGACTGGGCTACTAGCACCCTACACTGTCCCTGGTCTGTGGTGCAGAACCGAACCTATGGGGGCCTCAAATAGGCAATTTCCAACCATTGATCAATATACAGAAATGGGTCTGGGTGTCCAGGGTCTCCTGTTATAACATTATATACTGCTGCAACTGTGAACACATCTAAGGTCCCTCCTGGAGGCCAGCCAACACCAAAGGAGGGCCACTCTAGGGTACAGAGGGTACACAGTTTTCCAAGACTCAGCTTAACACCATAATCTCTAGAAAATCCTTTCTTAAAATTCTTAACCATACACTTTAAGACAGTGGGCTTGGAAGTCGATTTACCCATTGTGTGAAGTCCCACCCTGTGCCGGTGACACAAGACAAACAGTGAGGACAAGGCCTCAGGTAACAATCGTTTCATCCACCTGACCGCTCCCCTGGAGGAGATATTTCAGGCACCTCTTAGCATAGGTGGGACTGTAAAAACCCCAATGTCAGGATCCCCCCGAAGAGGGCCACCATAAGTCATATGAGGGTCGCCGTGGAACTGCAGGTTAGGACTCACTCTGGCTCCGTAGCCTAAAGACGGTGGAGCATGGGCTCTCGTTCTCTCCAGTCACTCACACACACACACACACACACACACACACACACACCAGAATTGAAAAGCCTCCCGATCCCAAGGGAGCAAACCCTGACCTGAGTGACCCTTTGGTCACTGAGAGGTGATCAGTCTCTCCTTCCGCTGTATGGTGGTTCCTGACTTGGGCAGATGTCCCCGGGGCACTCAGCAGTCTGCCGTCCTTTCCAGGAACCTGTTTCCACTCTCCTTCTGAGTCCGTTCAGGAAGCGGTGTGGGCCAAGGCCAAGGCCCGAGTGAGGGTCTGGATCCGGCAAAATGGCCGGTGTGCGCTATCCACCTGTCACCAGGCCAGCGACCGTGGCCTCCCCCGGTTCCCCGACAATGGTGGCACAAGAGGCCAGCTTGGTTGTTGGCTTCCCGGCCAACACACCAAAATGTTGGGGAAACCGCAAAAACCGTGGCAAAGGAAGAAGACAAACAGCACTTAGAGATAGGGAACAGCAAGGTTTATTCACCACCGGTGCAGGCTCAGAGGAGTCACCTCCAGATTCTGAGCACCAGGTCTTTGTCCTCAGTAACTTTATACACTACAAGGTCTTGATTTTTCCATGTAAGCATCCTGGACCTCCCCCATCCCCAAGCAGACAATCTTCCTCCCTAAGAAACTGAGCGGGCAAGGTTACAGAAGCAGAACTGATAAGCAATGATGGGTACCTGATTAGCAGTGTTGCTGGCTTGGATATAGGGTACACAGTTGTTACATTATTACAAGAAGGGTGGTATAGTGATGAGCATAGCTGGAAAGGCTTGCAGCTGCCTTCTTAGCCAAGGCGGGGTTTGTTTTTTAGTTAAAACTACATTTCACTACCACTGAGTTTATAAATGTATTCTGGTTCAAAAAAGCTCCTCAGAGTCAATCGAGTCAGAAGAGCCTAGAGATTCTTCTTGGTTCCTTGGAAAGAGATGGGTAAGAATCATGATAATTCAACATTCTCCAGTTTCTGTGGGGGTGAGTCTCATCAACAACATCATTCTATTTTATAGACGTAAGATCTATATATAGCTTTATAATCTCACTGTTAAAAGAAGGCAGATGTGACTTTGATTACAGCCTTCACTGATGAAAATAAATGATAACCCTTTTATTTTCTAAATGAAATAACCTAGTTTATTTCACAGTAGAAACAATATATCTGTGTATCTTCTAGCCTGTGGTTATACTCCTGTCCCCTGGAATAGCAAAAAAAAAAAAAAAAAAAAAAAAAAAAATTAAAATATGTATTACTCAATTGAATAGGTAAAGACAGCTTTCATGTTCCTCTACATGTTCCTATCCCTTTTCTCTTTTGAACATATCTACGAGATTGAAACATACATCACATGTCAGAGCCTCCAGAATTTTCACTACATTTTTTAAAATAGTAACTGAGTGAGAAGTCCTCATCTTGACAGTATTCTGATGTGTCCAGTTCTTACCTGGTGACCTGCTTTTTTTTTGTGTTCTGAGGTGTAATATAACTTCATTGCTTACTTCAGATCTTCAAAATCATTCTTCTTCTACACTTTCAGTGTAAAAAATCCACAAGGTAAGTGCACCACAGTGTAGAGAGATGCAACACTGTACATACTCTTTGTACTCCATAAAAGTCAATGATACAGTCCAACATCACATGTACAGATATAAAATTTCATTTTCCTCAAGCTAACCTACCACTTTATTTTATTTAAAAAAAAATGGAAAACAACATGAAGTGTATCTGAGCCTAATCTGCAGTTTGGAATTTAGCCTAGTCAAGCCTGACCTAGGTCAGCTGAACCCCAGTTGATCCAAAGACAAATGAGCAAGAATTTTCAATGTCTAATGTGTAAGTGGTGAGTTTAGGAATGGCTGATATATGACATTATTGAGCTGATTTATCTAAGAATAGCATGATCACACTGTAGGAGTGGGAGGCATATTCAATTTTTTTTTTTTTTTTTTTTTTTTTTTGCTTTTTAGGGCCTCACCTGAGGCATATGGAGCTTCTCAGGCTAGGAGAAATTGGAGCTGGTCTACACCACAGCCACAGCAACATGGGACCTGAGCTGCCTCTGCGACCAATACCACAGCTCATGGCAGCACCGGATCCTTAACCCACTGAGCAACGTCAGGATCTAATCCATATCCTCATGGATACTAGTTGGGTTCATTACCACTGAGCCACAACAGGAGCTCCTGGGAGGCATATTTTTGAATTGGTAAAACCTCCAGTGTATTTAGTGAAAGTGCTTTGAAAGGAGCTGTGTAAAAGGCCAAGCAGGGCAGAATGGGCATGAGGGACAGTAATAATAAAAATAAATAATGAATAATAAAAAGCAAATTCTAAATACCTAAGTAGGCAGCCAGCCTCCCTCCCTTTATTTCATCCAGGATAACACATAGGAAGAGAAGGGCATAGTACTACCACACTTGGGTAGATTCCTTTTCACCCCTCCTTTGTTGATAAATTATAAGAATAGAGTCAACACAAGATAAGTATGAGCCATGTTCAAATAGACTTCTTTAAGACATGTCTTTTCTTAGAAGCAACAAAACAGTGAATTTGTCACAGTGAGAAAATATAATCCAACACTGGAAAAAGTGGCCTACATAAGCATCAGGAACAAGCTTTTGAAAAATAAACACTGGAATTTGACAGCTGCCCATGCAGCTCTGATGGTTCTGTCCCCCTTTGCCTTCCTGAATTGGATCAGCCTCCCAGCAGGTAGTCACCACCAGACCTATGTCAAAACAAAACCCTGACTTGCTTTGCTTGCTCAGCTCCTTTTCAATGTACTTCATTATTTTTCTGCCTCCCATCATGTTTTAAGTCTCCTAAATTTTCAGGCAGTACACATGTCAGGGTCTTGTTGGAAGAGAAACTATATTGCCAAAATCTTCATCAACCTCTAGCTAATTTCTGCGTGTGTAAACCTCACCTTAAAATGTGGATTCCTGTTGAACAAGGCACAACAATTCTTTAAAGATACACAATTTCTTAGTGGGGACTAGGGTAAAGAGGTTGGGGCACCAAATGATGAGAGGTCTGGTGCCGGGGACCACCTTCAGCAGCCAGGGTATCCATCTGGGGATGGAGAGTGTCGACGAAGCACACGGAGACAGCCTCTTTGTCCATTCTTTCAGGGTGCTGGACTGCTCAAATTTTATTAGCATAGGTAACAGTTTATATAGACAGCTTAATTGTAACTTACATCACAGTGCTTACATCATATTCTCAAAGGTTAAATTTTAGACTATATGGTACAGTAGACATACATTTTGTTCTAAGAATTTTAATTAAAACTAACGGATACAATGCATCATGTAAAATTATAATGGGTACAAAACATTACGTGGAAAAAACATTATATGAAAATAAGGCAATTCGGTATAAAATGTCTTGTGGTTACTCTTAGCAAGCGCCACCCATTATTGTTTTAAGCTAATCTTTATCAACTAGAAAGGTCACAAGCACAAGAATTTAACATTTACAAAAATTCATTTTTCCGATTAAAGCTTGGGGTACTAACTTCAAAGCGTTATGGTCAGGGGATGGTATGAGAAAATATTTTTTATATCAAAGCAACTTTAATTTCATAAAACTTAAAAGCCCCCTACAAAACGTATTAAAAGCAAGATTATTATTTTTTTTCCATCAAGAACAATGTATGTCTAACCTATTCTAACCTATTATACACTCCACAATGACCTAACTCTAAAACCTATTCTTACTTGTAACAAACCAGTGAACACTTTGTTTTTGCTTACATTAGATCTGAATAGGGGGAATTTCACCAGGGTGAAACTCTTATTATTTTATTACTGTCCAATTTTTGTGGTTCCAATTTTATTGAATCACAAAACAATATAGAAAAATAACAAAGAATAACAAACAAATAACAGAAAAGGCTGAATAATAAGTAAATAACAGGAAAGACTGAATTTTCCCAGAAGCAATTTTTTTTCTTGCATTATTGTGCAAAGCCTTCATTTTGTTACTGTTGCCATTGTTGTTGGGTTAGCAGGTGAGCCTCATTATTTTTAGAACTTGCTCTGGAACTGTGCCCCTGGGTAAGCCCCTTTTCCCTGTTCCTAAACCTGCCCTCAGAACTGTGCCAGCGGGTAGGCTTTTTTTTCCTCAGTTAGGAACCCTGCCTTCAGAACTGTGCCTTCAGGCTAGTTCCCTTCCTTGGCCTCCAGTATCTCCTTGGCTCTCCGCAGTCTGGGTCACTCATATTTGAAAACTTAGTGAACACCCCCTCAAGGACTCAGAGGACCCTGGGTGACATCAGAAGTCTCTTTCAATTCATAAACTGGAAGATTCTTGTCTCAAGGTACCAAGACCTTAATGTACCAAAATTGATCTTAGCTTATGCCCCAGTTTATACCTGCTTCTTAGTCTAATCTTTCTCCCTCCTCTGAGGCACTGTGTGAGTGGAAATGAGACAGATTTTCAGATCTTGGATAATGGAAGAAAATATAAAAATATACTGTTAGCATGAGGAACAGAGAGGGTTAACCAAATGCATCCCAGGAACATCCATCCCTTCAGCCTTGTGCTTCCTGAAGCTCATGATCTTTCACAGAGTGGGAGCTATTCACTTTGCATATTTACAAAGAGTATAAATTGGTACACCATGAAGACTTTTAAAATGAGGGGATAAGGCCCGACTTGGTGGCCTGGCCATCAGGATGCCCAGCCACACTATGCCAGTGTCCATTTCTCAATGTCTTTGGCCTTTATTTCCAACATGAATCAGGCAGGTCTTCCACATGAAGCAGACCTCTCTGCCACTAGCACATGTGGGGCCTCTGGCCTCCTGCATGATGACCTGGGGGGGTGACGTTTCAAGTTGTGGCTGAACTCTTTTGGGGGGGGGGTTGTTGAAGTGAACAGAACACTGACCACTTCAGGCTGTCTTCCAGAAGTGCCTTACGGTCCACCTTCCTCGCCCCAGCTTCCTCTCCCATCTGTCTGCATGTGGAACCAATCTTCTCCATCAGCAGGGCTTAGAGTTATTATCACATCCCCTTCTCAAAGACTGACCCTTTTCTTTCCAGAAGTAAAAATGTCTGAGGAGGGAGCTGCCACTTCCTCAGCTTGAGTGCCAAGTCAAGATATTCCCATGATGCCAAGTCTTGCTTCTACATCAGAGATACCCAGAGGACCATCACGGAGCTCAGAAATGTCCTCCAGGACTCCTGACACTGAGGCACCTAATTGAATCTGTGTCATTATTTTCTAAAGGATAAGCTTATGGCTTGTCCATTACCTCCCCCTGGGCTATGGTGCTGGCTTCTTTGGGTGGAGACAAGGGAGCTATCTCTTTCTAGGCTCCTGAGAGACCCTGAAACCTTGGACTGTCATTTCTATAGAATGGCGGCTCTTCACCAGGGTGATTTTACCCCCAGAGGGCACGTGGCTAACGTCTAGAGAAACTTGATATCATTACTGAGAGAGTACAGGATCCAAGAGGTCAAGTCCAGGAATTCTGTTCCAATCCTACAATGCACAAACTCCTCCTATACTCGTACACCACTCCCACACCACCTCCCCACCCCAAACATGCACAACAAAAACTCCTCTGGCCCCAGAGGCTGAGAAACTCTAGTCTAGAACCAGTTGTCCTCTTCATGACTTATGGGGGAAGAACAAGAAGGAAAGACAGAAATTAGGGGCAAGCAGGTTCTGGCTCAATTTTAAGAAGACATTTCTAACACTAAAACTTCAAAACCAGGATGTGGTGACCTCAGGATATGGTGAGCTCCCTGTCAATGGAGGCATTCAAGGTGCAGCTCTGTCAGGAAGGGACTATGGTGGGAAGAATCCTGGAATGGGAATAAGGAGACTCAGCTCTGCCATAACTTGAGGGCCCTGGCAAGTCTCCATAACATTATTTTTTCCTCACAAACTGAAGACATTGATCCCCCTCAAAAAAAGGAGGTGATAATTAACAACAAAATTACATGTCTAGGATTGAAAAAAATAGTTCATTATCCAATTTAAAACTTCTAATTACCACTGATAAGGCACTAAGTATTAATTACCACAACATCCATAAATATGGTATGAGTAGTATATTTATGTTGCATTTTTTATAAGCACAATGTGTGGAAAGAATGAAACTGTAAAACACTTGTAAAAATGTTTCACATTGCCTTTTTAAAATTATTGCAGTGGAAGCCTTAAAATTATGGAGGTGGGAGAGAGGACAAGATGGCGGAGGAGTAGGGGGACACACTCACCCTCTCCCACAAACACAGCAAAAAAAGCACATCTACAGAATAAATGACTCACACAGAATAGCAACCAATCGCTGGCAGAGGAACCTAAACTCCAATAATGGCAAGAAGTTCGTAACATTACTGGGCAGATCGGGAGAAAAGAGGAGAGTGAGAGAAGGTGAATCCGAGTGGGACGGGCGCTCCTGAAAGAGAACTGAGGAGGAGAAAGGGATCCCACACCCTGGAAAGTCACCTACACAGGGGAAAGATCAAATGAACCAGAGGAATCTCCAGATGCAGAGAAGAGTGTAGCAGTAACTTGGAGTACGGAAAAGCCGATCAAGAACCGAACGGACCATCTGAACTATGGGCACAATCACCAAAAATTGAGACGTCTGGGTGGGGGCTGGGCACCAAGACCTCGGCTCCAGAGGGTTCAGTTCTGGGGCATTAATGTATGGTCAATTTGTGGAAGAAATTGTTCAGGTTGAACACATGGATTTTCTGAAAAGTAAAATTAGTTGGAATGCTGTAGTCAGAGAGGCTTGGATTAACAAGATGTAATAATGTAGAATCACCTGTTATTCTCCAAATATGTAGAGGCACATTGCAAGTATCTCTTACTTGCAGAAGGTTCACCTTAGCCATTTTGATTTTTTGAAGTTCTATGTTAGTGCATATTTTCACTTATGATAATGAAATCTGAAGGGGATTTTTACTTTAAAAAAAAAAAGTTACCATACTAGTGTTGCTCTTTTTTAAAAGTGAAGTGGCATAACTTGAACTTTCAAAGAGAGGAAAATACAGTGGTGAAATATATTGCTACATGTGAGACAATTCTACAATATATGGATGATATCTCCTTGAAATTCAAAGTGCATTAATTATTAAGATTGCAGATAATTTTGTCTGTAGACTTAAACATACCACAGATAATCATATTTCATTAGAAAGAAAGTAGGTTCAAGTTTTAAAGACCTGGGTTGGAAGTTGTAGCTGAAACTTTGAAAGGAAACCCTCCTGGAGGCCAGCCAACACCAAAGGAGGGCCACTCTAGGGTACAGAGGGTACACAGTTTTCCAAGACTCAGCTTAACACCATAATCTCTAGAAAATCCTTTCTTAAAATTCTTAACCATACACTTTAAGACAGTGGGCTTGGAAGTCGATTTACCCATTGTGTGAAGTCCCACCCTGTGCCGGTGACACAAGACAAACAGTGAGGACAAGGCCTCAGGTAACAATCGTTTCATCCACCTGACCGCTCCCCTGGAGGAGATATTTCAGGCACCTCTTAGCATAGGTGGGACTGTAAAAACCCCAATGTCAGGATCCCCCCGAAGAGGGCCACCATAAGTCATATGAGGGTCGCCGTGGAACTGCAGGTTAGGACTCACTCTGGCTCCGTAGCCTAAAGACGGTGGAGCATGGGCTCTCGTTCTCTCCAGTCACTCACACACACACACACACACCAGAATTGAAAAGCCTCCCGATCCCAAGGGAGCAAACCCTGACCTGAGTGACCCTTTGGTCACTGAGAGGTGATCAGTCTCTCCTTCTGCTGTATGGTGGTTCCTGACTTGGGCAGATGTCCCCGGGGCACTCAGCAGTCTGCCGTCCTTTCCAGGAACCTGTTTCCACTCTCCTTCTGAGTCCGTTCAGGAAGCGGTGTGGGCCAAGGCCAAGGCCCGAGTGAGGGTCTGGATCCAGCAAAATGGCCGGTGCGTGCTATCCACCTGTCACTGGGCCAGCGACCGTGGCCTCCCCCGGTTCCCCGACAATGGTGGCACAAGAGGCCAGCTTGGTTGTCGGCTTCCCGGCCAATGCACCAAAATGTTGTAGAAACTG
This sequence comes from Sus scrofa, assembly GCF_054392235.1. NCBI lineage: Eukaryota > Metazoa > Chordata > Mammalia > Artiodactyla > Suidae > Sus > Sus scrofa. The sequence goes on along the minus strand of NC_139383.1, from coordinate 101,635,970 downwards.
CAAAAACTGTGGCAACAGAAGGAGACAAACAGCACTCAGAGATGTGGAAAAGCAAGGTTTATTCAGCATTGGTGTGGGCTCAGAGGAGTCACCTCCAGATTCTGAGCACCAGGTCTTTGTCCTCAGTAACATTTATACACTACAAGGTCTTGATTTTCCCATGTAAGCATCCCGGACCTCCCCCATCCCCAAGCAGACAGTGTTCCTCCCTAAGAAACTGAGCAAGCAAGGTTACAGAAGCAGAGCTGATAAGCAATGCTAGGTACCTAATTAGCAGGGCTGCTGGCTTGGACAGAGAGCACACAGTTCTTACATTATTACAAGAAGGGTGTCATAGTGATGAGCATAGCTGGAAAGGCTTGCAGCTGCCTTGTTAGCCAAGGGGGGGGGGTGTTCTTTAGTTAAAACTCCATTTCAATAGCTTATCTCTAATATTATCTTTATATTAATATCAAAAGAAGAAAGAGCTCTTCAAAAAGGGAAATTATGACTCACACAAATATAAAATGGACACATGAAAAAGATTTTACTTAGCTCATTGATTGATGAGGGAACTAGTAATGTTATTATCAGACTAAAGGGGAATCCAGTATACTAAACTTACAATATTTAGTCAGGAATGTGTAATGATCTTACAAATAAATATGACATTGTCTTTTTCTGTAATGATCAGGGATATCAATTAAACTTTCACCAGACAATTTTGTGTTTCTATGGACAAGAATTATTTGCATTTTATCAGTTTTCTACAACTTAATGATTCATAAAACAGCTAAAATGCAGTAAAAATTTGTACTCCATGGAATCATATATCAACAAAAATTAATCAGTCAATCTAAGGAATAATTGGAAAACATTATTAGAGCCAAATTTGAGGTTTGTAACTTGACAGCAGCATCTCAGAAGACTGAGAACTGTTTTGCCCAATAGAAATCAAGGTAAATTTATGCAATATTTTTGAGACAGAAAGTTGTACATCAACTGATATGTTATGGAAAATTTGGATAATCTAGATCTAAGTGGCATCATAGTGGGTCATGTGACCCATACAAGATGAAGAAAGCAGGCTATCTTTTTTTAGGGGGTGGGCTTTTTGCCATTTCTAGGGCTGCTCCTGTGGCATGTGGAGGTTCCCAGGCTAGGGGTATAATTGGAGCTGTAGCTGCTGGCCTACACTAGGGCCACAGCAACACGGGATCTGAACCACGTCTGCAACCTACACCAAATCTCATGGCAATGCCAGATACTTAACCCACTGAGTGAGGCCAGGAATTGAACCTGCAACCTCATGGTTCCTAGTCGGATTCGTAATTGCTGAGCCATGACAGGAACTCCAGAACGGTCTTTTTGATACCAGCAGAATGTTGTTCTTTACTGTGGAGCAGTATTCCTGAAAACGAGGGAGGTTTGGTGGATGCATAATGCAGATACACAATGCAGAGTGACAGGGGCAGCAGGAAACCAAAGGACAGAGAAGAATTTCTATGTTTAAACTTTTCTTGTTTTGTCATAAAATATGAATTTTGTCATACATAAAACTGCAAATTGAGTAGTACAGATAATACACAGATTTCCACAGAAGGCGCCCCAGTAATCTTTATGTTACACTTCACTGTTTCATAATAGATTTTCCTGACAAAAGTTGACTTTATTTAGCAGATAAGCATCATGTACAAATGCTTTATAAATAAATATATTAAAGGGAAAACTCTTTTCTCATTTGTTTTATTTTTTTTACAAAGGAAAAAAATTTTTTCTGCATCCATTGGAAACTTGACAAGAAACAGCATATCAAAAACTGGAGCTTATGAGTTCCCATCATGGCTTTGTGGAAACAAATCTTATTTGTATCCATGAGGATGCAGAATCTGACATTGCCATTAGCTGTTGTGTAGGTCACAGATGGGGCTCAGATCTAGCATTGCCATGCCTGCAGTGAAGGCCAGTGGATACAGTTCTGATTCAACCCCTAGCCTGGGAATGTCTGTATGCCATGGGTACAGCCCTAAAAAAAAAAAAAAAAGACAAAAAAAAAGACAAAAAAATGGATATTAAAAGGAGTTTACTATGTTTACATATCAAGGTATGAATAAAGTGGAGGGAAAGTAATAAATGATAATACAGCACCTCTGGTTAATAAGAGGAAGCCATTACCTCAACAAGACCTGGGAAGGCAGAGGAAAGAGAGATCTCAGGAACAGAGATGATCCATTGAAGAAGTGCAGCCTTAGTAAAAGGCACCCAGTCATGGACAAACCACAACAGGGCACCAGGACAATAAAAATAAAAACCATGGCATTACTTATTTTCTTCTTATCTGCCCTCTAATATTCAGGTAGTACATTTGGCCAGAAGCTAAGAGAGTTGGTTGAATCAGAGCAGCAAAAATAGCTTCTCAGTGTCTTCTGGAGAGAGAGTGAGAGATCTCAATGGGTGAAAGGAATATGTTTAATTATTATTCCAACCATTTATTCAATTTTCTGAAGTAAGAGAGTAAATGCATTTTTGGAGATAGCAGAGAAAAAACCAAAGAATGAGGGGAAATGAGAACCTTCCAACTGATTTATTCATTTAATTTTATGAATGCCCATATGAAAGAGGTTCTGGCTATAAAGAAGTGAAGAATACATAGACAGACCTATGTCCCTTAGACATATTGAAGTGGTTTTAGATGGAAGAGGAGGGTGATATTTTTCTGTCTATCAACAGTGTGCAAAAGAAGAAACAATAGTTGTACAAATTTATCTTAATATTTATGGAACAGTTTTTAAATTTTCTTATTGGCTGAGAAGTAGTCAAGTTTATTACATGGTGAGCTCTTGTGCCTGGTTGTTCTTCACTAAGGCCCAGAGACCAACTCTCAGAAGTTGGTGAAGGAGGATTTGAGCATCCTTAAGAAGCAAAACCAGAAAGCTTCAAAATTCACTCTTGTAAATTAGAAAAAGTAGCATGTTTCTTCTCCTCTTGTACACCTTGAAAGAAAAGAGCTTCCATGATTAAAATGCTTTGGACTTACCCAAAACCTCCAAATATATACTTCACATCACCTTGCTATTGGGAAATCCTATCTTTACAGGTTAATTCCCCACTTCAGAATTCATCAAGAGCATTGAAATGAAAGAAGTCAGGATGAATGTGACTGAATTCATTCTAAAAGTAATTAGCATCTTCAGATGCAGAAAACTCTATTGGAAGAGTTACTTATTAATTTCACTGTCATGGGCAACCTGCTCATTGTCATTAACATTATCTGCATCCAGATTTAAGACTCCCCAGTGTATTTCTTCCGGGCCTTCATTCTTTGAAAGATGCCTGCTATTCCCCTTCCACAGTCCCTAAAATGATAGCTGATTCACTCTCTTATTCAAAATCTGTCTCCTTCCATGGCTGCATGTCACAGCTCTTTATTGAACATTACTTGGGAGCTTGCAGAGATTATCCTTCTTGTGGTTGTAGCTTGTGACCACTACATGGCCACCTTTGACCTCTCCACTATTAACCCCTTCATATACTGCCTCCTGGGCAGTGGGTTTTCTCCAATGTATTGCACAGTTTCTAGTCATTTTCTGGCTTCCACTCTGTGGTCCCAACATCATGGATCACTTCATGTGTGATATTTTCTTCCTAATAAAACTTGCCTGCAGTGACCCTTTCCTTAGTGGTCTGTTGGTTGCTTCACTGGTGGGGTAATCCCTGTGATCACATATATAATATTATTAGTATCCAGCGTGTTAATCCTGTGTTCCTTGAGGACTCACAGCTCTGCAGGGAGGAACTGCCCTGTCTACCTGTAGCTCCCTCATCACAATGTTATCTTATTCTTTGTGCCTGTATTTTTAAGTATGTAGCTTCTTTTCCTGTAGTCAAACCCACAGCAGTATCTACACTATTGTTACTTCCATGTTATTCCCCATTCCCTACACATTAAGGAGTACAGAGGTCACAAAATGTCACTAAAAAGTTATTACACAGAAATAAATTTTCATATAATGATGACCCAAAATAATAATTTTATTTCTATCTGATATTTACATTTTCATATTTATTACTACAAGCTTTTTCCATACCTCACACCTGAAAATAACGGCACCTCTGCTACATAGGTGTTATTATGTTCATTCCCCTTCTATATTTGAAGAATGATGAAGTTCAAAAGTTAAATAATCCACCCAATATCACAGGCAGAGCTAGCATTTGGATCTGCATTGTTCTAAAACCAAATTTGATCCTCTTTATTTCATGGCTGTCAGAGAAATGACAGCATTTCATCAGAACCTCTCCTGTTTGTAGTAATTGAAAACATTTCCTTTCTAATTATAGAGCTATATACTGTACCTACATATAAAACCAGTGGGTTATCAGAAAGATGTATGGCCCTCTGGTATCTAGGATGCAGTGGAATCTGAAATAGAATATACTTGTCAGTACTCTCTTGGCACATAACTGATACACCTATCCAAAGGTTATTGGATTAATTATTCTGTTGGCATAAATTGTCAGTGATTATAAAAATTATCTCTACTGTCTTTAACCTGATGTCAACATTTTGAAATGCTCTCAAATGGTCACAACAACATTATAAAATTAAAGTTTAGTGTCCCTATTTTATAAAAAACAATGGCGGATAACAAAGCTTAAATAATTAGACCATATCACCTGTAAGTCATCTTTGAGAACAAATATTATTCCTTTACATTCTGTGATCTTCACATAATGTAGAATGCTTTGGTACTGATATTTGATTATAGTTTAGTAAATAAAAAATTTTTGATTATATTCTAAGGAAAGTGATAATTTTAGATGAACAATTATTACTAGCAATTAAAGGCAAGTGCTTTTCAAAAACACACAGTAAATTTTATGCGTAAAATAATTACACTATTAGAAAGTTGGCTTTACACTTCATTCCTTGAATCTGAAATCCTCTTTAATTCATTGGATTATTATATATTATATATATATATATACCCAGTATTATTCTCCAGCTGATCAAAATTTCTTAACTTTGTTGCAAATCAGTTTTGGCTATTTTCAAAAATGAAGTCTGCTACCAAAATGCAAATTTGTGTGAATGCCATAGTGGTGACTGGAGTTTCCTGTTTGACAGAAAGACCCAGCTCCCACTTCATGGCTACCATATGTTCCATTGAAGAAATCAATGGACTAAGTGAAAATAATTAGCAAGCATATTATGGTTATAGAAACGATGGAAAGTAAGAACACTAGCTTCAGGATCAGGAGACATGAGTTTTCTTTCACACTATGTCATCATCTCCTTTTTTAACTTTAACCAACCTGCTCTATTTCTACAAGAATTTTATTTAGGAACATTGGAAGCTGTTTTGACAATCTGTGATTCTACCCAAGCCAATGTGTTTACTCCCACCAATGTTGTTATATTAGCTTCTACTTCAATTTGAAGTAAAAGTGCAAGACTAATGAGACTACGTTCCACCTCTCATTCCTGATAAACAACTTAGGGCATGTCCTTATGGGAGAAAAAGCTTTGGGAGTGGACTAATACGATGTGAGCTCTGCTCTTGAGTGCTTTGTTATTTGGAAAACATGGTCCTCTACCTACTGAAATGCATGAAGCTTCCCATAAGGACAATTTGGCAGATACATGGTTTTTGTGAAATTAGTCCCTGAAAGTGTCCATGGTCAAGTACTAGGAGTCGATTTTCAAGAAGAGAGTTTTTGAGAAGAGAATCTGCCTGATGACAATGTCCAGGAGATTCTGAAGAAAGGTGCAAGGCAGCACGTCTGCCAGTACACAAAAAACATAAGGCTGTAATGCCTGAAAAAACATGTTTCTAAATTCTTGCCCTTCTAGTTTTTAATGATCATCCTGTGTTCTATTTACTGTGCCTTAACTCTTGATTTGGGAGTTGTTCTTGCTTGTTAAATGTTTCGGAGAATCGCTTTTCATTATCTACACCTAAATTATGTGAGTTTTTAGAAAGATTCCTTTTCTTTATAAGAGAATCATAGATAGCAATGGTATTTACTACTTGTAGTTTTAGAAGAAATTGTTAAGTTTTATAGATGTAGTTTGAAACATTTAGAGTTGTTGATTAGTTTGACAAGTTGTTTTTCTTTGGCTGATTTATTAATCTATAAAAAGAAAATAGGCATAAAGCCCTATTGCTGATTGTTAAATATAAGTTAGGAAAACAGGTTGTGGTTGTTGTTACTAACCAAGCGCCTGCCCTAAAAACACAATGCATTTGTGGTAATCACAAAGGTCATGAGGAGTCTTACACCTCTGACATTTATGGCCTATGTGTGATCTTTAGTCATGCCTGGTTATCTTTTAATATGCTTAGAGCATATCCTGCCTGGACAATGTGCTTCGTAATCTTTAAACTTAATTGACCTCTTACTATTTCTACAAATTATAGTCTTTTCTCCTATTTAAGTCACTGCTGTCCACCAATAAAGTTGAGGCTGTGTGACCACTACTTGAGAGTGTGCATCTCCATTATTCCTGTGCCTGCTGCCTCTCTTCTTGAGGAACATCCCTGGCTGCTGGGGCTGGACTCTGGCAGTCAAGCCACACCTCAACCAGCTTCTGATTGACCATGATATGATCCATACACAATTTCTCCTTCTTTCCTTCTGCTGAGGCTTCCTTTTGAGAATCTATGTTGCTGTCTCTCCAGGAACTCCTCTTTGAGAAATTATGTTCATGGAAAACTTTCACAGGTTTAGACATAACTCTACTCTCTTCCATTCCAGGCTCCTCTAGGGCTTAGGGAGCTAGATTCAACAAGTGTTGTAAGGGTTCTACCCTTGCTCTCTACTAGCACTGTAGCTTTTAAATAGAAGCTGGATGACCATTTAATGAACCATTGTGAATGGATTCAAATCCTTCCTAAGGTTGGAAATGATGACTTTGTTATCACATTCTAATTCTCTGATTTGACTCTGGCTTTCATTTCAGAGTATATACACAAGTCCAAGAGGTTTTCAATGTGACACTTCAGCTAAATTCAGATTTCTTATAATTCTTTATTTCAAATCCTCACTCAGACTTTATTTTCTATCTGCCCTTACAAATATTATTTCAGCACTATAATGTTGAGATGTCCATTCAAACTAAGTTTGGTCATGTGGTTTCACTTTTCTTCAACTCTTTTCCTTCATGACATGTGGTGTACAGTGACCACATTCTCTGGAGAATATCCAGAGTTGTGAACAATTTATTTTATCATCAATGCAAGCACATTTGAATATGATTAGGGTATCTCCATAGAGGAATATTTAAGAGTAGAATTAAATTTATTTACAAAAAATTTCAAATACTGATTAATTATAATTGGCTTTAGCAGTTGGTAGCAACATATATGTGTCATGTGATTTAGTTGTAAAACAATACTTTAAAGATGAAAATCTTGGTGCAGAATGGAGTTGTAAAACAATATTTTAAAGATGGAAATCCTGGCCTGGCTTCTTTTTTCCCTTTGGCAAATTATGTCTTATTCCCTATCTTATATTAATTTGTTCCAGATTGTGAGTATCATTGCCCATTTTTTCTCTTCCATTGAGGTATTTTAAATTACAATTAAATGACTGAAATCTATGAATTTTATAATGTCTAAGAATAATTGAAGAATAGAATTATTTTCTTTGTTACCATGTTAATTTAAGGCTAGAATTGGCACAATAAACACTACTTTAAAGAAGCACTACAAATTTACCTGATGTGAAGTGCCAATATTTTAATAGGCTTCATAATTATCACTTAATTTATATTTGAAAACAATATTTAAGTTTATGGTGCATGAGTGGTAGATCAATTAAAAAACAAATTATTATAACATTTAAAAATCCAATAGTTACACTCCTAAATGCTTAATTTGCATAATACTAAATATTCAGGCTCCATAATAAATCCATAGTTAGAAAATACCTAAATTAATAAGGGATCAACTTTTTTTGTTTGCTTCTTTTTGTCATATTGTTTTTGTGTTCATGTAAACACAAGGATGCATTCAAAATTGAAGATGAGTGCTATAAAAATTCTCTGCTGTTCACTTATCATATATGAAATAATTGGGTTGTTAGCAAGATCTGTGAAGGGTGGTAAAATACCCCTGAGGTCCAATTAGCTACAGTTTAGAAACTTTATAGAATTTGCCTGCAAACAGGGTATGTGGTAGCACTTTTAAGGCTTATCCAATGATATCATTTATAAATCAACAAAGAAACATGGAAGCAGAGTTGTAGTTGGCATTTTTAATCTTACAACCTCTCCCTTGGTGAACTAACAGCTGCCTGGGACCCTGGCTATGGAGTTATGTCAGACAAGTTTATAGGTAAGATTTCGTTTCAGGAAGTTGAGTAATTATAGACTCTCAGGTTTAAATGGATCTTACACATCATGAAATCACCCTGCATCCTCACACCTCTCATAGTTAAATCCATTTTTCAGCAAACTAAACATCAGGAAATATAGACTCAAGTACAATACTACAAATTTCAAGGCAAAAATATTTTGGAATATTTTTTCTTGTAGATATAAATCTAAAATAGAATAATAATAAAATTAGGTATAATTAAGTTAATAGGAATAATACAATTCACATTTGCATCCAAAATTTTTCTCATATAAGAATACAAACAAGAATTTTCCTATGATATTGGACAGTTTTTAAAAACTGTGCCTTAATCAAAGAGAAACACTCTTAATTATCCATTTCTCCAATGTTGAACAGTCAATGTTGTTTCTAAATTTTCACCAGCTCTTTCTGATTGTGTTGACATATATGTAAATAGCACTTTTTCTCCTTTAAAAATTGTTCCTTTAGGGTTTATTCCTAGATAGTATATTGTAGAGCCAAAGAAAAATTAAAAAGTGTTTTATATTTCTTCATAGTTACTTCTGAAACACTTTTCTTAATTATGTCTAACACTTACTTTTTGTACAATATATTCTTTTTTGATCTGTTAGGCAAGCAAGCCCACCTCAGAATAAGGAATGCAATGGCGTTTCTTCGCTTTTTATCCACATATGCATAATTTTCAATTTGGATAATTAAAAAATAAAGCTTTTTACTCATACATCTTTCAAAGAAAAGATGTATTTTCATAGAATGCATTATATTACATTTATGTTTCCTCTTTCCCTTTTCTTAGGAAATTATCTTTCACAAATTTCTTATTCTCTTGATAGTGCATTAACCTGTAAGCAGAAATGATGGAGGATGGATGCTATGGGAAGATGGGAAAAGAAGTCATGAGAACGCATGTAGCTGAACTATAAAGGAGTGGGACTATCATTAATGTGATGGATGGAGGCCTTGCTGCTGTTTGGTAATGAAATTTCAAGCATCCACGGCATTTAATAGACATATTCTTCAGGGATTTTTATGAACACATTCATATACATATTAAGTGTCCAATAATTATTTATTGAATGACTGACCATTAGTAGGTATTTATAGTAGGTAATCAATTTTATATATGTTTTTGTTACTCTGTGTGTATATGTATAGCACATTATCTCTATCTGATCTAGAGGACAAAATCTCTGCTCTCCACATTTAATTATTATTTTTAAAACTTTGAAAATAAGTATTTACTTTGCTTGATAGATCCTTCAGTAATGAACACTTATGCACATTTCTTTCCTTTTCCTTTTTTTTTAAATTTGTATGGCTGCACTCATAGCATATGGAAGTTCCTGGGCCAGGGACTGAATCTGAGACACAGCTGTGACCTACACCACAATGGCAGTAAAGTTTGATCATTTAACTTACAGCCCTGAGCTGGGGTATGAACCCACACCTCCTGAGCGATCTGAGCTGCTGCAGTTAGATGTTAACCTAGGTTGACACAGCAGGAACTACAGGAAGTTTTTTTTTTTAACAAGTCTACAGAAGCTGTATATTTACTGAATATGACTATTTCAAATTGCATGTGGAAAATAATTGTGAAGAATAAAAAATATCAATTAAAAACACACTAATTATCCAGAGTAAAATGTACTTAGTTTTTCCAACTGGCAATTAAATATTTTCATAAAGTGTAACAGAAACTATTAAAGGTTGGGCTGCTTCCTTTCAGTGTCCATTTATGTTTCTCATAATGTAGAGAGTAATGATAAAAGATCAGGAGAATAAGAGCACTTGAATTCCCCCCAGGTTTAGTCTTGGAAAGCAGTCTTATTCTTACCCATGGAGAATGGCAATCCACTAAGCACTTACTCATCACCTAATAGGTTTTAGGCACTGCAAAATCATTCCCATCACTATTTTATGTGAGGAATCACACTGGAATAATTATGTGTTCTAGTGGGTACCAGGGAGAGTGTGTCACTGATGACATATATAATTCTAGTAATACACGGCTTATGATAGATATTTATTGATGGTGCATTTATTTGCACATTTAGAGCTGAGGGTTCAAATATTAATTTTCATGGCAGAGGGAATAATTCTTAAGTCTGTGGGGCAACTCTTAGTTTATAAGATACATTTGAAGATTACAATGTGTAAGCTCACAGCCACAGGAAATTTTCAGAAGCATGAGACACGGAGACTACTTAGCAAAGTCACTTGGACTTGGAAGCAGGGGGAGAAACCTGATCTTATGTGGATAACATAGCATTTTACCAGTAAGTTACACATCAAAATTTACCCTGTAGGAATTTCTCTGGTGACAGGTACCATGTGTCTGAAGAGGTAGAATACATCCTAGAGGAATTAAGAAAGAATTGGAACAATCATTGGAACAAGGTTGCGAAGGACATGCTCCTCAGTTACAGTAACTACTTTAGTTCTAAGAAACTGAGGCTGCAATCCTTTCCTGATTAAGAGGTGTCGTTCTTTTTTGCTTTGTAGATAATTCAGAACCCAGGAGGGTGTTACTTCCTAAATGGATCTCCACATGCCTCCAAACAATGTGACTGAATTCATTCTCTTGGGACTCACACAGGATCCACACTTGAAGAAAATGCTATTCATTGTCTTTCTGCTTATTTTCCTGGTTACCTTGCTGGCAAATCTCTTCATTGTCATTACCGTCTTCCTCAGCCCCACACTTTCAGCTCCCATGTACTTCTTTCTCACTCATTTGTCCTTCATAGATGCCTCTTTCACCTCTGTCACTACCCCCAAAATTACCATTGACCTGCTGTACCAGAGGACAACCATCTCCTGGGGTGGCTGCCTGAGCCAGCTCTTTTTGGAACACTTCCTGGGAGGATCAGAGATCATTGTCCTCATTGCCATGGCTTATGACCGCTATGTGGCCATTTGCAAACCTCTGCACTATACAACCATTATGCGACCTGGGCTCTGCCATTTCCTGGTGGTAGTGGCCTGGATTGGAGGGGTAATACACGCTACTGTGCAGATTCTCTTTGTGCTTGACCTGCCCTTCTGTGGTGCCAATGTCATTGACCACTTCATGTGTGATTTCTTCTCACTGTTGGAAATTGCCTGCACTGACACCTACTGGCATGGAATAGTGATATCAGCTAACACTGGGGGCATGTGCTTGCTCATCTTTTTCATGCTTCTAATCTCCTATGTAGTCATTCTGACCTCCCTGAAATCCCATGGTTCTGAAGGAAGACACAAAGCCCTCTCTACATGTGGCTCCCACTTTACAGTAGTGGTGCTCTTTTTTTTCCCTTGTATATTTACACACGTACGTCCTGTGGCCACCTATCCGGTGGACAAGTTGGTGATTTTGTTCTGTGGAACTTTCACTCCCATGTTAAATCCTATCATTTATACAGTGAGAAACACAGAGGTGAAAAATGCCATGAAGACTTTGTTGAAGAGGAGAGTAAGTGAGACTGTTCTTGATTCTTAGAAACTGATAATTTATATATAGGGAGAATTATTCTTGGGTAATTGTAAAACAAAACTAAGAAATTTTGTAGATCATTGACAGAAAAAAAGAGGCAAAACTAGTGTTTGAGTTTTTTGTAGAATATTTAATAGTGGCTAGGCATTTATTAGGCATTTTGATAACTTTTAATAAACTTTGTCATTTCATTGTTCATGTTCATAACTTCAGAATAGATGATGTAAAAGCAACTATAAAGTCCTGGTTTGATCATTGCAGAGCATGTTTTTCTTCTGAGTTTTACTGTCACGTTACTAAATACTTTATTTGGTTTACTTGCATGAAATTGTCTTCCTAAGGACCTTGGTCTCAGAAATTCTATTTTTGCTTAACATGTGGGAAAGCAAATAGGGACAAAAATTCTTAAATAGATTCATAAGGAAAATGCACAACATGACAGAATCACAGCTGATTTTTTTTTTTTTGTACTACAAATTTACCAGAAGAAGAAGAGAGATATCCCCACAAGGAGAATACAATAATTCACAATTTAAGTCTTTACCTGGAACAAAATACATCCAAAATTTTGAAATTATTCTAAATGTACTCTCTTTTCTTAAATGTCCTTATGCCTCACAGTCTTGAATATAAAACAAATGGTTTCATTTTCCAAACTACGACTTGAGGAGTCATTTGAAAAAGGATATGCACCTTTTATCAAATTTGAAAGAACAGGAATATGATTAGATTCCAAAGCTCTTGCTCTGTAAGTCTGATACATATATTTACATTAAGCTGACACCTTATTTACTATCAGGCATATTCACTTTGTTGATTTACCCAAGTTTGAATTTGTAGTTCCACTATTAACATGCCCGTTTTAGAGAAAAACAACTTAAAGCCTAGGAGTTTACTAATTTAGTTGTCTCACCTCACAAATGCTTACTCCATAAAGTGTGCTTATTATAAGAAATCCTGCTTCCTTTCCAAAGTTTCGGCAACAAACTTCCAACCCAAGTCTTTAAAACTCAACCTTACTTTCTTTTAATGAATCACAGTTATCTGTGCCATGTTTATAGATAAGAACATTTTCTGCAGACTTAACAATTCACTTTGAACTTTAAGGAGATATTGTCTATATGCTGTAGACTTGACTCATGAGTAGCAATATATTTTGACACTGTAAGTATTTCCTTCTCCTTGAATGTTCAAATTTTACACTACTTCATTTTACAAATGACCAGCACTCTATGATATTATATATACATATATATAATACCCTATAGTTAATATATATATATATTTATAAAATCAGATATATCTTTGTATTTCTTTCCCACTAATGAAAATATATACTAATATAGGACTTCCTAATATGGGAGTGGCTCAGTTGAACCTTTAGAAAAGGGGGGATACCTGCAAATCTCTTTCATGTATATGGAGATTACCAGGTGATTCTACATTATTACATCACTCTTTGTTAATCCAAGTCTCTCTGACTACAACTCTCCAATCATGTTGCATCTCCTAAAATCACTTTCTCCAAGTAAATGATCAACATGAGGTATTTCTTCCATAATTTGACCATACATTAACTCCAAAGAATGGTTCTGGGGAGAATGTGTTTACTAGGTTGTGCATGGCTGTCTCCAAGGGGGCAAGAATATACAATGGAGAAAAGAGAGTCTCTAACAAGTGATGCAATTTGTCAAAAAGTTCCTTTTCTGAAGTTTTTGAAGATCTTCATTTTATGAAAGGATTAATGTAAAATATAGATGGCCCATAAGAACAACACTTAAAGTGGCATGTTAAACATTTGATTATAAATTAATTGACAAAAAACTGGAATGGTTCTGTGATATATAACATTTAAGGGTAATAACAAGGATTATGATTGATTATATTTTATCAAGATATTCTATTTTAGGAATCCCTTATTCATTTTGGAATATCTATAATCAACACCTTTTTGTTTTGTTTTGTTTTCCATATATATATATATATATATATATATATATATATATATATATATGTATTTTTTTTCCCACTGTACAGCAAGGGGGTCAGGTTATCCTTACATGTATACATTACAATTACATTTCCCCCCCACACCCTTTCTTCTGTTGCAACATGAGTATCTAGACAAAGTTCTCAATACTATTCAGCAGGATCTCCTTGTAAATCTATTCTAAATTGTGTCTGATAAGCCCAAGCTCCCGATCCCTCCCACTCCATCCCCCTCCCATCAGGCAGCTATAAGTCTCTTCTCCAAGTCCATGATTTTCTTTTCTGAGGAAAGGTTCATTTGTGCTGGATATTAGATTCCAGTTATAAGTGATACCATATGGTATTTGTCTTTGTCTTTCTGGCTCATTTCACTCAGTATGAGATTCTCTAGTTCCATCCATGTTGCTGCAAATGGCATTATGTCATTCCTTTTTATGGCTGAGTAGTATTCCATTGTGTATATATACCACATCTTCCGAATCCAATCCTCTGTCGATGGACATTTGGATTGTTTCCATGTCCTGGCTATTGTGAATAGGGCTGCAATGAACATGTGGGTGCATGTGAATCTTTTAAGTAGAGTTTTGTCTGGAGAGATGCCCAAGAGTGGGATTGCAGGGTCATATGGAAGTTCTATGTATAGATTTCTAAGGTATCTCCAAACTGTTCTCCATAGTGGCTGTACCAGTTTACATTCCCACCAGCATTGCAAGAGGGTTCCCTTTTCTCCACAGCCCCTCCAGCACTTGTTATTTGTGGATTTATTAATGATGGCCATTCTGACTGGTGTGAGGTGGTCTCTCATGGTAGTTTTGATTTGCATTTCTCTTATAACCAGCGATGTTGAGCATTTTTTCATGTGTTTGTTGGCCATCTGTATATCTTCCTTGGAGAAATGTATATTCAGATCTTTTGCCCATTTTTCCATTGATTGATTGGCTTTTTTGCTGTTGGGTTGTATAAGTTGTTTATATATTCTAGAGATTAAGCCCTTGTCAGTTGCATCATTTGAAACTATTTTCTCCCATTCTGTAAGTTGTCTTTTTGTTTTCTTTTTAGTTTCCTTTGCTGTGCAAAAGCTTTTTGGTTTGATGAGGTCCCATGGGTTTATTTTTGCTCTAATTTCTATTGCTTTGGGAGACTGACCTGAGAAATTGTTCATGATGTTGATGTCAGAGAGTGTTTTGCCTATGTTTTCTTCTAGGAGTTTGATGGTGTCCTGTCATATATGTAAGTTTTTCAGCCATTTGGATTTTATATTTGTGCATGGTGTGAGGGTGTGTTCTAGTTTCATTGCTTTGCATGCAGCTGTCCAGGTTTCCCAGCAATGCTTGCTGAATAGACTTTCTTCTTCCCATTTTATGTTCTTGCCTCCCTTGTCAAAGATTAATTGACCATAGGTGTCAGGGTTTATTTCCGGATTCTCTATTCTGTTCCATTGGTCTGTCTGTCTGTTTTGGTACCAATACCACACTGTTTTGATGACTGTGGCTTTGTAGTATTTCTTGAAGTCTGGGAGAGTGATGCCTCCTGCTTGGTTTTTGTTTCTCAGGATTGCTTTGGCGATTCTGGGTCTTTTGTGGTTCCATATAAATGTTTGGATTGTTTGTTCTAGTTCTGTGAAAAATGTCCTGGGTAATTTGATAGGGATTGCATTGAATCTGTAGATTGCTTTGGGTAGTATGGCCATTTTCACAATATTGATTTTCCCAATCCGGGAACATGGAATATCTTTCCATTTCTTTACATCTTCTTTGATTTCTTTGATTAAAGTATTATTGTTCTCGGCATATAGGTCCTTTACCTCCTTGGTCCGGTGTATTCTGAGGTATTTGTTTTTGTGAGGTGCCATTTTAAAAGGTATTGTATTTTTGTATTCCTTTTCTAATATTACATTGCTGGTATAAAGAAATGCGACTGACTTCTGAATGTTAATCTTATATCCTGCTACTCTGCTGAATTTATTAATCAGTTCAAGGAGTTTTTGGGTTGAGTCCTTAGGGTTTTCTATGTATAGTATCATGTCATCTGAGTACAGTGACAGTTTTATCTCGTCTCTTCCTATAACGATGCCTTTTATGTGTTTTGTTTGTCTAATTGCTGGGGCTAGGACTTCCAAATCTATGTTGAAGAGCAGTGGTGAGAGTGGGCATCCCTGTCTTGTTCCAGATTGGAGTGAGAAGGCTTTCAGTTTTTCCCCATTGAGGATTATATTTGCTGTGGGTTTGTCATAAATGGCTTTGATTATATTCAGGAGTGTTCCCTCTATACCCAGTTTGGCGAGGGTCTTGATCATGAATGGATGTTGGACTTTGTCAAATGCTTTTTCTGCGTCTATTGAGATGATCATATGATTTTTGACTTTTCTTATGTTAATGTGGTGTATGATGCTGATTGATTTGCGTATGTTGAACCATCCTTGTGAACCTGGGATGAACCCAACCTGGGCATGGTGTATAATTTTTTTGGTATGTTGTTGGATTCGGTTGGCTAAGATTTTGTTGAGAATTTTTGCATCTATATTCATCAATGATATTGGGTGATAGTTTTCTTTTTTGGTTTTATCTCTGCCTGGTTTTGGAATGAGGGTGATGGTGGCATCATAGAATGTCTTGGGGAGTCTTCCTTCTTCTTCAACCTTTTGAAAGAGTTTAAGGAGGATGGGCACCAATTCCTCTTTATATGTTTGATAAAATTCACCTGTGAAGCCATCTGGTCCTGGACTTTTATTTGTAGGGAGTGATTTTATGATCTCTTCAATTTCATTTCTAGTGATCGGTCTGTTCAGTTGGTCTGTTTCTTCTTGATTCAGTTTTGGCAGTCTGTAAGGTTCTAGAAAATTGTCCATTTCTTCCAGATTGTCAAATTTGTTGCCGTATATTTGTTCATAGTATTCTCTTATGGTTTTTTGTATTTCTGCTGTATCCGTTGTGATTTCTCCTTTTTCATTTCTAATTTTGGTTATTTGGGTTCTTTCTCTCCTCTTTTTAGTGAGTCTGGCCAGGGGTTTGTCAATTTTGTTCACTTTTTCAAAGAACCAGCTCTTGGTTTTATTAATTTTCTCTATTGTTTTTTGAGTCTCTATTTTATTGATTTCTTCTATGATCTTTATAATTTCCTTCCTTCTGCTGACTTTAGGACTTTTTTGTTCTTCTTTTTCCAATTCATTTAGGTGGAGGGTTAAGTTGTCAATTTGGGATCTTTCTTCTTCTTCTTCTTTTTTTTTTTTTTTTGTCTTTTGTCTTTTTGTTGTTGTTGTTGTTGCTATTTCTTGGGCTGCTCCCACGGCATATGGAGATTCCCAGGCTAGGAGTTGAATCTGAGCTGTAGCCACCGGCCTACACCAGAGCCACAGCAACGCGGGATCCGAGCCGCGTCTGCAACCTACACCACAGCTCACGGCAATGCCGGATCGTTAACCCACTGAGCAAGGGCAGGGATCGAACCCACAACCTCATGGTTCATAGTTGGATTCGTTAACCACTGCGCCACGACGGGAACTCCGGATCTTTCTTCTTTTATGAGAAAGGCCTGTATTGCTATAAATTTCCCTCTGAGCACTGCTTTCGCAGCATCCCATAGATTTTGAGAGGTTGTGTCTTCATTATCATTTCTTTCAAGGTAGTTTTTAATTTCCTTTTTGATTTCCTCATTGACCCATTGGTTTTTTAGTAGCATGTTGTTTAGTCTTCATGGAGTAGGTTTTTTCTCTTTCCTTTTCCCATGGTTGGTTTCTAATTTCATGGCATTGTGGTCAGAGAAGATACTTGAGATAATTTCTATGCTCCGAAATTTATTGAGGTTAGCTTTGTGTCCCAATATGTGGTCGATTCTTGAGAATGTTCCATGAGCTTTTGAGAAGAATGTGTATTCTGCTTTTTTTGGATGTAGTGTCCTGAAGATATCAATGAAGTCTAAATTTTCTATTGTTTCCTTTAGGATCTCTGTTACTTTATTGGTTTTCTCTCTAGAGGATGTGTCCATTGATGTGAGGGGGGTATTAAGGTCTCCTACTATGATTGTATTCTCATCAATATCTCCCTTTATGTCTGTTAATATTTGTTGTATGTATCTGGATGCTCCTGTATTTGGGACATATATGTTGACGATAGTCACATCCTCTCCTTGGATGGATCCCTTAATCATTAAGTAGTGTCCTTCTTTGTCTTTCTTTATGTCTTATGTTTTAAAGTCTCTTTTGTCTGATATGAGTGTTGCAACTCCTGCTTTTCTGTCATGTCTATTGGCATGAATTATTTTTCCCCACCCTTTCACTTTCAATCTATATGTATCTTTTGTCCTAAGGTGAGTTTTTTGTAGGCAGTATATTGAAGGTTTTTGCCTTTTTATCCACTCAGCCCCTCTGTGTGTGTCTTTTGATTGGGGCATTCAGTCCATTGACATTTAAGGTGATAATTGATAGATGATTATTTATGGCCATTTGAACCTCGGGATCCAGTTGATTCTATGGTCTCCATTCTTCCTTTTTTTTTTTTTTGGTTGGATGGTCTCCTGTTATTATCTCCTTGAGTGTATTTTTTTTTCATTTTTTGCAAATGCAATATTTGGTTTTGGCTTGTGGATGCCATGTTTTTTAAGTATGCTAACCCCTTCCCATAATTGTGTGTTTTAGTCTGATGGTCCTGTAAGTTCAAACACTTCATTACTATATTAAAATTAAGAAGAGAAACATAAGAACAAACAAACTAAGTGGGTTATTTACCTCCTAACATCCCTTGCCCACATTTTATGGTTTTGATGACTCTTTTTTATTTTTTTCTTTTTAATTTTATTTTGTTTGAAGCATGTTCATGATTAAATCTGTATGCTGGCTTATTTGAGTGACTGCTCTCTGATTGCGGTTTCCTCAGTCCTAGTTCTTCCTTTTCTTCTTTTTTTTTTTCTTTTCCTTTTTCTTCCCTTTCCTTCCTTTCTTTTTGGTTTAGAGAAGCCCTTTCAATATTTCCTTTAACTTGAGTTTTGTGTTGCTGTATTCTTTAAGTTTTTGTTTGTTGGAAAAAATTTTTATTTCCCCTTCTCTTTTGATTGATATTCTTGCTGGATAAAGTATTCTAGGTTGCATATTTTTTCCTTTGAGCACTTTAAATATCTCTTGCCATTCCCTCCTGGCCTGTAGTGCTTCTGTAGAGAAATCAGCTGATAATCTTATAGGGGTTCCCTTGTAGGTAACTTTTTGTTTTTCTCTTGCTGCCTTTAGGATCCTCTCTTTATCCATAATTTTGGCCATTTTTATTATGATGTGTCTTGGTGTGGGTCTGTTTGGGTTCAGTTTGTTTGGGGTCCTCTGTGCGTCTTGTATCTTGAACCCAGTATCCTTTAGTTTTGGGAAGTTTCCATCGATAATTTCTTGAAATATATTTTCCATCCCCTTATCTTTTTCTACTCCTTCTGGAATTCCTATTATGCGTAGATTGGCCCACTTTATATTATCCCATAGGTCTCTTATATTGCTTTCCAGTTTTTTGATTCGGTTTTCTGTCTGTTGACCGGATTGAGTGATTTCCATTATTCTATCTTCCATATCACTGATTCGTTCTTCTGCATTATTCATTCTGGTTTTTACTGCCCTTAGTTCAATTTGCATCTCTGCCAATGAGTGTTCTAGTTTTTCTTGGCTCCTCCTTATATTTTCTATTTCCTTTCTGAGGGTATCTGCATTACTGTTCATATCTTCTCTTAATTCCTTCAGTATTTTCACTAGTTCTCTTTTGAACTCCAGGTCTGTCAGACTGTAGAGATCAGTTTCATTGTTGACTGTTTTAGGTGAATTCTCCTGTTGGTTTGACTGGGGGTGGTTTCTCAGCTTCTTCATCTTTCTTGTTGTTTTCTTTCTCCTGAGGGAGTTGTGCTCTCCGTGATTGGGCAGTGTTTGCCTTGCCCCTGCCGTGGAATATTTCCTGAGGGCTGGCATTGTTGGTCAATCTTTTTTGAGACAGTGTGGCTTTTCTGGAGTGTTGATGGGGCTAACAGTGTTTCTTTGAAGCAAAGGAGGGCTTCCTGAGGGCAGACAGGCCTGCTACGATGGTAGCAGATTTCACTTGGTCATACAGAGCTTGCTCTGGTGTTTTTAGGCTGTGGGGTTCTTGCAGGGGGTTGGCGGTGTTGGGCAGCTGTTCTTCAGGAGTACAGCATCCCCTGGAGGCTGGAGCAGCTATCTGGATCACTGAGAACCTAAGAGGCTCTTCCCTAGGGCAGCCCAACTCAGAAGGACAGCCTGAGAATGTAGGCATATCTCTTCACAATCTGGCCGAGCTTGTTGCAGATTTTCTGGGCTACAGGGTCTCTTCCAGGGGGTTGGTGGTGCTGAGCAGCTATTCCACAGGAGTGGGGAACCCCTTGGGGGCTTGGGCGTTTAGCAGGGCCGCTGGAAACCCAAGAGGCTCCTCCCCAGGGCAGCCCAACTCAGAAAGACCGTCTGAGATCTTTTCCCAGCTCAGCCAAACTTGTTGCAGCTTTTCTGGGCTGCAGGGGGTCCTTCCTGGAGCTGGCAGTCCTATGCAGCTGATCCACTAGGGCACTCCCTGGGGGCTTGTGTGGGTACCAGGGCCATTGGGAACCCAAGAGGCTCATCCCCAGGGCGTCCTGACTCAGAAATACCGACTGAGATCTTTTCCCGACTCGGCCAGTCTTGCTGCAGCTTTTCTGGGCTGCAGGGTGTCCTCCAGGGGGCTGGCAGTCCTATGCAGCTGATCCTTAGAGCTTGGCACCCCCTGGAGGATTGGGTTGGTAGCAGGACCGCTGGAAATCCAAGAGACTCCTCCCTGGGGCAGCCCAACTCAGAAAAACCATCGGAGAATTAGGCAGATCTATTCACAGCCTGGCTACGCTTGTTCTAGCTTTTCTGGGCTGCAGGCCTTTTCTTGGCATCTGGTGGTGTTTGGTGTTGGTCTGCGGAAGTGTAGCCCCTCCAAAGTGCAAGCAGGCCTATGCAGGGACAGCCCCTGCAGTGGTAGGCTTCAGGCAATTGTTGAGGCCAGCCCTCCTGGATGGCAGGCAGCTCCAGGTTCGGCGAGAGCGTAGAGGGTGGCAGGGGTGGGGGGAGGGGATGCACTGGGAAGCACAGCTTTCAGCTAGCTGGCGGGCCTGTAAGCTTGCTGTGGCATGGGGGGTATTCTATGGGGACCCACCCCTTCTTCTCTCCCCTCCCCAGCATGAGTGCAGACCAAGTTCTTCTCCCAGGTTCCCTCTGATGTGGATTTCCACTTCCCCACCCCTAGAGTATTGCTCCCTTTCTCTGTGACAGCTTTGTTTTCTAGTCTCCCAGGCAGTCTCTGCCCTGTTAGATGGTTTCTAGACCTCCCAAGCAGTTTCTGCTCCACACCGCCCCCCAGCCCTTTCTCAGGGTCTAACCTCTGGAGCCTAGGTCTCGGTGCCCAGCCCCCAGCTAGTCATCCCCCGGCCCATTCCCGGGGACTAACCTCTGGAGCCGAGGATTCGGTGCCCAGCCCCCACCCAGACGTCTCAATTTTTGGTGACTGTGCCCGTAGTTCAGATGGTCCGTTCGGTTCCTGATCGGCTTTTCCGTACTCCAACTTACTGCTACACTCTTCTCTGCATCTGGAGATTCCTTTGGTTCGTTTGATCTTTCCCCTGTGTAGTTGATTTTCCAGGGTGCGGGATCCCTTTCTCCTCCTCAGTTCCCTTTTGGGTGCGCCCATCCTGCTTGGATTCACCTTCTCTCACTCTCCTCCTTTCTCCTGTTCTGCCCAGTAATGTCAGGAACTTCTTGCCTTTATTGGAGTTTAGGTTCCCCTGCCAGCAATTGGTTGCTGTTCTTTGTGAGTCATTTATTCTGTAGATGTGCTTTTTTTGTTGTGTTTGTGGGAGAGGGTGAGTGTGTCCCCCTACTCCTCTGCCATCTTGTCCTCTCTCAATCAACACCTTTATACACTGTAAACTACAGTCCATCTTCAGTCACTTGACATTGTTTCTCAAATAATTTAACAAGCCTAATTAGCTTGATTATCTTTGAGAGGACTTGGGGCTTCTTTGAAATATCCCAGAAATAACTGGAGGCTAAAGAATTTTAGTTAAATTTTGGTATTTGATAAGTTTTTAAAAAACATCAAAAAGATTTGAAAACACAAAAAGATCATATGTCACTATGAAAAAATATTTATTCATTGAACCCAAAACTCAAGATTTCAAAAAACAAACAAACAAACAAACAAAACATATTATTTAAGGGCACAGAAACCCACACAATGTCTTATCAATGGCAGCACTTGAAGAAAACTTTCTTCTCCTAATAGGGGATAAAAATTAAGTCTAGTCTTATACCAACTTTACTTTTTAATTTTTTAAAACCTTTATGACTGCACCAATGGCATTTGGAATTTCCCAGGCCAGAGACTGAATCCAAGCTGCAGATGCAACCTATGCTGCAGCTGTGGAAACTTAACCCACTGAATGGGGTGAGGGATTGAACCCACATCAGCACAGTGACAACATCAGGTCCTTAAACAGCTGAGCCATAATAGGAATTCCAATGAGATGTATATTAATAGTGATTCAACATAAGGCCAGATACCATAAATCTGGCCATAAATCTTTGCAAAGGAAGTGACTGACAAGGAATTAATCTCCAAAATATACAAATATCTCATACAGCTTTATATACAAAAAATCAAACATCCCAATCAAAGAAATGGTCAGAAGATCTCAATAGACATTTCTCCAAAGACAGACAAATGGCCAAAATACACATAAAACATACTCAACATCATAAATTGTTAGAGAAAGGCATATCAAAACTGCAATGAGATATCACATCACATCAGTCATAATGACCATCATCAGAAAGTCTACAAATAATAAATAGGAAATGTTGTGGATTGGGAGAAAAGAGAAACCTCTTTCACTGATGGTGGGGATGTAAGTTGGTATAACCACTACAGAGAGAAGTGTGGAACCTTAAAAAACTAAATATAAAACTGCTATACAATCTAGCAATCCCAGGCCTACCCAGGGAAAACCATAATTGGAAATGATATATTCATCCCACTGTTCACTGTAGCACTATTTACAGTAGCCCAAACACAGCATCCACCAAAATGCCCATCAGCAGAAGACTGGATAGAGAAGGTGTGGTATATATATATAATATATATATAATGGAATGTTACTTGGCCATAAAAAAAAAAACAAAATAATGCCATTTGCTACAACACGGATGGACCTAGACATTCTCATACTAGTGAAGTAACTTAGAGGAAGGCAAATATTGTATGAGATCAATTTTATGTGCTAATAATGATACAAAAGGATTTATTAAAAAAACAGAAACAGACAAAGATTTCAAAACCAAACTTATAGTTACTAAATGGAAAATGTGGGGAGGGATGGACTGGGTGTTTGGGATTGGCATGTACATGTTGCTATATAGGGAACTGATTGGATACAAGGACTACAATATAGCATGGGGAAATCTAGTCAATATTCTGTGATGGCCTATATGGAGAAAGAATCGGAAAAATAGTAAATGTATATGTATATGTATGGTTGATTTACTTTGTTTTACACCTGAAACTAACACAACATTGTAAATCACCTACCATCCAATAAAAATTTAAAAAAATTTAAGAGTGTTGGCCCAGGATTTAGTGCCCTAGCTTCTCATTTCCTCTTGGCATATGGCATTCTTACTGCTGGTCTTATATTTTTTGTGGTAAATTTGAGTACTATTGCCTATTTTTTGATATTCCATTTGGATATTGTACAATTACAATTAAATGACTGAAATAAATGCAACTCTCCATCTCTAACTATAATTGAAGAATAGTATTGTGTTCATCATTATCATGGTAATCTAATTCCAGAATTGGCATGGGAAAGAACTCCTTTGAAGAGGCACTATAAATTTAATCTTGTGTTCAATGCCATATTATAATATGATTCAAAATTATCATTTAATGTTCATCTGAAAATAGCATTTAAAATTATGATTTGCATAAATTCTAGATCACGTAAAATTAATATAATACAATTAAAATCATATTTTTATATTCCTAAATGTTTAATTTGCACAATACTAAACATTGAGAGTCCATAATAAGCTCATATGTTATCAAAACTTAAATTCACATGTATTTATGAGAATCACCTTTTTTTTTTGTCATAGTACTTTGTCTTCATGTAGACTAAGGGAGAGGTTCAAAATAAATGATGAATGCAATAAAACTTCAGCTCTGCTATTCAGTTAACTTACATGACATGATTAGGTTGTGGGCAAGGTCTGCTAACAGTAATGAAATACCCCTGAGGTCCAATTAGCCACAACTAAGAAACCTCATGGAATTCACTTGAAAACAGAATATGTTGCCGTACTTTTAAGGTCTACCATAGGTACTTTTATAAATCAACAAAACACTTATAGCTTAGCTAGTTGACACTTTTAAATCTTAAAACTCTACTTCTTACTTAGTAAACTAACAGCTGTTTGAGGGCCTGAGCCTGGTGGACAAGTTAAAAGGTAAGATTTTTTTTTCCAGGAAATCATTTGATCATAGACTTTCTGATCTTATAAATCATTTCTCTTCATCTATGCCAATCTGGAATTTTACTCCCTTCTTCAGCATACAAAACACCTTGAAAGATAATACTACCAATTTAGAAGTAAAAACAGTTTGGGCTCCTTTTTTTTCTTTTTGATAAATATTTAAAATTGTAAAATAATAATAAATTTAGTTAGAATTAAATTAGAATAATTATGCAATTCAAATTTTCATCAAACATTTTCTTCAATTTATAAGTTCACTCCTATTTTAGAAATGCCATTGAATGTTCAACATCAGAAAAATGGATAATTAAAAGAGTGTGTCTCTGACGTACAGCTTTCACAAGATGTTTTTAAAAATTAGGCGGTATCATAGGAGTGAACTTATAAATTGAAGAAAATATTTGATGAAAATTTGAATTGCATAATTATTCTAATTTAATTCTAACTAAATAAAATAAAAAAAGTAAAAATAGTTTGGGTTATTTTTTTCTTATTGATAAATATTTAAAATATATAAAATGATAACAAATTTAATTAGAATTAAATTAGAATATTTATACAATTCAAATTTACATCAAATATTTTCTTCAGTTTACAAGTTAAGTACACTCCTATGATACTGCCTAATTTTTAAAAGCATCTTGTGAAAGCTATATGTCAGAGACACACTCTTTTAATTATCCATTTTTCTGATGTTGAACATTCAATGGCATTTCTAAATATTTCACAGCTCAGTAATTGTGTTGAACATATAAGTAAATAATGGTTCTTCTCTAAAAATATAGCTATATCTAGTCAGTTATTATGGAACATAATGTAGGAAAATGTGAGAAAAACCATGTATAAAAGTACATATATGTGTGTGTGTGTGTGTGTGTGTATGTGTGTGTCTGTGTGTGTGTAATCAGGTCATTTACTGTACAGTAGAAAATTGACAGAATACTGTAAACCAACCTGTAATGTAAAAATAAATATCATTAAATTAAAAAAAAATTACCTTAGGGTTTATTCCTAGAAAGAGTATTGTGGTGCCAAAGGGGAGGAAAAAGTAATTTCTATTTTTTCATAGTTATTTTTAAAACATTTTTGTTAATCGTGTCTAACACTTAATTTATGTACACACTATAATTCTATGATCTGTTAGGGGAGCCCAACTTAGAATAAGGGAATGCAATGGAGCTGCTGTACTTTGTTTCCACATATGTATAGCATTTTCATTATGGATAATTAAAAAAAAAGTTCTTTAGCCATTTATCTTTGAAAGAAAAGACATGTTTTTTTGTAGAATCCATTTTATTATATTCATTTATTATTGTCTCTTTCCTTAGGAAATTTATGGTCCCAAATTTCTCATTCTATTAGTAATGCAGTACCCTGTAACCAGGAATGGTGGAAAATGGGCAGTATGGGAAGATGGGAGAAGGCATGAGAATGCATTTAACAGAACAATAAGGGAGTAAGAAGAAAAAATATATCATGAGTGGGTCCTCGCTGCTGTTTGTTAATGAATTTCTGGCATTAAGGGCATTTAACAGGCAGACTCTTCTGGACTTTGTGTGAACACATTCATATACATAGTACATGTCCAATAAATAATTTGCTGAATGTGTGAACTTTGATAAATATTTATAAAAAGCAATAAATTTTATGTTTGTTTGTGTTGGTCTGTGTATATATGTATAGTACATTATCTCTCTGTCTTACCTAGCAGACTATTTCTCTTCTTCTCCACATTTAATTTTGATTTTTAGAACCTATTTTTTAAAACTATAAAATGTTTTTAAAATAAAACTTATTTAAACTTTAAATAAGTTTAAACGTATTTTTAAACCCTTATTTTTTGAGTAAAAGACTTCCTTTTGCTTGATATACCTTGTAATAAATATTAATTCAGTGGTGTCTATTTTTATGCAATCGACAAAAACTGTGCTTGTACTAAATATGACTATTTTAACTTGATGTAGAACATAAATTTGAAGAATAAAAAATATGAATTAACAAGCCCACTAATTTTCTAAAGTAAAATGAACAATTAACATAGTTTTTCCCAGTGGTAATTTAAAATTTTACCACATAAAATGTGGCAGAAACTATCAAACTGGACGGCAGCTTCCTTTCAGTGTCCATTTATATTTCTCACATTGTAGAGAGAAATGATAAACAGAGCAGGAGAACTAGAACACTTGAATTCCCCCCAAGTTTATGATCTGGGGAAGCAGTATTATTCTTGCCCATGGAGAATGGCAACTCACTAAGCATATACTCATCACCTAATAGGTTTCAGACACTGAAGACACCATGCCTGGCACTACTGCATGGGAGGAAGCATGCTCGAATAACTTTTGTGTTCTGATGTGTACCAGGGATAGTGTGTCACAATATATATTTATATATATATATATTTCTGGTAACACTCTGCTTGTGATAGATATTTACTGATGGTGTATTTCTTTGCACATTTAGAGCTGAGAGTTCAAATGTGAATTATCAGTGAAGGAATAATTCTTAAATCTGCGGGCCAACTCTTCATTTCTAAGATACAACTGAAAATTACAACGTGTAAGTTCTCAGACACAGAGGAGGGCTCAGAAGCATGAAACACTGAAATGACCTACAAAGTCACTCGGAGTTAGAAGCAGGAGGAGAAACCTGATCTTGTTTAGATAGCATAGTGTTTATGCATCCCATGTTGCACCACAGATATTTAACGGGTGAAAGGTTCTAGGTGTCTGAAGAGATGTAAATTGTGGAGAAAGTAAGGAAGAATTGAAACAAAGACTGGGGCAGGTCTGCCAAGGACATGCTCCTCACTGAAAGTGATGACTCTAGTTTTAAGAAAGTGAGACCATAACACTTTTCTGATGAAGACATGTCATTTTTTATTTTTTGTAGATATTCAGGACCCAGGAGTGTGTTCTTTCCTAAGTGGATTTCCACATGCGTCCCAACAATGTGACTGCATTTGTTCTCTTGGGACTCAGACAAGTTCCACACTTGCGGAAAATACCTTTCATGGTCTTTTTGTCCATTTTCCTGGTTGCCTTGCTGGCCAATCTGTTCATTGTCATTACCATCTCCCTCAGCCCCACACTTTTGACTCCTATGTACTTCTTTCTCACTCACCTGTCCTTCATAGATGCCTCCTTCACCTCTGTCGCTACCCCCAAAATTACCATTGACCTGCTGTACCAGAGGACAACCATCTCCTGGGGTGGCTTCATGATTCAACTCTCTTTAGAACATTTCCTTGCAGCATCAGAGATCATTGTCCTCATTGCCATGGCTTATGACCTCTATGTGGCCATTTGCAAGCCTCTGCACTACATGACTATCATGAGACATGGGCTCTGTCAGTTCCTAGTTGTGGTGGCCTGGATTGGAGGGATAATACACGCTGCTGTGCAGATTCACTTGGTGCTTGAATTGCCCTTCTGTGGTCCCAATGTCATTGACCACTTCATGTGTGATTTCTTCTCACTGTTGGAAGTTGCCTGCACTGACACCTCCTGGCATGGAATAGTGATGTCAGCTAACACTAGGGGCATGTGCTTGCTCATTTTTTTCATGCTACTCACCTCATACATAGTCATTCTGAGCTCCCCAAAATCCCTTGGCTCTGAAGGAAGATGCAAAGCCCTCTCTACATGTGTCTCCCACTTTACAGTAGTGGTACTCATTTATGTCCCTTGTATATTCATCTGCATATGTCCTGTGGCCACCTATCCGGTGGACAAGTTGGTGAGTTTGTTGTGTGCAACTTTCACTCCCATGTTAAAACCTATAATTTATACAGTGAGGAACACAGAGTTGAAAAATGCCATGAAGTGTTTGTTGAAGAGGAGAGTAACTTGGGTTGCGCATGATGCCTAGAAATTAATAATTCATGTACATAGGGAGGTTTGTATCTGTTGTAAATTGTGAAAGGAAACTAAGAAATCTTGCAGATCAGTGACAGAAATAAAGGCCAAAACTAATATTTGTTGATTATTTAACAGTGGCTAAGTATTTATTAGTTATCTTGATAACATTTAATATTCTTCACAAGGCTTCAATATTCATGTTCATAACTTCAGAATATACAATGGAAAAACAATTATATAACCCTCTTTTTATGAATATAGAGTATGTTTTACTCCAGATTCTTATACTACTTTACTAAATTCTTCACTGGTGTTACTTGGATGAAATTGGCTTTTCCACCTTGGTCTCAGAGCTTCTTCAATTTTTCTTAAACCTGTATTAAAACAAAGAAAGGATAGAAATTCTTAGTAGATGCATAGAAAAGGGGCAGTTGCAAGAAAGAATTACAGCAGGGTTTTTTTGTTTTTTGTTTTTGTTTTTTTTGTAATATGAATTTACCAAAAGCAAGGAGAGAGTCACTTATAAAAGGGAAAAAGATTAATTTGCAATCTATTTCTTTACTTGGCACAAAGATAATTAGAAATTACTCTGAATTTGCTCTATTTTCTTAAAATCCTATGGCCAATAGTTTTGAATATAAAAGAAATGTTTTCATTTTCCATACCATGAATTGAGTCCTTTGAAACAATTTTAAGCATCTTTTATCAAATTTGAATGAATATGATTAGTTTCCAAAGCTATGGTTCTGTAATTCTGATACATATATATACCATAAATTAATGGTTTATCAACTACCAGGAATATTCACTTCATTGATTTACCCATGTAAAAACTGGTGTTTCCATTATTAGCATCCCCACTTCACCTAAAAGCAAATTAAATCCAAAAGAGTTTCACTAAGTTACTTGCCTCTTACATCATGCATGCTTCATCCATAAAGTGTGCTAGGAAATATTACACTGGAAGGTGGTTTCCTTTCAAAGTTTCAGCTACAACTTCCAACCCAAGTCTTTAAAACTTGAACCTACTTTCTTTCTAATGAAATATGATTATCTGTGGTATGTTTAAGTCTACAGACAAAATTATCTGCAATCTTAATAATTAATGCACTTTGAATTTCAAGGAGATATCATCCATATATTGTAGAATTGTCTCACATGTAGCAATATATTTCACCACTGTATTTTCCTCTCTTTGAAAGTTCAAGTTATGCCACTTCACTTTTAAAAAAGAGCAACACTAGTATGGTAACTTTTTTTTTTTTAAAGTAAAAATCCCCTTCAGATTTCATTATCATAAGTGAAAATATGCACTAACATAGAACTTCAAAAAATGAAAATGGCTAAGGTGAACCTTCTGCAAGTAAGAGATACTTGCAATGTGCCTCTACATATGTGGAGAATAACAGGTGATTCTACATTATTACATCTTGTTAATCCAAGTCTCTCTGACTACAGCATTCCAACTAATTTTACTTTTCAGAAAATCCATGTGTTCAACCTGAACAATTTCTTCCACAAATTGACCATACATTAATGCCCCAGAACTGAACCCTCTGGAGCCGAGGTCTTGGTGCCCAGCCCCCACCCAGACGTCTCAATTTTTGGTGATTGTGCCCATAGTTCAGATGGTCCGTTCGGTTCTTGATCGGCTTTTCCGTACTCCAAGTTACTGCTACGCTCTTCTCTGCATCTGGAGATTCCTCTGGTTCATTTGATCTTTCCCCTGTGTAGGTGACTTTCCAGGGTGTGGGATCCCTTTCTCCTCCTCAGTTCTCTTTCAGGAGCGCCCGTCCCACTCGGATTCACCTTCTCTCACTCTCCTCTTTTCTCCCGATCTGCCCAGTAATGTTACGAACTTCTTGCCATTATTGGAGTTTAGGTTCCTCTGCCAGCGATTGGTTGCTATTCTGTGTGAGTCATTTATTCTGTAGATGTGCTTTTTTTGCTGTGTTTGTGGGAGAGGGTGAGTGTGTCCCCCTACTCCTCCGCCATCTTGTCCTCTCTCCCACCTCCATAATTTTAAGGCTTCCACTGCAATAATTTTAAAAAGGCAATGTGAAACATTTTTACAAGTGTTTTACAGTTTCATTCTTTCCACACATTGTGCTTATAAAAAATGCAACATAAATATACTACTCATACCATATTTATGGATGTTGTGGTAATTAATACTTAGTGCCTTATCAGTGGTAATTAGAAGTTTTAAATTGGATAATGAACTATTTTTTTCAATCCTAGACATGTAATTTTGTTGTTAATTATCACCTCCTTTTTTTGAGGGGGATCAATGTCTTCAGTTTGTGAGGAAAAAATAATGTTATGGAGACTTGCCAGGGCCCTCAAGTTATGGCAGAGCTGAGTCTCCTTATTCCCATTCCAGGATTCTTCCCACCATAGTCCCTTCCTGACAGAGCTGCACCTTGAATGCCTCCATTGACAGGGAGCTCACCATATCCTGAGGTCACCACATCCTGGTTTTGAAGTTTTAGTGTTAGAAATGTCTTCTTAAAATTGAGCCAGAACCTGCTTGCCCCTAATTTCTGTCTTTCCTTCTTGTTCTTCCCCCATAAGTCATGAAGAGGACAACTGGTTCTAGACTAGAGTTTCTCAGCCTCTGGGGCCAGAGGAGTTTTTGTTGTGCATGTTTGGGGTGGGGGGGTGGTGTGGGAGTGGTGTACGAGTATAGGAGGAGTTTGTGCATTGTAGGATTGGAACAGAATTCCTGGACTTGACCTCTTGGATCCTGTACTCTCTCAGTAATGATATCAAGTTTCTCTAGACGTTAGCCACGTGCCCTCTGGGGGTAAAATCACCCTGGTGAAGAGCCGCCATTCTATAGAAATGACAGTCCAAGGTTTCAGGGTCTCTCAGGAGCCTAGAAAGAGATAGCTCCCTTGTCTCCACCCAAAGAAGCCAGCACCATAGCCCAGGGGGAGGTAATGGACAAGCCATAAGCTTATCCTTTAGAAAATAATGACACAGATTCAATTAGGTGCCTCAGTGTCAGGAGTCCTGGAGGACATTTCTGAGCTCCGTGATGGTCCTCTGGGTATCTCTGATGTAGAAGCAAGACTTGGCATCATGGGAATATCTTGACTTGGCACTCAAGCTGAGGAAGTGGCAGCTCCCTCCTCAGACATTTTTACTTCTGGAAAGAAAAGGGTCAGTCTTTGAGAAGGGGATGTGATAATAACTCTAAGCCCTGCTGATGGAGAAGATTGGTTCCACATGCAGACAGATGGGAGAGGAAGCTGGGGCGAGGAAGGTGGACCGTAAGGCACTTCTGGAAGACAGCCTGAAGTGGTCAGTGTTCTGTTCACTTCAACAACCCCCCCCCCAAAAGAGTTCAGCCACAACTTGAAACGTCACCCCCCCAGGTCATCATGCAGGAGGCCAGAGGCCCCACATGTGCTAGTGGCAGAGAGGTCTGCTTCATGTGGAAGACCTGCCTGATTCATGTTGGAAATAAAGGCCAAAGACATTGAGAAATGGACACTGGCATAGTGTGGCTGGGCATCCTGATGGCCAGGCCACCAAGTCGGGCCTTATCCCCTCATTTTAAAAGTCTTCATGGTGTACCAATTTATACTCTTTGTAAATATGCAAAGTGAATAGCTCCCACTCTGTGAAAGATCATGAGCTTCAGGAAGCACAAGGCTGAAGGGATGGATGTTCCTGGGATGCATTTGGTTAACCCTCTCTGTTCCTCATGCTAACAGTATATTTTTATATTTTCTTCCATTATCCAAGATCTGAAAATCTGTCTCATTTCCACTCACACAGTGCCTCAGAGGA
This sequence comes from Sus scrofa, assembly GCF_054392235.1. Classification (NCBI taxonomy): domain Eukaryota; kingdom Metazoa; phylum Chordata; class Mammalia; order Artiodactyla; family Suidae; genus Sus; species Sus scrofa. The sequence continues at coordinate 101,603,987 of NC_139383.1, read as the reverse complement.
GGGAGAAAGATTAGACTAAGAAGCAGGTATAAACTGGGGCATAAGCTAAGATCAATTTTGGTACATTAAGGTCTTGGTACCTTGAGACAAGAATCTTCCAGTTTATGAATTGAAAGAGACTTCTGATGTCACCCAGGGTCCTCTGAGTCCTTGAGGGGGTGTTCACTAAGTTTTCAAATATGAGTGACCCAGACTGCGGAGAGCCAAGGAGATACTGGAGGCCAAGGAAGGGAACTAGCCTGAAGGCACAGTTCTGAAGGCAGGGTTCCTAACTGAGGAAAAAAAAGCCTACCCGCTGGCACAGTTCTGAGGGCAGGTTTAGGAACAGGGAAAAGGGGCTTACCCAGGGGCACAGTTCCAGAGCAAGTTCTAAAAATAATGAGGCTCACCTGCTAACCCAACAACAATGGCAACAGTAACAAAATGAAGGCTTTGCACAATAATGCAAGAAAAAAAATTGCTTCTGGGAAAATTCAGTCTTTCCTGTTATTTACTTATTATTCAGCCTTTTCTGTTATTTGTTTGTTATTCTTTGTTATTTTTCTATATTGTTTTGTGATTCAATAAAATTGGAACCACAAAAATTGGACAGTAATAAAATAATAAGAGTTTCACCCTGGTGAAATTCCCCCTATTCAGATCTAATGTAAGCAAAAACAAAGTGTTCACTGGTTTGTTACAAGTAAGAATAGGTTTTAGAGTTAGGTCATTGTGGAGTGTATAATAGGTTAGAATAGGTTAGACATACATTGTTCTTGATGGAAAAAAAATAATAATCTTGCTTTTAATACGTTTTGTAGGGGGCTTTTAAGTTTTATGAAATTAAAGTTGCTTTGATATAAAAAATATTTTCTCATACCATCCCCTGACCATAACGCTTTGAAGTTAGTACCCCAAGCTTTAATCGGAAAAATGAATTTTTGTAAATGTTAAATTCTTGTGCTTGTGACCTTTCTAGTTGATAAAGATTAGCTTAAAACAATAATGGGTGGCGCTTGCTAAGAGTAACCACAAGACATTTTATACCGAATTGCCTTATTTTCATATAATGTTTTTTCCACGTAATGTTTTGTACCCATTATAATTTTACATGATGCATTGTATCCGTTAGTTTTAATTAAAATTCTTAGAACAAAATGTATGTCTACTGTACCATATAGTCTAAAATTTAACCTTTGAGAATATGATGTAAGCACTGTGATGTAAGTTACAATTAAGCTGTCTATATAAACTGTTACCTATGCTAATAAAATTTGAGCAGTCCAGCACCCTGAAAGAATGGACAAAGAGGCTGTCTCCGTGTGCTTCGTCGACACTCTCCATCCCCAGATGGATACCCTGGCTGCTGAAGGTGGTCCCCGGCACCAGACCTCTCATCATTTGGTGCCCCAACCTCTTTACCCTAGTCCCCACTAAGAAATTGTGTATCTTTAAAGAATTGTTGTGCCTTGTTCAACAGGAATCCACATTTTAAGGTGAGGTTTACACACGCAGAAATTAGCTAGAGGTTGATGAAGATTTTGGCAATATAGTTTCTCTTCCAACAAGACCCTGACATGTGTACTGCCTGAAAATTTAGGAGACTTAAAACATGATGGGAGGCAGAAAAATAATGAAGTACATTGAAAAGGAGCTGAGCAAGACAATAGCAAAGCAAGTCAGGGTTTTGTTTTGACATAGGTCTGGTGGTGACTACCTGCTGGGAGGCTGATCCAATTCAGGAAGGCAAAGGGGGACAGAACCATCAGAGCTGCATGGGCAGCTGTCAAATTCCAGTGTTTATTTTTCAAAAGCTTGTTCCTGATGCTTATGTAGGCCACTTTTTCCAGTGTTGGATTATATTTTCTCACTGTGACAAATTCACTGTTTTGTTGCTTCTAAGAAAAGACATGTCTTAAAGAAGTCTATTTGAACATGGCTCATACTTATCTTGTGTTGACTCTATTCTTATAATTTATCAACAAAGGAGGGGTGAAAAGGAATCTACCCAAGTGTGGTAGTACTATGCCCTTCTCTTCCTATGTGTTATCCTGGATGAAATAAAGGGAGGGAGGCTGGCTGCCTACTTAGGTATTTAGAATTTGCTTTTTATTATTCATTATTTATTTTTATTATTACTGTCCCTCATGCCCATTCTGCCCTGCTTGGCCTTTTACACAGCTCCTTTCAAAGCACTTTCACTAAATACACTGGAGGTTTTACCAATTCAAAAATATGCCTCCCAGGAGCTCCTGTTGTGGCTCAGTGGTAATGAACCCAACTAGTATCCATGAGGATATGGATTAGATCCTGACGTTGCTCAGTGGGTTAAGGATCCGGTGCTGCCATGAGCTGTGGTATTGGTCACAGAGGCAGCTCAGGTCCCATGTTGCTGTGGCTGTGGTGTAGACCAGCTCCAATTTCTCCTAGCCTGAGAAGCTCCATATGCCTCAGGTGAGGCCCTAAAAAGCAAAAAAAAAAAAAAAAAAAAAAAATTGAATATGCCTCCCACTCCTACAGTGTGATCATGCTATTCTTAGATAAATCAGCTCAATAATGTCATATATCAGCCATTCCTAAACTCACCACTTACACATTAGACATTGAAAATTCTTGCTCATTTGTCTTTGGATCAACTGGGGTTCAGCTGACCTAGGTCAGGCTTGACTAGGCTAAATTCCAAACTGCAGATTAGGCTCAGATACACTTCATGTTGTTTTCCATTTTTTTTTAAATAAAATAAAGTGGTAGGTTAGCTTGAGGAAAATGAAATTTTATATCTGTACATGTGATGTTGGACTGTATCATTGACTTTTATGGAGTACAAAGAGTATGTACAGTGTTGCATCTCTCTACACTGTGGTGCACTTACCTTGTGGATTTTTTACACTGAAAGTGTAGAAGAAGAATGATTTTGAAGATCTGAAGTAAGCAATGAAGTTATATTACACCTCAGAACACAAAAAAAAAGCAGGTCACCAGGTAAGAACTGGACACATCAGAATACTGTCAAGATGAGGACTTCTCACTCAGTTACTATTTTAAAAAATGTAGTGAAAATTCTGGAGGCTCTGACATGTGATGTATGTTTCAATCTCGTAGATATGTTCAAAAGAGAAAAGGGATAGGAACATGTAGAGGAACATGAAAGCTGTCTTTACCTATTCAATTGAGTAATACATATTTTAATTTTTTTTTTTTTTTTTTTTTTTTTTTTGCTATTCCAGGGGACAGGAGTATAACCACAGGCTAGAAGATACACAGATATATTGTTTCTACTGTGAAATAAACTAGGTTATTTCATTTAGAAAATAAAAGGGTTATCATTTATTTTCATCAGTGAAGGCTGTAATCAAAGTCACATCTGCCTTCTTTTAACAGTGAGATTATAAAGCTATATATAGATCTTACGTCTATAAAATAGAATGATGTTGTTGATGAGACTCACCCCCACAGAAACTGGAGAATGTTGAATTATCATGATTCTTACCCATCTCTTTCCAAGGAACCAAGAAGAATCTCTAGGCTCTTCTGACTCGATTGACTCTGAGGAGCTTTTTTGAACCAGAATACATTTATAAACTCAGTGGTAGTGAAATGTAGTTTTAACTAAAAAACAAACCCCGCCTTGGCTAAGAAGGCAGCTGCAAGCCTTTCCAGCTATGCTCATCACTATACCACCCTTCTTGTAATAATGTAACAACTGTGTACCCTATATCCAAGCCAGCAACACTGCTAATCAGGTACCCATCATTGCTTATCAGTTCTGCTTCTGTAACCTTGCCCGCTCAGTTTCTTAGGGAGGAAGATTGTCTGCTTGGGGATGGGGGAGGTCCAGGATGCTTACATGGAAAAATCAAGACCTTGTAGTGTATAAAGTTACTGAGGACAAAGACCTGGTGCTCAGACTCTGGAGGTGACTCCTCTGAGCCTGCACCGGTGGTGAATAAACCTTGCTGTTCCCTATCTCTAAGTGCTGTTTGTCTTCTTCCTTTGCCACGGTTTTTGCGGTTTCCCCAACATTTTGGTGTGTTGGCCGGGAAGCCAACAACCAAGCTGGCCTCTTGTGCCACCATTGTCGGGGAACCGGGGGAGGCCACGGTCGCTGGCCTGGTGACAGGTGGATAGCGCACACCGGCCATTTTGCCGGATCCAGACCCTCACTCGGGCCTTGGCCTTGGCCCACACCGCTTCCTGAACGGACTCAGAAGGAGAGTGGAAACAGGTTCCTGGAAAGGACGGCAGACTGCTGAGTGCCCCGGGGACATCTGCCCAAGTCAGGAACCACCATACAGCGGAAGGAGAGACTGATCACCTCTCAGTGACCAAAGGGTCACTCAGGTCAGGGTTTGCTCCCTTGGGATCGGGAGGCTTTTCAATTCTGGTGTGTGTGTGTGTGTGTGTGTGTGTGTGTGTGTGTGTGTGAGTGACTGGAGAGAACGAGAGCCCATGCTCCACCGTCTTTAGGCTACGGAGCCAGAGTGAGTCCTAACCTGCAGTTCCACGGCGACCCTCATATGACTTATGGTGGCCCTCTTCGGGGGGATCCTGACATTGGGGTTTTTACAGTCCCACCTATGCTAAGAGGTGCCTGAAATATCTCCTCCAGGGGAGCGGTCAGGTGGATGAAACGATTGTTACCTGAGGCCTTGTCCTCATTGTTTGTCTTGTGTCACCGGCACAGGGTGGGACTTCACACAATGGGTAAATCGACTTCCAAGCCCACTGTCTTAAAGTGTATGGTTAAGAATTTTAAGAAAGGATTTTCTAGAGATTATGGTGTTAAGCTGAGTCTTGGAAAACTGTGTACCCTCTGTACCCTAGAGTGGCCCTCCTTTGGTGTTGGCTGGCCTCCAGGAGGGACCTTAGATGTGTTCACAGTTGCAGCAGTATATAATGTTATAACAGGAGACCCTGGACACCCAGACCCATTTCTGTATATTGATCAATGGTTGGAAATTGCCTATTTGAGGCCCCCATAGGTTCGGTTCTGCACCACAGACCAGGGACAGTGTAGGGTGCTAGTAGCCCAGTCCAAGAAGAAAACCTTGTCTCAAAAGAAGGTGCCACCTATTTATCAAGGGGAACCTTAGGACTTGCCCCCTATGCCACCACTTTATGTGCTGCCAGCCCCACCTCCAGGAGCCGAAGGTCCCCAGATGCCAGATAGCCTACTGCCTTCTGTTTCTCCTCCTTCTGCTTCTGAAGTTCCCGAGGCGATATCACCCCCGCAGCCAGATTCTCCAGAACCTATTATCAGGCATCTCCATTCAGCTCAGGGAGCAGCCACTCCAGCATTAAAAATGCCCTTATGGGAGACACGGGGACCACAGCAAGTCGCCCCCAATGGGACCATACAAGAGGGGGGACGTTTTTATTATTACCAGCCCTTTTCCACTGCTGATCTCCTCAACTGGAAACACCATGTGCCCTCATATTCTGAAAAGCCTCAGGCACCGATTGATCTCTTAGAATTCATTTTCCAGACACACTGTCCCACCTGGATAGACTGCCAGCAACTCCTTTTTACTCTGTTTGACACTGAAGAGCACTGGCGAATTGGAACAGAAGCCCAAAAATGGCTTCAGGCCATCGTGGGGGGTCGAGCAGACTTGGCAAACTGGGTGAGGGAAGGCTTCCCAGAAGAAAACCCCCACTGGGACTATGACACTGAAGAAGGGAAGCGTAACCTAGAGAGGTACCGGCAGGCCTTCCTACAGGGGGCAAAAACTGGGGCTAAAAAGCCCCACTAATATAGCTAAGATCAGTGAGATACTACAAGAGCTGACTGAAAGCCCAGTCAAATTCTGTGAGAGACTTTGTGAAGCTTTCTGAACCTACACTCCGTTTGATCCCGAGGCCCCTGAGAACCAATGGATGATAAATACTGCCTTTGTGGGACAAGCCCAATCAGATATCCATAAAAAGCTACAGATATTAAAAGGATTTACAGGAGAGAATGCCACTAAACTGTTGGAAATAGCCAACAAGGTTTTTATTAACCAAGACCAGGTGGCCCGCCATGATGCAGAAAAGAAAAGAAAACAAAAAGTGGCTCTTCTGGCAGCCACCCTGTCAAAACTGGTGCCCCCAGTGGGACCACCCCATAGGGGACAAGACACAAGGCCAGGGAAAAGGAGTCCCCTGGAACATGACCAATGTGCTTACTGCAAAGAAAAGGGATATTGGAAAAATGAATGCCCCAACCGTCCTGAAAAAAAGACCAAGGCCCCACCTAGCTGGTACCGATCTGAGCCATTCAGCACCAACCTGATCAGCCAGCTGAGTCTGATTAGGGGGGACCAGGCTCTCTCCAACTGGGCCCCCAAGAGCTTATGGTCAGAATTCAAGTAGGGGGCCACCCCATAGACTTTATGGTTAACACAGGTGCCAAACTTTCTGTGGTTACACAACCTGTGGCTCCCCTCTCGGGGAAAGAAACCACCATTGTTGAGGCCACAGGTAACCAAACCACACAGACCCTTCTGCGGTCCTCGACGATGTCGGATAGGAGGCCATGAAGTAATACATGAATTTCTTTACCTGCCTGACTGCCCAGTCCCCCTGATGGGAAGAGACCTGCTGGCTAAAATGGGGGCACAAATTTCCTTTTCTACTGATGGATCGGCCCAACTTAAATTGACAGAACCCCCCTCTCCTTTAATCATGGCTCTTGCTGTAAAAAGGGAAGAGGAATGGTGCTTGTACTCTTCCCCTTCAGAAATGGGGACCATTCCCCCAGAACTAGAGACTAAATACCCATTGGTTTGGGCTGAAGGAAACCCGCCAGGACTGGCAAAACGCCACGCTCCTGTCTTGATTGATCTAAAACCCGGAGCTCAACCAATAAAGCTACGGCAATACTCAATTTCCAGAGAAGCTCGACTGAGAATCCATGTTCACCTGGATCGGCTGCTTCAACATGGACTGTTAATAAAATGTCAGTCCCCTTGGAACTCCCCTTTACTGCCCGTGAAAAAAACCGGGAACACAGGACTACCGCCCAGTACAGGTCTTGAGAGCCATAAATGAAACAATGGTCACATTACACCCGTCTATACCCTGCTAGGGCTGATCCCCTCCACTGCTGAGTGGTTTACTTGCCTGGACTTAAAAGATGCCTTTTTCTGCCTCCAGGTGGCACCTGCCAGTCAGCCCTTGTTTGCTTTTAAATGGGAGAATCCACATACAGGGACAAAGGAACAGCTCACCTGGACTAGACTCCCACAAGGATTCAAAAACTCTCCCACTCTTTTTAGTGGCACCTTAGCTGCTGACCTAGCTGAATTTCCTGGACAAAAACTGGGCTGTGTTTTGCTACAGTATGTTGACGACCTCTTACTGGCTGGCACCACAGAGGCTCAGTGCCTAGAAGGAACAAGAGCTCTCCTTTCCCTACTGATGGAAGCAGGGTATCGGGTATGAAAGAAAAAGGCACAAATCTGCAAAAAAACAAGTCAAGTATCTGGACTTCAACATCATGCAGGGCCGACAAATGCTGGGGACTGAAAGAAAGCAGGCAGTTTGTGCCATTCCTGTCCCTACCCCCCGATGGTTCGTGAGTTCCTAGGGGCAGCAGGATTCTGCCGGATATGGATCCCCGGTTTTTCAGACCTGGCCAGGCCTCTGTATGGGGCTCTAAAAGGGGAAGAAAAGGCTCCCCTTAAATGGGGACCAAGCCAGGAGACAGCGTTTCAGACAATCAAAAGTAAACTCACTGAGGCTCCAGCCTTGGGACTTCCTGATATAACCAGAGAATTTAACCTTTTTGTTCAAGAAAAAACTGGGATGGCTTTGGGAGTCTTAACTCAAGAATTTGGGCCTTGGCAGAGGCCAGTGGCATATCTGTCTAAACAAATTGACTTAGTTGCAGTCAAATGGCCTCCCTCTCTCTGAGCTCTGTCAGCTACCACCTTGTTGGTAAGAGAGGCTGACAAGTTGACCCTGGGACTAAACCTCAATGTTAAAGTCCCACACTCAGTTGTAACCCTAATTGATACCAGGGGCTACCATTGGCTCACACATGCCCGAATGACTCAATATCAAGGGTTACTATGTGAAATCCACAAGTGAAACTGGAGGTTGTACAAACTCTGAACCCAGCCACCTTTCTGCCAGATGAAGCGGGGCCCCAAGACCATAACTGCCTGAAGGATGGGTAGAGGCCTTCCCTACCCGAACTGAAAAGACAAGGGAAGTAGCCAAGGCACTCCTGAGAGACATTATTCCCAGATATGGAATGCCTCTGACCATTGGGTCAGATAATGGACCGCCATTTGTGGCCGAAACAGTACAACAGGTGGCAAAAGCTTTACAGATTCGATGGAAACTACACTCTGCTTATCGCCCTCAAAGTTCAGGGAAAGTAGAACACATGAACTGAACCCTTAAACAGACCCTGACAAAGTTATGTCAGGAAACTGGCTTGCCCTGGATAGACAGGTTGCCGGTGGCCCTCTTAAAAGTGAGATGCTCACCCTGAGCGGGAATAGGGTTCTCGCATTTAAAATCTTATATGGAAGGCCACTTCCACTAATCAGTTTAAAAAGAAACACCAGGGAGTTGGGAAACTTGGAATTACATAAACAATTACAAGGACTGTGGCTCACTATTTCTCAGATACATAAATGGGTCACAGACAGAATACCTGTGTCCTTAGGTATAACAGTACACCCCCACAAGCCGGGGGACCAGGTGTGGATAAAGGCCTGGAAAAAGGAGCCCTTGAAGCCCCTATGGAAGGGCCCCTATACTGTAATTCTAACCACCCCCACCGCTCTTAAAGTAACAGGAATAGATGCTTGGATCCATCATTCCAGAGTTAAACCAGCTGGCCCAGCTGACAACCATGGAGAGTGGGAGACTGCCCTCGATCCGGACAGACCTCTTTGCCTGACAATACAGAGAAGGAGACGACGATCTCAAAGCCCTGCTCTGACCACACCGGAAGCTGGTCAGTCAACGCACAGCTAAAGCTTGAGAAAACGGCTGCCTGTGAGCCCAAATGGAAGGAGGGTTTCAAAATAAACATTCACATTGACGGAAGAGGCCTTGACCCTGGAGCTGTGCTACATTTCCAGAGAATCACATTTGCGCTCCAAGCTGCCTCTCACAGTGTCTTTCATTCCTTTTATAAAGAGATAAGAAACACCCCACCTCCCATTCTGGCCACAACTAAGAACTTGTTCTTAGCCCTGGCAGAAACTATTGCACAAACTCTCAAGGTCTCCTCTTGTTATATATGTGGGGGAACAAACACAGGAGACCACTGGCCTTGGCAAGCCAGAAAACTGAACCCATTAGAGCCTCATAATGAGACTACATACCCCCAACTCACCAATGGGCTATGGCTCCTCAAAACTGCTATTATTGGAAAAAATTGTCTTACGAGTTGGGGAGGATGGTTTAATGTTTCAGTTGAAAGCCTAACATGTTTAGGCCTAAGATATTATAATCTGACTGCCCAAAAGACTCAATGGTGGTCATCCTCCAATCTCTCAGAGCCCAAACCTAATCCCTTGTCTAACTTTTCCCTCCTTTGACAAGCATGGGAAGATATCAGTGCTGATATCCAGTGGCGGGCACCAAAGGGATTATATTGGATTTGTAAAAAAAATGGCCTCTTCCATACTCCCCCCCAAATTGGGCTGGGACATGTGTACTGGGAACAATCAGACCTTCCTTCTTCCTGCTCCTACTGTCACTATGGGAGCAACTGGGAGTTCCTATATATAGGATACAGGGTGCCAAAAGAGACCAGAGGGCTCTCCAAATTGGAGTCTGGGAAGATGATGCCCGGCCCCCAGAATGGATAATTCAATATTATGGACCTGCCACCTGGACAAAGGATGGCTCTCGGGGATATCGCACCCCTATCTATATGCTGAGCCACATCCTCAGACTACAGGCGGTTTTAGAACTTATAACAAATGACACTACAAGGGCCTTGACTATATTGGCCCAACAACAAACTAAAATGCACAGTACAATCTACCAAAATCGCTTGGCCTTAGATTATTTACTTGCTTCTGAAGGAGGGGTTTGTGGAAAATTTAACTTAAGTAATTGCTGTCTACAAATAGATGACACTGGAAAGGTGGTAAAAAAATTGCTGACCACATGACTAAACTAGCCCATGTACCTGTACAAACTTGGAAAGGATAGGATGCAGACAGTTTCTTTGGTAAATGGTTCTCTTGGTTGGGAAGAATTAAGACAATAGTCAAAATAGTAATGGTTATACTTGCAGGGTGCCTACTTGTTCCCTGCCTTATACCTCTCCTGATAAATATTATAAAAGGTTTTATAAGAACCATGGTTGAAAGAAAAACAGCCTCCCACCTGCTACTTATTAGAGGCTACCAAAGGGTTATGACTCATGATGATTTGTAAAGGGTGCAGATGCACCCTGAACATCAAGAGGGGGGAATGAAATGTAGTTTTAACTAAAAAACACCCCCCCTTGGCTAAGAAGGCAGCTGCAAGACTCTCCAGCTATGCTTATCACTATACCACCCTTCTTGTAATAATGTAACAACTGTGTACCCTATATCCAAGCCAGCAACACTGCTAATCAGGTACCCATCATTGCTTATCAGTTCTGCTTCTGTAACCTTGCCCGCTCAGTTTCTTAGGGAGGAAGATTGTCTGCTTGGGGATGGGGGAGGTCCAGGATGCTTACATGGAAAAATCAAGACCTTGTAGTGTATAAAGTTACTGAGGACAAAGACCTGGTGCTCAGACTCTGGAGGTGACTCCTCTGAGCCTGCACCGGTGTTGAATAAACCTTGCTTTTCCCTATCTCTAAGTGCTGTTTGTCTCCTTCTGTTGCCACAGTTTTTGCGTGTCCGCAACAGTAGAAACAAGAAAACAATTTCATATGTTCTGTTTGTTGATCATTTTTTGTATATAATGATTTTTATTTTATTTTTTCACTATAGCTGGTTTACAGTGTTCTTTCAATTTTCTACTGTACACCATGGTGACCCAGTTACAAATACATATATAGATTCTTTGTTGATCTTTGAGAGTACTGAATCTGTCAGTTTTTACCTTCCTAGGGACTTCAGACTATCAATATCCCTAATGTCCCTTGGTAGTCAAGTCTTTAGTGCAGAGACATAAAGGGAATCATTTATTCATTCCAGAATTTTATAAATTTACTTCAAGTTTAGGTCTCTTTGTGTTACAGCAGAAATATAGAAATATATATCTGAAAGTAAGGCTCTTGGGGTTTTATTGATCCATAAACCCCTTGTGCTCTAAGAACATCAACAAGCTCCAGTGTTTCCAAGTCTAAGGTCTTGGATGTACCATTGCCTGGATAAAAATTATCAGAGAAGATTGTTAAAATGGCAGATTTGTTTAGACCCCCTAACACTAGCCTACTGGATCAGAAATTCTTGTAATAGATGCTTTTATCTATTCAGGAACCTCTCAAGATGATTTCAATGATCAGACAAGTTTCAGAAGTACCAACCTATGGACCACTTTAAAATTGAGCAAATGGAGGTTCATGTAGATTCAGTGAGTATATGTCCGAGCAGGGACAATAAGCATGGGTTTGTGTGGCCCAGGGCAAGGGACTCCTAATTGTGACTTTGAATCCAGGTATCTTGCTTCATTTTGATCTTTCTTATCTTAATTCTGTGAATGCCTTATCATTAGAGATCATTTTTTAAAGGACTACATTACATTCCTCAACCTAATGTGTGAGTGCAAAATACACACACATGCACACACACACACTTGTATACACACACACACCCACACTCCACAACAATAAACACAGACCCAGGTATGGGCAGCAACTTGAATAATAAGATTTATCGAAAAAACAATGAAACACTTGCAGAGAGATAATCAGTGATGTGATCTCAGGTTGGGTGAAGTGAAGGAGGAATATAGCACCAGGAAGTGTCAGTTCACATGAGAAAGATATGTTTATTTGTTCAGAACAAATGTCTCTGGAATCCACAGCTGGAAATCAGGTCATGCTAATCAAGGAAGCAGTGATAAATGGCTCACGGTTTTCAGTAAAGTTGCTTGGTTCAAACAGTGGAGGGAATATGATTTCCCAACCATGAATTTCAGCAAATTGTGTTGACCCTCTTGATTGAGGCACAATCATGTATTAATTAGAAGTATTTTGTTTTCCTTCAGTTTCATGAGCATTTCCTGTTAGTCACTTTACATTAATAGGGACAGGTTCTCTAGCTACAGAGTACTAGTAAAGATGAGTCAATTAGCAGAAGCGCATTCATGGGATGTTTGGGTGAAGAAACTGAGCTAGAGAAAGAAAAAAAACTTTTTCTCCAAACCAGAGGACAAGGATAGGTCTTTTGTTTGCCAAGTCTGTTCTTTATCTCGTTGATGTTCTGCACATACAGCCCTCCATCCCAACCTCAGGAAACTTAGTTTTCACTGTTTTAGAGGATTTGTATCAGAACATCTCAGATCTACGTCATCTTCCATGTAGCTTTTCATTCATACAGCATATACTTTTGAGTGCACAGTATGTAACGATCATGGTTTTAAATACTAGAAAACAGCCTTACTTCACAGAGGACTCTCATTCTTTAAAGACATTGGCAAATGGGGAAATGGGGAGGAGAAAATCATGGTGCTGAGTATGATCATGCTGAACTTCTGAGTTTAATGAGATTTCTTTGTCCTTGATATTTTAGAAAATTATGCTTATAGACTTTTCAAACCAATAAAGTAATAGTGATTTTAAAAATCTTACTTCTATAGACCATTTTATTCTCTCATTTGCTCCTCCAAAAACATCCCTGTGAGGTTATTATTGCCTTCCCTGTGCAGATGAGAACATTGAAGTTCATCCACCTTGTATTGTTACTTCCAACTATTTACCTTTTGCTTCCCAGAAAATCCACCTGCCCCCCAGTTTCTTCATTACATTTTTTACTTCTGCATTTCTCAGTGTATAAATCATGGGGTTTAACATAGGGGTGATGATGGTATAAAACAAAGCCACCATCTTGTCCTCTGAAAAGGTAGTTTCAGGACGCATATACATGAATGTACAGGGACCAAAAAAGATGATGACCACAGCAATGTGGGAGCCACAGGTGGAAAGAGCTTTGTGCCTGCCTTCTGCTGACTGCTTTCTCAGGTACACCAGGATAAAGATGTAGGAGATTATCAAGATAACAAAGCTCACCAGAGTGATGATACCACTGTTGGCTATCACAACGACACCAATGACGTATGTGTCCGCGCAGGCAAGTTTCAGCAGAGGGTGAATATCACAGAAGTAGTGATCGATCTCATTGGGCCCACAGAAGGGTAGTTGGACTACTAGAGCCACTTGGATAATGGAGTGCAAGAACCCACCTAACCAGGTCCCCAGCAACATTTTATTGCATCTCTCTCCGTCCATGATGGTCATATAGTGTAGGGGTTTACAGATAGCCACATAACGATCATAGGCCATTACAGTAAGGATGAAGATCTCAGTGCAACCCAAGAAGTGTGCCGCAAAGAGCTGCAACATGCACCCATCATAGGAGATCGTTTTGGTCTTGGCCAATAAGTCAACAATCATCTTAGGAGCTATGACTGAAGAGTAACAAACATCCACAAAAGACAGGTAGTTGAGAAAGAAATACATTGGGGACTTGAAAAGTTTGCCCACATAAACTGTGAGCATGATGAGCAGGTTTCCCAGAAGGATGACAGAGGAGAAGAAAGAGAACACCATGAAACACACTTTCTCAACCTTGAGGTTCTGAGAAAGACCCCAGAAAACAAATTCAGTTACATTGTTTATCTTCCCCATGGAGTTACTCTAGAAGGCCAAATTCCCAAGAGATCATTAACTAATGTGAAAGAAAAATATAACAAAGACCACCAACATTTATGTATAACTCAAAATAAATGAAATGAATCAGCAGAATAGTTAAAAATGGAGAAAAAAATAAAAGGTGCTTCCAGCAGGTTGACTTGTATAACAAAAAAATTGAAATCCATATTCTGATCATCTTACTTCAGAATGATAGTCTAGTCATTTACATCTGATGAGGAAACAGAGTCTAGAGAAATAAACTCCTCTAAGCACACACCTAACCCTGAGTTCACCTCCCTCATCTTTCATTAAGGTTCTTTCCTTTGTTTCTAACAATTTACTTCTTTCTAATCCTTCAAAGGCACTCAACCTAAATTTGAGATACCTTTTGAGTTGGAGGATATGGTAATGTTTATATTTTGAAAAAATGATCTTATTCTCATAAAATTTTAAAATGATAATTTCTGTTTAGTTATTACAAAATACTGTCTATATTCCCTGTGTTATACAATATCAATTCGAGCCTATCTTACACCTAACCTACTGTTTTGTACTTCCCACTCCCTGAGATCTGAAGTGCCCCTCCCCACTGCTCCCCACTGGCAACCACTAATTTGTTCTCTAGATCTGTGTGTCTGCTTTTTTGTTATATTTTCTGGTTTGTTTATTTTTCATATTTCACATATAAGTGATACCATATTTGTTTTTCTCTAACTTATAAAATTTAGCATCTTACTTTGTATACAGAAGTCAAAACATACTCCCGACATTTTCCCTTCTGAATACTGCCATGAGGGCTCAATTAGTTGGGACTTGATAAGCCGGCAGAAGCTTCTCCTTTGAAAATTCTGATCTTTGCATGTATGAATTTTTGATCCCCTATTTAATATAAAGCTTTTATGGTCAAGAAGTAGTGTGGAGTAGAAGAAGGTAAATCAAAATTATACAAATCTGGATTCTGAGATATGGTTGCTGTATCTCTAAATAAATCCTTTAGCTTCCTGGGCTTCTGTTATTCCATTTGCAAAATAAGAAAGTTTATATAATATTAACTGCTATTTCTACTATGGAATCAAATCAATTCTTTCAGTTTGGAAAACGATCAGACTCTGAAAAGGAGGCAGAAACAAAGGAAGTGAATGCAATAAAAAAAAAAAAAAAACTGCTGAAGATACACCAGGAGCTGTTGGATTTGCAATGAAAGAAAGGGAAATTTCATCTTCAAACTGTGTTTCAGGATTCCCCAGGAATTATTTTGCCTTGGTATTTTAAACATTCCACAGTAGACTCTTTTTTAGGACAGCACCCATGGCATACAGAGGTTCCCAGGCTAAGGGTTGAATCAGAGCTGTGGCTGCCAGCCTACACCACAACCACACTGGATCTGAGCTTCATCTGTGACCTAGACCACAGCTCAGGGCAACACCAGATCCTTAACCCACTGAGTGAGACTAGGGATCAAACCCGCAACCTCATGATTCCTAGTTGGATTTGTTTCCACTGTGCCATGACGGGAACTCCCACATTCGTCTCTTAATGTAAAGAAATAAATAAGTTGGGGGGGAGAAACAACTCTGCTCTTAATCTCACCACTCTTTCATATTTATTAAGTTATGCCTCTCCACTTAGTGAAAGTTTAAACACTCTAGTAAGGTCACTACAAACTATGTGTGGAAAGGGCTTTGGGACATAGTTTTGATTAAATGTGCTCAGAAGTGACTCTTCAAACCAAGCTACCAATGTTAACAATTCCTTTAGTTCTGGGCTGGGGTAGAATTGCATGCTGTCTTAGGTAAGCATCAGGAATTATGTCTACCTGAGGACACATTCCAAAGATCTGTCAAGTTCAAGTTCAGGGCTTACAGTCCCTATTGAACACTGGGCTCTCCTCTATCCCCTGCAGCAATGTTGGGCCTGGCTTTTCGAGCTTATGGGAAACTACAGGGCTGTGTTTCCTCAGATCTGTATGTTAGACTTATATTAGTCTATTTAATTATATTAGCGTCTTCTCTTATATAAGACAAAATAATGATAACAAGAATAAGGTAATAATAATAATTCAAAATCACACTCAAACACATTCCCTTGTTTTACATGTTTATGTTACCCTTTTGTTTTTCCTCCTGAATTGCAGAAAATATACTATTCCCCACTGAGAGAGCCTTTCCTTTTAAGAGAGCTCAAATCATAGCATTATTTATTTTTTTTTTTGTCTTTTTGCTATTTCTTTGGGCTGCTCCCGTGGCATATGGAGGTTCCCAGGCTAGGGGTCCAATCGGAGCTGTAGCCACTGGCCCACACCAGAGCCACAGCAACTCGGGATCCGAGCCGCGTCTGCAACCTACACCACAGCTCACGGCAACGCCGGATCGTTAACCCACTGAGCAAGGGCAGGGACCAAACCCGCAACCTCTTGGTTCCTAGTCAGATTCGTTAACCACTGCGCTACGACGGGAACTCCCCATAGCAGTTTTTGACAACTGTGAATAATGTTCCTTGGTTCTTATCTAGAAACTGCATTTAAACACAAGCCTAACAATTGTGCCTCCATCGTCCATTCTCTAGTGCCCATGAGAAATTCCTCTTTCTCCGTGAATCAATACCTTCCTCCCCTTTCTGAGCATTTCAACATGATAATGCCTCACTTTCCTTTGAAATTCTGGCATTTTCTTACTCATAATCAGGAATACACCCTCTCATAGGCTTGTATGGATGCACTTCATTATCTTATCATCATCCATAAAATTATAATTATACAGTATCTTGAAATTACATCACAAGCAATCAAATATAGATATTTGATTAAATCCTCTTTGTCCACAAAATTTAATACTAATTTTAGAAGAAAAAATACCTCACCAGTATTGCCCTGGGCTTGAGTTTTGCTTTATTTTTCTCTCTCTTCTGATAATTTGGGTGTGCTTTTCCAAAATAAAGTTAAGAGTGATGCCTTAAGAATTGCTTTGTGAATAATTAATTTCAAAGAATCTCTGACCAAAACCTCAAAGTTTGGTAGAAGTCATGTCTTTGTTGCTCCCAGTCTGTTTCTCACCAGCTGAAACCTGTCATTTCACAGTACTTTTGGCAACAAATGCTGTTTATCCTACTTCTTGTTGGGTCACTTTAAAGAGAATGATTTAAAAGGTTAATGACCCTGGGGAAAGCCTTCCCCCAAAGTCTCCCTCCATAATCAGAACCACTTTAGAGAATTGACAGAGATTTAATTTCCAGGTGACTTTTCAATTTGTTTAAAACAAAGAAAATACATGTATGGAGTTCCCATTGTAGTGCAGTGGAAACGATCCGACTAGGAACCACGTAGTTGTGGGTTCAATCCCTGGCCTCACTCAGTGGGTTAAAGATATGGCATTGCCATAGCTGTGGTGTAGGTCACAGATGTGGCTTGAATCTAGCATTCCTGCGGCTGTGGTGTAGGCCAGCAGCTACAGCTCCGATGAAACTCCGAGCCTGGGAACCTCCATATGCCATGGGTTCAGCATTAAAAACACAAAAGACAAAAAAAAATAAAAAAATTAAAAAAGTTTAAAAAAACCTGTAAACTGTTTTTAATTAGCTAATTCTAAAAACCTGTTAATAGTTGCATTTGGGACCATAACACTAATCCCGGGCTCTTTCGTAAACAGAGGTATGTATTGTTTTATGATTATTTTTCTTGTTCATTGACATGATATGTATATGTATTTGCATATATTTTGTATAATTTGCTTATTTAATGTAACATATATATTACAAAAATCTCTTTTTGCAGGTATTTCTCTATTGAATTTTAATCGTCCTGCTTTTTTAGAAGTTCCATTTGATTGGAACAGAATGGACTCCATAGCACTATTGGGGTTCACTGCGTTTCTTTTTAGTTGAGTCTCTGCTGATTTCTGGAGAAACTAGTGGGAAAATTTTCCCTTCCAGCCCATACCTGGAATGAATCATGGTGCAGCCTTTCATTTTTTTTTTTTTTTCACCTTTTGATTGTATACCTTTAAGGCTGACTCTGGACTGCTAATATTCTTTCTTATTCCTTTCAAATTCATACCCTTTCCTTTCCCCTCATTAATGTTTTATTTTCTTTCTCCTCCCTGCCTTCACCTCCCACCTCCCTTCTTTTTAATACAATGTCCAAAAAGAAACTGTTTCATACTTTGAGAGGGAATTTACAAGCTGCCCACCACAGATGCTTTCTTGATGTCATTGGACCTTCTAATAGAGAGTATGCTTTCCTTTTCCAAACAATCTAAATAACTAGGAAAAGGAAAGATCGATTTATCCACTTCCCTTCCCTACTGATTAGAAGTTTATATGTGATATTATTACGGACTCTTTGAGTTGGGTTCAGTTCAAACGCAAAGGGAAGCTTTGTTCTTTTATTATTATTATTATTATTATCATTATTATTATTATTTTCTTTTTAAGGCTGCATCTGTGGCATATGGAAGTTCCCAGGCTACGGTGGAATTTGTGCTGTAGCTGCCAGCCCATGCCACAGCTACAGCAACTCAGGATCCAGACTTCCTTTACGACCTGCACCTCAGCTCAAGGCAACACTAGATCCTTAACCCACTTAGCAAGGCCAGGGATCTAAGGATATCCTCAAGGATACTTGTCGGGTACTACCACTGAGTCACAACTGGAACTCTGGAAGCATTATACTTTGATCAAAGAATAGAGAAGCATGCAGTTCCTGTAGTCTCTCAGTGGTAGCAAACCTGAATAGTATCCATGAGGACGTGGATTCGATGCATTGGCGTGCTCAGTGGGTTAAGGATCCAGCATTGCTGTGAGCTTTGGTGTAGGTTGTAGATGCAGTTGAGATCTGGCGTTGCTGTGGCTGTGGTATAGGCCGGCAGCTACAGCTCCGATTGGACTCCTAGCCTTGGAACCTTCATATGCCCTGGTGTGGCCCTAAAAAGACAAAAAAACAAAACAAAACAAAAAAAACAGAGAGGCACGCTGTGGTTTCCTAGTGCACAGGTTCGTCCTGACAGACAGGCAGTGGGCGGGGTTCTCAAGGAGGGTGAAGGCAGTGGATGGGGTTCTCCTCAGCAGGGAGGGGAGGGTGAGGAGTTCTCATCAGCATGGGGAGGGGAGGGGGCGGAGTTCGTGAGGCCAGGACCTATGAGCAGCTCAGGCTCTAGGGGTCAGGCTGGGCACAGCACTTCTCCCCAGGCCGCTCTCTATCTTGAATTGCAGTGTCATACCCAGTGCTTCAGCGCAAGGTCACTGGGCTGAGGTGTGATCAGACCCTTTCGCAGGAGGAGCTCCAGTCCAAAGCGCCGGGTCTCTACACACCACACTCTGCAAGTGGGCAAGGAAAACTGGATTACACACGAAGGCAACGGAAAAGGTGATCCTGCATTTTATTAGCAGATTCTGTTTTTATTTATCAAAAGTTGTTAAAGGGCTTTGCTGGTGACAAATGCCTCTCTGCTTTCTGTCCTGCTGAGTTGGTTGGGGCAGGCAGCATCTAATTTAAATATCATGTGAGAGCTTTCGCGATTTCTTCTACCTGGAAGGCGGATTTGAGTGGTTTCACTTCAGGAATGTTAAGGTGTCCCTTCTCTTGGGCTTGGGCAATAGGTCTACCCTACAGGAGTTCAAATGCATTTAACTGTAACTTATCGCTTGGGGCTAACTGCCTGCAGAGCAGATTAATCAGAAGCAACTTGACCCAGTTTTCTAGAGTTTTTTAGGTAGCTTGGCTAAGGCCCCTTTCAAGGTCTGATTGGATCTACTTTCTCTGATGACTGAGGTCCATTTTATTTACGGGGAACTCATTATCCTTTTGTCACTTGAGACACAAATGCTGGATTATTATCCCTTTGTAGAGACTTTGGAGCCCAAACCTGGGGATTATTTCAGTAAAGCCTGAGCCACTTCAGCTGCCATTTCAGATCTAGCAGGAAATCCTTCTACACACCCAGAAAATGTGTCCATAGTCCCAGAGATACCTGAAATTCCCCAGGACTCTCAGCAAGACAGTAAAATCTGCCAGTTTTCTCCAGCATATTTCCCTCTGACCTGAAGGGGCCTTATCTGGGGGCCTCTTAGGGATCTGATATGGGGTTGTTCATTGTGCAGATGGGGCACGTCTCCACTATCTGACTGATTGTACTTTCCATGCCAGGATTTACCATGACCTCAATTAACCATTACATAAGACTGGAGATCAGAATGTCATCTACATACTTGGAAGAGGGTTCCTACTCCAGATATGGTTCTTTTAGGTCTTTAGCTAATTTTCCTCAGAGATTGTGGGGGATCTGTAGCTAATTTTCCTCCTGAGTTTTGAACCCTGGGGCAGGACTGGTGAACAGTATTATTGTTTTTGTTGTGTTTAGGTTCTGCCACTCAAAAGGCAAACATTCCTTATGATTGTGGGGCTAATGGGATACAAAAGAAGTCATCTTTTAAATTTAACACAGAATACTGATCCATGTGTATGACAGAGTGGTTATCAGGGTGTAGGGATTAGAGACTCCTTAATGTATATTCTTAGTGGCTTCATTGACTGGCCTGAGGTCCTGTCCCATCCAGAATTCTCCATTGGGTTTCTTCATGAGCAGACTGAGGGTACTATAGGCTGATTGTGAAATGGTCTGATAAAGCACTTGGTCAGTTAAGTTTTGTAACTGGTTCAATGTTCAAAAAAGACCTCCTGACAGAGTACATACTGTTTTCTATTGGGCAAGTTTTCCATTGATGAATTCTGGGAGTATCTCCTATAGTTCGTCCCACCTGTCCCTGTGCCCAGACCTTGAGATTTACTCCAGGGAGGTTGGTCCTCAGCCATTCACATTATCATCTTATGCCCTTTGTCTTTCTAAGGGGACACCAGTCTCCATCTTGTCTTTCATCAGGTGGGCAGTACACCCAGTTTTTTAAGATATCTCTTCCTAGCGGAGGTATAGGGCATTTGGAGACTTACAGGACAGAATTTATAGGCATATTTTCATCTGATTTACATTCTAATGGCTCTGTGAATACCTATTTTGAGGCCTTGCCTGCTACCCCCATAATTTTATAATTCTGGTGAGCAAGTTCGCCTGATCTGGTGTTCAGAATTGAGTAGGTGGCATGGACATGGACTAAGAATTTGAAAGGCCTTTACCTTATGAACCATGTCAGCCAGGGCTCCTCAGAGGTCAATTGGAGTGACAACTTAGTAGCCTTTGGCTCCACCATTATTCATCTGATTGGACCATCTGCCTTTGAGGGTAGTGGCTGGGATCTTCCATTTCTACCCCCTCAGGGGCTGTGAGGGCATTCCCTATTCCAGGGTCCTTCTTGTTTGCATATGGTGCACTGATGGTCCTAGTTTCCTTGGTTTGCAATCCCTCAGTAGAGGCTGGGTGTCACACACAGAGTTGAGAGTCTCCATGGGTGGTTAGTCCAGATTCCTGTGCCAACTGGTTGACTTTAAGGGCAACAGTCCAAGGTGGACTTGGAGAAGGGCTCCAAGCCAAGTGCTAGATGCTCTAATAGAGTTAATATAGCTTGTACTGAGGTTTCCATTGAGGATACTACTAAGTGGTATCATAGAAGTCCATGACCATATGCAACATGTGTTTGTTGTATGGGTCAGACCAGGTAATTAGATGATAAAATTATGGAGAACCAGAATCCTTCAAATCTTTTAGACTTGCTTTTATCCTTGAAATTCATTTTAAATATGATTTTATTTTGTCTGTGATGTAGGGGATCTTATAGTATAATATACATGAGTTTTTTTTTTCAGATGCTGTGTGTACATATATTCAATTGATCTATTCAAAGAATAGGGAAATAATTGTAAGATACATTCATTGACTTGCCAAACCTACTCAGAGACAGTCTTGCATCAAAACTTAATTTATGATGTGGCCTTCAGAAGCCTTCACTCTAGCTGGAAGATTATGATATTATTTTAGGGGACAGATTAGATATTGCATTCAGTCATTCTCAAGAAATTCATTCCCCTTTCCTCAACACATAGTCCCTCTGGAAAACTGATCTCTTGTCAACCTGTCCTCTCTCCAGGAAGCTCATGCACCTGCATGTAATTTGCTATAACCTATAAGCCTCTCCAAGCTCCATGGAAATGGCAGCCTGTGGAGGGTGCCAAAATATTGAGCCTCAGGTTCCCTTTCAAAATCCAGAATATTTTTACCAGAATTAGGTTCTTCCCACCACATAAACCTAACAGTTTCAAGGCCGATTCCTCCAAAGTGCTTTCCTGGATCACAAAAGTTCATATTAATGAAGTCCTGCAAATACATTTGGGGTGTAGGCTATTTCCTTCCATATTCAGAGCTTTACTTGTGTTATGCTGAACTTTGAGTCTATATATTGGTCTGGCGATTACGAATGTTGTGGCATCTGATTTTAAGAAGGGAACGTCTGAACATCTGTCTTTTGAGAATCCTGTTTCAGGTGAGGTACATTCTCCAAGGAACACTTATTTTATTTTTTGTTTGTTTATTTTTTTTATTTTATGTTTTTGCTTTTAATAAATTGTATTTTATTGAAGTATAGTTGATTTACCATGTTGTGTTAATTTCTGCTGTATGGCAAAGGAATTCAGTTATACATATATTTACATTGTTTTTCATAGTCTTTTCCATTATGGTTTATCACAGGATATTGAATACAGTTCCCTGTGCTCTACAGCAGGATCTCATTGTTTATCCATTCTATACATAACAGTTTGCATCTACCAACCCAAACTCCCCATCCATCCCACTTCCTCCCCCATCCCCTTGGCAACCACAAGTCTGTTGTCTACGTCTATGAGTCCGTTTCTGTTTCACAGATAAGTTCATTTGTCATATTTTATTTTATTTTACTTCATTCTTTTTTTTTTTGTCTTTTTAGGGCCTCACCCACAGCATATGGAGTTTCCCAGGCTAGGGGTCTAATCAGAGCTGTAGCCACCGGCCTACACCAGAGCCACAGCACGTCTGCAACCTACACCACAGCTCATGGCAATGCCGGATCCACAATCCACTGAGCCAGGCCAGGGATCGAACCTGCAACCTCATGGTTCCTAGTGGGATTTGTTTCTGCTGAGCCACAGGAGGAACTCCCATAAATAACTCTTTCAAATTGAGATTAGTGATGCTAAGAATAGGGGTACCATTTTTCAGATGGACCTACTTTATAGGCTGTAACATAAATATCATGCTGCAAATAATTTACTGTTTGCTTCATATTGTTGTTGTCCCTGTCACATTATTTAAATTTATTTTTCATAAGCGTGTAGTTATCAATAATATCTACATCTTTTTCTCTAACTCCACACCCTACCCCAATAAACAAGAACCTTAATATGCATTCAGTTTCCTATTCTACCTTCTACTTCTATCCTTACATATTGACATTATGTGGGATTGAGCTGGGTTATTAATTCCTTTTTTTGCAGTATTCAACAGTATTTACTTAGCTTTGTTTTCTTTTTTCTTCCTTCTTGACTCATTTTTATTTTGCTATAGTCAAATATTTGCCAATTCATGTTTTCCAACTCAAATGATTCTTTCAAAAATAATTCACATATCCAGACACTGAGAAATCTTGCACTGTCTGGTAAAAACAATTTAGAGGTGCTAAACAAAGATGTTTCATTCCACTCTCAAAATTGAATGATAGGGAGGCTGTATATAAAATTCTAGTATCAGGATTTTCGTTGTGGTGCAGCAGGTTAAGGATCCAGCACCGTCACTGCAGCATCTCAGGTCACTGCTGTGGTGCTGGTTGGATCCCTGGACTGGGAACTTCTGCATGCCTCAAGTGCAGCCAAAAAAGAAAAAAAAGTAAAAAAAAATTAAATTCTAGGATCAAAATAATTATCCCGCAGAACTTCCAAGATATTGCCTTATAGCATCCATTGTTGCCAATTCTATTCTTATTTCTTTATGGGTAACCAGTTTATTTTTACTCTGACTGCTTTCAAGATTTTCTTTAAGTTATAAGATCTAAATTTTCATTCTAATATATCTAGGTAACGGATTTCTAAAAGCTATAGTTATATCTTTTCTGTCATGTATTCTCCTCTAGAATATCTCTGGAGGTATCATACTGCAGCATATGGAGGTTCCTGGGCTAGGGGTCCAATTGAAGCTGCAGCTGACAATCTATGCCATAGCCATAGCAATGCTGGAACTGGAGCCGAAGCCAATGCTGGATCCCTAACCCACTGAACGAGGCCAGGGACTGAACCTGCATCCTTACAAAGACTATGTCGGCTTCTTAAACTGCTGAGCCACAACGGGAATTCCTATACTTAATTTTATTTTATTTATTTATTTATTTATTTATTTATTTATTTATTTATATTATTTGAGGAGTGTGCACATATTCCATAATTATTTTTATTTACAACAATAATAAAAACTCCATTAATGAATAAAATCTTGTTAGAAACTAATTAAGAAAACTTGGTGGAATTCAAATTGGAAAGAGTTTGAATTGACAATTCTGAGTGCATAGTGGTAAGAAACTATCTATCATACAGTAATTAAAGAAAATTTTAAATCTTACCCTTCAGCTGTATCTTCATAGCTCTTTTATAATTGTAGGTAACTAGCTAGTTAACTAATTCCAAAGCAAATATATTCATCACTGTATACAATTTTCTTTTCATGTTCAATAATATCTAGTGATTGGTTAGCATGGTTTAGGTAGAATGCCTGTTCTCTTAATTTTTTTTTCAAAATAAAATACATATATTTAAACACAACTACATTCACACAGATTATTATATCATGGATCTTAAGAAACATATTAAGTGACTCACTTTGGAGAAGTGGAATGGAAAATATGCTGAGACAAATAAGATATTTATTCTATACTTTATCCCATTTTGTATGGCTTTCATCTTTACTATTTAGTATTATCTATTACATTTCAATTTTACTTTAAAAATTAGCATTATATTAAAATTGTGTGTATTATGCAACTAAAATTTATAAAGAAGAAAGCCTTATATACCATTAAATATTTTATATAGCATAATAAAAAGAATAACTGGTAAGAATAACAAAAATAAAATACCCTCTGAAAATAACTAAAATATAAAATGCATAAGTTGGTTCAAAAACAGTGTAACTATATAAATATGTCCTCACAATTTGTTACATCTCATTGATTCTTCAATAAAGGCATTTCACCATTCTAGGTCATGTGATAAACAAGACATTATAAACTTTACATAGTACCATGGAGAGAAATGGTTATTAATAATACAATTGTAGACCTATATTATTTAATTGTACAGTGGTATTATTTAATTATAATTATCATAAATTCTTTGATGGAGAGGAAATCAGAATCAGATCTAAGAAGACTTTGGCATTAAAAGAATGATGTCTGGAGTTCCTGTTGTGGCGCAGTGGTTAACGAATCCAACTAGGAACCATAAGGTTGCGGGTTCGGTCCCTGCCCTTGCTCAGTGGGTTAACGATCCGGCATTGCCGTGAGCTGTGGTGTAGGTTGCAGACGCGGCTCGGATCCCGTGTTGCTATGGCTCTGGCGTAGGCCGGTGGCTACAGCTCCGATTGGACCCCTAGCCTGGGAACCTCCATATGCCACAGGAGCGGCCCAAGAAATAGCAACAACAACAACAAAGACAAAAAAAAAAGACCAAAAAAAAAAAAAAAAAAAGAATGATGTCAAATGACCCCCTTCATGGTGGATTATGCATTTATTTACTATGAGATATAATTCTTCTTCAGAGATTCCTTGTTTGTGTATCAATTGTAGATTTTTGATTTGCAGTTATTCTTAAGTTTTGATATGAGTCTATATGTATATGAGATCATTTTAAGTTGTTGTTCTCTTAATTGCAAGTTCATCTCCAGTGTCCTGCATTTATACCCACCACTTCTCATGATTTCTGATTTTGATGGTATAATCGTGCATGGATGATTTTGTATCTTTACTGTATATATACCTTTACTGGGGAGCCTTGTCATTTGGGGAATTTTTAAATCTTGTTGCTATCTTTTCTTTTCTGCCTAGAGAAGTTCCTTTAGTATTTGTTGTAAGGCTGGTTTAGTGTTGCTGAATTCTCTCAACTTTTGCTTATCTGTGAAGGTTTTGATTTCTCCTTCAAATCTGAATGAGAGCCTTGCTGGGTAATCTTGGTTGGAGGTTTTTTTCCTTTCATCACGTTAAGTATATCATGCCACTCCCTTCTGGCCTGCAGAGTTTCTGCTGAAAAATCTGCCGATAACCTTATTGGGGTTCCCTTGTAAGTTACTTGTCTCTTTTCCCTAGCTGCTTTCAAGATTTTCTCTTTGTCTTTAATTTTGGTCAGTTTGATTAATATGTGTCTTGGTGTATACCTCCTTGGGTTTATTTTATATGGTACTCATTGTGCTTGTTGGATTTGAGTGAGTGGTTCCTTGCCCATGTTAGGGAAGTTTTTGGCTATTATCTCTTGGAATATTTTTTTCTGTCCCCTTCTCTCTCTCTTCTCCTTCTGGCACCCCTATAATATGGATGTTGCTGCGTTTCACATTGTCCCAGAGATCTCTGAGATTCTCTTCATTTGTTGTCAATCCTCTTTCTATTTTCTGTTCTCCATCCATAATTTCCACTAATCTGTCCTCCACCTCACTTATTCGTTCTTCTTCCTCCTGTATTCTGCTGTTAGCTGCTTCTAGTGAATTTTTTATTTCAGTTACTCTAGTTTGCATCTCTTCTTGTTTAAGTTTTCTATCTTGTATATCTTTGCTCAGTGTTTCCTGTACATTATCCATCTTTGCCTCCAGTTTATTTCCAATGTCTTGCATCATCTTCAGCATCAACAGTCTAAAGTCTTTTTCCTGGAGGCTAAGAATCTCCTCATTACTTAGCTGATTTTCTGTGGTTTTTCCTTTCTCCCTCATCTGAGTTATAGTTCTCTGTCTTTTCATTTTTATAGGTTTTTGGTGTGGTGACCTTTTTGCAGATAAAAGAGTTGTAGCCTCTCTTTCTTCTGGTGTCTGCCCCCTTTGTGGCTGAAGTCAGTATGGGAGCTTGCTGTAGGCTTCCTGATGGGAGGGGCTGATGCCTGCCCAGTGGTAGGTGGAGCTGATTCTAATCCCTCTGGTGGGTGGAGCTTAGTCTCTGTATGGGATTAGAGGCAGCTGTGTGACTGAGGGGTCTTTAGGCAGCCTTTTTACTGAGGGGTGGTTCTGTGATCCCACCTGGATTGTTGTTTGCCCTGGGGCTTCTCAGCACTGACTGCCAGGTGGGGCCAGATTTTCCCAAAATGGCCACCTCCAGAGAAAGGCAAGGCTGCTGAATATTCCCTGCTGAATACTCCAGAGAGTTTTGCCTTCAATGTCCCTCCCTCACAACAAGCCACATTTGTCCATTTTCCCAGAATGTTCTCCATGAACTGCAGTCAGGTTTGACCCAGATTCTCTTGGAGACTTTGTTTTGCCCTGGGATCCAGTGCAAGTGAAAGTCCGTGTGCGCCTTTTAAGAATGGGGTCTCTGTTTCCCCCAGTCCTGTGGAGCTCCTGTGCACAAGCCCCACTGGCCTTCAATGCCAGATGCTCTAGGGCTCATTTTCCCAGTACCGGATCCCCACATGTGAGTGTTTGATGTGTGGCTCAGAACTCTCACTCCTGTAGGTGAGTCTCTCTCTGTGAACCAGTTAGTTTCCAGTCTGTGGAGCTTCCCACCAAGGAGGTATGGGGTTGTTTATATCATGGAATCACCCCTCCTACCTCTTGATGTAGCCTGCTCTATGTCCTCTGGAGTAGGGTATCTTTTTAAAGGTTTCTGGTCCATTTGGGTGGGGATTGCTCAGCTTTTAGGTGTGAATTTTGTTGTTTCTAGGAGAGAAGTTTTGCTCCAGTCCTTCTATTCTGCCATCTTAATCTGTTCAGGAAGACTTATTTTGGAGCAAGGGTAAAGGAAGGACTCTGCTAGTCCATAGCTTCAGAGAATATGAAGGTTTAGGGTCGCTGGAGTCCAGCTCCAGCAGCCAGGGTATCCACCCGGGGATGGACAGTGTCGACGAAGCACACGGAGACAGCCTCTTTGTCCATTCTTTCAGGGTGCTGGACTGCTCAAATTTTATTAGCATAGGTAACAGTTTATATAGACAGCTTAATTGTAACTTACATCACAGTGCTTACATCATATTCTCAAAGGTTAAATTTTAGACTATATGGTACAGTAGACATACATTTTGTTCTAAGAATTTTAATTAAAACTAACGGATACAATGCATCATGTAAAATTATAATGGGTACAAAACATTATGTGGAAAAAGCATTATATGAAAATAAGGCAATTCGGTATAAAATGTCTTGTGGTTACTCTTAGCAAGCGCCACCCATTATTGTTTTAAGCTAATCTTTATCAACTAGAAAGGTCACAAGCACAAGAATTTAACATTTACAAAAATTCATTTTTCCGATTAAAGCTTGGGGTACTAACTTCAAAGCGTTATGGTCAGGGGATGGTATGAGAAAATATTTTTTATATCAAAGCAACTTTAATTTCATAAAACTTAAAAGCCCCCTACAAAACGTATTAAAAGCAAGATTATTATTTTTTTTCCATCAAGAACAATGTATGTCTAACCTATTCTAACCTATTATACACTCCACAATGACCTAACTCTAAAACCTATTCTTACTTGTAACAAACCAGTGAACACTTTGTTTTTGCTTACATTAGATCTGAATAGGGGGAATTTCACCAGGGTGAAACTCTTATTATTTTATTACTGTCCAATTTTTGTGGTTCCAATTTTATTGAATCACAAAACAATATAGAAAAATAACAAAGAATAACAAACAAATAACAGAAAAGGCTGAATAATAAGTAAATAACAGGAAAGACTGAATTTTCCCAGAAGCAATTTTTTTTCTTGCACTATTGTGCAAAGCCTTCATTTTGTTATTGTTGCCATTGTTGCTGGGTTAGCAGGTGAGCCTCATTATTTTTAGAACTTGCTCTGGAACTGTGCCCCTGGGTAAGCCCCTTTTCCCTGTTCCTAAACCTGCCCTCGGAACTGTGCCAGCGGGTAGGCTTTTTTTTCCTCAGTTAGGAACCCTGCCTTCGGAACTGTGCCTTCAGGCTAGTTCCCTTCCTTGGCCTCCAGTATCTCCTTGGCTCCCTGCATAGTGTCTCAATTTTCTCACCCTGATTCACCCTGGTCACATGGGACTCCAAGAGCACATAGAATCTTTGTTCCTGACTGTGCTCTGTGCTTGGCTCCTTCATCAGATTCTATGGAACTCTTTCATAGATTAGAAGCAGGTGACCTTTCTCAAGCTGTTTGTTTCCTGATAACCCAATTTCTGAGTATTTTTGTATGACCCATATAAATTAAATTATAGAATACAATGGTGACCAGTTGAAATTTTAATCATGACAAATAGGGATTTAAAGTCACTCTAACGTAGTAATTATTAATAGAACATTGACATGTCTTCCATTTAGGGATGGAATATTATTTATTTATTTATTTATTTTTGGCTGCAGCTGTGGATTCATTAGTTCCTGGGCAATGGGTCCAGGGATCAAATGGGAAGTTGTTTAGTGGATTAAGGATCTGGCATTGTCACTGATGTGGTGCATGTTTGATCCCTGGTCCGGGAACTCCTGCATGATGCATGCAGCCACAAAAGAAAAATCTTCTAATGGAAGCTACTGTATAGTCTTTTATTTTTGTAGAAATGATTACTAGATTTAGTATTTTTAACAGCTTTATTAGGCTATAGCTCATATAGTATGTAATTCACTCATTTGAGGTGTATATGGTTTTTAGTATAGATGTCTATGCAACCATCAACACTATCTAATTTTACCATATATTTCTCACCCCCAACGAACCACATACTCATTAGCAGTCACTCCTCATTCTTTTCTACCACTGCCACTGGCAGCCTTAGTCAAATATTAGTTTATAAAGATTTTCTTTTCTGGAAATTTCATAAAAAAAGGAGTCATATGATATGTTCTTTTATGCAACATGCTTCTTTCACTTAGCAAAGTGTTTCTAAAGTTTCATTCACTGTGTGGTAAGAATCAGTATTTCTTTCCCTTTTTTTCTTGTCTTTTGTCTTTTTAGGGCTGCACTTCATTAATAGCAGATTTTACTACAAAAGTTTTCCATTTTGGTTAAGTCCAATGTAACTATTAAAAGTTACTATTGTGTACCATTTTTTTTTCTTTTTAGGGCTATACCTATGGCATATGGAAGTTCCCAGGCTAGGGTCAAATCAGAGCTATAGCTGCTGGCCTACACTATAGCCACAGTAATGCCAGATCCTTAACCCACCGAAGGAGGCCAGGGATTGAACCCTCATCCTCATGGATACCAGTCAGGTTCATTTCTGCTGAGCTAGTATGGGCACTGTTGTGTGCCAATTTTGAATAACATTTCTATATATCT
Organism: Sus scrofa; assembly: GCF_054392235.1. Classification (NCBI taxonomy): domain Eukaryota; kingdom Metazoa; phylum Chordata; class Mammalia; order Artiodactyla; family Suidae; genus Sus; species Sus scrofa. The sequence goes on along the minus strand of NC_139383.1, from coordinate 101,573,811 downwards.
TTTATCCATGGGAATGTGATTTTTAATGACAGTTGTCATTCTGCTTTTTTCTCTAGAAATGATCACTAGATTTGACAAGCATTTTTTCTACTGAGGCTTGGACACAGTAAGTTTGTTTTACAATAGAATTCTTTCTCTGAGCTAGATATTGCGAACAATGCAATGTATATATTTTAAGCATATGGTTAGATGAGTTTTGATCAATGTATATATTCACATAACTATCATGCCCCTTTTTCAGTCAACTGACTGCAACCATTGTTCTGATCATATCACTCTTTTAGTTTTGCCTATTCTAGAACTTCATAGAAATTGAATCATAGCATTTACTCATTCGTGAAGGTATTCCATTTCTGAGATTCATCATCCTGAGATGTGCCTCACTAATCCATTACTTTTCTTTCCTGATGATTCTTCTCATATGCATATTCTGATAACTTCTGCCTTTTAAATGTATCATATTTGCATACAATGGAATGTTAATTTTTTTTTCTTTTTGTCTTTTTAGGGCAGCACCTTTGGCATGTGGAGGTGCCAAGGCTAGGGGTTGAATTGGAGCTGCAGCCGCCAGCTATGCCACAGCCACAGCAACACCAGATCCAAGCCGCATCTGCAGTCTACACCACAGCTCATGGCAACACCGGATCCTTAACCCACTAAGCAAGTGCCAGGGATCCAACCTGCAACCTCATGGTTCCTAGTTGGATTCATTTCCACTGCATCATGATGGAAACTCCTTCATTTTTGGATTTAAATTCATCCTATTGAAGTTTACTTTTTCATTGTTCCCTTTATAACATATGTTCTTTCTTTCCTCTGTTCTTTTGAGGTGAGTAGGTTTTTTGTTTGTTTGTTTACTATTACATTCTATCTTTTCTCATGACATCTTTTTTTTTAAATGGCTTTTTTCTTTTAAAGAGGAGTTTTTGGTTCACAGCAAAATTGAGCAGCAGATACAGATATCCCATGTATGCCCTGTATGTCCCATTCACTCACTGCCTTCCCCATTAGTAACAACCCACAGAGGGATACATTTGTTCACTTGATGAAGTTACACTGACACATCACTATCAGCCAAAGCCCCGAGTTTACATTAGAGTTGACTCTTGCTGTTGTGCATCACATGGATATGGACAAATGTATAATGACACACATGTAATATCCATCATTATAGGACCATACAGAATAGATTCCCTGCTTCACCTGTTCATCCCTTCCTCCACTTTACCCCTTGGCAACCACTGAACTTTTTACTGTCTCCATAGTTTTGGCATTTCCGGAATGACATACAATGGCTGTTGTACAGTATGTAGCATTTTTGGACTGCTTTCTTTTACTTAATAAAATGCATATAAGTTTTCTTTGTATCTTTTTATGGCTTGATAGTTCATTTATTTTTTTTAGCATTGAATAATAATTCATTTCTCTGGATATTCCAGGTTGTCTATTCACTCACTGAAGGATATCTTAATTGTTTCCAAATGTTGGCAATTAAGAAAAAAATTGCTATAAAATGAATGCAAATATTTGTGTGGATAGAAGTCTTTAATGTGTTTGGGTAAATGCCAAAGAGGGTGATTGCAGGATGGAATTCACAGTTTATACCCATGGTATAAGTATTGCTGTTTCAAAGCATAAGGTCCTCCTCTGAGTATTTAATAATTTACTTTAATCAGTTAATATGTTATCATGCAGTAACATCAACTGCCTACACTCTCTACTTCCGGAGAAGTATATCACCCTTAATATAAACATATCACCCTTAATTTGGGTGATATACTTTTTTAAATTTTGCAATAACAATAAGTGAATATTAAAACAAAATAGTAATTATTTCCCTTGTATATTTCAAGAGAAACTTATACGACCCTCAAATTCAGAAAGGATCAAATTAGGAACATAAATTTTACCAAAAGAATACCATTATAGGTATATACCCAATAGTCAAAGCCTTCCTAAAGTCAAAGAAAAAAAATCAGAATTATATCTCCATATTCTGGCACTGTTAGAAGGATCTAGGGGAACATATGGTAAGAATTCAAAGTATAATGCCAAAAGGTTGAACATTTTTTCTTTATAACATTAAGATTCTGTATTATTTGAATCTGTTACTTTCTGCTGAGTCAGGAAGAACAAAAAGTTGAATGTCCATGATCTGACAGATGTGACCAAAGTGTCTAATAAACAACACTATTTGAAAGAGATCAGTCTGGCTCTTTGGAAGAGCCTGTCAGGCTGTGGATGTAAGCATTTAAATGTGTAAATAGGAAAGTTTTGTCTGGATGTATGCCCAAGAGTGGGATTGCTGGGTCATATGGTAGTTCTATGTATAGATTTCTAAGGTACCTCTATACTGATCTCCATAGTGGTTGTACCAGCTTACATTCCCACCAACAGTGCAGGAGAGTTCCCTTTTCTCTGCACTCCCTCCAGCATTTGTTATGTGTGGACTTATTAATGATGGCCTTTCTGACTGGTGTGAGGTGGTATCTCATGGTAGTTTTGATTTGCATTTCTCTAATAATCAGGGATGTTGAGCATTTTTTTTCATGTGCTTGTTGGCCATCTGTATATTTTCCTTGGATAAATGTCTCTTCAGTTCTTTTGCCCATTTTTCCATTGGGTTGTTGGCTTTTTTGCTGTTGAGTTTTATATGTTGTTTGTATATTTTAGCTGTGTAGCACTGGGAATTATGTCTAATCACTTATGATGGAGCATGATAATGTGAGAAAAAAGAATGTATACATGTATGTGTAACTGGGTCACCATGCTGTACTGTAGAAAAAAAAATGTTTTGGGGAAATAACAATTGATTACAATTTTAAAAAATTGAAAAAATAAAAAATAAAATTAAAAAAAACTAATTCCAGAGAAAAAGTGTAAATAACTATAAACAGAGAAGACCAGAAGTCAACATGGGGTCAGGAAAAACAGATCAAAACCACCATTAGGCAGGCAAGAGGGGCAGAGACACAGTAGTGAAAAACATCCAAGGAAATGGATCTGCATTCCTGTTGATACCTGGTGCTGTCTAATTCTCTACATAAAATTGAATGGACACTAATCAGGCTATGTGTTTACAGTGTTTATTTTCCTGAAGGAAACTAATACCAATTCCTATGAAAGGATTATATTAACACCACATTATGAAATGTTATTCTCTAGGGATTTTGAGCTCAATCTAAACTATGAAGAAAACTTTGAAACTTCACTCATCTTTTGACATCTGAGATCAGCTTCTTGCTCCATAGCATCCTCATGGCATTTTTCACTTCTGCATCCTCAGTGTATAAATCAGAGAGTTGATCAAAGGTGTTCCAATTGTATAAAGCACAGCTATCATCTTATCCGTGGAGAAGTAGTTGCAGGGCATGTGTATATAAATATGCAAGGACCAAAGAACAAGATGACCACCATGATGTGGGATATACAGGTGGAGAGGGCTTTTTTCCTCCCTTCTGCACTGTGGTCTCTCAAAGAATACAAGATGATGACATAGGAGAACATCAGCATGACAAAACTCACTGTACAGATGGCCCCACTGTTGGACACTAAGGGTAGGATGGTCACGTAGATGTCTGCACAGGCAAGTTCAGCAAAGACTCCAGGAAACAAAAACAGTGATCGATCACATTGGGACCTCAGAAAGGTAAATTCAAGGCTAGAAAATCCTGAGGTGAATAATGCACAAAGGATCTGACCCAGCCCACAGGCATCAGCACACCACAGACTCGGTGGCTTATGGTGGTCGTGTAGCACAGGGGCTTACAGATGGCCACATAGCGGTCAACAGCCATGAGGATAAAGATGAAGATCTCCAGGTAGCCAAATACATTGGATGAAAAGGCTTGGATCATGCTCTCACTGAAAGATAGTGGTCTTCTTCATGAGGGCATCCACAATCATTCTATGGGCTGTAGAAGTAGAGAGGATGGTATCAAATAAGGATAAGTGGAAAAGGAAGAAATGCATTCGACTCTCAGCTGGTCTTGATGGTAGTAATAATGAGCAGGTTCCCCAGTAATGTCCCCAAACAGAAAATCAAGAAAGTGACAAACATGATTTTCTTCCTAAGAGGATCCTCTGCCAACCCAAGTAGAATGAACTCAGTCACATTACTGTTCAGCTGCATGATTTCATAAATGAGGAGAAAGGATGAGTGAAATGGATTATCTGCAAAAAAATAAATTACTGTATGTTGTGATATATGATATTAGGAAATATTTTAAGTAAATTTTGCTTATTTATTATTTGCTTATTTATTAGGTATATTCTAGATGTGGCTTCCTAATAATGTATATTCTTAATAATAACACTTTGTTCCTCAATTTGTAATGAGCATTTCATAGGGTCATTATGAGTCTCATATAAGCTTGTGAATATTAAACTTTCCTATAAAACTATTTATACACAATCCCTTGTTAGATTTGACATGATTGTGATTAATTCTGTGCCTACATAGTTACTGCATATGGCCCCATTTTGTTATTTCCTTTGTTATCTTTTGGCCATATTCAGTAAGTGCTGAATGGGACATGTTTTGCATTGTGTATCTCTCATCATTTAGTATATATTTTACTGCCCTTCTTGGTTTGTGATATAATGTCATACACCAATATTAGCACCTTCAAGAATATCTTATTTATACATTCATTTATACTTTTTATATTTGTTATATATATTTATTAAATAGTTTGTTATTTATAAATATAGATATGCTTTATATCTTCAGTACAAACTGTCTCCCAGCTACTCCACCTTGAAAAGAGGAAAGACATATTGCCTTCAAACAACCTATTGCACCTTTACACATGTTTATGTTTAATCCTTGACATATATGATGAACAGGAGGAATATCCTTTGGTATTTGATAATATCTCAGAAATATCCATTACTATTTTTTTTCATTCCCCAATTGGAAAGCACATTTTAGAACACTCAGATTTCCTGACGTTACATTTCTAAATGAAAGGGAGGTTAGGAGTTCCTGCCATGCCTCAGCGGAAATGAATCTGACTAGTATCCCTGAGGATACATGTTCCATCCCTGGCCTCACTCAGTGGGTTAATGATCCGATGCTGTCCTAAGCTGTGGTGTAGTTCCCAGAAGCAGCCTGGATCCTGCGTTGCTGTGGCTGTGGCATAGGCCGGCAGCTACAGCTCTGTTTCAACCACTAGCTTGAGAACCCCACCATATGCCGTGGGTGCAGCCCTAAAAAAAAGACACACACACACACACAAAAAAAAAAAAGAAAGAAAGAAAGAAAGGGAGATTATATTTTAGCCAATAGTTCATATTTTTAAAAATTCAAGCTTTTACTTAAACATCTTAAATCTGGATGTTTTTCTTTTGGGGGAGAATGTCACCTGGTATTTGTTATAGGATCCAATCATATTTATATTCCCAGGGAATCTGTATGAGTCTGTTATCTGAAAACCCCACGTTCCTAGAACAGAATAGAAGAGCAGAAGAGAGAGCGAAATGTAGTTTTCCAAAAGAGTCAGAATAGATAATAACTGATATCTTTGTTCAATTTGTTTTCATCCTGGCAATTAATTATTCAACTTGAAATGAAGATTCTTTCAGTGAAGACTGAAATCTTTCAGTGAAGATTTGTTTTATTTCCCATTTAGAAAGAAGTGTTATTGTGGGGTCATTTCCAAGAACAAATTTTGTTCTTTAGCTCTTTCTTGTGAAGATGATTCTGGCAGTGGCACTATATGCAAGTAAATGTAACATATTTAAACATAATCTGCAAAACTTAATTTATTCCAGTCTGCTTCTCCTCAGTCTCATCCAGCCTTCAATACATTGTCTCAAAAGTTGTGAGCAGTCAAGGCACAGATTAGGATAGGCTAACTAGGCACAAGATTTCCCCTAAATATATTTTTCTCTTCCAGGGAGAATTTCTTCTCTTCAACAGAGATGAAATATCTCTTATTCCTGAAAAAAAAAAACCCTCTTGAGAAAAGATCTAATAAAGTTATTTAGTTTGGCTTTACAAGTGTTACAAAAAGCTCTTTGGATTTGTGCATAATCTTAAACTATAAGGGAACTGAGTCTTGATATTTTAATCATTACAAGAAGTTCTTTCTTTCCTTTATTGATTTAATAGAGAATTGAATCATAAAGTATTGACACTTAAAATATGTAGGCATTGATAGCAAGATAATGTGAAAGTTTGTGTCACTTCGTATTCCCTGATGTTGGCCATTCTCTTAAATATATAGTTTTTAGCTTGTATGTTATCAAATGCATTTTCCTATCATTTTCTAAGACAAGATTATTTCTTTTTTTTAACATTTAAACTTGCATATTTAAGATAAATTAAGAATTATATATACATATGATTATTAATAATAATGTATACACATCTTAATATTTAGTTTCAAAATGACATTAGTATTGCCACTTGAATCTGCAGCCATAAAGCACATTTCTGTGCATTCAAATTCCATGAAATCCAAACTGCTTTAGTCATATATTTAGTAGTTTTTTTGAAAAAAAGCTTTTTATGTTCTCAAGTACATTTCAGTGATTCTCCTAGTGTCTTGTAAAAGGGGATATTAAACCTATTCTGTAATCTACAACACTATACGACCTAGAAAAGGCTGCTGTTCTCTAAAGTCTTTGTATAATCAGGATCTATTCATGATGCAGTGTGAGCATATAGAGATTAAGTAGATGGATCAGGTGGGAACTCTAAAATGTAAGTAATGTAGTAACTAAGGATTCAGAACAAATAGGTGTAGAGTATCCATACTCTTCCTGGAATGCCTTTCTGTTTCTAGCTGTTTAATTTTCTGGGAACTTCAGAAGCAAACTGCTAAGAAATATTCTCTAGATGGCCTTCTGTGATTACCTGTGAGAAAGGAAATTCACTCTCCTGCTCTTTAAAGGCTTTAATTTTTTTAATACTCTTACATCTTGTAGTTTATAACAAGAATGTGCATGTTTAGTTTAGATGCCTTCCTGGAGTGAGAATATCAGAAAACTTTATGTCCTTCAGATATTATTTTCCGCACTTCCAACCCAATGCCTTGTGAAGTGTAGATGCTCAGCAAGAACTTTTAAATTGAACATTTCCTACAACCCCATAAAAAGTAATATTTACCTTATTGTTCTAGCATTTGCTGAGTACAAGCCACATTAGTATTATGAACTTATAGATCTCTTCTATATATCATGTATGGTAGATAAACAAATATGTGCCAAATTTACATAGCTGAAAAATAACGAAGAAAACAAATGCAAACATGAAAATAATTTATCACTTACTGAGAGTTAGAAGACTCTCAGAATTAGCCTCAAGTCTGCCTATCCTTTTTTGTTACCAGCTTTATTATAGAACGCTGGAAAAAATTCATCTCTGCATTCCAGGGGGATATTTTAATATTTAATGGTGTAAGTTATTAACACCCTACAGAGTTTATTCCCCACAGTTTCTGTTCATTCAGATTCATCCTAGATGTAATAAACTCAACTTTTAGTTTGTCCAGTTAGCCTGTAACATAGCAAGTTAATCTGCCTCATAGTCAGGAGTTTGATACAAACAAGGATTCCTAGTTATCATTTCTCTCAGTCTGAAAAACAGGTATCAGGGAAAAAGAAAAAAAAAAAAAAAAGAGAGTGGTGGCGGGCAGGAAAAAGAAATTATGTCCCTGGTAGAAGAGAAAGTGGGCTAACAAACACTACCATGCTCCCACCTAGTGCCCTAAATCACACACTTCTGCATTAGGAAACAAACTTTGCTAGCTCTTTTGATTTTTTTTTTTTCTGTACAAATCCAGGGAAAACACTATTGTGCTTGAAACCAGAGGTTCTATTCTATGGGCTCCAGGCATTCCTCACCTGGAGCTACAGACATACTGCAAGTGATCTGATGATTAATATGTATATGGAACTATTTGTACAAACTGAATATGTATCTCATATTTGTCAAATTAATTTCCACTTATTTTTAATTCATATTAGTAAAAGACACATCTTAAAGGAAACAATTTATTGAAATAATCATGTTTACCAAGTATTTATTGATTAGCTTTTATACTCTAGGCTCTGTGTTTGTCGCTTTTCATAACTCAGCTTTTAATTCATATAATAATTCCATTAAATTGGTATTAAAATGTAATTTTTTAGAAAAAGAAACTGGAACTGACAGAAGTTAAGCTGCTTGCCTAGGTTATACATTTAATAATTTTAGTACTGAGAACTGTACTAAAACTGTTTTATTCCATGGTTTGTTCTCATTCCACACATTTTCCTTATACTATTCTAAATTGAAAACCAAAAAAACAAAAAAGAATTTGGAGTTCCCATCATGGCTCAGCAGTTAGGGAACCAGACTAACATCCATGAGGACGTGAGTTTGATCCCTGGCCTCACTCAGTGGGTTAAGGATCTGGCGTTGCCCTGAGCTGTGTGGTGTAGGTAGCAGAAGTGGCTCAGATCTGGCATTGCTGTGGCTGTGGTATAAGCCGGTGGCTACAGTCTGATTGGACCCCTAGCCTCGCAACCTCCATATTCCACAGGTGCAGCCCTATAAAGGCAAGAAGATAAAAAAAAAAAAAAAAAGAAAGAATGAAACCAGAGAGTACCAGAAAGTTATGATAATAATGAAAAAATGTTTCTAATAGATTAGTAATGCTATCTCAGGTTGTGGTGTCTAGAATTTACAGTAATGTTGAAATCCCAATAGCCATAGGATATACAGGTGAACATTTTCACATTTTCAGTAATTTTTAAAAAAATATGAATTTCAAGTTAAAGCTGTACAATTATACTTGAGAATAATTACTGAAAATAATAGTTTTGATCAGAGGCAGCAATACTCATATCAGACAATATAAAATTTAAAATATTCTATAAAAAAAGACAAAAGAGAGAATTATATAATGATAAAGAAGATATTATAATCATTACTATGTATGCACCCAATTTAGGAGCACCTAAATATATCAAGCAGGTATTAACAGACTTAAAGGTAGAAATTGGAAATAATACAGTAATAGTAATAGACTTAAATTGGAATAATTAGTATTGTTATAATATCCGTACTATCCAGAGTTCCTGTTGTGGCTCAGTGTTTAACAAATCTGACTAGGAACCATGAGGTTGCTGGTTCAATCCCTGGCCTCACTCAGTGGGTTAAGGATCTGGCATTGCCATGAGCTGTGGTGTAGGTCACAGATGTGGCTCAGATTCTGTGTTGCTGTGGCTCTGTTGTAGGCTGGTGGCTACAGCTCCATTTAGACCCTTGGCCTGGGAACTTCCACATGCCACGAGTGTGGCCCTAAAATGACAAAAGACAAAAAAAAATCCATACTATCCAAAGCAATATACAGATTGAATGCAATCACTATCAAAATACCTATGACAGTTTTCAAAGAACTAGAACAAATAATCCTAAAATTTGCATGCAACCATGAAGTTTCTGAGTTGATGAAACAACATTAAGAAAAAATAACAAAGTTAGAAGTATCATTCTTCAAAACTGTATGGTACTGACATTAAAACAGACAGATGAACCAGTGGAACAGAATAGAGAACCGAGAAATAAACCCACATACTTATTGTCAATTAATCTATGGCAAGGGGAGCAAGAATATACTATAGAAGAAATAGAATCCTTCAGTAAGTGGTGCTGGAAAAACTGGATAGATACCTGTAAAATAATGAAAGTAGGACATTCTCTAACACTATATATACAAAGAAGCTCAAAATGGATTAAATGTAAGACCTGAATCCATATCTGAAAGAGGACATAGAACACTGTTTGGCATAAATTTCAGAAGTATTTTTAATCTTTCTCCAAGGCAATAGAAATAAAAGCAAAAATAAACAAATGTGGCCTGTTTAAGGCTTTTTCACAGCAAAGGAAATCATCAACAAAACAAAAAAGTAACCAAATGATTGGGAGAAAGCACTTGTAAATAATATGACTGATAAGGGTTAATGTCTAAAATATATAAACAGCTCATACAAGTCAATATAAAAAAACCACCAGGTTAAAAAATAGGCAGAAGCTCTGAATAGACATTTTTTCCCCCAGAGACATACAGATGGCCATAGGCACATGCAAAGATACTCGACATCATTAGTCATAGAGAAATTCAAATCAGAACTGCAATGAGATATCATCTTATACCTATCAGAATGGCTTTCATCAAAAAGAGCAAAAATAACAAGTGTTGGCAAGTATATGGAGAAAAGGGAAGCCTTTTTTGCTCTTAGTATAAATATAAATTGGTTCAGCCACTATGAGAAATAGCATGGCAATTCTTCAAATGCTAAAATAGAATTAGCATATGATTCACTAAGTCCATTCCTGAGTATATAACTGAAGAAAACTAAAGCGCCATTTATACCTGCACCCCCAATATTCAGCAGCATTATTTACAATTGCCAAGACATGAAAACAATCTAAGTATCCATTAACAGATGAATGGATAAATAATACATGTATTCACATACACACACACACACACACGTGCACACACACACACATACACACATAAGAATACTATTCAGCCATAAAAATGAAATTTTGCCATTTGCAACAACATGGATGGACTTGGAGAGTGTTGTGCTAAGTGAAATAAGTCATATAGAGAAAGATAAATACTGTATTATATCACTTATATGTGGAACCTAAAAAAAGTATATGTTATCTCATCATTGTTATATTTGCAATAACCTAATAAAATATGATGTTGTTAATCTTTCCATACTCTTATTTTTCATCAATATTTCTTTGGTGATATGTCTAGACAAATCATCTGCCCAGTTTTTAAAAAATTGGATTGCTTGTTTTCTTATTGTTGCTCTTAACTGTTCTTTGTATATTTTGGTTATGGGTCCTTTGTCAGATATGTGTTTTGGTGTAGTTGCTTTCAGTCTGTGGCTAGTATTTTCATTTTCTTAACAGTGTCTCTTGCAGAGCAGAGATCATTGATTTTAATGGAGTGCATCTTAATACTTTTTTCAATTATGGGTGTAAACACAGCATATTTATAGATTTAGTTGTTTTTTCAGTGCTGCACCCACAGCTTATGAAGGTTCCAAGACTAGGGGTCAAATTGGAGCTGTAGCCACTGGCCTACACCACAGCCACTGCAACGTGGGATCCGAGCTGCATTTGTCACCTACACCACATCTCACCGCAATGCTGGATCCTTAACCTACTGAGCAAGGCCAGGGATCAAACCTGCGTTCTCATGGGTACTAGTCAGATTTGTTTCCGTTGAGGAATGATGGGAATTTGTATAGATTTTTATTCTTAGCAGAGTTTTAGGTTCACAGCAAATTTTGTGGAAAATGCAGAGTACCCATGAACGTTTTGCCTCCCTGCTCCTCACACACAAAACCTCTCTCTGCATCAACATCCTGAACTAGAGCAGTACTTGTGGTTAACAGTCAAGGAAATTGATATGCCATTGATGCCACATAATCAGCCAAAGTCCATGGGTTACATCCAGGGTTCACTCCTAATATAGCACACCCCATAGGCTTAGATCTTTGTATAATGACAGGTAACCACCATTATAATATCATACGCAATAATTTCAGTGCCTTAAAGTCCTCTGTGTTCTGCTTATTCATCCCTCTTATTAAACTTAATGAAGGAAAGCTCCACTAAAATGGGGTTAGGAAGCCAGAAGGGGGAGCTCTCATGCACATACCATCAATGCAGATCCCAACAGAAAGAGATGTGGCTTATATCTCTGGTGGGATATGATACTTCACTGCCATCAGCAGGAGGAAGAATGTGTTCTTGCCTTGCAACACCTCAGTCAACAAGAGACTTAAATCAGGTGACAAAAGCCACTGGAGTCAAGCTCCCAGTGTCCTCCAGTTAACTTGTTTATAACAGCGCCTCCTAACTGCCCCTTCACTATAAGAGTTTCCGCTTTGCTTTACTAGGTTTGCATGTGGTTCATGGGAGTTACATGTTTCTAATTGCAATTCTTCCCTGTTCCAGAATCAACCTATTTTATTGGTGAAATAACTGACTCTTTTATTATTTTCCGTTAACACCTCTCTCTCCAACTCCTGACAAGCACTGATCTCTTTATTTTATTCCTTTTTTTTTCTTCTCAGAATCTTACATAGTTGGAATCCTGCAGTATGTTGCCTTTTCAGATTGTCCTCTTTCATTTCAGTAGTATGCATTTAAAATACCTTTGTGTCTTTTCATGGCTAAATAGTGCTTTTTAAATTTTTTTAGTGCTCAGTAATATTTCATCGTGGATAAAGCACAGTTCATTTACCCTTGCACATATTGAAGAACATGTTGATTGATTCCAAGTCTTAGTAATTATGAATTAATGTTTCTGTAAATATCTATGTACAGGTTTTCATGAAACATAAGGTTTCAATTCATTTGCATAAATACTGTGTTGTGAGACTGTTGGGTATATAATAAGCATATTTCTGTGTGGCTATTCCATTTTGTATTCTGATAGGCAATGCATGAGAGTTTCAGTTGCTCTGTATGCTTGATAGTTAGTGTTGTAGTGTTTTGGATGTGGCTTTTTATATATTGGTGCCTAGTGTCATCTTTTTTATAGGGGCATAGGTGCATCTTGTTTTATTTGCAATTCTTTAATAGCATTTGATGTTGGTTATCTTTATCTATCTTATTTTTCATCTCTACATATTCCTTTTTATATCTGAAGACATTATTTTTTAAGAGAAGATAATTCGTTTAAATATTTATTTATTCTATAAAGTTTTTATTGTGATAAAAATACTTGAGAAACACCCTCTTTACAAACTTTAAATTACACAACAGAATAATATTAACCATAAGCGCATGTTGTACACTTGCTCTGAAACTTATTCATCTTCTATAATTAAAAATTTTCCCTAGTTCTGGCAACTGCCATCATGCTATCTGTTTGTATGAGTTTGACTCTTGTGTATACCTCTTATAAGTAGAATCATACAGTATTTATCCCTATCTATCTGGCTTATTTCATTTGGCATAATGTTGACCAGGTTCATCCAAGTTTTGCATATGGCAGCATTTCCTTTTTAAAAGACTATACTATTCCATTGTATGTATATACCATCTTTTCTTTATCATTTCATCTTTTAATAAACAGTTTGTTTTCATATCTTGGCTATTGGGAACAATGTTACAATAAGGAGGAGAGTGTAATTATCTCTTTGCATTCCCGATATCAATACATTTAGATATATAGATCCAGAAGTGAAAATTTGTATCATACAGCAATTCTATTTTTAATTTTTTGAGGATCAACCATACTGTTTTTCCTAGGGGTTGCATTATTTTACATCACCATGAGCAGCATACAGGTTTTCCAGTTTTTCCATATATGTGACAACACTTGCTATCTTTGTTATTTTAATAAATATATCCTACTCAATAGGAGATGATATCTCATTGTGGTTTTGATTACATTTCCCTGATAATTAGTGATGTTGATCACGTATACCAGGTGACAGTCTTTGTGTCTTCTTTGGAGAAATGTCCATTCAAGTCCTCTTTTCATTTATTAATTGGGTTGTTAATTCTTTTCTATTAAATTGTAGGAATTTCTTGTATATTATATTTTCTGTCTTAATATTGTATTGTGTATGTGATTTACAAATAGTTTCTCCCATCATATGCTGGTTGTTCACCATGTATAAGCTTTCCTTTGCTGTGCTTAGTGATGTTGTCTCACTTGTCTAACTTTGATTATTTTGCTTGTGCTTTTTTTGTGTCATTTCCAGAAATCATTGATAAGCTTATTGTTGTTAGGTTTTTCATTTCTGTTTTTATCAAGGAATTTTACAGTTCCAGTTCCTCCATTAAAATTTTTAATTCATTTTAAATTGATTGGGCATATGATGTCACATAAGGGTACACTTTCTCTCATATGATTTGTTTATCCAGTTTCTCAACTTATTTGTTCAGAGACTCTCCTTTCTCCACTGTATATTCTTAGTTTGCATCAAGGAACTGTTGAGAGTATATACTTGGGTTTTTGGGGTCGCTATTCTGTGCCTTTGGTCTATATGTTTGTCTTTTATGGCAGTATCATCCCATTTTAATTACTGTAGTTTTTTAATATATTTTGAGATTAGGAAGTCTAATTCTTCCAGATTTATTTTTATTTCTCAGTAGTAATTTGTCCAGTTGGAGAAATTTGTGGGTACATGTGAATTTTAGAATTGTTATTTCTATAAATAACTGCCATTGCCAGAGTTCCCTGGTGATCTAGTGGTTAAGGATTTGGCTTTATTAGGGTTGTGGCTCATATTTTATCTCTGCCTTGGAATCTGCATGTCATAGGTATGCCCCCTAATCTTTGACATGAACTCTCTCAGCCTTTTTTAGGACTGGAAATCCTACCCAAAACTTTGAAAATGTATGTTTTGCATTTACTTCCTTTTAGAACCTAAGGTATATCTACATAAGATACATCGATCGTAAAATCCAAACTTATTTTGCTTTTATTAGAGAGCAAACTTACTTACAAAAATTATGTCCTCTCTATGATTATTAACATTAAATGATCCATGAAATTGGTATATTAAAAAAGAAAGAAAGTGGGAGTTCCCCAGTGATGCAATGGCTCAATGATGCAGTGAGCAGTGGCTTAGGGAACTTCCCCATGCCTCAGGCACTGCAAAAGACAGGGGGGAGAGAGAGAGAAAGTAAAGAAAGAAGAGAAAAAGATATAAGAACTTTTTAGATACACATATATAAAAGTATTGAAGTCTTTCATGTAGAATTTTCATAATGTAACATTCAAATTAATGTTTGCAACATAATAATGCTCGATTTTAAAAAACTGCACAAGGAAATATTGCATATTTATTAAGTGTGTATTTATGTGTATTTATACTAGGGTAAACTACAGAATATTTGAAGATATTAATATAAGTGTTAATAAAAGAGGTACTTATAGTAAATTTGTATAAAAATCCAAATAAAATATTTTTGAACATGGTAATGAGAAATTGAGATTTCTCTTGATAATATAACTTTTTTTGATAGACTATTTTAAAAGAATAATTGCAGGCTTACAGAAAAATTACCAAAGAAAAATATACATAGAGCTTAGAGTTCCCATCTAAGCTCTATGTCCCCTTCACCAATATACTGTTTACTGACAACTTAACAATTAGGTAATACATTTGTTACAAATGAGGAATCAGTATTAATCCATTTTTATTAAAGTTTGTGGTTTACAATTGGTTTTACTCTTTATGTTATAGAATTTTATGGGTTTTGTGTCAACATCTTGTACCAAAGTGGAATATGTGTTACAATCAACTAATTTGGCTGATACACTATTATCATCTAAAGACCACAGGTAAAATGAAGGTTTACTTTTGGAGTTGTAATTCTATGAATTTTGACCTATATGTAATGACACGTATCCAAATTCTAGTATCATGCACAATAATTTCACTGTCTTAAGAATCCATTGTGCTCTGGCTTTTCATCTATCTCCTCCACAACTCCTGTTAACCACAAATCTTTATACTGTCTCCACTGTTCTTGCCTTTTCCAGAATGTCCTATAGGTGGAATCATATGATATGTAGCCTTTCACATTGGTTTCTTTACAAAGTAATGTGCATTGAGGTTTCTTCCATGTCTTTTTAATGGCTTGATAAGTTTATTTGTAACACTCATTAATATTCCATTGTGGTTATAGTACAGTTTATCTCCACATTCACTTACTGCAGAGCACCTTGATTGATTCCCGGGTTTCACAGTTATGAATTAGAGCGGCTGTAAGCAATTGTGTGCAATGTTTTTGTGTGGACATGACTTTTCAACTCCTTTGGGTAAAGGCTATGTTCTGCGATTGCTGCATTGTATGTTACAAATATGCTTAGTTTTGTAAAAACCTCCATAGTTTCTTCCAACATGAATGTACCATTTTGCATTCTCACCAGTTGGATGAGTACCTGTTTCATCACCTTGTCACCCGTATTCGATGTTGTGTTTGTAATTTGGCTTTTAAATAGGTTCATAGTTGTATCTTGATGTTTTAATTTTCAGCTCTTTCATATCTTGTCATCTATATATTTTATTTTTAATATTTTAGTATGTTTTAATTTTTATAGTGTTTTTATTTCAGTGAGAACACATTTTATTTTTATTTTAGCATTTTATTTTAGTGATAAATTTATAGTATTTTTATTTTATTTTATAGTATTTTTATTTTAGTAAGACCTACCCTCTTGACAAACTTTGAAGTACACAATGCACTGTGGTTAACTACAGTGTTTTAAAACATATTTTTAGAATTTACTAATCTTGTGTAATTGATATTAAATATCCATTGAAGACAATTCTCCATTTTTCCTTCCATGCAAAACCTGACAACAACCATTCTGTTGTCTCTTTCTGGGTCTATTGTGTATATCTCATATAAGTGGACTCATGTCCCCAGGTTTAATTTGACTAAAAGTATTCTTGAATCACATAAAACTTCCATTATTTTGTCCTGTGTATCCTCTTTTACTTCTATTTTCAATCTTTTTTTAAAATTTTATCTTTTAGGTTATTTATTTTCTCATCTACTTCCTACTTTTAATTATTCATCTGAAATGAAAATCAGCATGAAAGCCTATAGTGAATGTTGTGTGTGTGTGTGTGTGTGTGTGTGTGTGTGTGTGTGTAAGTGCTTATCATGCTGGAGTTATAGAGGAATCTATTAGGTAAGTTTATAATAGCTTATGACATTTCCATTCTTTGTTAACTTTGATGGACCTCCTCATGCATCACATGCCAACTTTGGGACACCAGCGCAGAAACTTAGCTTTGAAATATCCAAGAAATCAAAGAAATGTGAGAACACTGAAATCTCATGTTATTTTATTTTACTTATTTATTTTTTTAGGACCACACCTGTGGCATATGGAAGTTCCCAGGTTAGGGGTCGAGTTGGAGCTGTATCTGCCAGCCTACACCACAGCCACAGCAACACAGGATCCAATATGCATCTGCAACCTACACCACAGCTCATGGCAATGCCGGATCCTTAACCCACTGAGCAAGGTCAGAGATTGAACCTGTGTGCTCATGGATGCTAGTCAGATTCATTTCCTCTGAGCCACGACAGGAACTCCTTCATGTTATTTTAATAATGAATTTATTCTAAAATAATTTTTGATAGGAGGTAATGATGGTTTTGGTAAGGTTTTATAAATAAGATAACAATATTAAAAATGAAATGGTATCTTCATTTTTTATAAAGGTAAAAGTTCATGATATAACCATTGACATCAAATCCAAGGTTCAAGTGTTAATATGATCTGCCCACTCTGGACACCAAATTCTATTGGCAATTACAACATATGAATCTAGATGACCTCTGCGTTGGGAAAGTACAGAGGAAGAAAATAACTTCCTGCTACATAGTGGATTTTCTACATTTTTTTCTTCAAACCATGTTCTACCTCTGTGTACTTCAATCTCAGAAAATATGTGGCATTTATCCTGTATTTTTTGTTTGTTTAAGTCTTGACAACATAAATTATTTTACTTCCTAGAGTTACTGAACTCTATCATTGTAGCTCCTATAAACCAATCACACATAGAACTAAATATCTCAAGTCCTTTGTAACACACACACACACACACACACACACACACACACGCACACACACACAATGTCTGTTATCTTAATAGCCAAAGACAACAATAATGAAACTATTTTAAAATATTATTATATAAAAAATTGATTCAATAGTGTGGAACTGTTTTAAAATAAAATAATTATATAATGAAATGAAGTGATTGATTCACAGAGTTAGTTTCCTTGCTCCAGAAGTGCTCAAGAGAAAACAGTTTACCTGCTTAGAAAGGTAGTACAGCAGGAATTACAGATTACAGAGTACTAGCTATACTTTATTTATGGATGATCATGTGATTAAATAGTTTTGATTGTATAAAAGTTATTTTTTATATAATCAGAGTCTAGACTGTTTTGTCGGTGTATTTCACAATCAGCAAAGCCAGAATTGAATTCTCAGGAAAAGAATGGATCAGGCTGAACATGCTAGGGAAACTATGAATCTGAGGGCAGAAGAACAGAGAAAAGTAAGAAAATCTGTTACATTTTAATAGATGTTGTGGGGGAATCAATATCTATCTTATATATCTCTATCCGTCCGCCTGTCTGTCTATCTATCTATCTATGTATCTATCTGTTTAGAGGAAGTCAAACGGTGACTCAATAAGTAATCAAACAAAGCTCTTAATTCATATTTGCTTTCAGAGATAATTCTGACATGACATAATTTTCTCATAGCATTTTTCACTTCTGCATTCCTCAGTGTGTAGATGAGTGGATTGAGGAAGGGTGTTCCAATAGTATAAAATACTGCCATCACCTTCTCCATGGGGAAAGTGGTTGGGGGGCGTGTGTATATGAATACACATGGACTGAAGAATAAGATGACTATGATGATATGGGAAGTGCAGGTGGAGATGGCACTTTTCCTCCCTTCTGCACTGTAGTTTCTCAGAGAACGCAGGATAACGAAGTATGAGATCATCAGAATTACAAAACTGCTGGAGCAAATAGCTCCACTGTTAGACACCAAGAGCAGGTTGATCATGTAAGTGTCCATGCAGGCAAGTTTCAATAAGGGCTGCAAATCACAGCAATAGTGATCAATCATATTGGGGCCACAGAAAGGCAGTCTCAAGTCCAAGATAATCTGAGCCATAGAATGTATAAAGGACCCCATCCATGCAAGAACAATCAGGATGATGCAGACCTGGTGCCTCATGATGGTTGGCTTGCAGATGATGGTGGCTTGCAGATGGCCACATAGTGATCAACAGCCATGAGATTCAGGACAAAGATCTCCATGCAGCCAAATATATGTAATGCAAAGACTTGAGTCATGCACCCATTGTAAGATATGATTTTCTTTTCAGAGAATCCACAATGAGTCTAGGGGCTATGGAAGTTGAAAAGCAGGTATCAGCAATGGACAAATAAAACAGGAAGAAGTTCATGGGGCTCCCAAGATTTTGGCTTGATTTGATGGTCACAATAATAAGCAAATTACCGATGACAGTTCCCATAAAGAAAATGAAGAAGATCACAAACACTATTTTCTGTTTCATAGGATCCTAACGATACAAACAATACAAACTCAGTGACACTATTATTTGGCTGCATTGTTTCAGTCAAAATGGAGAAGGGGCAGGTTAGAAATAGTGAATCTGCAAAGGGAGGAAAAAAAAATGACATGAATACCACACTTAAAGTTCAAATACATATACCTTATCATGAAAGTGCCACTTTCCAACTGGTAATCATTTACCTTTTGTATTATTGTTTTCTGAATAAAAGTGAAATCATATTTTCATTCAATCTATGAACAAATGAAATATATACATAATAGAAAAGTAAATAGTTCCTCAAATATAATAAACACTAATTTATTAGGGTAGAGTGTTGCATAAATAGAGAAAACTTATGCCTGACTCACCCTAATATGTTTTTACATTACTTAAACTTAGTAATACAGTTATAAATACATCCTAGTAAATGTTATAAACATGGGGGGGGGAGTACAGGAGAGATGGGGAAAGGGAGAAGGGAGGGAGAGAGAGGTGAAATAAACAGTTTTAGCAGTGAAAATCCACTCAAATTGTCCAGTCAATAATGAGATTTAATCTTTTGCCTTGAGTTTATTTCTTTTTGCTTTACTTCACAAATGTATTTAGTTGTACAGTTATAAATTCAGTTTATATCATTAAACTTTACACTTTTAAATTTATAACATGTTGTCTAAAGTTAAATTCTTCCCCTTATTCATTATTTTCTGAGTCTTTCAACATATTGACACAAGGAGATGCTAAGACTAAAATGAAGGGTAAATAGAGTAATAACATTTGCCATAAATATGAATATTCTTTCAAATTTCATTCATGTTAAGCACCAGGAAATTTAGAAAATGAACTCAGGAGCTCCAAGTTATAGTTGAAACTTTTTTAATAGAGAATCCTTTGGATTATATTCTTCAGTGTCCCATAGCCTGACTTTGGTAAGAGAAGGTAGAAATAAAAGAAATTATTATTTATCCACATATAATAAATATAGGCATTATTTTATGTACCTCATCACAAATATTTTCCAAATAATAGCACAGGTAAAAGCATAAGTGTCAAGCTGGTAAAATACATGTATAACATAAATGCCAGAAAAAAGCATAATTTCCTCAAGTGTAAATGGATTTCAAGGGCCAATCTTTTAAAACACAGCACAGACGAATCATGAGCAAACGAACTGATCTTGGAAGAAAACCTTATCAAAATTAAGTATGTGAAAAGAAGTTCAATTTCATTCTAGTTAAGTATATGCAAATTTAAATCACAATCGGATATATTTTCACCTACCAGATTAACAAAGTGATCTTCTGATAAATATCTAAGTATGGTTGAAAATTTCTATGGGAAGCAATCTCACATTTTTGGTAGGAATTTAATCTCATAGGGAGTGATTTCCAACACATGATATTAAAACCACATATAGACATAGGTCTAGTGATTCCATTTGCTACAGATAGTCTCACTCATAGGCAAAAAATAGTCACTGCAGCCCCTTCCATGGTAGCAAAAAATAGGAAATTGCTTCAATGCCTATCAGAAGAAAGCTGAATAAATGAGGGATAGTACTTTATACAATCATTTAAAAATATTTTTAATTATAGTATAGTTTATTTACAATGTTCCTTCAATTTCTGTTGTACAGCAAAGTGACCCACTCATACATACATGTACTTTCTTTTTTTTAAATACTATCTTCCATCATGTTCTAAGATGATGGGACTAGTGCCCTGTGCTGTACAGTAGGACTCGATTGCTTATCTATTCCAAATGTAACAGTTGGCATCTACTAACCCCAAACTCGCCCTTTATCGCAATCATTAACCAAAATGAATTAGATACATATGCAGTGATTTCTAAAATATGTTGTAGAGTGAGTTAAAAATTGGAAGTGTGTACTAACATTTGTTAATAACAGAATAATATATATCACATATAGGTATATGCTTATATAAATTGGTTTCATTTACAAGAACACCAAAATAGCATAAAACTTGTGGTCTTTGGTTGGGAAAATTTCATCTTGTTATCAAAACTGAGAGGATGACCTGTGTCTTAAGCTATTTCCCTTTGGTAATATTTGAAAATATGTCATGATTATGCTGCATTAAAAATAAAACTTTAAAAAATCTCATCTTACGAAGTGATTTCTCAGTTACATTCGCATATGACAAATCCAGAAAGTCAATGAAAAAATTAAAAGAATCTCCCCTGGATACAATTCAATTGTTATTGACACTATTCTATACTTACTTGTTGTTAAGGGACACGTGTGTCCTGCTGTATCCACAGCAAAATCATAATGTTCATGGAACATTTCTACAAACATTCAAATAGATAGTTTATCTTTTTGGCTGTATCTCACATCACATCTACCAATAGAAGTACCCATTTCCATCAGGAGCTCTGGTGCACAATTATATTTCCATCAACCTGAGATTGTAAAGCACTACTAAAAAATTCCCTAAACTTACCTGATTCCGCAAGTGCTTTTAGTGTATTAGATGTGCACTGTGACATTTATTAAGTTTATTTTCTCCAAGTAATAAATATAGTCAAATTAATTCTAAATACAAATCTTACCAGTTTTGATGGGAGGTCATGTAGAAGTTAGGCTATTCAGTGGAAGCCTGGATCTCTTTGATCTCACAAAGAGGCCTAGGTTCCAACCTGAGTGCCAAAAGGCAGACTGAATTGATCTCAGATGCATCCCACACTTTCTGAAATCCACAGTCATGCAAGATTTTGACAGGGAGGTGCTTCTCTTTTGCCTTTCCTGGAAGAGTATTTAAGAATGGGTGATGCAAAATAGAGGAGTCTGGGGAAGGTCATTCCCTAGAGTGTGCTTTCCCTTCATATTAAGAAAAATGAGTCAGATATGATAAAGAACTTAACCTTCAATGTAAGTTATTAGAATATGGAAAACAAGGTGGTCTCTTCTTGCAGTTAAAGTTGTAAAGTTGTTCATTTGTGCCATAAATCACATATTTGGGTTATAGTTTTTTTTAGGGCTATACCCATGGCATATATAAGTTCCCAGGCTAGGGGTTCAATTGGAGCTGCATCTGCCGGCCTACGCCACAGCCTCAGCAACTCAGGATCCTAGCTGCGTCAGTGACCTACACCACAGTTCATGGGAATGCCAGATCCTTAATGCACTGAGCAAGGTCAGGGATCGAACCTACATCCTCATAGATACTAGTCAGATCTGTTTCTGCTGCACCACAACGGAAACTCCTAGGTTAAAAATTTTTTTTTTTAAAGGACAGTCATCTGTGTCCAAGTCTTGGTTTCTGATACTGTTCTTCAATAAAATAAATTAGAGCATTTTAAAGAAATGGCTGCTTATAGCCATGGGGAAGGGAATATACAAGATAAACTAGAGTATCTTGTGCTAGAACATATAAAAGTTCTCACATACATACACCCATATTCACATACACACACACACACATTCACTCAGATGCAAAATATCACATATTTTTTTATCCATTTATCTTTTGATGGACACTTAGGTTGTTTCCGTATTTTGGCTATTGTGAATAATGTTGCAGTAAACATGGCAAGGCAGATATCTATTTAATTTCCTTTGAATATATACTCTGGAGTTGGAAAACTGGATCATATGGCAGTTATAGTCTTAATTTTTTGAGGAACCTACATGCTGTTTTTAAAAGGGGCTGCACCACTTTATGATTCTACCAGTAGTTCACATGGGTACCCTTTTTACTACATCCCCACCAACACTTGTTATTTCTCATCCTTTATGATGGCCATTCTAACAGGTGAGAGGTTGATATCTCATTGTGATTTTCATTTGCATTTTCCTGATGATTATGGGTGTGGAATATCATTTTATGTCTTTGTTGGCCATTTGGACATCTTTGAAAAAATGTCTATTCAGTTCCTCTGCCCACTTTTTTTTGGCTTGTTTGTTATTGGGCTTTTGAGTTCATATAGTTTAGATATCAACATTTTATCAGATATATTGTTTCTCTCATTTCGTAGATTTTCTATTTCTTTATTTTTTTGATTGTTTCTCATGCTGTGCTAAAGCTTTGTAGTTGATATAGTCCCATCTATTGATTTTTGCTTTTGTTGCTTCTGTTTTAATATCACATCAAAAAATAATTGCCAACTCCAAGGTCTAGGAGCTTCTTTCCTATATTTACTTGAAGGAGTTTATGGTCATATGTCTATTTTAAGTCTTTCATCCATTTAGAATTAATTTTTGTGAGTAGTGTAAAATAGGGACCAATTTTATTTTTCTGTATGTGGTTATTTAGTTTTCCCAACACCTTTTATAGAAGAGACAGTCACTTTCCCACTGAATATTCTTATCTACCTAAATGTGAAATACCACATTTATATAATAAAATGTAAAAATGATGTGATCATCTTAATACATACAGAAATATCATTTGACAAAGTACAATTTTTTTATGAAAAAATAAAACCACTCAACAAATTGTAGAAGGGATATACCTCAACATAAGAAAGGTTATATACAACAAACCCACAGCTAACATCACACTCCACAATGAGAGGTTGAAATATTTTCCTCTAAGATCAGGCACAATTCAAGTGGGTCCACTCTCCCCAATCCTATTCAACATATACTGGAAGTTCTAGCTGAGGTAATCAGGCAAGGTAAAGAAATAAATGGCATCCAAATTGGAAAAGAATAAGTAAAAATGTTTGTTGCAGATATATAATCTTATGTATAGGAAATCTTAAAAAAATCAATAAAAGAAAATTGTTGGAACTAGTTAATGTATCCACTAAAGTTTCAGGATAAAAAAATAAATGTACAGAAATTAATGTGTTTCTGTACACTAATGACAAAATGACTAATTAAAAAAAAACACTCTCAGTAGCATCAAAAACAGTAAAATATCCAAAAACAAATTCACAATGAAGTGAACGGCCGGTAAAATGAAAACTGCAAGCTTCTGATGAAAGAAGTTGAAGAAGATACACGTGTTCATGGATCAGATGCACTAATATTGTTTTTAAAAATTAATGTTGTTTAAATGGTCATACTACCCAAAGCAATGCATGCAATGTATAGTGTCAGTGTAATCTCTATCAAAATGTCAATGACATTATTCACAGAAGTAGAACAGACATTTCTAAAATATATATAGAATGCAGGAAGAATAGCCCCCGCAATAGTGAGAAAGAAAAACAAACTGCAGGCATCACACTTCTTGATTTCAAACTCTGTTGCAAAGATATGGTAATCAAAACAGTATAGCAATCAAAATAGTAATAAAACCAGACAAATAGACCAATGAAACAGAATAGAGAGCTCAGAAATAAGCTCCCAAAAATATGGTCAACTTTCTTCCCCTTTTAAAAGCAGGTTGGTATTTGGTATTAAGTTGTAGGACTTCTTTTTATATTTTGTACATTGACCCCAATCAGAAATATAATCATTTCCTTCTATTCAAGTGAGTTTCCTTTTCACTCTAAGTTCTTTGATAAGTAGAAATTTTTAGTTTCTTTTTCTTTTTTTCTATTTTTTTGTCATTTTTCTTTTTATGGCCATGCCTGCAGCATATGGAGGTTCTCAGGCTAGGGTCTCATCGGAGCTGTTGCTGCCAACCTACACCAGAGCCCCAGCAACTCCAGATCCAAGCCATGTCTGCAACCTATTCCACAGCTCACAGCAATGCTGGAGCCTTAACCCACTGAGCAAGGCCTGGGATCGAACCTGCAACCTCATGGTTCCTAGTTGAATTCGTTTCTGCTGCACCACGACAGGAACTCCAAAAGTTTTTAATTTGTTAATAATGCAAAGAGCACTAAGAAAGAATAGTGAATTTCAATTGAAGTATGGGTTTTAGTTGATGACAATTAACATTGATTTGTTTATTCTGACAAATGTACTGCTAATATAAGATGACAATAATAAAAGAAACTATATTATGTAGGAACTCTTCAATATTCAAAAATTTCCTTAAATATAAAACTATAAAATTCACAGTTTATTAAAAATAATGAAGAACACCAGGCCCATTATGTGTCAGTACAATTTAGTTTGTCAAATATTCAGTGAATATTATTATGTAAGATTGTGATCTAAATGTTGTTATACATCATTCAGCAAAATGTAATCTTGTAGAGAAGAAAATGTTTACTCTGTTATCTTTCTATTATCTTTTGATTGTGGTAAAATAAAAATAACATAAAAATTACTGCTTAACCATTTTACACATTCCATTTGGGGAGGTTGAATACGGCCACATTGTTGTGTAACATCACCATCATCCATCTCTAGAATTCTTTTCATCTTGAGAACTGAACCTCTGTACCCCTTAAACAATAATTCACCACCCACCCCTCTTTGCAGCCTGGGGCAGCCTCATTTTACTTTCTGCCTTTGGAATTTAACCAGTCTAGATACCTTGTATGCATGGCTTCATACAGCATTTGTTCTTTTGTGGATGCATTATTTCATGTCACATAATGTCTTCAAGGTTTACCCATGTTGGAGCATGTATAAAAATTTCCTTCCTTTTTAATTCTGAATATTGTTTTATAGGATGTATGTACCACTCTTTTCAACTGTTTATACATTGCTTACATTTTTTGGCTATGGTGACTAAGGCTGACATGAATGTTAGTGTACAGATATCTTTTGAGTCCCTGTTTCCAATTCTTTTGATGATAAGACAAGAAGTGAAAATGCAGGGTCATATGGTAAGTCTATTATTTTTTAATTTTTTGAGGAATAACTATACTGTCTTTCAGCAGCTGAGTATCCTTACATTCCCATAAAGAGTGCAAAAATATTCCAACTCCACATCACAGACACTTGTCATTTTCTGTTTTCTTGTTGTTGTTATTGTTGTTCATAACCATCATACTTATTGTGAGGTGGTATTTCATTGTGACTTTGCCTTTCTCTAGTAATTTGTCAGATTGAAAATATTTTATTTTATTTTTACTTTTTGTCTTTTTAGGGCCACAATGGCAGCATACAGAGCTTCCCAGCCTAGGGGTCGAATGAGAGCCGTAGCTTTTGGCCTATGCCACAGCCACAGCAATGCCAGATCTGAACTGCATCTGTTACCTACACCACAGCTCACAGCGATGCAGGATCCCAACCCACTGAGCAAGACCAGGGATTGAACCTGCGTCCTCCTGGATACTAGTCAGGTTCATTAACCACTGAGCCTTGATGGGAACTCCATGTTGAACATATTGTAACGTGCTTAATGACCATTTGTATGTCTATTCAAGCCCTTTGCCCTTTTTTAAGTAGGTTATTATTTTTGGTTGAGTTATAAGAGTTCTTTATTATTTTGGTAATTGACTTAGATAAATGAATTGCAAGAATTTTCTTCTATGAGTTTACTTATTATTCTGTTGATTGTCTCCTTTAATACATAAAAGTTTTCAAATTTTTTTTGGCCATGCCTGTGGAATGCAGAAATTCTTGGGTCAGGGATTGAACCCATGCCACAGCAGTAACCCAAGCTGCTGAGTGACATAGATTGATCCTTAACCCACCGCACCACAAGTGAACTCCAGTTTATTTTTTTAATATTTATGTGCCAAATTTATCTAATTTTTCTTCTGCTGTTTGTGCTTCTGATGTCATAATCAATAAATGACTACTTAATCCTATATCCTGAAGCTTTTCTTCTGTGTTTTCTTATAAGAATTTTATAATTTTAGCTCTAATATTCTTTGATCCATTTTGAATTTATTTTTGTACATGGCATTAGAATTCAAATTTATTCTTTTGTAATTGTATATAGCTAATTTGTCCAACACCATTTGCTGAAAAGACTGTCCTTTCTCCATTGAATGGTCTTGACGCCTTTTTGGAAAGTCATTTGATCATACTCATAAGGCTTTATTGCTAGGCTTTTTACTGTATTCCATTGCTACAGATGTTGTTTTTATTCTAGCATTTCACTGTTTTTATTGCTATAGTTTTATAAGTTTTGAAATTAAAGTGTGAGACCTCCAGTTTTACATTTTCAAGATGTTTTTGACTATACAGTGTCCCCTTAGAATCCCTATGAATTTTTGATAGATTTTTCTTTTTCTGCAAAAAATGCTGTTGGGACTTTGAAAGCGCATTTATTCTATAGGTTGCTTTTTATAATTGATATCTTAATAATATTGTGTTCCAATTTATGAACATAGAATGTCTTTAATTTCTTTCAGCAATATTTTGTAGTTTAATGTGTGATTTTTTTTTCTTCCAGGGTAAATTTTGTTCTTTGGTTATTTATTCTTTTTAATTATATTGTTCTTGTAATTATCTCAAATTCCTTCAAAGATGGTTTATTGTTACTGTATAGATACATAATTTATTTTGCATATTGATTTTGTATTAAACAGCTTTGCTAAATTGTTTATTACATATATTTTGTGCATGTAGAATCCTTAGCATTTTCTACCTGTAGGATGCCATCTGTGAATAAAAATAATTTTACTTCTTTATTTCCAACTTGGATGCATTTTAATTATTTTTATTACCTTACTTCTCTAGCTAAGACTTCCAATACTATGTTAAATCAAGTTGGCAAATGTGGGCATTCTTATCGGCTTCCTTCTCTTAGAAGAAAACATTTCAGTCTTTTACAGTAAAGTATAGTTGCCCCTCAGTATTTGTAGAGGATTGGTTCCAGGACACCAAGAACACTAAAACCTGAAGAAGCTTAGTTCCCTTAGATGAGACAATGCCGGGTAGCTGACGCTTTGTCTCTGGCTTCACAGACTCTGCTTTGTAATCACCCAAAGCTTTGCCTCTTTAAGTCAACTAGCTGACTCTTTGTATCTGAAGGTTCTAGGGAGAATTCAACCCACTTTTTTGTTTATTTGTATTTGTTTTATTAAAATACAGTTGATTTACAATGTTATGCTAATTTCTGTTGTACAGCAGCATGACTTAGTTATACACATATGTACACTCTTTTAAAAAATATCCCTCTCCCTATGGTTTGTTTATCCCAAGAGACTGGATAAGTTTCCTATGCTGTATAGGATGACTTTGTCATTTATCCATTCTAAACATAATATAAATGTAATAATTATCATCTGCTACCCCCAAACTCAGTCCATCCCTTTCCCTCTCTCCTTCTCATTGGCAACCACAAATCTGTGCTCTATGTATGTGAATCTGTTTCTATTTTGTAGATAGGTTTATTTGTACTATATTTTAGTTTCTGCATAAGCGATGTATGGTATTTGTCTTCTTCTGACTTACTTCACTTAGCATGATCATCTCTAGTTGTGTCCATGTTGCTGCAAATGGCAGTATTTCATTCATTTTTATGGCTGAGTAGAATTCCATTTCATCTATGTGCAACATCTTCTTAACCCATTCATCTCTCAATGGACATTTAGGTTGTTTCCAAGTCTTAGCTATTGTGAATTGTGCTGTAGTGGATATTGGGTGCATGCATTCCTTTGACTTGTTGTTTTGTCCATGTATAAAACAGTTGTACATGGACCGTGTGGAGTGAATTGCTGAATTGTGTGGTAATTCTATTTTCAGTTTACTGAGGAACCTCCATGCTGTTTTCCATAATGGTTGCACTAACTGACATTCTCATCAACAGTGTAGGAGGGTTCCTTTTTCTCCACACCCTTTCCAGCATTTGCTATTTGCAGACTTATCCACTGTTGGTTGAATATGGAGCAGCAGATATAGAGGGCCATCTGTATCCTGTTAACTGTGGGCTTTCCATATATGGCCTTTATTATGCTGACATGGTTTTCATTGATTTCTACTATGATAGGTGATTTTGTCATGAAAGCATATTGAATTGTGTCCATGCTTTTTCTTCATTAATTGAGAAATGTTTCCAATCATTTTGTTAATATGATATATTACCTGATGGATTTTCCTCTATTGAACCAATCTTGCATTCCAGTATTAAATCCCATTTGATTACTTATATAATTTTATTTTTGGTCTTTTTGCAATTTCTTGGGCTGCTCCTGCGGCATATGGAGGTTTCCAGGCTAGGGGTCTAATTGGAGCTGTAGCCACCAGCCTATGCCAGAGCCCCCGCAACTTGGGATCCAAGCCATGTCTGCAACCTACACCACAGCTCATGGCAACGCTGGATCCTTAACCCACTGAGCAAGGCCAGGGATTGAACCTGCAACCTCATGGTTCCTAGTTGGATTTGTTAACCACTGGGCATGTCAGGAACTCCTACTTGTATAATTTTTAAAAGTGTTGTTGAATTCTGTGTACTAGTAATTTCCTGAAAAAATCTGTATCAGTTTCTTCAGAGATATTTGGCTGTGGTTTTATTTTTCTTTTCCTTTTTTTGGGTGTGTTCTATAATTGACACAAAACACTTGATGTTTCGTTATCCTCTGTTATGGGTTATTAGTTTCAATCCATTATAATTGGAGAAGATAGCTCTAATCTTTTAAAATTTACTAAGAACTTTTTTGTGTCCTAACATCTGGTTCATCTGAAGATGTTCTATATGTTCCTGAGAAAAATGTAATTCTTCTGTTTGGTGGAGAGTTCTCTAGAAGTCCATTTGGTCTACACTGCTATGTAAGTTCTCTATTACTGATTTTCTGTCTGATTGATTTATTCATTATCAAGTGTGGAATGGTGAAGATTTCCACTATTATTTCAGAGATGTTCACTTACCCCTTTAATCTGTCAGTGTTTGTTTCACATATTTTTAATATCTGATTTTAGTTTTGTATACATACATATATGCATATTTCAGACTATTGTATAATTTTGGTGAATTGATTATTTTCTCATTAGATGATGACCTGATTGGTTTCTTGCAATAGTTTTTGATCTAATGTCAATTTTGTCTAAATTAATATAGCCGTCTACTCTGTTTTACTACTTCCATGTAAGTAATTTTTCTATCCTTTCAATTTCAATTTGTGTGTGCTTAGATCTAAAATAAGTATCTTGTAGACACCTTATAGTAGTTATTGTTTTATTTTATATTTTATTGAAATATAACAGATGTACAACACTGTATTAGTTCCAAGTACAAAACAGAGTGATTCAATGTTTCCAACATTGCAAAACAACCACCAAAATAAATCTAGGTGACATTTATCACTACACAGTTATTACAAAATCATTGACTACATTCCCCATGCTGTACATTTCATCCCTCTGACTCTTTTATTGTGTACCTGGAAGATTACAACTCTTAACCTCTCTCATATATTTGATTCATCACCACCACCTTAGCCTCTGGAAAATACTTGTTTTTCTTGGTATCTGTTGGAGACCATGGAACAGCAGAACTCTGCAGAAGGCAAATATCTATGGACTCAGTTCTAAAGTACAGTCTCCTTCAAAGACAAGATGAAGGACTTATGCATTAACTATGTTAGTATATAAACAGCTGCAGTATGTCCTGAGGATACCCCCTTTTGATGTTACAAAGAAGATAATCTCATCATTGCCCCTGCCTGTCCCTGCCCACCAATCTTGTCACCTTCATTAATTCCGTCAATAATCTCATCACCTTCCTTAATAAAAAGATAGGGGCTAAAGCCTAGAGCCTTTGTTCCGCAGACCAGAGTGCCTCCTGGTCCCCCACTTTGTAAATGTAAGAGTCTTGTGTGTTCTGTTATACCACGCCGTCTCTCTTCCAGGATTCCCCGTTTCCCTGCAGTGCTGGAATCAAAGATATCTTTGAGTCTATTTCTGTTTTGTTGTGTTTGTTCACCTGTTCTGCTTTTTTATACCATATATGTGATCATATACCATTTATCATTCTTTGTATGATTTGTTTCAATTAGTATCATACTCTCTAAGTTCATCCATATTGTAGCAAATGGCAAGCTTTCATTGTTTTTATGGCACCCTCCCTCTCTCTGTATTTTTTCACAACTACTTATCCAGTCGTCTATTGATGGGCACTTACATTGCTTTCATATCTTAGTTGTTATAAACAATGCTATGATGAACACAGCTGTGCATCTGTATGTTCACATTAGTGTTTTTGTTTTCTTTGGAAAAAATTCACAGAAGTGGAATTGCTGGATAGTATAGGAAGTCTCTTTTTAATTTTTTTGAGGAAACTTCATACTGTTTAAATAGTGGCTGTACCAATTTACAGTCCTACCAATGGTGCATGAGAGATCACTTTTATACCCATCCTTGGAAATACTTATTATTTTTTGTTTTTTTGAGGATCACCATTCTGAGAGGCTTGAGGTTATGTCTCATTGTAGTTTTGATTTGCATTTCCCTAATGATAGTGATTTTGAGCATTTTTTCATGTGTCTGTTGGCCATTTGTATGTCTGCATTGGAAAAATGTCTGTTCAGGTCCTCTGCCCATTTTTTAACTAGGTTGTTTATCATTTTTTGATGTTGCATTGTATGAGTTCTTTGCATACTTTGGATATTAACCCCATGTAGCTCAGACATATTTTACAAATATATTCTTCCTTCTCCATACGAAAGTCTTTCAGTTTGAAGTAGTTCCCATCTGTTTATACTTGCTTTAGTTTCTCTTGCCTGAGGAGACAGATTCCCCCTTTTCCCCCAAAAAATATTGCTAAGGCTAATGTCAAAACATATACTGCCTATGTTCCCTTCTAGGTGTTTTATGGTTTCATTATTACATTTAAGTGTTTCGTCTGTTTTGAATTTATTTTTGTGAATGCTGTGAGCAAGTAGTCCAGTATGATTCTTTTGCAGGTAGATTTCCAGCTTTCCCAGGACCACTTATTGAAGAGAATTTCCTCCCACTGTATATTCTTATCTCTCACTGCAGAATAATTGACCCTATGAGCATCTTCATGATCATCACCTTAAACTCTTTACCAGGTAGGCTGCTTCTCTCCACTTCGTCGAGATCTTCTTCTGGAATTTTGTGTCTTCATTTGGAATATATTCCTCTGTTGCCCCATTTTGCCTAACTCCGTTTTCATTTCTGTGTATTATGTTGGTCGGTTACTTCTGCTGATCTTGGAGAGGTGAACTTATTTAGATGTCTTAATGGACCTGACCGTGTATTCCCTTCTTATCAACAGAACCATAGGCTGTAGGGGTGCCCCCTATTTGAGCTGCATAGTTTCTTTTGTTGTGGAAGGAACTACTATTGTAGCTGTGCTGGTAGGCAGGGCTGGGATCTGACCTGTTTGATTTCCAGGTCCTGCTTCAGGTGGAGGCTGCCAGACCGCTCTTACATTAGCTGGGTACTGATGCGGTCCCAGGCTATAGGGCCTGGGGTCGGGGGAGTAAGGATGTGGAACCTGTGTTTTTTTATTTTTTTATTTTTTATTTTTTTTTTGCCTTTTTGCTATTTCTTTGGGCCGCTCCCATGGCATATGGAGGTTCCCAGGCTAGGGGTCGAATCAGAGCTGTAGCCACTGGCCTACGCCAGAGCCACAGCAATGCAGGATCCGAGCTGCCTCTGCAACCTACACCACAGTTCACGGCAACGCCGGATCGTCAACCCACTGAGCAAGGGCAGGGACTGAACCCGCAACCTCATGGTTCCTAGTTGGATTCGTTAACCACTGCGCCGCGAGGGGAACTCCGAACTTGTGTTTTTGAGTTCATCCAGCTGCTCTTTGTCATTTCATTGGGGCATTTAGTTTAATGCATTTACATTTAAAATGATTAACAATAGGAAAGGACTTACTACTTCCTTTATTTATTTATTTATTTTTTTGTCTTTCTGCTTTCTCTAGGGCTGATCTCATGGTATATGGAGGTTCCCAGGCTAGGGGTTGAATCAGAGCCATAGCCGCCTGCCTATACCACAGCCACAGCAATGCAGCATCTGAGCTGTGTCTGCGACCTACAGTGCACAGCAACACTGGATCCTTAACCCACTGAGCAAGGCCAGGGATCGAACCCGAAACTTCATGGTTCCTAGTCGGATTTGTTAACTACTGCGCCACGACGGGAACTCCCTACTTCCTTTTTTAAAATTATTTTCTTCCTGTCCTGTAGCATTTTCTTTCTTTTCCTCTTGGTCTTTCTTCCTTTGTGTTTCATTGACTTTTTTTAACTCCTTCATTTGAAACAAAAGTACATTGGACAGTAACGTGAAAGCTTATAAATGTATAAAATTCACTAGTGAAGCTAAAGGGACTACAGTGAGTGGATGCCATGCATTTATCTACTCACTTTGATGCAGCTAGTTTTCAACGATGGCGCTGTAGTTTACATGCTTCTCAGACCTTATTAATCACATAGCTGAAAGTTGGTACCTGTTTACCAAACTCTCCATATTTCCTGCCACCTCTGCCTCTAGTACCCACTTTTCTACTTTCTATTTCAGTGAGTTCAACTTTTTTTTTTTTTTTTGCTTTTTAGATTTCACATATAAGTCATTTTTAAAGATTTAAAGCTAAAGATGCAAAACGTAAAAAGCCTGGAGCTGTTATCTAAAGTCTCCTTTTTCCTTTAGTTAAGCAATAACTGTGTGTTTAACATTCTCCTAGGTTTCTTTTTAATCTTATTAAAACAGTGCCAACTGATATCTTCAGTTAAAATTTACCTTCCATTAAAATTATAAATTGCATTATCTGAATAAAAGTATTGTTAGTAAATGTATATGATGGCCATGACTAAAAATATGAGTTTCACTAATTATATTTTGAAAACCCATTTTATAACAAAAATAGGTAGTGCATGCTAGATTTTCTTCTTTATTCATAGCTCTTTATTATATCCCTTTTTTAACCTCATGACAAGCCAATAAAATAGAGATTATTTTCACTTCCAATTTACACACCCAAATTTTCTCTATATTTCCTGAAGTTACAGGGCTGTAAAGTAATAGAATATAATTTGGATCCATCCAGGTTGAGCATAGACCTCCTATTCTTAATCATTATATCCTTCCACCAATCTTGAAGCAAAAGTAAGTGCAGTTCATGATCATTGTCTCAATTCCAAATGTTGCCTATATTGTAGGTCACTTTGCAGGGATAAAGTGGATTGTAGGCATTTATTACTGACATGAGAGGTGTATAAAACTTGTTTAAAACCTTGCTTCTGATACCATTTTAGCAGAATAACCTCAAGGGTGTTCTTACTTCTCTGAACTTCAGATTTTTATCTGTGAATTTTTGATAAATATACCTAACTTTGTATTATTTTGTGAGACACAATCATGATAATAAAAAAGCACTAGATGCATATCAGCCATTCTACTTCTTTCTAAAATGATAGGGTAATTACAATGCACAGTATTTCTTTTAGGGAAGTCACTTTTGAGGGCAGGTGACCACTTTACTATTATACATTGGATGGATATCATGTTCCAGAAACTTTTAAAATTCCATCATTTTCCTAGGTTTAATTTGACTACAAGTACGTTTGAACCCCATAAAACCTTCTAAATTTGATGACCCTCTATAGCTTCTTGTTTTAGTATCTTTATTTTTAACCTACATGTTCATTTATTTTATTCTATTCTGTTCCTCTTATATTAATACATTGTTTCATCTGAAATGCAAATAGCCATGAACCCCTGTACTGTGTGTGTGTGTGCATGTGTGTGCATGCTCACATTAGGGAAGTTTAGGTTAAGTGAGTTTATGATGGAATCATAACACTTATATTCCTTTTATGTATATGGTCATCATCATTAATGCCATTCAATTTTGAGATATCAGTATTGACACTAAACTTTGTAATGTCCCAAGAAAGTAAAACAAAATGAGGACAATAAGATTCATGTTATTTTACTGAATTTATTTCAAAATAAACTTTGATAGGAGAACATGCTTAGAGCTGGTAAGTTGGTCCACTTAAAGAATGAGAAGTCTTGGCATTCATTTTGTCTGTGAACCAGAAAAAAAAAGCAACTCTCAATCTTATATTTGATTTATGTTATTCCCACAATAGTCAGGCATTATTTTATATGATACCTTTACAGGATCAGTCAAACCATGACATATTAAGTAATCAGACCTCAATTCATCTTTTGCTTTCTGAATTCATTCTGACATGACATAACCTTCTCATGGCATTTTTCACTTCTGCATTCCTCAGGGTGTAGATGAGCGGATTGAGAAAGGGTGTTCCAATAGTATAAAATACTGCCACCATCTTGTCCATGGGGAATGTAGTTGGGGGGCGGGTATATATGAATATACATGGACCAAAAAACAGGACAACTACAATGATGTGGGAAGTGCAAGTGGAGAGAGCTTTTTTCCTCCCTTCTGCGCTATGGTTTCATAGTGAATGCAAGATGACAATGTATGAGATCATCAGCATTACAAAACCAGTTGTGCAAAGGGCTCCACTATTAAATACCACGAGTAGGTTCATCACATAAATATCCATGCAGGCAAGTTTCAGCAAGGGCTGCATATCACAGCAATAGTGATCAATCAAATTGGATCCACAGAAGGGAAGTCTCAAAGCCAGGATAATCTGAGCCATAGAATGTATAAAAGACCCTATCCATGCAAGACCAATCAGTATGATGCAGACCTGGCGCCTCATGATGGTTGGGTAATGCAGTGGCTTGCAGATGGCCACGTAACGATCAATGGCCATGAGGACAAGGACAAAGATCTCCATGCTGCCAAATAAATGCAGTGCAAAGATTTGAGTCAGGCACTCATTGTAAGATATGATTTTCTTTTCAGACAGAGCATCCACAATGAGTCTAGGTGCTGTGGTAGTGGAAAAACAGGTATCAGCAATGGACAAATAAAACAGGAAGAAGTACATGGGGCTCCCAAGTGTTTGGCTGGACCTGATGGTCACAATAATAAGCAAATTGCCCCCCAGAGTTCCCACATAGAAAATGAAGAAGATCACAAACACCATGTTTTGCTTCTTAAGATCCTGTGTCAATCCTAACAGTATGAACTCAGAGATACTGTTGTTTGGCTGCATTATTTGACTCAAGGGGAAAGCACCAATTAGAAATATTCTGCGAAGAAGAAAAAAAAATACAATTTCAAAATAAATAGTATATTTGCAAGTAGAGTATATGTTATGGCACTGTGTGTTGCTTTTATTTCAATAAAATGGAATTCACAATACTTTTTCAATCTGGAGCCCTAATGGCATATGAAAATGATGTGAGGAAGTTCCCTTCATGGCTCAGCAGTTAAGTAACCTGACTTTGATCCCTGGCCTTGCTACATGTGTTAGGATCCAGCATTGCTGTGGGCTGTGGTGTAGGCTGGCATCTGTATCTCTGATTGGACCCCTAGCCTGGAAACTTCCATATGCCGTGGGTGTGTCCCTAAAATGAAAAAAAGGAGAAATTTGGATGAAAGTAAGAAAACAATGAAAGGTAAATGATTCTTCAGGCATTGTAAGCACTAATTTGGGTTACTAGCATGAGTTTATTCACTTTGTCAGCTGAATGATTTCTCCAGTTTTAATCTAGAATGTATCCATATTAGGAGAGCTATGTTTTAGTAGAGAAAACTTTTGCCTGATTTACTCGATCCACTTTTACATTTCTTAAACCAGCAGTCCAGTTGTAAAGTATTTTAGTACCTGTTCTGAGCATCAGAGAATGATGGTTCAAACAATTCAGGATATCTTCCTTAATGAAACTTCTACACACACAAATACTTGCAAAGTCACAGATCATAGAGTCTAGTGAGTGTGAGAGAGAAACAATAAACATAAAATTTTAGTAATGTATAACCAGTCAGTTGGTCCAGGCCATCATGAGATTTATTTTAATCTCTTGCCTTGACTAAGTTTATGTCTTTTTATTTCTCGAAACTTTCTAGTTGTTTACATCTAAATTCAGCTTCTATTATTAAAATTTATAACCTTTAAATTATACTATGTTGTCCAAAGGTAAATTTGCCCTGCTAGTCATTGTTTTTTCTAAATCTTTCAATATGTTTTCTTAAGACAAATGGATTCATTGACTCTAACATGAAGGAAATATAGAAGGAGTACATTTTGTATAAATAAAAACATTCTTTTAAATTTCAGGTTTAAAGTTTAAAACCAGGAATTTAGAAAATGAACACAGGAAGATCCAAGTCATACCTGAGACCTAGGATACATAGAACTTTTGTGATATAAATCTTAAATATCCTATACTCTCACTTCAAGAAAAGATAGAAATAAAAACATAATCATTGTTTATTCATATCTAGCTGTATGCCAAACACTGGACAGATTGTTTTATGTGCCCTTATATTCTCCAAATAGCAACAAAGTCAATAACAAATTATGAGACAAATTGATAGAGTATTTTTACAACTCTCATACCAGTCAAAAGCATGACTTTCAATTGTAAGTGGCTTTCACTTGTTGATCTTAAAAAATACAGTGACTAGCATTGAGAACTATGTCTAGATACTCATGTTGCAACAGAAGAAAGGGTGGGGGAAAAAATGTAATTGTAATGTATACATGTAAGGATAATTTGATCCCCTTGCTGTACAGTGGGAAAATAAAAAAAATACAGTAAAATAAGTAATAGGCAAAATAATTTTAAAAACTTCTTATTAAATATAATTTAGCATATGAAAAGATGCTGAATTTCATTCGCAAGTAAATACATTCAAATTAAATGTACAGTCAGGCAATGTTTTCATGAATCTCTTCAGATTCATTTCCTAACCCAAGAACTTCCATATGCCCTGTGTGTGGCTATAAAATTTAAAAAAAGGGGAGTGTACTCTTATTGACACCACACACCAAATAAAACCATTGATAAAAAGAAAGCACATATATATGCAGTGGTATCTATAGTATATTTTAAAGTGAAAAATAAGACAGCTAGGTTGATAAGAAGTAATTAAAAGTAGGATATTACCTATTACTTACATACAAAATCATGCATAAACGAGTTGTATTTAAAAGAATGCCACCAAGACCTGCATTTGTACTCTGTGTATGAGGAAGCTACATTCTTGGCAACAGAAATATGAGCAATGCCCATTTATTTTAAGATGTGATCTTTGGTCAAATTTGAAAATACATCACTGTCATGTGTTATGTAAAAAGTAAGGCCTGTGTTGGTCTGTCATTCACAGTGGCATATCGCTGAGCTGTAATAACTGTCCTGTGATATAAACAGGAAAGACAGCAATATTTTTTGGGGGGAGGGGGGAGGATCGTAAGACCCAAGAGCATAAACAGGGACATCTATAGAGGTGAGTATGGAAGTCAGTGCTTTTTAATCTCATCTAAACCATCACAGTGCCTTTAACTACAGGTTCCCTGACTTTCTGGATGTTTTCCAAATGAAATCTGGTTAAAGCTCTTCAACAAACAAATGAAAAATCATTTGCTGTTTATATCAATTAAGACTATTAGAGAAATATCTCTACTTATCTATTTTTGTGTATGTATGTGTGTGTGTGTATATATATATATATATATATATATATATATATATATATATGAT
The DNA here is from genome assembly GCF_054392235.1 of Sus scrofa. Classification (NCBI taxonomy): domain Eukaryota; kingdom Metazoa; phylum Chordata; class Mammalia; order Artiodactyla; family Suidae; genus Sus; species Sus scrofa. The sequence goes on along the minus strand of NC_139383.1, from coordinate 101,535,371 downwards.
AGGCACATCTCTATAATTCACATAATATATTTATGTGTTTATGTAGATATAGAAGTATGCACATATTAGAATTATATATATACAATTAATACTCATTAGAGTGAAGCATTATAAGAGGAGTTTTTAATCCATAAATGACTGTATTTCAGCTTCTAGAGTAAAATGTGTGCTTCGAGACTTTTGTGTGAATGAGAGGAACTGAGAACATATCCTGTGGGTAAAACCCAATAGTGTTCTGACCTGTGTTGTCCTGAAATGTATGGAAGAAAAGGGAAGTCTGAATTCTATTATATCACTGACAAGTCATCATGACTAAGCATATCCCTGAAACTCCTAGGTAGATATTATTTCTATATTATTATCTCTCACACCCTCCATTCTAATACCCCTTTCTTAGCAGTGCCCGTTTCCCTCAGGAGAGGCTGTACACAGCTTTTATTTCCATCATCTCACTTTAGAATGTAGAACACCCCTTAAAATGTCCCAAACTTTCTGTCCTTCCACAAATGGACTGTATGAATTAGATACTCACATTGATCAGAAACAGTTTTTCTGAGTATTACATAAAACTAAGTTAATCCTCAGTACAAATCTTACCAGTTTTAAAACAGTTTATGCAGAGGTTAGGATGTTCAGTTGTCCTCTTTTTCTTCCCAAAGCAATCTGGACAGTCCTGACTCAAATGGGAAAAAGAAGTTTCTAAAATTCTGTTCAGTTATCTAGAACCAGGAATTCTTTGGTCTCACAAGGAGACTTGACTTCTTACCTACAGGCCAGAAGGCAGATTAAGTTGATCCAGAATGATCCCCCACTTTCTGAAATCCACTCTCACTCAAGATTATGAATGAGAAGTGCAACTCTTTGCCTTCCCCAGAGGACTGTGTAAACATGGATGATGAAAAAACACAGGCACTGGGGAAGGTCATTCCCTAAAGTGTCCCTTCCCTCTAGTTCAGAGACATGAGCCACATGTGAAAAAGACCTTAATCTTTGCTATATTTTACCACAGTATGGAGAAAAAGGTGGATTATTTAAAAAATAAACATGTTTTGTTTTTTTGTTTTTTAGGCCCACACCCAGGCTAGCGGTCAAATCAGAGCCATAGCTGAAGGCGTACACCATAGCCACAGCAATGTGGGACCTGAGCCACATCTGCAACCTCCACCACAGCTCAAGGCAACGCAGGATCCTTAACCCATGGAGCGAGGCCAGGGATTAAACCCTTGTCCTCATGGATACTATTCAGGTTCATTATCACTGAGCCATGATGGGAAATCCAGAAGCTTGTAATTTTTGATGTAGTCCAATATACCTATTTTTCTATTTTAACCTGTGAATTTGGTGTCATATTTAAAAATTCATTGCCTAATCTAATGCCCTGAATCTTTTACTCTCTAATTCTTCCAAGAGTTTTATAGTTTTATCTGTTAATGTTAAGTTCATTGATCTATTTTGAGGGTATTGTGTATATGGTGTATGTTAAGGGTACACCTTAATTCCTTTGCACGTGGATATCTAGTTATGCCCACTCCATTTGTTGAAAAAACTGTCCTTTCCCCTATGGAAGTTCTTGGCACTTCTCTAGAAAGTCACTTGACCATTAATATGATAGTGTATTTCTTGGCTCTTTAATATGTTCTATTGTTCTATATGCCTGTCTTTATGGCAGGACCACGCTGTTTCAAATACTTTGTTTTGAAAGCATGAGGTGTGAAATCTCCAACTTTGTTTGATTTTTCAAGATTACTTTTCCTGCAGGCTCCCTAGATATTCCTAATTAATTTTTCAGATGATTTTCCCAAATATGCAAAAAGTGTCATTGGGGTTTTGACAGGGATTATTTGAATCTTTATTTTTTTAGGTATTATTGGTATCTTAACAGTTCAATTTTCTAGCCCATGAATATATGATATGTTTTAGAACTAATAGAGATATTCGTAGGAAGAGATTTCCTTTAAGGTACTGGCTCTCATGATTATGGAAGCTGGCACGTGCAAAGTCTGTAGAACCAAAGTCACGATTTGAGTCTAAAGGCCAGAAACTGCTTTATACTAGTAACAGACAATGTCCCAGTTCAAGTTTGTTGGCAGGAAGCTGCTGTAGCATCAGGAAAAACTAATTTTCCCCATGCAGACCTTCAGACAGAAAGGGGTGATGTTTCAGTTTGAAGCCTCTTAGGCTGGAAAATTCTCTCATACTTGGGAGAGGTCATCTTTTTGTTACTTTCAGGCTTTCAGTTGACTGGATGGATTGGATGAGGACCACCCACAGTATATAGGGCAATATACTTTACTCAGTCCACCAACAGAATATGAATTTCATCCAGCAAAACTCCAGCAAAACACAACCCAAAGCAATGTTTCGGCAAATGTATTTGTGCACCTCTTGGGATAGTCAACTTAGCACAAAAAACTGGCCATCATATCTATTTCATGCCATTTTAGAACCTATCTTCATCACCTTTAACCATAGTTAATCTCCAAATAAGGCCAACAGCGAGGTCATAATTCTGCCCAACACGGCGCAGCTGTCCTGTGTACAAGTTAAAATGTACTCTTTCCCCGTAAAGGAGGTAGAGTCTTTGATATCTTAAAACTTTAAATATTGTGATGGAAATTAATAATACTTAAATGCAATGAAAGAAATTTAACATGTTATTTTATATGATATAGTAATAAGAGAAAGAATAAAAGATATATGTATATGTATACATCTATAGCATATATATGTGTTTGTGTGTGTATGGGTATAAATGTGTGTATACCTTGTTATGTATATAACACATACAGAAACATATTCATAAATTAAAGAGGACAGAGAACATAGGCACAGAACATGTAACTACATGTCTTATTTCTGTAACTGGTCACATGGCTGTAGCTGGTCTTTATAACTAATTCCTTCTTTTACTCACTCATTTTGTATTCTCTGTGCATTTAGTGACACCTGAGCTGACCAGGATCTTTACTGGTGGGATAACATAGACCTTCATTGCTGAAAAGTCTGGGCTGTTAATAGTTCTGCCTGGATTGGGTTGTTGCACTTGCTGTTACTCTTAGTTACCAGATGTACTGATACTAAAAGAGACTGTTTAGGAGTTCCTGTCTTCCAGACATACTTTTCCTCATCCCTCTTGCAGAGTAGTAGTCCCATTTCCCCTTGGAGTCAAGATCAATCACTCTAGCCCTCAAAGGGTCTCACTCTCCTGTTGATTCAGTGGCAGAAGGATTCTAAAATGGTCAGGCAGGAGTCTTGACTTCCAGTTCCACAGAATCTTGCTGTGTCTCCTAGTGGAAGCATTTATCCCTTTGGAAGCAAAACCTCTAAGCCAGCAGAGCAATAGGTTACCTAGAACTGGAAGAAACATTTTTAGCAACAACAGTTACTAAAGATAATTGTGAATGGCGTCACTCCCATTTTTATCCTTAGTGCTGAGACTCAAATATTTTCATATATTTTGTCCATTCAGAGAAGCACGTAAATGTACATCCTCCTCATTTTTTTTTTAATTTTTTTTTTTTTTTGGTTACCAATGTCATGTTCCTCCTGAATTCCAGATCATCCACCCAAATCATTGGTCAAAACCCATGAATAAGTATATATAGCATATCTGGACATTTCTCTTCCAAACAAAGTAAACAACCATGTGCACTATTTGAACTTGTACCCTTTGGGAGGATTTCCATCAATACTGAACTTCAGGAATTTTCCAGAATGGGGTTGTAGTGCTGTAACTCTCCACTATCAGGTATTTATTTATTCATTTATTTATTTACTTATTTATTTATTTTCTTTTTAGAGCTGTGCTTGTGGCATTTGGAAGTTCCCAGATTAGGGATAGAAGCAGAGCTATAGCTGGGGCCTGTGCCACAGCCACAGCAATGCCAGATCCAAGCTGCATCTGCAGCCTACACTATATTCTTAACCCAGTGAGTAAGACCAGGGATTGAAGAACCCACATCCTCATGGATACTAGTCAGGTTCTTAACTCACTGAGCCGTAACAGGAACTCCTCCACTTTCAGGTTATGCTGGCTTATCATTGTGGAACTATCTGTATTGAAGTCCTTAGTCTTTTCTTCCTCTGTTAACTGACCACAGGCAACTCCCCATGACTCCATAGGGACTGGCAGGGAGAGAGAAAGGGATTTAGGACAGGTCAGGACTTTGAGTATTTTTGCCACTTACCCATGTAACTTTGCCTTCAGGTCTTACTTGGGCCAGTCCCTTTGATGATGGGGTAATCTTATGCCTCCCCAGTTTTATGGCTTTGATGGGTCAGAGAACAGCAAGTTCATGATGGGCAGCCCAAATTTACATGGTAAATTGGTAACCCGTGCTGAGGCAGTCAGAATCTAAAAAGTCCAGTAGCAGTCCAGGAGCTATTTATTAAAAAGAGTATTTAACTGAAAAAGATGGCAAGCTTTGCTCCAAAATACTAAGTGCCTACAATGCAGTTTGCATGTGGAGACCTTCCAGAAGCACTGGCATCCCCATCTGCCACTAACACATCAAACACCATGGACCTACTGGATCAGAGAAGCTTGCATGATATCCCGCAGAGCTTTCTTTTCCTTTCTTTTTTTCTTTTCTTTGTGTCCCATCACAGAGTCCTTCAAGGATGCCGAGGCCTCTGCTACAAATTTATGTTTCATGACTGTGATGAAAGGTGTGTATTCTGGAACCTCTCAGAGTGGCTAAGTATATCTTCAATAAAAATCCACTCTTGTCTTCCAATCTCCTAATGCCTTTTAATCTCTTCTTCTGCATTATCCCAGAGCAGGTCTGGTGTGTCTGAGCTACTGACTGTGGGCCACTGTTTGGTTCATATGTTAGCCACCACAACCACACAAACTGTTAGAGCATTTCTTAATTCCCCAAGTATCGATGTCATATGCAGAATCTCTGCTGAGAGAGCCCCTATCAATAAATCAGGCCTGACCAAAATTTATAATTTTTCTGAAGTTATCCTGGATTTCTGTCTGCATACATTAAAAAACTCAGGTAGTTATTTTGGAGTGTAATGCAATGTCTAATGTACCTCATTAGATGTTGTATTTTGTACCTCACTTTTTCCTTCTTATTTTTATTCAAGTAAATTTCATTTTCAGTGTTGTGCCAATTCCTGCTGTACAGCATAGTGACTCAGCCATGTATACACACACACACACACACACACTCTTTTTCTTATACCATTTCCCATAATGTTCTATCCCAAGAGATTGGCTATGTAGTTCCCTGTGCTCTACAGTCAGATCTCACTTTTATTTATCTCTTTATCTCTTTATTTATTTATTTATTTATTTATTTATTTTAGGGAAGCTCCTGTGGCATATGGAAGTTCCCAGGCTAGGTGTCAAATCAGAGCTACAGCTGCCAGCCTATACCACAGCCACAGCAACACCAGATCTCAGCTGTGTCTGGGCCAATACCATAGCTCATGTCAATGCTGGATCCTTAACCCACTGAGTGAGGCCAGGTATTGAACCCGCATTCTCATGGATAATAGTTGGGTTCATAACTCACTGAGCCACAAGAGGAACTCCCAGTGGGACCTCACTTTTAGCAGCTTCCTGCTACTTGTGTCTAGTTACAGAACTAGAAGAAAAGAGAGGTGGTTTGTATTGTTGAGTGGATCCTGAGGAGAATCAGCATGTTCTTTCATGGCAACTGCTGCAGGGCAGGCCATTACAGTTTCTTCAGGCAATGAAGGCTTAATCCTTCAGCCTGAGAATGAGTGGTCATGCCCACTGGATATAAAGAGGCCTTGTTCACTGTCAAAGAATGTTCTTCCTCTCTCTATTCATTCTCATCAATTTCTTCAAATATTCAGTGATAAAAGCAAGAATCTAGATTTAATCCATGACTGTTTTTGATCTCACATCTTCATGTTATTTTAATTTCTTTTTTTATAACTCTAAAATATTTCTCCCTTCTCTGTCTCTCCATTTTAGTTAAGGAAACTGCCTATGATGGGGAAAAAGATGTAGTCTCCATTTGTTTGGCTCCAGCCTGAATACATGGGAGCTCTGTAGTATATATTGCATTACTGCACAGGTTCCACCTTTAGGCAAGGAGACTAGTGCCTTCTGTTCCTTCTTCAGTCATTCATTGGATGCTGGTGGGCGTTCAGATGGTGAGCCTGGTTACCAAGTGAGGCAGTTTTTTCAATTCTCTTGTGCAATTGTCAGAAAGAATGGGACTTGTAAGCTGTTAACAGCTGATACACACAGCAGATATTCCTGGGGGCGCTGGTCCAATGAAAGGGATTTGACCAGGTGCAGCAGCATCCACAGCATTCTCCATCATCAGTGGCACCACTCGAGTTCAAACCTTCATCGTATCACATACAAATAATTACAGTCACCTTCTTACTACTCTTTTGCTGTCCATCTTGTCCCCTTCAATTGATTTTCCATACTGTAGCTGTAGAGTCATCATTCTGTATCGCAAATATAATGGCATCATTTGCTAGCTTAAGAAAAAAACCTTCCAGTATTTTCTTCACACTACTTAGCTTGAAGCCTTAATACATTTATGAGAGCCTTCTTGGTCTTCCCTGTTCTTATCTCTCTATCTTCATATCTTGGTATTTACCCTGATAAGCTAAGTGTCCAGCATGTTACCTGACACACAATGCTATAACTCAAATAAATAGTTGATTTGACAACTACAACCGTATCAAATTTATCAGGATTCCTGCACTCTTATTTTTCATGTTCTTGCCTTTGTTATATATTCCATCTCCGAGGAATATCTTATTCTAACCGATGCCTCTTCATTCTACTGAACTTTATATCCTTTGTGTCCTATTATTGATGTTTTTTCACACTTGAATCTTTTCTGTACCCCCCTAGTCGTTGTTGTGTGTCTCTCAAACATACTTTCAGAGCATCCTCTGCTTCTATTCTCTTACTTATTTATAACACTGTGTGGTATTTCTCTGCTTTCTTTGGGAGACTCTCCATGATTCTAAGCTCTGTGAAGAAATCATTTAGACTTCTCTTTACTCAATACTGAAGCCCTAGTGACTATTAATGTACTTGATATATTCCTTGGGTTCAAGAATATCTGTTGTTTAAGGAATGAAGGACAGAAAAAAATGAATGGAATGTATTTACCATGAAATGGCTTTGTGTGTAGAGGAAGTCACAGATTTTTAAAAACAGCTGTTCATAATGAAACATTACTGAAAACAAACCAATTTAAAGGAAAATATCACAGAAAAATCCCACATTCAGAAAATTATGAAATCTTGGTAAAAGCAGGGAGTATTTTTTTGTCGTTCATATGACAAAAAAATACTCAGCTTCTATTTCTTTCTTATTCCCACTTTAAGCAGGAATAAATGTGATTTACCAAAGAAATACAGCTAGAATTCTCATAGTCTGAAGGAGATAAAGGCAGAAAAAATGTCGTAATCTCATACTTACTTTATCTGCTCTTTATTTTATTGAATGCATGCATCTTCCTTCATATATTTATTCATTCAATCTTTATCAGATATTGTGTACCAAATATTGTGATACTGGAATTTATAAAGTAGGCAATTACTTTATAAATTCTATTTATGTAGTAAATTGAAATTCCTATCTGACATTAAAATATATTTTGAAACATCACTCTTTCTGATTGATTTTTTAGCATGAGATTGTTACACAATCAATACAGTAGGATTCTGAATGCTACAAGGAAATTTGAAAACATGGTATAATATTCCTTACTTACCTCTTAGAAGTTAAATGGCCCATTGCTTTTATATTCCTAAAGTAATTTTGTATCACATCTTAACAGTTAACGTATTACCATTAACTATGATATACAAAAATGAGCAGAGTTATTAATGAACTATTAGAATTTATTTATATATGATGAAATAATACATACAGTATATGCAATAATATATATTTAATATATAACATATTAAACATAACATATAACATACATATGTTATATATTATGTATTGGCCTCTCACACTTTCTCACTCTCTTTCTTTGTATATGTGAGAGGGTGTGTGTGTGTGTGTGTGTGTGTGTGTGTGACCTCTATGGATCATTATAGAGATTACTGCTCAATATCAATGTTTGGTATTTCATTATTTTTTTATTAAAATGAAAGCTTAGGAGTCTTTGATTGGGGATGAGGATAAGGATGGTAAAAAAAAAAAGCTAAGCCCCAATTTGGTAGAATATTACCAATATTCCAAAATTTATCCTGGACTAGAGTTTTCTTCTTTTTTATTGCAGTCATTTTTTTTCTCTCCCTGCAGAATCTATGATTTATGGCAATTAATTTTTTTTCTTTTAATATCATAGACATTCTTTGCTGAGATCATCAACAATATCCTTTTGACCTTTGCATCAATTTAATAAATATCAGGCATGATGTGCATTTTATTTATCACTTGAAATAGTTTGCCAACTACAGAGTTTCCTAATAGCATTTTTCATCTGGGCATTTCTCAAGGTATATATGAACGGATTTAACATGGGAGTTATCCTAGTGTAGAACACTGCAACTGCTTTATTGATAAGTAAAATAACTGCTGGTCTCATGTACACAAATATGCAGGGCACAAAAAATTGGACAACCACTATAATATGGGATACACAGGTAGCGAGGGCTTTTTGCCTAGCCTCCAAAGTCTTTGTCCTTTGAGAGTGCAGGATGACCACATAGGAGCCAATCCAGAGGAGGAAGTTTAACATACAGAGAAATCCACTACTGGCAGCAACAAAGAGCCCTAGAATGTGGGTATAAATGCAGGCAAGATTGAGCAAAGGGTTCAGATCACACGTAAAGTGATCTATGATGTTAGGACCACAGAAGGGTAATCTGAAGATGAAGAGGATCTGTATGAATCCATGAAGAAAGCCTCCCATCCATGAAACTCCCATTAATAGGTGATACACTCTATGGTTCATAATGGTTGGCTTGCAGATGGCCACATATGGTCATACGCCATCACAGTAAGCAGGATAATCTCAGTACCTCCAAAGAAATGTTCCCCAAAAATTTGGGTCATGCACCCATTGAATAGGATGGTCTTCTTTTCATGGAGTGAATCTCTGATCAGTTTAGGGGTATTGACAGAGGAATAGCATCAATAAAGGAGAGAGAGGCCAGGAAGTAGTACATGGGGGACTCCAGTAATGGGCTAGAAGTAATGGTGACCATGATGAGCATATTTCCTACCACAGTGAAGATGTAGATGGCAAAAAACACCACAAAGATGATTTTATGCATCTTTGGATTTTCTGTGAGCCCCAGTAGAACAAACTCTGTTACGTTATTCCTGTTCTCCATATATTTCATGTTATGCACAGCTACAGTTCCTGAAAAAAAAAAAAAAGGCATCTAATACATCATAAATTCCTAGGGTCTACTGAAATCTGAATTCTTACAGGATTTTTTTTTTTGAGATAGGAAAAAATAGTTTCCAGTTTCTTGAAAATTACTCAAATTCTCTCTCAGTGTGGGTGATGTTTAAAATGCAGACATGAGGAACTTAGACCCAGTGGCAGAAGAAGTTCTGTGTACAATTAATGATGTGAGGTACTTAGAAACCAAGGTGAAGTACTCACATAGAGTGTCATGTTAAGTACGAAAAGAGAGGGAGAGAATAGATGTAAAGCTGTAAATGTAAAGCTAAGGAATTTTCCCTCCATTCTAAGAAATAGGAAACCATGAAGAGTAACTGAGAGTATGAGTGTAGGATGAAGAAGGATTGGAGAAAGAGACTCTTGGATAGTAAAGATGTTTGTGTCACTTGGATAAAGTGGACTGAGATTCTGCATGGGGATGAGAGACAAAGAAAGGAACCCGGAGTTCCCGTCGTGGCGCAGTGGTTAACGAATCCGACTAGGAACCATGAAGTTGCGGGTTCGGTCCCTGCCCTTGCTCAGTGGGTTAAAGATCCGGCGTTGCCCTGAGCTGTGGTGTAGGTTGCAGACGCGGCTCGGATCCTGCATTGCTGTGGCTCTGGCGTAGGCCGGTGGCTACAGCTCTGATTCGACCCCTAGTCTGGGAACCTCCATATGCCGCGGGAGCAGCCCAAGAAATAGCAACAACAACAACAAAAAGACAAAAGACAAAAAAAAAGAAAAAGAAAGGAACCCTAGTAGTGGACTATTTGTAATTATTGACCTAAAGTGTAACAGGATATTGGTGATGGGAAAGCAAGATAGAGGAGGTACTATAATCAAATGAGAAACATTTTGCCAAAATCCAATAACTTTTTTTTTTCTTTTTAGGGCTTCCCCTGTGACATATGGAAGTTCTCAGGCTAAGGGTCAAATCAGAGCTATAGTTGCCAGCCTATGCCACAGCCATAGCAGCATGGGGTCTGAGCTGCCTCTTCAACCTACATCACAGCTCATGGCAACACCAGATCTTTAACCCACTGAGTGAAGCCATTGATCAAACCCACATCCTCATGAATACTAGTCAGATTTGTTAACCTCTGAGCCACAAGGGGAACTCCCCAATAACTTTATAATAGCTAATGAATATACTTTTAATAATTGATTTCTATGGGAATGATGTGACAGTAACTTGTGTGGATAGTATTATTTCATCCATTTTACACATGGGAAATTATCTCAAAGACTAATATTGATAGTAATATTAATTATCATATAAATAAAAATTTCATGATTACTTAACTGTGCTCCAAGTATATTTGCCAACCTTTGGTTTACTAATCATCAGTACAAACCTTCAAAATTATTACTACTATCATTTTATACTTATTTTACAAATAAGTAAATAGAAGCATAGAAAAGTTAAGGATCCTGCCCAAGACCAAGCAGATAATAAAGATCAGAAACATGAAATCTCAGCGTCAAAATTAGATCAGATTATAATTTTTACCATTTTTTCCTCCAAATTCTTAGCACATGCCCTTTATTGTTATGTTGTAGTAAATAATGTTAAACTAGTAAACTTCTTTTGAAATGACCATAATAATTCTAAGTGCTTAATAATACTTCAGAGTCAAACATATATAAAACAATTTCATCAACAGACACAGAAACATGTATACATGCATAATAATATATTGCAATTCCAAAGTTTTAATAAGTATGTGTTATTACTTTATTTAAGGTCCATTTTAGCTTTGCTTCTCCCTCACCCCATTTCTTGTCTCCCCCAATTTCCCTCCAAAGAATGGGCCCACAGGCTCTTCTTCAAAATGTTGAAAATGACCATCCCAGTGATGAAATACAGTGTTTTGAAAATCAGACAGACTAGATTAGAATTTTGACTTTTCCCCCTTGTGACTGCTTAATCTGGGGTACATTTTATGGCACCTTACATTCTGTTTCCTCTTACATCAAGTGAGAATCATATTGTCCACCTCACAGGCTGCTATGAGAATTGATTGAGGAAAAATAAATGAGCATAGCCACCACACAGTTATGGACAAACAAAGGCACTTCACTTAGTTTTATGACTATGCACCAACAAGATAGGAAGAATGAACATTTTGAGCACTAATACTGAGAAACAATTAACCATGCAATACGCTGAGGATGATTCATCTCCAATTTTGCTTTTAAAGGTGCCGAAGAGACATGTATTATCTCTAGCCATTGGTCCCAGGAAGAGTTATTCATATTTGTGTTTGTATTAAATAGCTGATAATGTACAGCATTTAACAGATTTATGTCTTTGTGTGTGTGAAGCATGTTTAAATTTTGTTTTCATTCTCATGATAATTTTAATTACCAAAGGAAGTGTCTTGTGGCAAAAGGAGAGTATTTGGTGTTAAAGAGATGGATCCTACAAATTTCTTAAACACTATGAGACTCAGATTTTTCATTTGTCAAATTAGGTTAATAATATTTACCAACTCTTTTTTGAAGAATGGGGTGAAGATGAAATGCCCCATCACTCTATTTGAAGTGTTGAGAATAATGATTACTATGTATGGAAAGTCATAATCTTTAATAAGCATCAGCACTATTGAAAAAAAATTACCATCTGGTTCTAGATGATCTAAATTATAGTTGGGGCCTCAGAAATAATCACTTCTTCAAATTGACATTTCTTGGGTAAGGCAACTTTCAAGATGAAAAATATGACACACTCAGAAAGAGCATAGGATGGACAATTCAATAGCAGATCAATAGTAGATAAGCAAGTCTTTTTTAAATAAGTCTTTCCTTCTAGTCTAAAACCTGAGTGATTTTCACAGAAAGCCAAAGTCTTGAATTTAGAGTGAATTCCTTTGGAACCTATGGAAAAATGATGTCTCTGGTCCCACAGGTAAGAGGCAAAAATAGTGGTGGAAACACATTCAAATGAGTCACTCTACCCTGATGAATCCTGTTCTGGAGCTGTAAATAATAACAAATGTTCAAGTACCTTGTCTTATAGATACCATTGTCTCTCCCAGGAATTAATTACCTTCTTTGATGGAAAGTCTTTGTCTTAGAAGCAGATATTCTAGAGACATGCTGAGAAACATTTATTCTTGAGTGGGGAATTATATTCCCTACACTTGGAGCCAAAACACATGAACTTCCTTTGTGTATCAGAACCTGACTTTATAAGAAAGGGGAAAGTCATGTGAATAGCAATGATGACATAATTCAAGCCTGGGGGTCTTGATGTAATTAAGCTGTGGACTCATGTCAGAAAGACAACTTCTATCTTATCCATATTACACTTTTTCGGGAAACCTAGTATTGATTGTTGGGGGGCTGGCACAGTGAGGGCAAAAAATTAGTGCCAGTCACTTGAAAATACTTGGCTCAACACCTATTCTTCACATTTATCAGAGAGCTATGAAAAGAACAGACACTGTAAAGGTATCCCAATAAATTATTTCTTGGAATCATGTGATGGCCATTATGAAATCAAACACAAGCATGGTTCCACATTCTTGTCACTTGGCATTACTCTTTTAGTTACTCTAGGAGGTATGTAGAGATACATTATTGAGGATTTAGTTTACTTGTGCTAATGATGTTTTTTAATATGTTGTTATTACCATTTGTGTATCTTTATTTTTTGAAATTTCTTTTTAAGATTTTGCATGATTTGAAAATAGGAGTTCTGAGTTTCTTATTACTAAGTTGTGTTTTACTATATATTCCAGATATAAATTTTTGTCATATTTATTTTTGATATATGTAAAATGAATATAAACATGTTTATGTACAAAATTTTAAACATTCATATATATGCATTTCAAAATTTTGCATATATATATATATATATATATATATACATAATTTTCCCCTAGTCTGTGGATTGCCTTTTCATTTTTAAGATGGATGGTATCTGATGAGCAGAAGATATATATTATTGACAATTTGAATTTTTTATCATTCTTATTGTGTAATATCTAATAAATATTTATCTACTTCAAGATCAAAAGTATTCTAGGATTTTTATAGATTCATCTTTAACATTTGGGTTTCTGACTCATTTTGAGTTCGTTTGTGTATAGCATGAGGCTCAATTTTTGTTTGTTTGGTTGGGCTTTTTGCTTATGAATGTCCACTTGATCCAGAATTCGTTAAAAAAAATCTATTCTTTCTGCATTGAATTACCTTGATATCTTTGTAAAAAAATCATACATTTAAGCCTATTTATAAACATTCTGTTATGTTTCTATTATGTGTATTTTTTTCCTTACATCAGAATCACATAGCACGTTCATGGGAGTGTTGAATTTTGGTAGAATAAGTTCTCCAACTGTATTCCTTTTTCAGACTGATTTTTCTATTACAGATTCTTTTAAAATTGTATATTTTTAAACAAACTTCAAAATAGGATTGTCAATTTCTTCAAATACCCTATGGGATATTTATCGGAATTGCAATGAAATTATAAACATTTGCATTATAAGCATACTAAGGAGTTCCCATCGTGGCGCAGTGGTTAATGAATCCGACTAGGAACCATGAGGTTGTGGGTTCAGTCCCTGCCCTTGCTCAGTGGGTTAACGATCCTGCGTTGCTGTGGCTCTAGAGTAGGCCAGTGGCTACAGCTCCAATTCGACCCCTAGCCTGGGAACCTCCATATGCCTCAGGAGCGGCCCAAAGAAATAGCAAAAATAAATAAATAAATAAAATAAGCATACTAAGTCTGTTAATTCATCAAAATGGCATATGTCTCCCTTATGTGTTTACTTTCAGCAATTTTTTTTATTTTCATGAAAATATTAAGTATATTTCTTAAAGCATCCCTCCAATTTCATATTTCTAATAGTATTTTACATAGCATTTTTAAAAATTTCAATATCTAATTGTTGGTTTTATGTAAATACATTTGAAATTTTATTTTATTTTATTTTTTAATTTTATTTTTGTCTCTTTTGACCTTTTAGGGCCACAGCATATGGAGGTTCCCAGGCTAGAGGTCTAATCAGAGCTGTTGCTGCTGACATATGCCAGAGCCTCAGCAATGCCAGATCCGAGCCTTGTCTGTGACCTATACCACAGCTCACACAATGGTGGAGCCTTTAACTCACTGAGCAAGGCCAGGGATCCAACCCCCAAACTCATGGTTTCTAGTCAGATTCGTTTCCACTGTGCCACAATGGGAACTCCTGAAATTTTATATTGGTATCGTATCTTGTGACTTTATTAAATTAACTGTTTACATATATTTGACTTTGTGTAGAGTCCTTAACATTTTCTACATATATAATGATGCCATCTGCACATAAATATATATTTTTTATAAATTTGTTTATTTTCATTTTTTTTCTTACCTTATTTCAATGGCTAGAATCTAGAATAGAACAGAAATTGGGAGTTCACAGACTTGTCTTGTTTCTAATCTTGAATGTATTTTCCATTTGTGTGATGGTAACTGTAAGTTACATATAGATGCTTTTGTTCAGATTGAGCGAATTTCTTTCTTTCCTTCATTTTCCAAAATCTTTTTTGTTTCATAAATCTAAATTGAAATTTATCAAGTTGTATGCATCTATTGAAATGGTCATGTGATTTTTCTCATTTATTCTGTTATTTTAGTGATATCATTGATTGTTTTTAATGTTAAACATTTTATTTATGGTAATGATAAATTATTATTAAAATTATTGACAGATTTAATTCAGTGGTAGGATCTTTGTCATTCTCTTTCCTGTCAAACGACTTAGCACTTAGGCAATACTGGTATTATAAAATTATGTGCTTAGTGTTCCCAATTTTCTGAAAGAATTTATGTAGAATTTGTGTTTTTTATTTTAAAAATAATTTGTGGAATTTAGAAGTTGAAGTTGTTAGGCTTGGGGTTATTTTTGAGAATGGTTTTAAGTACAAATTTAATATCTTCAAATGGTATAAGATGACTCAATTTTTAAATTCTTTTTTAGGCAAACTTTGCAATAAATTTTTAACAATTGATTTTTACATTATCAGATTTTCTGGTTTAAATGTGCTCATGGTATTTTCTACCATCATATTAAGGTCTTTAGAATCTGAATCTGATGCAATATGTGCTTTCATTGTGTATTTGAGTACTGCATCTTTTTTTTTTTTATTTTCCCACTGTACAGCAAGGGGGTCAGGTTATCCTTACATGTATACATTACAATTACAGTTTTTCCCCCACCCTTTCTTCCGTTGCAACATGAGTATCTAGACATAGTTCTCAATGCTATTCAGCAGGATCTCCTTGTAACTCTATTCTAAGTTGTGTTTGATAAGCCAAAGCTCCCGATCCCTCCCACTCCCTCCTCCTCCCATCAGGCAACCACAAGTCTCTTCTCCAAGTCCATGATTTTCTTTTCTGAGGAGATGCTCATTTGTGCTGGATATTAGATTCCAGTTATCAGTGATATCATATGGTATTTGTCTTTGTCTTTCTGGCTCATTTCACTCAGTATGAGATTCTCTAGTTCCATCCATGTTGCTGCAAATGGCATTATGTCATTCTTTTTTATGGCTGAGTAGTATTCCATTGTGTATATATACCACCTCTTCCGAATCCAATCATCTGTCGATGGACATTTGGATTGTTTCCATGTCTTGGCTATTGTGATTAGTGCTGCAATGAACATGCGGGTGCACGTGTCTCTTTTAAGTAGAGTTTTGTCTGGGTAGATTCTCAAGAGTGGGATTGCAGGGTCATATGGAAGTTCTATGTATAGATTTCTAAGGTATCTCCAAACTGTTCTCCATAGTGGCTGTACCACTTTACATTCCCACCAACAGTGCAGGAGGGTTCCCTTTTCTCCACAGCCCCTCCAGCACTTGTTATTTGTGGATTTATTAATGATGGCCATTCTGACTGGTGTGAGGTGGTCTCTCATGGTAGTTTTGATTTGCATTTCTCTTATAATCAGTGATGTTGAGCATTTTTTCATGTGTTTGTTGGCCATCTGTATATCTTCTTTGGAGAAATGTCTATTCAGGTCTTTTGCCCATTTTTCCATTGATTGATTGGTTTTTTTGCTATTGAATTGTATAAGTTGCTTATATATTCTAGAGATTAAGCCTTTGTCAGTTGCATCATTTGAAACTATTTTCTCCCATTCTGTAAGTTGTCTTTTTGTTTTCTTTTGGGTTTCCTTTGCTCTGCCAAAGCTTTTCAGTTTGATGAGGTCCCATGGGTTTATTTTTGCTCTCATTTCTACTGCTTTGGGAGACTGACCTGAGAAAATATTCATGATGTTGATGTCAGAGAGTGTTTTGCCTATGTTTTCTCCTAGGAGTTTGATGGTGTCCTGTCATATATTTAAGTCTTTCAGCCATTTGGAGTTTATTTTGGTGCATGGTGTGAGGGTGTGTTCTAGTTTCATTGCTTTGCATGCAGCTGTCCAGGTTTCCCAGCAATGCTTGCTGAATAGACTTTCTTTTTCCCATTTGATGTTCTTGCCTCCCTTGTCAAAGATTAATTGAGCATAGGTGTCAGGGTTTATTTCCGGATTCTCTATTCTGTTCCATTGGTCTGTCTGTCTGTTTTGGTACCAATACCACACTGTTTTGACGACTGTGGCTTTGTCGTATTTCTTGAAGTCTGGGAGAGTTATGCCTCCTGCTTGGTTTTTGTTTCTCAGGATTGCTTTGGTGATTCTGGGTCCTTTGTTGTTCCATATAAATGTTTGGATTGTTTGTTCTAGTTCTGTGAAAAATGTCATGGGTAATTTGATAGGGATTGCTTTGAATCTGTAGGTTGCTTTGGGTAGTATGGCCATTTTTACAATGTGGATTTTCCCAATCCAGGAATATGGAATATCTTTCCATTTCTTTACATCTTCTTTGATATCTTTGATTAAAGTTTTATAGTTCTCGGCATATAGGTCCTTTACCTCCTTGGTCAGGTGTATTCCGAGGTATTTTATTTTGTGAGGTGCAATTTTAAAAGGTATTGTATTTTTGTATTCCTTTTCTAATGTTTCATTGCTGGTATACAGAAATGCAACTGACTTCTGAATGTTAATCTTATATCCTGCCACTTTGCTGAATTTATTAATCAGTTCAAGTAGTTTTGGGGTTGAGTCCTTAGGGTTTTCTATGTATAGTATCATGTCATCTGCGTACAGTGACAGTTTTATCTCTTCTCTTCCTATATGGATGCCTTTTACGTGTTTTGTTTGTATAATTGCTGTGGCTAGGACTTCCAAAACTATGTTGAAGAGCAGTGGTGAGAGTGGGCATCCCTGTCTTGTTCCAGATTGGAGTGAGTAGGCTTTCAGTGTTTCCCCATTGAGGATTATATTTGCTGTGGGTTCATCATAAATGGCTTTGATTATATTCAGGAATTCTCCCTCTATACCCACTTTGGCGAGGGTCTTGATCATGAATGGATGTTGGACTTTGTCAAATGCTTTTTCTGCGTCTTTTGAGATGATCATATGATTTTTGACTTTTTTTTTTTATTAATGTGGTGTATGATGCTGATTGATTTGCGTATGTTGAACCATCCTTGTGAACCTGGGATGAACCCAACCTGGTCATGGTGTATAATTTTTTTGGTATGTTGTTGGATTCGGTTGGCTAAGATTTTGTTGAGAATTTTTGCATCTATATTCATCAATGATATTGGCCGATAGTTTTCTTTTTTGGTGGTATCTCTGTCTGGTTTTGGAATGAGGGTGATGGTGGCATCATAGAATGTCTTTGGGAGTATTCCTTCTTCTTCAACCTTTTGAAAGAGTTTAAGGAGGATGGGCACCAATTCCTCTTTATATGTTTGATAGACTTCACCTGTGAAGCCATCTGGTCCTGGACTTTTATTTGTAGGGAGTTCTTTTATGACATCTTCAATTTCATTTCTGGTGATCGGTCTGTTCAGTTGGTCTGTTTCTACTTGATTCAGTTTTGGCAGGCTGTAAGATTCTAGAAAATTGTCCATTTCTTCCAGATTGTCAAACTTGTTGCCATACAGTTGTTCATAGTATTCTCTTATGGTTTTTTGTATTTCTGCTGTATCTGTTGTGATTTCTCCTTTTTCATTTCTAATTTTGGTTATTTGGGTTCTTTCTCTCCTCTTTTTAGAGAGTCTGGCCAGGGGTTTGTCAATTTTGTTCACTTTTTCAAAGAACCATCTCTTGGTTTTATTAATTTTCTCTATTGTTTTTTGAGTCTCTATTTTATTGATTTCTTCTTTGATCTTTATAATTTCCTTCCTTCTGCTGGCTTTAGGACTTCTTTGTTCTTCTTTCTCTAATTCATTTAGGTGGAGGGTGAAGTTGTCCATTTGGGATCTTTCTTCTTTTTTGAGAAAGGCCTGGATTGCTATAAATTTCCCTCTGAGCACTGCTTTCGCAGCATCCCATAGATGTTGAGAGGTTGTGTCTTCATTATCATTTCTTTCAAGGTAGTTTTTAATTTCCTTTTTGATTTCCTCATTGACCCATTGGTTTTTTAGTAGCATGCTGTTTAGTCTCCATGTAGTAGGTTTTTTCTCTTTGCTTTTCCCGTGGTTGATTTCTAATTTCATGGCATTGTGGTCAGAGAAGATACTTGAGATAATTTCTATGCTCCTAAACTTATTGAGATTAGCTTTGTGTCCCAATATGTGGTCGATTCTTGAGAATGTTCCATGAGCATTTGAGAAGAATGTGTATTCTGCTTTTGTGTCCTGAAGATATCAATGAAGTCTAACTTTTCTATTATTTCCTTTAGGATCTCTGTTGCTTTATTGGTTTTCTGTCTAGAGGATCTGTCCATTGATGTGAGGGGGGTATTTAGGTCTCCTACTATGATTGTATTCCCATCAATATCTCCCTTTATGTCTGTTAATATTTGTTGTATGTATCTGGGTGCTCCTGTATTTGGGACATATATGTTGACGATAGTCACATCCTCTCCTTGGATGGATCCCTTAATCATTAAGTAGTGTCCTTCTTTGTCTTTCTTTATGTCTTATGTTTTAAAGTCTCTTTTGTCTGATATGAGTGTTGCAACTCCTGCTTTTCTGTCTTGTCTATTGGCGTGAAATATTTTCCCCACCCTTTCACTTTCAATCTATATGTATCTTTTGTCCTAAGGTGAGGTTCTTGTAGGCAGCATATTGAAGGTTTTTGCCTTTTTATCCACTCAGCCCCTCTGTGTGTGTCTATTGATTGGGGCGTTCAGTCCATTGACATTAAAGGTGATAATTGAGAGATGATTATTTATTGCCATTTGAACCTGGTGTTCCAGTTGATTCTATGGTTCTCCATTCTTCCTTTCTTTTTTTTTTTTTTTTTTTGGTTGGATGATTTCCTGTTATTATCTGCTTGAGTGTATTTTCTTTCATTTTTTGCAAATGCAATATTTGATTTTGGCTTGTGGTTGCCCTGTTTTTTAAATATGCTAACCCTTCCCATAATTGTGTTTTTTAGCCTGATGGTTCTGTAAGTTCAAACACTTCATTACTATATTAAAATTAAGAATAGAAGCATACAAACAAACAAAAAGGGTTATTTACTTCCTAACATCCCTTGCCCACATTTTATGGTTTTGATGACTCTTTTTAATTTTTTTCTTTTTAATTTTATTTTGTTTGAAGCATGTTCATGATTAAATCTGTATGCTGGCTTATTTGAGTGACTGCTCTCTGATTGCAGTTTCCTCAGTCCTAGTTCTTCCTCTTCTTCTTCTTCTTTTTTTTTCTTTTCTTTTTTCTTCCCTTTCCTTCCTTTCTTTTTGGTTTAGAGAAGCCCTTTCAATATTTCCTTTCACCTGAGTTTTGTGCTGCTGTATTCTTTAAGTTTTTGTTTGTTGGAAAAAAATTTTATTTCCCCTTCTATTTTAAATGATATTCTTGCTGGATAGAGTATTCTAGGTTGCATATTTTTTCCTTTTAGCACTTTAAATATCTCTTGCCATTCCCTCCTGGCCTGTAGTGTTTCTGTAGAGAAATCATCTGATATGCTTATGGGGGTTCTCTTGTAGGTAACACTCTGTTTTTCTCTTGCTGCCTTTAGGATCCTCTCTTTATCCCTAACTTTTGCCATTTTTATTATGATGTGTCTTGGTGTGGGTCTGTTTGGGTTCAGTTTGTTTGGGGCCCTCTGTGCTTCTTGTATCTTGAATCCAGTATCCTTTAGATTTGGGAAGATTCCATCGATAATTTCTTCAAACATATTTTCCATCCCCTTATCTTTTTCTACTCCTTCTGGAATTCCTATTATGCGTAGACTGGCCCACTTTATATTATCCCATAGGTTTCTTATATTGCTTTCCAGTTTTTTGATTCTGTTTTCTGTCTGTTGACCGGATTGGGTGATTTCCATTATTCTATCTTCCATATCACTGATTCGTTCTTCTGCATTATTCATTCTGGTTTTTACTGCCCCTAGTTCACTTTGCATCTCTGCCAATGAATGTTCTAGTTTTTCTTGGCTCCTCCTTATATTTTCTAGCTCCTTTCTGATGGTATCTGCATTACTGTTCATATCTTCTCTTAATTCCTTCAGTATTTTCACTAGTTCTCTTTTGATCTCCAGGTCTGTCTGACTGCAGAGATCTGTTTCATTGCTGACTGTTTTAGGTGAGTTCTCCTGTTGGTTTGACTGGGGGTGGTTTCTCAGCTTCTTCATCTTGCTTGTTGTTTTCTTTCTCCTGAGGGAGTTGTACTCTCCGTTATTGGGCAGTGTTTGCCTTGCCCCTGCCGTGGAATATTTCCTGAGGGCTGGCATTGTTGGTCAATCTTTTTTGAGACAGTGTGGCTTCTCTGGAGTGTTGATGGGGCTAACAGTGTTTCTTTGAAGCAAAGGAGGACTTCCTGAGGGCAGACAGGACTGGGAGGTCCACACCACGATGGTAGCAGATTTCACTTGGTCATGCAGAGCTTGCTCTGGTGTTTTTAGGCTGTGGGGTTCCTGCAGGGGGTTGGCGGTATTAGGCAGCTGTTCCTCAGGAATGTAGCACCCCCTGGGGGCTGGAGCAGCTATCTGGATCACTGAGAACCTAAGAGGCTCTTCCCTAGGGCAGCCCAACTCAAAAGGACAGCCTGAGAATATAGGCGGACCTTTTCACAATCAGGTCGAGCTTGTTGCAGCTTTTCTGGGCTTCAGGGGCTCTTCCAGGGGTTGTTGGTGCTGAGCAGCTATTCCACGGGAGTGGGGCAACCCCTCAGGGCTTGGGAGGGTAGCAGGGCCACTGGAAACCCAAGAGGCTCCTCCCCAGGGCAGCCCGACTCAGAATGACCATCTGAGATCTTTTCCTGACTCAGCCAGGCTTATTGCAGCTTTTCTGGGCTGCAGGGGGTCCTGCCTGGAGCTGGCAGTCCTATGCAGCTGGTGCACTAGGTCTCAGCACTCCCTGGGGGCTTGCGCATGTAGCAGGGCCATTGGAGACCCAAGAGGCTCCTCCCCGGGGCAGCCAGACTCAGAAAAACCATCCGAGAATTAGGCAGATCTATTCACGGCCTGGCTAGGCTTGTTCTAGCTTTTCTGGGCTGCAGGCCTTTTCTCAGGGGTTGGTGGTGTTTGGTGCTGCTCTGCGGAAGTGTAGCCCCTCCAAAGGGGAAGCCGGCCTGTGCAGGGACAGCCCCTGTGGTGGTAGGCTTCAGGCAATTGTTGAGGCCAGCCCTCCTGGATGGCAGGCAGCCCCAGGTTCAGCGAGAGCATAGGGGTTGGCGGGGGGTGGGGGTAGGGGATGCCCTGGGAAGCACAGCTTTCTGCTAGCTAGCGGGCCTGTAAGCTTGCTGTGGCATGGGGGGTATTCTATGGGGACCCACCCCTTCTTCTCTCCCCTCCCCAGCACTGGTGCAGACCAGGCTCTTCTCCCAGGTTCTCTCTGATGTGTCTTTCCACTTCCCTGCCCCTCGAGTATTGTTCCCTTCCTCTGGGACAGCTTTGTTTTCTAGTCTCCCAGGCAGTCTCTGCCCCGTCAAATGGTTTCTAGACCTCCCAAGCAGTTTCCGCTCCGCCCCCCCCCCCCCCGCC
This sequence comes from Sus scrofa, assembly GCF_054392235.1. Lineage (NCBI taxonomy): Eukaryota > Metazoa > Chordata > Mammalia > Artiodactyla > Suidae > Sus > Sus scrofa. Next base: position 101,513,026 of record NC_139383.1, on the reverse strand, counting down.
CAGAGACTAACCTCCTGGGCCGAGGTCTCGGTGCCCAGCCCCCACCCAGTCATCCCCAGGCCCTTTCTAGGGGACTAACCTTCGGAGGCGAGGTCTCAGTGCTCAGCCCCCACCCAGGCGTCCCCCGGTCCTTTCTCAGGGACTAACCTTCTGAGGCGAGGTCTCGGTGCCCAGCCCCCACCCAGGCGTCTCAATTTTTGGTGACTGTGCCCATAGTTCAGATGGTCCGTTCGGTTCTTGATCGGCTTTTCCATACTCCAACTTACTGCTACACTCTTCTCTCCATCTGGAGATTTCTCTGGTTTGTTTGATCTTTCCCCCTTGTAGGTGACTTTCCAGGGTGCGGGATCCCTTTCTCCTCTGCAGTTCCCTTTCGGGAGCGCCCGTCCCGCTCTGATTCACCTTCTCTCACTCTCCTCTTTTCTCCCATTCTGCCCGGTAATGTCACGAACTTCTTGCCATTATTGGAGTTTAGGTTCCTCTGCCAGCGATTAGTTGCTGTTCTGTGCGAGTCATTTATTCTGTAGATGTGCTTTTTCTGCTGTGTTTGTGGGAGAGGGCGAGCGTGTCTCCCTACTCCTCCGCCATCTTGTCCTCTCTTGGAGTAATGCATCTTTTATTTGCCTCTTTGTCTCTCTTCTTTCTACTTTTCCTCTCAAACAAGTAATTCAATTTCTTTACTTCAAAATTCTCTCTTGTGATTGTTTTTAACTGAGGCAAAATTTGCATAACATGAAATTCATCACCTTAACTACTTAAAATGTACAATCCTTTGGATTTTAATATCTACACAGTGTGGTGTAATCATCACAGCCTTCTAATTACAGGTCATTTTCATCATCCTATGCCAATTAAGTGGCCATTTATTATGTTACCATTTATCCCTCCCCCTAGTACCTGGGAACCACTAATCAGGTTTCTGTTTCTATGAATTTGTTTATTTTGGACATTTCATATACACAGAATCAAACAATGTATGCTCTTTTGTGTTCTTAGCATGTTTTTGAAGTTCACTCATGTTATAACATGTTCTTCATTCATCTTTATGATGGAATAATTGTTTATTGTATGGCTATACCACAGTTTCATTTATCATTCTTTTAACTTTTGAATACTGAGTATAATGTTAGCACTGGTGAGCTTGCTGTACCTGTGACAGTACTGTCTAAAGTGCAGGTGTATGCAGATCTCCTATGGAACCAAGAATTTGGTCTCAGGGTCTTGCTGCAGTGACTCTGGCTGTAGGGAGTACATTAGACCCTGCTTTATGATATAGACCCTGTGATGACAATGTGAAGCAGTGTCTTGGTACCAATGGGCAGGATGCAGAGCTAGTACAACCTGGGCTTGGTGGGTTAAAAATTCAATTCTGACCCAAGGAGGCAGTCACAGGAATTGGCAACACAATGTAGGTGGTGGTCAGTTAAAGTCAGAAATATGTCAGTGGTCTGATGCAATGACAGTTCAGGGCCTCAAATCGAGCTTGGGGTAGAGGCTCATAGCAGTGGCAGTGCAAACTGATGATGGTGGGAGAAAGCTACAGCCTGGGGCCAGGGTTTGGGCCCAGAGCAATGGCATCTCCAGCACTATATGATGAGGTACTCTGCTCTTGCTATCCCAGAAAATAGGGTGCTGATTTTTGGTCTCACTGCAGAGATAGCTTCAGAGCCAGGGAATAAATGCAAATGTTGGGGACTCCAAGTTAGCTCCATCCAATGGGATCAATGTTGCTGAAGAATACGTGGCAAAGGCTGCAAATATCCACAATGGTGAAGCCTTAGCAGGCTTCCTGCTTTCTTCTTTCATTTTTCCTATGGGGTAAAATTCCTTTGATGAGATGCCTGCTGGTGCAGAGTTGCTTTGGATTGGGATATGGGGTGACACAGGTAATATGCTTCTTATACTTTTATCTGTGGCTTTCCTTGATTTTTGAGATCCACAAAGATTTTCTGCTGTTTCTTTGTAATCCAGAATTTTCCCTGAGGTATTTTCTTTGGTTTGTAGTTATGTTTATTGTTTCTATTTTTTGGGGAGAGGGCTGTGAGCATTGGGGTCTCTTAGATTTTAATCTTGCTGATGTCCTGATCTTGTATTTATATGTGTGTGTGTGTGTGTATATATATATATATATATATATATATATATACATATATATACACACACATACACATAATAGCTATATAGATATAGTATGAGTGAATTTTTTAGGATTTTTTATATATAATATCATGTCATTTGTTACTGGAGGTAGTTTTACTCCTTCCTTTCCAAGTAAAATGCCTTGTATTTATTTCTGTTTTTTGTTTTTGGCTGCACCCATGGAATGCAGATGTTCCAAAGCCAGGGATCAAATCCATGCCACAGCAGCGACCTGAGCCACTTCAGTGACAACATTGGATCCTTAAGCTGCTGAACCACGTGGACACTCTTCCTTGTATGTATTTTTAAACCCAATTTCTCTACTAATAATCTCCCATAACATATTTAGTTATTTGAGAGAGGTATCCTTAAACTGTTTGAGCAAATAACAGTAATATAGTTTTAGATTTAAATTTTGCTCAGAGCTTTGCATAATGTCACTTCCTTAAAATATGTTGAGGCTTTTTTAAAATGATCTAATACTTAATTTTGTATGTACTCATCTATGCATACCGGTAATATTTATTCTTTGTTAAGTGCATGATTTTATTCATGCATCTGTATTCTTTTAAATTGTGCTATTTAGATATTTTATGTTCTTCCTCACTTCCTGCCTGCTTTACTTTATCAATAATTGAAAAAGAAACATTGAATTGTCTACTGTGAAGGTGGATTGATATTTTCTTCCTGTGGATTTATTTATCCTTGATTCATGTATTTTAAGGCTATATTATTAAATGCATATATGAGTCAGTGTCATGCAGCAAAGGGAAGACCCAGTCAAACACCATAATTATAGAAAATTATAATAAGAGATCATTTTCAAGATGTGGACAGTTGCAGGAAAGCCACAGGGAACATGCAATAACCTGGAGCTAGTAAGAGTTGAATATAGTACATTACAGTGAGTGTCCAGAATGGGCAAAGAGAAGTGAAAATTAGCAATTAAAAAAATGAAAACCTATTATAAAATCAAATTAACCTTTGAAATAACCTTGTGTGGGTCCATAAAGATCACCTGCTATAAACTAAGGACTATAATTTATTCAGCTTATTGCCTTTACTTTGTGTTCACACGCTTCTCCCTCTCTCCCTCTTTCACCCAAGAAGAGAAAAGGCAAAATCAGGCAAAAAATAAAAGACAACTAAAACAAGGGGAAAATTAAGTATGCATCATGAATTTTCCCAATTCTAACCATCACCCTAATACCAGATAGCACAGTAACAGAAAATGATTTATAATGATATAAAATGATTTATAATGATGGTAAAGAATTTATTGCTTATTAAACATATAGTATGGTATCATGATGAACAACAATGACTTTAGTCTTTGAGGAAATATTCTAGGAGAGGAGAGAGATAGAAAAACAAATACCCATAATGTTTCATCAGTGTTCTAATGTTACAGAAAATATTGGATCATTAACCTGAAAACCCGTAAGAGAAAAATAAAAGAAGTAAACTTTAAATTTATGTATATATCCACTCTAATAGTATTTGCTTTATTTTTACAATGACAACCACATGCACATTGGCTGAGGTAAAGTGCCTGTGGGAAGTTTTCCCTCTGGTCCCTCTCGTGCCTTTTAATTCAAGGTATCCCCAGCAATACTTTCCTGAACATTTATTTTGGATGAAAGATTCATGAGAGAATACGAGGTATTCCACATCTATTTACTATTTCATAAAACAGTCACAGAAAAATAAAAGGAACCAATCTGAAGAATTTCACTATTTTCAAAAAAATCTTTTTAAATTTCACAGAGGTAAGCAACCTGACTGATATATACGCATATGTGTATGAGTACATGTTTGTGTGTGTGCATGAGTATGTTTTCAAATTGGGAAAAATAAGTGGAATAAATATCGAGAAAATAACTAGGATTTTGAACAGAACAAAAAAAATTATTTTGTAAAAATTTTTGACCTTAGTAAATTCAAATTTTTATGTTCAAATTACTCAGGAAAAATTTTCCTAGCAGTTGTTTTGAAGAGAGGGCACTCAGGAAAATCTAGGTGGTGATTTGATGATAAAATGAGGGGTTTGAGATTTTAATTTTATCAATGAGAGCCATTTAAGCACAAAAAAAATGAGCTTCTGAATTATACAAAAATAGTTTAGATACAGAATTCCCATTAATACTTGTTTAACTTCTGGTCCTAGTTTCCTTATTTGCAATAAAAGGGCAATAATACAATTATATATACCTCATCAGATCATGGTGAAAATAGAATGGTTAGTACTTGGAGAGTATTTAGTGAAGTGTCTTAGAACATATTATTAGTAGTAGTGTATGGAATTTGAAACGTCACTCTAAATATATCAAATAACTAAGCACATAATATTCAGTTTTCAACTTTTCTTTATCATAGATGTGATAATTATTTAAAGAAACAGAAAAAATCACATCAAGTTGTCCTTGATGGATTTTTACACTATTTATATACTCTCATGTCCTTAGTCAAAAATCCTAATTCCCAGTAATTATATTTAGATGTTTATTTTTTTCACACTGTAGTTGACGTATCCTTGCCAACAATTCCTCAAAGAGATTTTTCTCAAGATTTTTAAAGTTTGAAAGGGGAAAAAATATGGAGAAACCCTTTAACTGAAAAGTTTGTAAAAAATGAACAATTCCTTACTCCCCAAACCCTATGTATCTAAGCATTTATTTGTGTAGAGTATGAGTGTGTACCTGCGTGTGTTTTTGCATGGTGTAAGAGAGAGAGAAAGGGGAGAGAGGGAGAGAGAAAGAGAGAGAGAGGGAGAGAGAGAGAAAGAGGGAGCATGAGGGAAAGAGAGAGGAGGCACCCAGATTATTTACACGGTCTAAACAAAGACCAGGAGGAAAATGGTTTGAGGATGAGACCTGAGATATTTCTGCATAAGGCAGTTGTTTCATAGAATTCTACAGACACTGACTGCTTTGGAGGATGTTTTTCTATACAGGCCTGTGTTTTTGCGTCTGATGTTCAACCATACATTGAGCAGCACTGGATCAGGTGTTAAAGATGTCCAGGCTTATCAGTGTTCAAGAAACATTCTATTCCAAGAGCTGCAATCTAGTTTTTCTACAGTTTTATTATACAATTTAATGTTATCATTAAAATCATTTATGTCCTTTAATTGATCAGATTCTTCCACATTAAAAAATGCTAGGCTTTCGTGTTCCTATTGTGTCTCCTCAGGTTCTGAACCCTGCTAATATCCATGAGGATGAGGGTTTGATCCCTGGCCTCACTCCCTGGGTTAAGGATCCCAAGTTGTAGTGAGCTGTGGTGGAGATTTCAGACGTGGCTTGATGCCACGTTGCTGTGGCATAGGCTGGCAGCTGAAGATCCTATTCAAACCCCAACCTAGGAACTTCCATTTGCTACACATGTGGCCCTAAAAAAAATTACTAGGTTTGGATAATTTCATTTTGTACATAAAGATGCTGTTTGCTAAGCTCTTTGAACCCAGAACAAAGTTACACCAACAGTTATGTTTCTTCCTTATACTTTTATGTCTTAGATTCTTTAATTAATCCCCTTGGACAGAAGATAAAAATCCATAGTTAAAACCAATAAACTGATGAAAATGCTGGTGCCTATTTCCTTTCAGAATGGTTAGTTGCTCCCCAAATATTTGTGAGAGTAATGTTTTATGTAGTTGACAAGTTAGAATCATAAGCCCTTTATATCGAGTGTTCCTTGCATGAAATTCATTTTTTGCAATTAACATAAACAAGTAGATTCACCACTAACTAGTTAAAGGAGGAGGCTCAGAGAAGATGAACTGCTAGGTGTTCACAACAAAAAAGTAATAGGATATGAGACCCTGAATGTTCATCTTCGTAGTTGTTAGGACATCAGTCCAATGAATCCTATGTTCCCCACTGCTACCACTAAAAAACAATTTATTTATTTTTATTTTTTTATTTTTTTTGTCTTTTTTTTTTTTTTGCTATTTCTTGGGCCGCTCCTGCGGCATATGGAGGTTCCCAGACTAGGGGTCTAATCGGAGCTGTAGCCACCGGCCTACGCCAGGGCCACAGCAACGCGGGATCCGAGCCGCGTCTGCAACCTACATCACAGCTCACGGCAACGCCAGATTGTTAACCCACTGAGCAAGGGCAGGGATCGAACCCGCAACCTCATGGTTCCTAGTCGGATTCGTTAACCGCTGCGCCATGACGGGAACTCCCTAAAAAACAATTTATTGAAATGAATATTCTTTTGGCAAAATGTGATTTTTTCTGGAAGACATTTGGTTATAGGTAAAAGAATTTTTCTGGAAGACATTTGGTTATAGGTAAAAGAATTTCAAGAATTCTGTACATTACATCAAAGTGGCAGCCACTGTTCTAAATATGTATTTTAATCAGCCGGTCATCTTTTACTCACACTGAGTTCTTCAGCATGTCTGCAGAAAACAGCCAGCTCTCCAGTCTTTCTAATGTTTCAAGGGTGACCTCTAAAATGAGCTTTTAGAATAATTAAGAAAAGGATGAACTTTTACATAATAATAACTTTTATTCCTATATTCAGGTGTCCAGCAATTGTGCCTCAAGTTCTGCCTCTCTGTGCTCTGAATCCTCACCATACTTGGAAGGAGGAAGAGTTGCTGAAACTCTTAGTTACAAACTAATTAAGGCTATTTCTCTACCATATGTCTAGCTTTTATTTCAAGAAAAAAAATTAGTTCCAATGGGTATGTGTCATTTTCATTTGTGATTTAGACTTTATGCATAAATTATATGTGGCATAGGGTAGGGAAGAGATTTAAAGTTGTACAGGTGGTTATCAGGAGAGGGGTATAAGACCCCATTCTCTTTATAGAGGTGGAAAAGAGCTGGTAGTACATTTTGCCAGTAGGTGAGGTAGCATAACTGTGCAAAGCATAGAAAATGGCATTAAATAGAGGTTCATGTCCTGGGTTGCATTTAATATCTTAGTGATTTTTTGGAATTAACTATTTTTCTACTTCCTCGCATGTAAAATGAGTATCCAAAAAATAACTATTCATGAAAAATATTTACAAAGTTCCAGACATGAAATATAATCCCCCTAAATTTCACTGGAAATATGACACTGTTAATCTAAAAAGGATTTAAAAGATTAAGTCTGAAATCTTTTAAATAAATCTTGTGTAACCTACATCTTATTAAATGCATAAATATTCTGAAACTTCAAAAGTTCTGTTAAAGATGTATTATGTTTTGTGTCATTTCCGATGAATTAAGTGTCTGTTGTTTATGCTGGACACACCCTAATCTCATGGAAAATCAAAACAATGTCACAGAATTTGTATTTATGAGTCTGTGGGGAAATAAGCAAACAGAGCTACTGTTCCTTTTCTTGTTCCTGCTCTGTTACCTGACAGTCTTAATGGGAAACTGTGTCGTCTTACTCACGATCACCTGCAGCCATCTACTCCAACAACCAATGTACTACTTTCTCTGCCACCTTTCCCTCATGGACCTCTTCTATACTTCCAGTGTGGTCCCCAGGCTAATAAGGGACTTAACTGCAGCAAGAAAAAAGATTTCCTATAACAACTGCATGACCCAGCTCTTCACTGGCCACTTGATGGCAGGTGTGGAGATACTCATTTTGGTATCCATGGCTTTTGACCGCTATGTTGCCATTGTCAAGCCCCTGCACTACGTGGTCGTCATGAACCAGCAGAGGTGCACTATGTTGGTCATTATGGCCTGGGTTGTGGGTTTTGGACACTCTATTGCTCTACTGCTGGTGATGCTCAGTTTACCTTTCTGTGGTCCCAATCAGATAGATCACTACCTGTGTGATGTGAAGCCACTTTTGAAACTAGTCTGCAGCGATATTCATCTTGTTAATATCTTAATGATTGCAAATTCAGGGGTGGTGGTGATTGTTGTTTTTCTTGTCCTAGTAATTTCTTATATAATCATATTATATAGTCTTAGGACACACTCCTCTGTGGGGCGACGGAAAGCTCTCTCCACCTGTAGTTCTCACATAATGGTTGTGGTTTTATTCTTTGTTCCTTGTATCTACATTTATGTTTTACCTGCTGGGAATGAAAACAAGGATAAGGAAATCTCCCTGTTTTATACCGTGATTGCCCCCATGCTGAATCCTCTCATCTATACTCTGAGAAATGAGGAGATGAAAATTGCCATGAGGAAGGTATGGTTTAAAATAGCACACTTAGAATTAAAGCAAATAAGATGATATTCATTGTACCTTTGATTGGTATCTCCAGGGAATTTATTATTTGATATAGAAAGCATTTATGCTTTTTTGGGACGTTGGACCAAAGAAACAAATGACTGTTTTTCAGATTGCAATTTGTACTTTAAAGCTTCCCACTTGGTTCGGGTGTGACCCCATAGATCTGAGGCATAGAAATATCCTTCTAAAGCACATTACTGACCATATCAGAGCTCTCCAAAAATGATATGGAACCCTACTTTTCTTGAAATAAAATCCAGCCTCCTCACTTGTTTATCAAATAGCTTCCTAAATTGGCCCAAGTTGAATTTATTCATCTCAGAAGTCACAGGATTGGTATAAATTATTACACAGCACTTGTATAAATTATTATAATAGGCTTCATGGTCAGGTGACTACTGACTCTGAATCTTGGCAGTTTGCTTTAATGATATGCATCCTTCTTTTTTCAAATATCTATGAAATGAGTAACATTTGTATTCCATAAAGAAGTAACAGTCCTTTAGCTAACACTTACAAAGTTTTAGCAGGGCAGATGACAAACTGGACACTCATGGTTGGTATTTTTGTCTTACCTTAGTTTCTTCCTCTGTTTCCCTTTTATTGGATGCTATCATCCAGAGAGACTGGATCCTACTGCATTCCCCAAACATACTCTAAAATCTTACTCACGTGCCTTTATTTCTCTCTCTCCTCTGCTTGTAAAGACCCCACCCCTATGCTTTCTGTCTATGTCTTACATGTAATTCACAGTCCTAATGTTTTCTCATTCGGAAGATTTTGCAGCTCCATCAGTAGACCACACATATTGTTTTATTCCATCTCTGTTTGTAGCTTTTCACCTGTATGTATACTCTATTTCAAATAGTTTAATGCTCAATACTGGTGTTTCTTCTTATGAAGTGTGTTTTCTCAGTTTGCCTAAGACAGAAGTTTATGTGCTACATCTTTATTTTTCTTGTGTCTCTCTATTTTTTAGCAATGAGCCTGTGCAAATTAAGATGTAAATAAATAGTTACTGAATTAAGTTCAAAGATACTGTCTTCTTATTTGACTGTATACATTGTTCTTATATATCTAGAATTTTCACTCGTGTCTTTAACAATCATGCATTAATTGCAAAATAAATAATGTTAGTAAGGCTAAAATTTTAACATATACTCACATGTGTCTATGGGAGGGAACAGAATCCAGCATTCTCCCAACCCCCTCTAGTGTCTTTTCACTTATTTATCTTATGCAACAAGGAAAGTACTGTTTTATCATTTCTCTTCATTTCCTTTGGATCTCATAATCCCATGTCAGCTCTGTGTCTTGGTTCCAATTTCTCTAAATGTCTTTCTCTACCAAAGCACTTATCTTTTCTAAGCAGAATGCCTGCATTGCTTTTGTACAGAGTTGCTTCGATTGACTTATTCTGGCTCAACAACAAAGGCAAAATCAAGGAGAAAACATAAAGGCAGTAGTGTTTGTCTTTAATGTCAGGGAACCCTTCTTTTGATGTTTGACATTTAATAACTTTCACATATCCAATAAAGTTTTTTCTTCTTGGAGGTATGGAAACCTATGGAATAATGGGGAAAACATTCTGTCTATTCTATAGGAAATTTCATCTGACTAGTTATTTATTCATAGTTCTGTTTAACTTGGTGTAATATAATAATTTTCCAAAGAGAAGTATTGGAATGTAGTATGTATATATGTCCCTGTGTTTATGTGGTGTTTCTGTCTGTGTGGGTATAGTGGGGGAGGTGGGGTTGGGTGGTCTTGAGGATGGTTCAGAAGAAATACTTATCCCATCAGAAGGAATGCTCTGCTGCTGTTGTGGCCCAGGGCAGGTCACTCTAAAGTGTACCTCGGTGGCATATTAATTATTGAATTGAAATGACTTAAGAAATGGCCAGTGCAAGCGGGACACTTTGACCATCCTCTCTTGTCCCTAAAAGCAGGAAATAATCTCTCATGATTACTGCACTGGGTAGTGGAAAGATACCCTTATAAGATATCCTTATCTTTCTACTACCCAGTGGGAGGAATTAAGGGTCAAGAAGCTTCTACAACAAACTGCGTTACTTCACTAATTTAATACCCAAGTCCAGACTTTTCTTAAATCTCTTGCTAATTGAACTCTCAAAGCATAAGTTTATTTGTTCCATCAAGCAATCACTCACCATTTTTTTTTGTTTCTTTTCCTCTGCAAACTTTGGCCACCACTGACTGAGGTCCCAGTTCTGTGACACTCCCATGTGCATGAATTAAAATCAAGAGCAGTAGGGGGAAAAGACCCCCTCCTGTCTCTTACACTCAAAAAAAGCCCACTCATTTTTATTATCATTCGTTTTCTTTTCTCAAGAGTCTACAAGATTTTACTGGCAAAAAATATAACTACATCATATAGTAATTCTACAGAAAACAAACTTTGAAATAAGCTTACTTGCCTACTTATTGGATGCCCTTTTTAGAATTTACTTTCCTGCTATAGCACCATGCTTAATATCTTCAAATATAACTGCCAAACTAAGTTATAGCATGTAAGTCTAAATACAGAATATTTAATAAGTATTAGTGGTTATATATGTATAATTTATAACAATCTATATAGCAATTTATTTAATTTAAAAATCAACAAATAATAAATTTTATTAGAGGAATACCTTAACCAGCTAATGAACACTAATGTTAAAAGACTCACTTTTTAAAATCCCATGTGTCATAAAGTACCAGACTGGAAGAAGTTTAGAAGTCTTGGAAGTGGCCTAAAGGATTGGGTGTCATTATCATTCTCTTCAACCCTGTGTCTAGACACTTATGGACTATTCTTGCAACACCATAGAAGAGCCTATAATGATGGTCTCAAATAGTCTAGAGAAAAAAAAAATCCCTCATCCAATTAATTGAACACCCATGATCTCACATCTCTCTCTCTCTTTTATTTGGCGAGAATGTTTTTTTACTCTCTTAGCAAATTTCAATTGTACAATACAGTGTTATCTGCTAGAGTCACACCAAAGGGCCTGCAATATTTGTTTTTGTACCAAACCATTTGCTATAGATCAAATAAAACTAAATTTCAAGGACCTTTTGGTGTGGGCCCAGCTGGTCCCAGGCCTGGTATTGGCTCTCTGATGTGTGGGCTAGGTTTGTAGGCTGTGGAAATATGATTTTTCCTGGTTTTTTTTTGTGTGTGTGCCTATTGGTGAATGACGCTACTCCTCAGACTTAATAGCATTCTTGATGGTAAGCAGGGCTAGGGATTCTGGGGCTAGTGTCTGAATATGTTGGATAGAGCTGGGTCCTGGGATATCTGATTGCAGAGCCCTGAGGATTTCAGCACTAGTGGCTGTACACTAATGAATGGGACATGCTCCTTAATCCTATAGTTGCCAGGGCCATGTCCAGGGATATCTTTGGGTTCATTGGAATATTTTTTTCTTCAAGATGAACTATTTTTTTAAGATTTAATTTTTCCATTATAGTTGATTTACAATGTTTTGTCAATTTCTGCTGTGCAGCAAAATGACTCTATATTAGAATATGTATATCCTTTTTCTCACGTTATCCTCCATCATTTTCCATCACAAGCGACATGATGTAATTCCCTGGGCTATACAGCAAGATCTCATTCCTTATCCACTTCAAATGCAATAGTTTTCATCTATTAACCCCAAATTCCCAGCTCATCCCACTTCCTCCCCCTCCCCCTTGGCAACCACAAGAATGTTTTCCAACTCCATGAGTTTCTTTTCTATAGAAATTTGTTAGGTTCCAGATATAAGTGATACCGTATTGCATTTGTCTTTCTCTTTCTGACTAAACTTCACTTAGTATGAAAGTCTCTAGTTCCATCCATGTTGCTGCAAATGGCATTCTTTTGTCTTTTATGGCTGAGTAGTGTTCCATTGTGCATGTCTACCATGTCTTCTTAATTCATTCATCTGTCAATGGACATTTAGGATATTTCCATGTCTTGGCTATTGTGAATAGCCAGGGGTGCATGTATCTTTTTCAAGGAAAGTTTTGTCTAGATATATGCCCAAGAGTGGGATTGCTGGGTCATACAGTAGTTCTATATTTAGTTTTCACATGTATTTCCAAACTGTTTTCCATAGTGGCTGTACAAATTTACATTCTCACCAAGTGTGTAGGACTGTACCCTTTTTTCCACACCTTCTCCATCAGTTATTATTTGTTGATGTGTTAATGATGGTCATTCTGACATATGTGAGGTGGTAGGTAACTCATAGTTGTTTTGATTTTCATTTCTCGAATAATTAGTGATGTTGAACTTTTTCTCATATGCCTACTGAGCATCTTTGGATCCTCTCTGGAGAAATGTCTATTCAGGTCTTCTGCCCATTTTTCAATTGGGTTGTTGTTTTTTTGTTGTTGTTGAGTTGTATAAATTGTTCATATGTTTTTGAGATTAAGCCCTTGTCAGTTGCATTGTTTGAAACTATTTTCTGCCATTCTGTATGTTGTCTTTTTTTTTTTCTTATAGTTTCCTTTGCTGTGCAAAAGCTTGTCGGTTTGATTAGGACCCATTGGTTTATTTTTGTTTTGATTTCTGTTGCCTTGGGAAACTGACCTAAGAAAAACATGTGTAAGGTTGATGTCAAAGAATGTTTTGCCTGTGTTTTCTTCTAGGAGTTTAATGGTGTTTTGTCTTATGTTTAAGTCTTTAAACCATTTTGAGTTTGTTTTTGTGCATGGTGTGAGGGTGTGTTCTGGTTTCATTGATTTACATGCAGCTGTCCAGTTTTCCCATCACCAATTGCTGAAAATACTATCTTTCTCCCATTTTATATTCTTGCTTCCTTTGTTGAAGATTAATTGATGATAAGTTGTTTGGGTTTACTTCTGGGTTCTCTATTTTGTTCCATTGTATGTATGGATCTGTATATCTGATTTTGTACCACACTGTCTTGATGACTGTGGCATTGTAATATTGGCTGAAGCCTGGGAGAGTTATGCCTCCTGCTTGGTTTTTTTCCCTCAGGATTGCTTTGGCAATCCATATGATATTTTGGATTGTTTATTATAGTTCTGTGAAAAATATCTTGGGTAATTTTATGGAGATTGGATTCAATCTATAGATTGCTTTGGGTAGTATGACCATTTTAACAATATTAATTCTTCCAGTCCGGAAGCATGGAATGTCTTTATATTTCTTTGAATCCTCTTGAATTTACTTGATTAATGTTTTATAGTTCTCAGCATATGTCTTTCACCTCCTTGGTCATGTTTACTCCTACCTATTTATTTTTTTGTGGTAAGATTTTAAAAGGTATTGTATTTTTATATTCCTTTTCTAATATCTCATTTTTAGTATACAGAAATGCAGCAGATTTCTGAATGTTAATCTGGTGTCCTGCTACTTTGATGAATTTGTTGACCAGTTCAAGTAGTTTTTGGGTTGAGTCCTTAGGGCTTTCTATATATAGTATGATGTCATGTGCATACAGTGACAATTTTACCTCTCCTCTTCCAATTTGGATACCTTTTATTTCTTTTGTTTGTCTGATTGCTGTGGCTAGGACTTCCAATACTATGTTAAATAACAGTGGTGAGAGTGGGCATCTTTGTCTTCTTCCAGATTTTAGTGGGAAGGCTTTCAGCTTTTCTCCATTGAGCATTATGTTTGCTGTGGCTTTGTCATAAGTGACTTTGACTATGTTATGTTGCCTCTCTACCCATTTTGGTAAGAGTTTTCATCATGAATGGATGTTGGACTTTTCAATTGAAATGATCATGTGATTTTTGACTTTTTTCTTTTTTTTACTGTGGTGTATGACGTGTATGATTTGCGAATGTTATACCATCCTTGAGAACCTGGGATGAATCACACTTTGTTGTGGTGTGTGATATTTTTATATGTTGTTAGATTTGGTTGGCTAAAATTTTGTTGAGGATTTTTGTGTCCATATTCCTCAAAGATATTGGTCTATAATTTTCCTTTTTTTGTAGTGTCTTTGTCTGATTTTTGTCATTAGGGTGAATGTGTCTTCATAGAATGTCTTTGGGATTGTTCCTTCTTCAACCTTTTGGAAAAGTTTAAGGGTAGGTTTAAGTTCTTCTTTGTATGTTTGGTAGAAATTTGCCCGTGAAGCCAACTGGTCCCAGACTTTTGTTTGTAGGGATTGTTTTTATTACATATTCAATTTCATTTCTAGTGATTGTTCTGTTAAATCTATTTCTTCTTGATTCAGTTTTGGTGGGCTGTAAGTCTCTATAAAGTTGTCTGCTTCTTCTATGTTGTCAAATTTGTTGGCATATAATTGTTCATAATATTCTCTTCTGTTTTTTGTATTTCTTCAGTATCCTTTGAGATTTCTCCTTTTTCATTTCTTATTTTGTTTTTTTTTTCTCTCTCCTCTTCATGGTGAGTCTGGCCAGAGGTTTGTCAATTTTGTTTACCTTTTCAAAGAACCAGCTCTGGGTTTTATTGATTTTCTTTTTTTTTTTTTTTTAAATTTTATTTTTTTATTTTCCCACTGTACAGCAAGGGAGTCAGGTTATCCTTACATGTATACATTACAATTACAGTTTTTCTTTGTATTGTTTTTTGAATCTCTATTTTATTGATTTCCTCTCTATTCTTTATGATTTCCTTCCTTTGCTGACTTTAGGTTTCATTTGTTCTTCTTTTTATAATTCATATAAGTGGTAGGTTAAGTTGTAGATATGAGATTTTTCTTCTTTTTGAGGAAGGTGTATATTGCTGTGAATTTCCCTCTAAGCACTGCTTTTGCAGCATCCTATAGATTTTGAATGATTGTTTTCATTATTATTTGTCTTGAGGTATTTTTTAATTTCCGTTTTGATTTTCTCATTGACCCATTGAGAAAGCATGTTTAGTCTCCGTGTAGTCAGTTTTTTTTTTTTTTTCTCATTTTGTTTCCTGAGCTTGATTTCTAGTTTCTTACCATTGTGATTTGGAGAATATACTTCAAATAATTTCTGTATGCTTAAATTTGTTGAAGTTAGTTTTGTGCTCTAATATGTAGTCAATTCTTGAGAATGTTCCATGTGTACTTGAAAAGAATGTATATTCTGACTTTTTCAGTTGTAATATCCTGAAAATGTCAATAAAGTCTAATTTTTCTATTGTGTCATTTAGTATCTCTGTTGCCTTATTGATTTTCTGTCTAGAGGATCTGTCCATTGATGTGAGTGGGGTGTTAAAACCTCCTACTATTAATGCATTCCCACTAACTTTTCCTTTTATGTCTGTTAGTATTTGTTGCATGTATCTGGGCACTCCTATATGAGGGGTATACATATTGACAATTTTAATATCCTCTTCTTGAAATGATCCTTTTGTCATTAAATAGTGTCCTTCTTTGTCTTTATGTCCTTAATTTTAAAATCTATTTTGTCTGATTGAGTATTGCAACTCCTGGTTTCTTGTCTTTTCCATTTGCATGAAATATCTTTCCCTATCTCCTTACTTTCAATTTATATGTGTCCTTGGCCCTAAGAGGAGTCTCTTGTAGACAGCATATTGTAGACTCTGTTTTTTTTTTTTTTTAATCCAATCTTCCACTCTATGTCTTTTGACATAGGCAGCCTGTCTGCTGGCAGATGGAGCTGTATCCCTGCCAGTTAGTTATTTGGCCTGTTTCTCCTTACTTGTTCCATGGATTGGTGATCTGGTTCCTGAGGCTCATAAGCTAGAAGGTTGATTTCAAAATAGCACTTACCAACATAAGAGTCCATGTGAGCTCCCAGAAATGGTTGACTCCAGTGCCTGTGTCTGCAAGAGTGAGATTTAATTGCCTTTCACCTGTCTAGGAGACTCTGGAATATCAGCAGGTAGGTGCTTTAAAGTTACTGCTTCTATTCTGGGTTACAGAGGTATGAGTATTTTGTGTGCACCTTGTAAGAGTGGAGTGTATTGTCTCCTAAAGCCTTCTGCGTCTCCCAAAATTAAGCTCCACCGCCCTTCAAATATGAACATTCTTGGAGCTACTGTTGTGGCTCAGTGGAACAAATCTGACTAGGAACCAAGAGGTTGCAGGTTCAATTCCTGGCCTCGCTCAATGGGTTAAGGATCTGGCATTGTCATGCATTTGATGTAGGTCACAATCACAGCTCAGATTCTGCATTGCTGTGGCTGTGGCATAGGCTGGCAGCTATAGCTCTGTTTAGACCACCAGCCTGGGAACCTTTGTATGCTGCGGGTATGGCCCTCAAAAACAAAAAAGAAACAAACAAAAAACCCAAAGACAAACATTATAGGGGGTTCATTTCCTGTCATAGGGCTTGGGAGCTCAATGTGAGTCAAACTCCTCACTTCTTGGGAAGAATCTCTACCGTTGTAAT
Source organism: Sus scrofa (assembly GCF_054392235.1). NCBI lineage: Eukaryota > Metazoa > Chordata > Mammalia > Artiodactyla > Suidae > Sus > Sus scrofa. Next base: position 101,496,364 of record NC_139383.1, on the reverse strand, counting down.
TATTCTCCTACTCATGGGTTGCCCATCTGGAGATAAGAATCATACTATACTGCATTTATGACCTTCTTACCTGTCTTGCTGTGGTTTTTTTAAATCTCTTAAGTTGTAGAACTTTTCCAGTTTTTTCACTAGCAGTTGTTTTATAAATTGTTGTCATTTGTCTATGCCAACAAGAGGAGGTAAGCTCAAATCTCTCTATTCCTCTGTCTTCACTGACCTCACCAGAAGTTTTTTGTTTGTTCCTTGATAGTGTAATTTGCTCATTTTTTACTTCTGTTGCCTGTGCTTTTGGTATCAGTTACACACGTACATAGATACACACAAGATTGCCTTACCTAATGTCTACATCTTGTGCTCTCTAATTATTCTAAGTGTTTTAAAGTTTTAGCTCTTGTGTTTAGGTCTTTGATCTAGAGTTTGTTGTGTATATGGCATAAGCTATATGGTATATTTTGAGTATGGTTTATACTTTTCTTTCATTCTTATGCACATGGACATTTAGTTTTATCAATATCATTTGTTGAAAAAATTGTCATTTTCCCATTTTATGGTCTTTGCACCCCTGTAGAAAGCCATTTTGCCATTCATATGATGGTTTACCTCTGAGCTTTCTAATCTATCCCTTTGCTCTTATACACCTGTTTTTATGCCATTATCACACTAATTTGATTACTATAGTTTTATATTAAGTTTTGAACAAGGAAGTATGAAACTTCCAACGTTATTTTTGCTTTTCAAGATGATTTTGTTTATGGTGTCCCTTGAGATTTTATATGAATTTTCCACATAATTTTCCATGTTTGCAAAAAGTCTCATAGCAGTTTTGATAGATATTGCTTTGAATCTATGTTGTTTTATTAGTAATACCCAACAAAATTAAATTTTCCAGTCCATGAAAATGTGTTATTTTTCCAAACCAATATCTAGCTATTGATTCTGAGAAATCAGAACTATAAGGAATTGGAACTTGTGATTATGCAGGTTAACAAGTACAACTGCAGAGTACATCTGCAGAAGCAATGTCCCAGTTTTAGTCTAAAGGCCAGAAACTGCTGTAAACTAGTAAAAGTCAATGTCCCAGTTCAGATTACTAAGCAGAAAGCTTCTAGAGAATCATGAAGAACTGATGGGTCACCAGCACAGGTCATCAGACATGAAGAGCTGATGTTCCAGTTTGAGGTCTTTAGGCAGGAAAATTCTCTTGTACTTAGGCGAGGCAGCCTTTTGTTATTTGAAAATCTTCAGTTCACTGAATGAATTGAATGAGGACCACCTACACCACCCAAGGTAGAGAGGACAATCTGTTTTACTCAGTCTACCAATTCAAATGTTAATATTATCCAGGAAAAGCTCACAGAGAAAGCCCAAAACAATGTTTGAGCAAATATTGAGTACCTCATGGCTTAGTCAAGTTAACACATAAAATTAGCCACCACAAGTCTATTACTTGTCAATTTAGCATCTATATATATATGTTTTTAAACCCTAGTTAATCTCCAAGTAAAGATAATACCAATGTAAAAAGTCCACCTAACATGGCATAACTCTCCTGTGAACCACTAAAATCACACTGAGTCCTTTCTAAGAAGGGAAAGGACATCCTTGGATGAGGTATACTCTTCTCCTTGATAGCCTGTAACCTAAATACCCTGATGGGAAATTAACAACATGTAAATACTATGATCTAAGGTCAACATAACATATATATTATATGGAGTAATTAGAGAAAGAAGAAGACAAAGATTTTGTGTATAATAGAGACACACACAGAAATGTAAAATAGAGAATATGGTCATTACAGAGAGTTCTCATTTCTGTAACTGGTCACATGGTTGTAGCTGCTCTTTATAACTATTTTCTTCTAGTCCTCATTTTTTATTCTATGTACCTTCAGCAGGCATCTAAGCTGGCTCTGAATCTTTCCCTGGTGGGGTGACATAGACCTTCATTGCTGAAGGGTCTGGGCCATTAATAGTTCTGTTTGGGTTGGGTTGTATTTCTTTCTTTTTTTATTGATCTTAATCATCAAACATGGCAATACTAAGAGAGGCCCTTTGGGAGCTCCTGTGTTAGAGACATTAAACTTATTTATTTCCATTGAGGAGGGGTAGTCTAATTTGTGCTTGGTAGTTAGGATCAATCCCCCCAGCCAGCATAGTAACTTACTTCCTTGCTTGATTTAGAGGCATGAGATAAAGTGTCAGCCAGAAGTCTTAACTCTTCAGTTCAATAAATTGTTGTGTCACCTGGCAGAAATGTTTCTCGTTTTGGAACTAAGACCTCTAAGGAAGCCGATCATAAGTAAATGGGAAGAGGAAGCAAAATTTTTGCTAATAGTTGAATAAAGGTAATAGTGAGTGATATAATTCCCATTCTTATCTTTTGATTATGACCCATGGATCCTGGTTATGGGAGAAACAGCGATTCGTAATGGTTGCTGATTTAGAGCATATATAGCCTTTTGGAGAAATGAAGATTCTTGTCCCTGGCTTGCAAATTATTGCCACTTAACTTGTACTGTAACTAATTCTTCAAATAGCCATTCTTTTTTATAAAAGTAATGGGTTTAGGATGGTGAGGAATGTGGTAAGACCAGTGAATTTTATGAGCAGGGCCCATTGCTATACTTCATTTTCTGTGAAGTGATATCCTTTATCAAAAGCAATGCTGTGTGCAATCCTATGACAGTGGATAAAGACCCCAGGTGGTAGTTTGGGTAGAAATACTTCATACTTAGAAGGCAAATATATATCAAGGGTAAGTGTCTATGCCAGTAAGAACAAAATGCTGCCCATTTCGTGATGAAAGTAGTTTAGGGTAATCAACCTGTAACTGGGTTGAACTCAAGAGGAATGATGTCATACTGGGACCCAAGGTTGTTTTCTGCTATTGATAGATTGGTTTCTTAGCAGTAGCCATAGCCAGGACAGCCTTCATTAGTGGTGGTCCATGTCATATAGCTTATGTTTAACCTCCTTTCCTGCCACCATGGCCACTCTGTTTATGCGCCCATTGGGTGATAACAGGGGTAGCTCAGGAGTGGTGGACAGGTATGCATGAAGGTATGATTTATGAGGGTAATTCTTGGTGAGCATTCATATAGTATGCAAATATATTCATGTTATTTGCCCATTATGCAAGTATGTAAAAGTACCTCTTTCTCAAATTTTATTGTTACTAATCTTTCAATCAAGTTCCTACCAAATCCTTGACCATCCACTATATATTCTATATCTGGCATAGTGAACAACCTGGTGCACTACTTTAACTTATGCCCACTGGGAGCATTTCCATCACTACTGATCTTCAGGAATTTTCCAGAATGGGACTGTAGTGCTGCAGCTCTCCACGTTCAGGTTATGCCTGCTTATCATTGCAGAACTATCTATAAACAAGCGACAGATCTCCTCTTCCTCTATCAACTGACCATAGTCAACTCCCTGTGAGTCCATAGGTTCAGGCAGGGAGAGAGAAGGCAATTATCAGGAGTGGGGATATAAGCATTTTTGCTATTTATCCATGTAACCTTGACTTCAGGTCCTGCTTGGACCTGATCTCATATATAGCATGTCCATTTGGTGGTGGAGCACTCTTGTGCAAACACACAGATTAAAGGCTTTGATAGGTCAGATAACATCAAGTTCATGGTAGGCAGCTTAGGTTGCATATTGACTTGGTGGCCCATGGTGAAGCACTGAGTCTCTAGTAAGGCCCACTAACAGGAAAAGAGCTATTTCTTCAAAGGAGTGTAGCTATCTGAAAAGGATGGGAAGACCCTGCTCCAAGAGCTAAAAGGCTTACACTGCAGTTCACATGTGAGGCCTGCCAAAGGCTCCAGCATCTCCATCTGCCACTAACACATCAAACATCAGAGACCTGCTGGGTCCTTTGTCCCAAGTGGCAGAGAAGTTTACATGACAGCCTGATCCTGTTGTAGAGACTTTTATTTTTCTGTTTCCCACTGAAAACTAGCAGTTTTTTGAGTCACCCAATAACTGGACCAATGCAATACACTGAAATGAAAAATTGTCTCCAGAATCTCCAGAGGCCCACTGGACATTGTGTGATTTCTTTGGTTATGAGAGGGGACAGATGGACGATGTTGTTTTCACCTTAAAAGGAATAGCTGGACGTGACCTATACAACTATTTTGTAATTTTATGCTCTCTTTTGGGGTGTCCCTCAATGCATCCGAGCTCTGTGCAAGCATCATTTAGATTTCTCTTTATTCACCACTGACATCAATAATTATCAATGTTCCTCATTGGTTTCTTGGGCCCAACATATTTGTTATGTAATGAATGAAGGACAAACAAAATTAATGGAATATATTTATACTGAAATTGCTTTTTGTGTAGACAGAGCTACATGCTTTTAAAATTGCTTTTCATAATAAGGTGTTACAAGAAAGCAAACTTATTAACACAAAAATATAAAAAAAACAACCAAAGGTCATAAGATGATGAAATCTTTCTAAGAGCTGGGAGAATATCAATAAAAGTTTTTTCATATGATGACACACTAAGTTTCAATTTATTTCTTACTACTAGCTTACACAAAAGTAAACAAATTGTGGTTTCAAAAAGAGAACTAGCTAGAATTCTTCTTTGGTTCTGAAAAAGAAAGTACAAACAATTTCCTAGTCTTCATTACTTTTTGGTATTTTATTGAATGTCTTCATTTTCCTTTATAGTTACATTTAATCATTCAGTATTCATCATGAATCAGACATTATGCTATTTGCAGAAATTATTGTTAGCAAGTAGGCAAGTACTTTATGGAACATGACTATTTATTTAATTCATCAAATTCCCTGTCTGATATTGAAATATGTTTTTATTTAAATCATCCCTCTTTTTGATGGTTAATGAGCCTAAGTTGGTGACATGAACGGCAGAGATTCTTTTTTTTTTTTCTTATCACTGCTGCTCCTGTTCCTGTGTCATACAGAAATTCTCAGGCTAGGGGTCCAATTAGAGCTGCAGATGCAGGTCTCTGTCACAGGCATAGCAGTGCGGGATCTGAGCCACATCTGCAGCCTATGTTGCAGCTTACTGCAACACCAGATCCTTAATCCACTGAGCATGGCCAAAGATCAAACTCACATGCTCATGGACATTATAGCAGGATCTTAACCCACTGAGCCACAAGGGAACTCCATATATAAGGATTCTTAATGCTAAAAGGAAATTTGGAAATGGTATAATATTTGTTACTTCTCCCTTAGTGGTTAAATGTCCCATTCCTTTTATATTCCTAAAGTAGTTACATTATACAGATTTACAGTTAACATATTACCATAAACTATGATATATATATAAAAGTGATCAGAGTAGGTAATAAAAATATTAGATTTTGGTTATGTATAATGAACATATATATAATAAAATATATAATTACATATATTTAACTAATTATAAACATAACACACACATATATGGATGTATGTATATCTATATATCTATGTATTTATGTTTATAGACAGAAGGATGGATAAATGGATAGTCCAGCACAGTCTTTGTCTCAATATATGGTAACTAATATAATCACGTTGCCTTTTTATCATCATTGCCTGGCTGTCTATCACAGCAGATAAGAACATGGTATGAGAGGTTAGCTGGTTTCTGGTTACTAGTTCATCAATAAGTCTGTTTCAGAATATTCTGTTTGTATTTTCACCTATAAAAATGGAGATAATAACAGTGCCTACTTCTTTATATTGTTATAAAGATTGCTGCTGAATATCAGTGTATTTTTATTTATTTTATTTCATTGTATTGGTATGAAAGGTTGTGAGTCCTTAAACAATTATGGAGGTAGTAAAATTAAACTCCAATTTGCTAGAACTTTTCTAAGAGTCATCCCAGGCAGGGTGTTTCTTTCTTTTGATACCTTTTCTCCCCCCTTTCAGAATCTGTAATTTATAGGGATTATTGTTTTTCCTTATCTCATAGATATTTTTTGATGATAGAACAATGGTCTTTTGACCTTGGCATCAGTTGAATGGACTTGAGGCTCCATGCACATTTTATTGGTCACCTGGCATCACTTACCTTCTACACAATTTCCTAATGGCATTTTTCATTTGGTCATTTTTCAGGGTATAGATTAAGGGGTTTAACATGGGAGTTATCATAGTATAAAATACAGCAACTGTTTTATCAATAGGTAAAGTAGCTGTGGGTCTCCAATATACAAATATACAGGGCACAAAGAAAAAGACTACTGCTGTGATGTGGGAGACGCAGGTGGAGAGGGCTTTTTGCCTTGCCTCCAAGCTCGGAGTCCTTAAAGAGTGGAGAATGACTGTATAGGAGCCAATCAAGAGTAGGAAGATTAACAGGCAGATGAAACCACTGTTGGCAGCAACAAAGAGCCCTAGAGTGTGTGTATCAGTGCAGGCAAGATCCATCAAAGGATTCAGATCACACATAAAATGATCTATGACATTAGGACCACAGAAGGGCAATCTGAAGATGGAAGAGGATCTGTATGGTTGCATGAAGAAAGCCTCCCACCCATGACACTCCCACTAGCAGGCCACACAGCCACCAGTTCCTGATGGTTGTATAGTGCAAGGGCTTGCAAGGTGGCCACATAGCAGTCATAGGCCATTGCAGTAAGTAGGATGACATCTGCACCTCCTAATAAATATTCCCCAAAGATTTGAGTCATGCATTCATTGAAATGGCTGGTTTTCTTTTCATGGAGTGAATCTACACTGAGTATAGGGGTATTGATACAGGAATAGCAAGCATCAATAAAAGAGAGATAGGCCAGGAAATAGTACATAGGGAATCTCAATAATGGGCTGGCAGTGATGGTGACCATAGTGAGTATATTTCCTACCATAGAGATGATGTAGATGATCAAAAACACAACAAATATGAATTTCTGCATCTTTGGATTCTGTGTGAGCCCCAGTAGAAAAAGCTCTGTCACGTTGTTTCTATTCTCCATGTTTCTCATGTTATGATTAATTACATCACCTGAAAAAAAAGTCACTTTTTATTAGCTCAACTTGAATTCATTAGGCCTCTTCATTTATTAAACAATAGATGCATAGATTCTATTGAATTCTAAATTCCTATAACTTTTTTTGGAGATAGAAGGGAATCTTGAAGATTCCTCAAATTCTGTCCTGGAGGAAGCTGATATATAAAATATAGACATGAGGAATGTAGTGAACACGGAGGCAGGAGATGATCTGAGCAGACTTAATCCTATGAGATAACTCATTGCCTCAGGTGAGGCGATAGATCTCACAGAGTATAGCTAAGCCTAAAACGTGTGGTTGAAAATGCATGCAAAGTCTACAAATTCCAAGCTAAGAATTTTCCCTTTATTCTTAGGAAATTCAGAACTAGGAAAAGTAATTGAGAATATGAGTGGAAGGATTCAGAAGGTTTGAAAAAGAGGCAATATAACATCTAACTTTAGTAAAGATGTTTGTGTCACTTGGAAGAAGTGGGCTGAGTCTCTGTAAGGAGGTGGAAGTCAGAGAAAGCAACCCCAATACCAGACTATAATACTAGTGGACCTGAAGTGTCACAGGGCATTGGTGATGGGAAAGTAATGAAAGAATATAGGAGTTATTGTAATAGCTTTGGTAAAGTATGTTGTCTAAGTCCCATGACTTTCTAATAGCTTATAGATATACTTTTAATGCTTGTTTGCTATATGCATGGCATGAGAGCACCCTGTGTGGGTGGTATGACTGCATCCACTTTGCAGATGAGAAACAATCTCAGAAACAAATGTTAACAGTAATGGTAATAATAATAACTTACAGAACAGTTACCTTGCTCTTGGTGTTTTTGCAGACAGTGGTTATTTATTTCTCATTACATACTTGTGAGAAAATTACTACAGTCATTTTTGTGCTTGTTTTACACATTGAGAAATAGAAGCAGAAAGGAAGGATCCTCTCCAATATCAATCAGATAATAAAGATCTGAACCATGATTACTTTTTCCTCCCCATATTTAACCCAAGATCAATTAAATTATTTTACAATAAATAATATTTAACTAATAAATTCCTTTTGACATAACCATAATAAGTATAATTACTTTAATCCAATGTCAGAGACATGTATGTATGAAGCAAAATATCAACAGATTCACAAATACTCATATACACATATACACAGTGTAATATACTGAAATCCCCAAATTTTAATAAATGTGTGGGTCCTCTTTCATTGAATGTTCATTTTATCTTTGTCTTTTGCTCACCCTCATTTCTTCTCTCCCCAGTTTCCCTCCAAAGCATAATTCCACAAATCTTTTGCAAAATTTTGAAAATGACAGTCCCAGTGGTGTGGAAAGTTATTTTGAGAACCAGAAGGCCCAGATAGGGCTTTCTCCACTTGTATTTTCATAATCTGGGGTATTTCTTGGCCATTTACAGCTTGTTTCCTCTAATATCAAGTGAGAATAATATAGTCCCCTTCACAGTGTGTTAAGATAATATTTGATAAAACATATATGAACATATCCACCATGCATTTCTAGATAAACAAAGGACTTTCACTTATTTTCCTGACTGTCTTTGAACCAAGGGGTAGGAAGAATTAATATTTTGAGCAATAATGCAGAGAAACATTTAACTCTGCAATAGACTGTGGAAAAAACATCTCCAATTTTACTTTTAAAGAAGCCACAGAGACTCATATTATGCATAACAGTGGATCCCAGGACAAGTTCTTTATATTCATATTTGAACTAAAGAGGTTATGGTTTATATCATTTAATATTCACATTTATGTACTTCTGTATGTGGATTGTATTTTAATTTTGTTTTCATTCTCATAATTAGTCTCTTTTTTTTTGTCTTTTTAGGACTGCACTGTGGCATATGGAAGTTCCCAGGCTAGAGGTCAAATCAGACTTGAAGCTGCTGGTCTACACCACAGCCACAGCAATGCCAGATCCAACCTGTGTCTGCAACCTACACCACAGCTCATGGCAATGCCATATCCTTAACACACTGAGTGAGGCCAGGGATCGAACCTGCATCCTCATGGAAACTAGTCAGATTAGTTTCCCTGAGCTATGATGGGAACTGTCTCATAATTAGTCTTAATTATTAAAGGAAGTACCCGAGGGCAGAAGCAGCATATCTAGTGTTAGAGATCTGAATCCTATAAATTTCATAATCTTCTGTCAAATTAGGCTAATGATATTGACTATCTTTTGAAGGAAGTAGTGAAGGTCAAATGCTCTATTACTAGGATTGGATAACAATGATTGATAATATGGAATGTAACAATCTTTAGGAAGCATCAGCACTATTGAGAAACTTACCTTCTGGCTGATGGTCTTAATGCTATTTGGGGGTGTTCAGAAAAAATCCCATGTTCAAATTGACTTCCTCTTGGAATAAGTACCTTTTTCTCTGAAAGATAAGGCACACACAGAAAGAGACTGTTCAGATAATTCAATATAAAATCAATAGTAGAAAAGTAAGGTTCTTCTAAATAAGTCTAAATCCTTAGGCATGAAGCATCAAATAGTTTTCACAGAAAACCTGGGAATTGGATTTAGAATGGATTCATTTGGAATGCTACAGAAAAATGCTGTTCTATAGATGACTCTGGTCCCATAGGCGGAAGGCAGAGAGTGTGGTCAGAAACATATTCAAATGAGTCATTTCACCTTTGATTAGTCTTGCTCTGTAGATGTAAACAAAAAAGACATTTACCTGCAATGCATGGATATTTAAAGAGGTTTCTACAAATTATCAATTTCCTTATCTTGTACCTGCTGTTTTCTCTCTCCTAGGAATTAATTATATCTTTTGATGGAAAAGGCTTTGTCTTAGAAGCAGCTATTCTGGAGAGACATACTTGAGAAACACTCATTCTTGAGTGGGGAATTGTATTTCCCTGCACTTGCAACCAAAACGTATGAGTCCCCTTTCTCTCTCTGAACCTGGGTTTCTAAGAAAGTGCAATGACATGTAAATAGCAAGGATGGAATTGTTCCTGCATGAGGATCTGAGATATAGTTAAAACTGTGTACTCATGTCATAGAACTTCTGTTTTATCACATATGAAGACATTCTGTAAACCTGTATCCATTGCCTAAGAACCAAAGCAGAGAGGGCAAAACATTAATGGTAGTAGTTATGCCAGTAGTTCTTGATGCTAAAATGTGTCTTTCCCCCCAGTTATCACAAGGCTATGAAAATAAACCAAAATTCTAAAAGGTTCCAGGTAAGTCACCTTGGGACCCTGTGGTGGTCATTATGGAAAACCAGGTAACCTTAAAAATGCGAAGAGATATCCAAAGCACAAGACTGGGGTTCTAGAACCTACAGTCAACTAATCCAGGACCAAAGAGGAAAGAACATAAGGTGAGGGAAATAAAGTCTCTTCAATAAGTAGTGCTGGGAAAACCAGATGGCTACATGTAAAAGAATTAAATTAAAACATTGTCTTACCCCCTACACAAAAATTAACTCAAAATGGATTAAGGACCTAAACATAAGGCCAGGTACTATAAAACTCCTAGAGGAAAATATAGACAGAAAACCCTTTGATATAAATTGCAGCAATATCACATTTGATCCTCCTTCTATAATAATAAAAATAAAAACAGAAATAAATATATGGGGCCTAATTAAACTTACAGGCTTTTGCACACAGCAATGGAAAACAAAACAAAAAAAAAAAAAAAAGAAAAGAAAAAAACAACAACCCACAGAATGGGAGAAAATCTTTGCAAATGAAGTGACTTACAAAGGATTAACCTCCACAATTTATAAGCATCTCATGGAGATTTATATGAAACAAACAAACAAAAAAAATTAAAAATGGGGAGTAGATCTAAATAGACATTTCTCCAAAGAAAATAGACAGATGGCTAAAAAACACATGAAAATATGTTCAACATCACTTATAATTAGAGGAATGCAAGTCAGAACTCAGTACCACCTCATTATCAGAAAATCCATCACCAAAAAGTCTACAAACAATAAAACCTAGCAAGGGCATAGAGAAAAGAGAACACCGCTACACTGTTGGTGGGGATGTAAACTGGTGCAACCACTATGGAGGACAGTATGGAAATTCCTTAAAAAACTATATATAGAACTACAATTTGAACAGCATTCCCACTTGTGGGCATCTATCCAGAAATCCATAATTTGAAGATACATACACACCAATGTTCATCGCAGCACTATTTACAATAGACAAGACATGGAAACAACCTAAATGTCCCTTGACAGAGGAATGGATAAAGAAGATGTGGTAAATGTATACAATGTAATATTACTCAGCCATAAAAGCATGAAATAATGTCATTTTCAGCAACATGGACAGACCTGGAGATTATACTAAGTGAAGTAAATAAGACAAGAGAAAGACAAATATCATATCACTTATATGTTGAATATAATAAAAATAATTAAAAACATTTATAGAACAGAAAAAACCACAGATTTCAAAACCAATCTTACAATTACCATGGTGAAATCATTGGGGGAAGGGAAGAGTTGGAAGGGTGGGAATACTATATAAACACTACTGTATAGAAGAGATGATTAGTGAGAACCTAATGTATAACAGGAAAATTTACTCAATAGTTTGTAATAACCTATATGGAAAAAAGAATGGATATGTACGTATATGTATGTGTGACTGATTCACTTTGCTGTATTACTGAAACTAATACAACATTGTAAATCACCTGTACTGCAATAAAATTAAATAAACAAAAGACTAGGGATCTAAATTCAAATGTAAGAGTTGTTCCACATTCTTTTAAATTGGTGTTATTTTTATTTCTTTTAGTCATCCTATGAGGTATGCAGTGGCAAATTACTGAAGTTTATAATTTACTTTCCCTGATGACTAATAATGTTGAACATTTTAAAATGTTATTGTCCATTTCTGTATCCTTTTTTTCTGAACTTTTCAACTGCTTTACACAATTTAAAAGTAGGAATTCTGGGTTTCCTATTACTAATTTGTATGAGCTACTTATATATTCTAGGTATATTTATTTTTTCATATGCTTTATATTTATAATAAATGTAAAATATATTTATATAGCAAATGTATGCATATGTGTATTTATCCTATGTAAATGTATTTGTGTATACACACACACACATTCTTCTAGTCTGTGGATAGCTTCTTTATTTTTAAAAAATTATGCTCTCTGATTAGCAGAAGATTAAAATTACTGCCAAGTTTCTTTCTTTTAGTTTTTCCTACAGTTTGTCCTTATTGTGTCATGACTAAAATATTGATCTACCTCAGGTCAAAAATATTTCTTCTATAATTTTTCTAAGTTTAGGCTTAACATTTAGTTTTCTGACTCACTTTGTGTTAATTTTTTTTTTAATTTTCCCACTGTACAGCAAGGGGGTCAGGTTATCCTTACATGTATACATTGCAATTACAGTTTTTCCCCCACCCTTTCTTCTGTTGCAACATGAGTATCTAGACATAGTTCTCAATGCTATTCAGCGGGATCTCCTTGTAAATCTATTCTAGGTTGTGTCTGATAAGCCCAAGTTCCCGATCCCTCCCACTCCCTCCCCCTCCCATCAGGCAGCCACAAGTCTCTTCTCCAAGTCCATGATTTCCTCTTCTGAGGAGATGTTCATTTGTGCTGGATATTAGATTCCAGTTATCAGTGATATCATATGGTATTTGTCTTTGTCTTTCTGGCTCATTTCACTCAGTATGAGATTCTCTAGTTCCATCCATGTTGCTACAAATTTTTGTGTATAGTTTGAAGTGGTTCCTGGAGTTCACTTTTTTATGATCACATATGGATATTCAATTGATTCAGCATTTGTTGAGAAGTCTATTATTCCTTCATTGGATTAAATTGATATATTTGTAAAGAAATTCATACTTTTAGATCAATTTATTAATATTCTGTTATGCTTTAGCATCACACAGTCTGGCTTATGGGAGTTTTATATTAAATCTCTTTTTCCACTATGGTTTATTATAGGATATGAATATAGTTCCCTATGCTACACAGTGTGACTTTGTTGTTTATGTCTTTTATATATAGTAGTGTGTATATCTTAATCCCAAACTCCTAATTTTCCTTCCTTCACTCCTTTTCCTCTTTAGTAAACATACAATTGTTTTCTGTGTCTGTGAGTATGCTTCTGCTGTGTAAATATATTCTTTTGTATACTTTTTAGATTCCACAAATAAGTGATACCATATATTTGTCCTTTTCTGTGTGACTAACTTCACATAGTATGATAATCTCTAAATCCATCAATGTTGCTGCAAAAGGCATTATATCATTGTTTACGTCTGAGTAAATTCCATTGTGTATGTATACTACATCTTCTATACCCATTCATCTTTCCATGATATTTAGGTTGCTTCCATGTCTTAACTCTTTTTAATGGTGCTGCTGTGAACAGGGGTGTGCATCTATCTTTTGGAATTATATTTTTCTTGGGATATAATATAATCCTGGGGTGGGATTGCTGGATCACATGGCAACTATATATATTTAATTTTTCAAGACACCTCCATACTGTTTTTCATAGCAGCTGTGCCAATTTACTTTCCTGCAAATGTGTAAGAGGGTTTCCTTTTTCTCACACCCACCCCAGAATTTATTATTTGTAGAATTTTTGATGGCCATTCTTACATGTGTGAGATGGTACCTTGTTGAAATTTTGATTTGTATTTCTGTAATAATTAGTGTTGTCAAGCCCCTTTTCATGTATTTTTTGGCCACCTGTCTGTCTTTGGAGAAATGTATGTTTAGGCCTCGGCCCATTTATTAATTGGGTTTTTTTGATTGTTCTTGTTATTGATTCATATGAACTGCTTGTATATTTTGGAAATTAGATCACTGTCGGTCACATCATTTGCAAATATTTTCTCCCAATCCGTAGGGTGTATTTTAATTTTGTTTATGGTTTCCTTTACTGTACAAAGGATTATAAGTTTGAGTAGGTCCTTTTTTTTCACTTTTTTCCCTTGATTTAGGAGACAGATAAATAATATTGTAATAATTTATGTCAAATAGTGTCTTGCTTATATTTTTCTCTAAGATTTTTAAAGGATCTGGTCTTATATTTGTGTCTTTAATCCATTTTTAGATTATTTTTGTATATGATATTAGACAACTTACTGATTTTATTCCTTTACATGGGGTTGTCCATTTTCTAATGCCACTTATAGAAGAGACTATATTTTGTCATTGTATATTCTTGCCTGCTTTGTCATAGATTAATTGGTCATGGGTGTGTGGGTTTACTTCTGGATTCACTATTCTGTTCCATTGATCCATATGTCTGTTTTTGTGTGAATACTACACTACTTTGATAACTGTAGCTTTGTAGTATTGTCTAAAGCTTGGGAGGGTTATGCTTATAGCTTTCTTCTTTCTTAGGATTGCTTTGGCAATTCTGGGTCTTTTATAGTTCCATATAAAATTTAAAAGTCTTTGTCCTAGTTCTGTGAAAAACATCATGGGTAACTGAGAGGTATGATATTAAATCTATAGATCACTTTGAGGAGTATGGCCATTTTAACAGTAATAATTCCTCCAAGCCAATAAAATGGTATATATACATTTTTCCATTTCTTTACATCATCTTCAGTTTTCTTTACCAATATTTAAACATCTAAGCATATGGCTTTCACCTCCTTAGTCAGGTTTATATCTTAATATTTTTTTTATTTTATTATTTTTTTAAAATATTTTTTTATATTCCCACTGTACAGCAAGGGGGTCAGGTTATCCTTACATGTATACATTACAATTACAGTTTTTCCCCCACCCTTTCTTCTGTTGCAACATGAGTATCTAGACATAGTTCTCAATGCTATTCAGCAGGATCTCCTTGTAAATCTATGCTAAGTTGTGTCTGATAAGCCCAAGCTCCCAATCCCTCCCACTCCCTCCCCCTCCCATCAGGCAGCCACAAGTCTCTTCTCCAAGTCTATGATTTTCTTTTCTAAGGAGATGTTCATTTGTGCTGGATATTAGATTCCAGTTATCAGTGATATCATATGGTATTTGTCTTTGTCTTTCTGGCTCATTTCACTCAGTATGAGATTCTCTAGCTCCATCCATGTTGCTGCAAATGGCATTATGTCATTCTTTTTTATGGCTGAGTAGTATTCCATTGTGTATATATACCACATCTTCCGAATCCAATCATCTGTTGATGGACATTTGGGTTGTTTCCATGTCCTGGCTATTGTGAATAGGGCTGCAATGAACATGCGGGTGCATGTGTCTCTTTTAAGTAGAGTTTTGTCCGGGTAGATTCCCAAGAGTGGGATTGCAGGGTCATATGGAAGTTCTATGTATAGATTTCTAAGGTATCTCCAAACTGTTCTCCATAGTGGCTGTACCAGTTGACATTCCCAAAAGCAGTGCAGGAGGGTTCCCTTTTCTCCATAGCCCCTCCAGCACTTGTTATTTATGGATTTATTAATGATGGCCATTCTGACTGGTGTGAGGTGGTATCTCATGGTAGTTTTGATTTGCATTTCTCTTATGATCAGTGATGTTGAGCATTTTTTCATGTGTTTGTTGGCCATCTGTATATCTTCTTTGGAGAAATGTCTATTCAGGTCTTTTTCCCATTTTTCCATTGATTGATTGTTTTTTTTTTGCTGTTGGGTTGTATAAGTTGTTTATATATTCTAGAGATTAAGCCCTTGTCAGTTGCATCATTTGAAACTATTTTCTCCCATTCTGTAAGTTGTCTTTTTGTTTTCTTTTGGGTTTCCTTTGCTGTGCAAAAGCTTTTCAGTTTGAGGAGGTCCCATGGGTTTAATTTGCTCTAATTTCTATTGCTCTGGGAGACTGACCTGAGAAAATATTCATGATGTTGATGTCAGAGAGTGTTTTTCCTATGTTTTCTTCTAGGAGTTTGATGGTGTCCTGTCGTATATTTAAGTCTTTCAGCCATTTGGAGTTTATTTTTGGGCATGGTGTGAGGGTGTGTTCTCGTTTCATTGCTTTGCATGCAGCTGTCCAGGTTTCCCAGCAATGCTTGCTGAATAGACTTTCTTTTTCCCCATTTGATGTTCTTGCCTCCCTTGTCAAAGATTAATTGACCATAGGTGTCAGGGTTTATTTCTGGATTCTCTATTCTGTTCCATTGGTCTGTCTGTCTGTTTTGATACCAGTACCACACTGTTTTGATGACTGTGGCTTTGTAGTATTTCTTGAAGTATGGGAGAGTTATGCCTCCTGCTTGGTTTTTGTTTCTCAGGATTGCTTTGACGATTCTGGGTCTTTTGTTGATCCATATAAATGTTTGGATTGTTTGTTCTAGTTCTGTGAAAAATGTCTTGGGTACTTTGATAGGGATTGCATTGAATCTGTAGATTGCTTTGGGTAGAATGGCCATTTTTACAATATTGATTTTCCCAATCCAGGAACATGGAATATCTTTCCATTTCTTTACATCTTTTTTGATTTCGTTGATTAAAGTTTTATAGTTCTTGGCATATAGGTCCTTTACCTCCTTGGTCAGGTGTATTCCGAGGTATTTGATTTTGTGAGATGCAATTTTAAAAGGCATCATATTTTTGAATTCCTTTTCTAAGATTTCATTGCTGGTGTACAGAAATGTGACTGACTTCTGAATGTTAATCTTATATCCTGCTACTTTGCTGAATTTATGAATCAGTTCAAGTAGTTTTGGGGTTGAGTCCTTAGGGTTTTCTAGGTATAGTATCATATCATCTGCATACAGTGACAGTTTGATCTCTTCTCTTCCTATATGGATGCCTTCTATTTCTTTTGTTTGTCTAATTGCTGTGGCTAGGACTTCCAAAACTATGTTGAAGAGCAGTGGTGAGAGGGGGCATCCCTGTCTTGTTCCAGATTGGAGTGAGAAGGCTTTCAGTTTTTCCCCATTGAGGATTATATTTGCTGTGGGTTTGTCATAAATGGCTTTGATTATATTCAGGAATGTTCCCTCTATACCCCCTTTGGTGAGGGTCTACATCATGAATGGATGTTGGACTTTGTGAGATGCTTTTTCTGCATCTATTGAGATGATCATATGATTTTTGACTTTTCTTTTGTTAATGTGGTGTATGATGCTGATTGATTTGCGTATGTTGAACCATCCTTGTGAACCTGGGATGAACCCAACCTGGTCATGGTGTATAATTTTTTTGGTATGTTGTTGGATTCGGTTGGCTAAGATTTTGTTGAGAATTTTTGCATCTATATTCATCAATGATATTGGGTGATAGTTTTATTTTTTGGTGGTATCACTGCCTGGTTTTGGAATGAGGGTGATGGTGGCCTCATAGAATGTCTTTGGGAGTATTCCTTCTTCTTCAACCTTTTGAAAGAGTTTAAGGAGGATGGGCACCAATTCCTCTTTATATGTTTGATAGACTTCACCTGTGAAGCCATCTGGTCCTGGACTTTTATTTGTAGGGAGTGATTTCATGACCTCTTCAATTTCATTTCTAGTGATCGGTGTGTTCAGTTGGTCTGTTTTTACCTGATTCAGTTTTGGCAGGCTGTAGGATTCTAGAAAATTGTGCATTTCTTCCAGATTGTCAAACTTGTTGCCGTATAGTTGTTCATAGTATTCTCTTATGATTTTTTGTATTTCTGCTGTATCTGTTGTGATTTCTCCTTTTTCATTTATAATTTTGGTGATTTGGGTTCTTTCTCTCCTCTTTTTAGAGAGTCTGGCCAGGGTTTTGTCAATTTTGTTCACCTTTTCAAAGAACCAGCTCTTGGTTTTATTAATTTTCTCTATTGTTTTTTGAGTCTCTATTTTATTGATTTCTTCTTTTATCTTTATAATTTCCTTTCTTCTGCTGACTTTAGGTCTTTTTTGTTCTTCTTTTTCTAATTCATTTAGGTGGAGGGTTAAGTTGTCCATTTGGGATCTTTCTTCTTTTTTTGAGAAAGGCCTGTATTGCTATAAATTTCCCTCTGAGCACTGCTTTCGCAGCATCCCATAGATTTTGAGAGGTTGTGTCTTCATTATCATTTGTTTCAAGGTAGTTTTTAATTTCCTTCTTGATTTCCTCACTGATCCATTGGTTTTTCAGTAGCATGTTGTTTCATCTCCATGTAGTAGGTTTTTTCTCTTTCCTTTTCCCATGGTTGGTTTCTAATTTCATGGCATTGTGGTCAGAGAAGATACTTGAGATAATTTCTACGCTCCTAAATTTATTGAGATTCGCTTTGTGTCCCAATATGTGGTCGATTCTTGAGAATGTTCCATGAGCATTTGAGAAGAATGTGTATTCTGATGTTTTTGGATGTGGTGTCCTGAAGATATCAATTAAGTCTAACTTTTCTATTGTTTCCTTTAGGATCTCTGTTGCTTTATTGGTTTTCTGTCTAGAGGATCTGTCCATTGATGTGAGGGGGGTATTTAGGTCTCCTACTATGATTGTATTCCCATCAATATCTTCCTTTATGTCTGTTAATATTTGTTGTATGTATCTGGGTGCTCCTGTATTTGGGGCATATATGTTGACGATAGTAACATCCTCTCCTTGGATGGATCCCTTAATCACTAAATATTGTCCTTCTTTGTCTTTCTTTATGTTTTTTATTTAAAGTCTATTTTGTCTGATATGAGCATTGCGACTCCTGTTTTTCTGTCATGTCTATTGGCATGAAATATTTTCCCCACCCTTTCACTTTCAATGAATATGTATCTTTTGTCCTAAGGTGAGTTTCTTGTAGGCAGCATATTGAAGGTTTTTGCCTTTTTATCCACTCGCCACTCTGTGTCTTTTGATTGGGGCGTTCAGTTCATTTGACATTTAAGGTGATAATTGATAGATGATTATTTATTGCCATTTGAACCTCGTTTTCCAGTTGATTCTATGGTTCTCCATTCTTCCTTTCTTTTTTTTTTTTTTTTTTTTTGGTTGGATGGTCTTCTGTTATTATCTGCTTGAGTGTATTTTTTTTTTCATTTTTTGCAAATGCAATATTTGCTTTTGGCTTGTGGTTGCCCTGTTTTTTAAGTATGCTAACCCCTTCCCATAATTCTGTGTTTTAGCCTGATGGTCCTGTAGGTTCAAACACTTCATTACTATATTAAAATTAAGAAGAGAAACATACAAACAAACAAACAAAAAGGGTTATTTACTTCCTAACATCTCTTGCCCACATTTTATGGTTTTGATAACTCTACTTTATTTTTTTCTTTTTAATTTTATTTTGTTTGAAGCATGTTCATGATTGAATCTGTATGCTGGCTTATTTGAATGACTGCTCTCTGATTGCGGTTTCCTTAGTCCTAGTTCTTCCTCTTCTTCTTCTTTTTTTTCTTTTCTTTTTTCTTCCTTTTCCTTCCTTTCTTTTTGGTTTAGAGAAGCCCTTTCAATATTTCCTTTAACCTGAGTTTTGTGTTGCTGTATTCTTTAAGTTTTTGTTTGTTGCAAAACATTTTTATTTCCCCTTCTATTTTAAATGATATTCTTGCTGGATAGAGTATTCTAGGTTGCATATTTTTTCCTTTGAGCACTTTAAATGTCTCTTGCCATTCCCTCCTGGCCTGTAGTATTTCTGTAGAGAAATCAGCTGATATTCTTATCGGGGTTCCCTTGTAGGTAACATTCTGTTTTTCTCTTGCTGCCTTTAGGATCCTCTCTTTATCGCTAACTTTTGCCATTTTTATTATGATATGTCTTCGTGTGGGTCTGTTTGGGTTCAGTTTGTTTGGGGCCCTCTGTGCTTCTTGTATCTTGAACCCAGTATCCTTTAGATTTGGGAAGTTTCCATCGATAATTTCTTCAAACATATTTTCCATCCCCTTATCTTTTTCTACTCCTTCTGGAATTCCTATTATGCATAGATTGGCCCACTTTATATTATCCCATAGGTCTCTTATATTGCTTTCCAGTTTTTTGATTCTGTTTTCTGTCTGTTGACCAGATTGGGTGATTTCCATTATTCTATCTTCCATATCACTGATTCGTTCTTCTGCATTATTCATTCTGGTTTTTACTGCCCCTAGTTCACTTTGCATCTCTGCAAAGGAATGTTCTAGTTTTTCTTGGCTCCTCCTTATATTTTCTAGTTCCTTTCTGAGGGCATCTGCATTACTGTTCATAGCTTCTCTTAATTCCTTCAGTATTTTCACTATTTCTCTTTTGAACTCCAGGTCTGTCAGAGTGCAGAGATCTGTTTCATTGCTGACTGTTTTAGGTGCGTTCTCCTGTTGGTTTGACTGGGGGTGGTTTCTCAGCTTCTTCATCTTGCTTGTTGTTTTCTTTCTCCTGAGGGAGTTGTGCTCTCCGTGATTGGGCAGTTTTTGCCTTTTCACTGCCGTGGAATATTTCCTGAGGGCTGGCGTTGTTGGTTAATCTTTTTTGAGGCAGTGTGGCTTCTCTGGAGTGTTGATGGGGCTAACAGTGTTTCATTGAAGCAAAGGAGGACTTCCTGAGGGCAGACAAGGCTGGGAGGTCCACACCACGATGGTAGCAGATTTCACTTGGTCATGCAGAGCTTGCTCTGGTGTTTTTAGGCTGTCGTGTTTTTGCAGGGGTTTGGCGGTTTTGGACAGCTGTTCCTCAGGAGTGCAGCACCCCCTGGGGGCTGGAGCAGCTATCTGGGTCACAGCTCTCTGGCCTGGGAAGGTAGCAGGACCACTGGAAACCCAAGAGGCTCCTCCCCAGGGCAGCCTGACTCAGAAAGACCATCTGAGATCTTTTCCCAGCTCGGCCAAGCTTGTTGCAGGTTTTCTGGGCTGCAGGGGGTCGTGCCTTGAGCTGGCAGTCCTATGCAGCTGATCCACTAGGGCACCCCCTGGGGGCTTGGGAAGGTAGCAGGGCTGTTGGAAACCCAAGAGGCTCCTCCCCGGGGCAGCCTGACACAGAAAAACCGTCCAAGAATTAGGCCGATCTATTCACGGCCTGGCTAGGCTTGTTCTAGCTTTTCTGGGCTGCAGGCCTTTTCTCAGGGGCTGGTGGTGTTTGGTGCTGCTCTGCAGAAGTGTAGCCCCTCCAAAGGGCAAGCAGGCCTGTGCAGGGACAGCCCCTGCGGTGGTAGGCTTCAGGCAGTTGTTGAGGCCAGCCCTCCTGGATGGCAGGCAGCCCCAGGTCTGGTGAGAGCGTAGGGGGTGGCAGGGGTGGGGGGAGGGGATGCACTGGGAAGCACAGCTTTCTGCTAGCTAGCAGGCCTGTAAGCTTGCTGTGGCATGGGGGGTAGTCTATGGGGACCCACCCCTTCTTCTCTCCCCTCCCCGGCAGGGGCTCAGACCAGGCTCTTCTCCCAGGTTCCCTCTGATGCGGCTTTCCACTTCCCCGCCCCTAGAGTATTGTTCCCTTCCTCTGTGACTGCTTTGTTTTCTAGTCTCTCAGGCAGTCTCTGCCCCTTCAAATGGTTTCTAGATGTCCCAAGCAGTTTCCGCTCCGCCCCACCCCCCCAGCCTTTCTCAGGGTCTAACCTCTGGAGCCGAGGTCTTGGTGCCCAGCCCCCACCCAGGCATCTCAATTTTTGGTGACTGTGCCCATAGTTCAGATGGTCTGTTGGGTTCTTGATCGGCTTTTCCGTACTCCAACTTACTGCTACACTCTTCTCTGCATCTGGAGATTCCTCCAGTTCGTTTGATCTTTCCCCCGTGTAGGTGACTTTCCAGGGTGTTGGATCCCTTTCTCCTCCACAGTTCCCTTTCGGGAGCGCCCGTCCCGCTTGGATTCATCTTCTCTCACTCTCCTCTTTTCTCCTGATCTGCCCAGTAATATCACGAACTTCTTGCCGCTATTGGAGTTTAGGTTCCTCTGCCAGCGATTGGTTGCTGTTCTGTGCGAGTCATTTATTCTGTAGATGTGCTTTTTTTTGTTGTGTTTGTGGGAGAGGGGGAGCGTGTCCCCATACTCCTCCGCCATCTTGTCCTCAAAAAAAAGTATTTTATTTTTTACTGTGATGTAAAAGGGATTTTTTTTTTTAATTTCCCACTCTGATATTCCATTGTTGGTGTAAAGAAATGCAACCATCTTCTGGATATTAATCTTGTATTCCTGCTACCTTGCTGAATTTATCAGTTCTAGTAGTTTTGTGTGGAGTTGTTAGAGGATTTCTATATATAGTGCAATGTCATTGGCATATAATGACAATTTTACCTCTCCTGTTATAATTTGTATACATTTTATTACTTTTTTCTTTTGTGATTTGTGTGCTAAGGACATCCAATTCTATGTTGAATAGAAGAGGTAAAAATGGGCATTTTTTCCCAGATTTTAGCAGGAATTCTTTCAGCTTTTCACCATTAAGTATCATGTTGGCTGTGAGTCTATCATAAATAATTTTTATTATGTTGAGATACGTTCCCTCCATACCCAATTTGGTAAGAGTTTTAATCATGAGTAAATGTTGCATTTCATCAAATGCATTTTATACACTGTGGCTTCACAGCATATCCAAGGCTACAATATATGAGATCATCAGAATTACGAAACTGCTTGCACAAAGGGCCTCACTATTAAATGTCACCAGTAGGTCCATCACATAAATATCTATGCAGGTGAGTTTCAATGAGGGCTGCACATCATAGCAATAGTGATCAATCCAACTGGATCCACAGAAGGGCAGTCTCAAGGCCAGGATAATCTGAGCCATAGAATGTATAAAAGACCCTATCCATGTAAGAACTATCAGGATGATGCAGACATGGAGCCTCATGATGGGTAATTCAAAGGCTTGCAAATGAGGATGAAGATCTCCATGGAGCCAAATAAGTGCCATGCAAATACCTGAGTCAGGCACTCATTGTAAGATAATGATTTTCTTTCAGACAGAGCATCCACAATGAATCTATGGGCTATGGAAGTTGAAAAGCAGGCATCAACCAAGGACAAATAAAATAGGAAGAAACTTAGGACTCCAAAGTGTTTGGGTAGGCTTGATGGTCACAATAATAAGCAAATGGGTACCAGGATTCCCACACAGAAAATGAGGATTACAAACACCATTTTTTTGCTTCTTAGGATCCTGTGTCAATCCTAACAGTATGAACTGAGTGATACTGTTGTTTTGCTGCATTGTTTCACTTGATGAGGAGAAAGCACTGACTAGATAAACTGTTCAAAAGAGAAAAGAAAGAAAAATCATGATATGAACACTAGGTTGGTGGCCTAACATATATATATTTGAACATGGAAATACCACTTTCTAATGGGTACTCATTTATCTACTGTGTCCCGCTTTTATCTGAATAAGATGGAAATCATAAAACTTACTCAACCTTTTTCCCTGTTGTATATGTATATAATTATATAAGAAATAGAAAAATAATGAAAAAGTCAATGATTCTTTAGAAAATAAATATTAATTTTTTATTTGGCATGAGAGAATAATTTTTCCAGCTGGATGTTTTCTTTAGCTTTTATCAAGGACATATCAATATTAGTTGACATTCTTCTAGTTGCAGAAGCAGAGAAAATTTTTCCATGATTTACTCAGTGTGATTTGACATCTTGAACAGAGAACACAGTGATAAATACTCTTCAAGTAAAAATTATATTGAGTTATGATTGTCTAAACATTTCAGAATGTCTCTCATAATATAACCTACATACATACACACACATAGGATAGAAGGTGGGCTGTAGAAAAGGAAATAATAAACATAAAATTTTATATATGAATGCCAAGCCAGTGTTCCAGCCCATAATGAGATTTATTTGAATCTATTGCTTTAATATTATGCCTTTTGACCGTACTTCTCAAAACTTTCTAGGTGTTTACTATTTTAAGTTCAGCTCCTGTTATTAATAGGAGCCCCTATTTAAATTATATTATATTGCCCAAAGTTAAATTTGTCCTCTTATTCGTTATTTTTCTTCAATGTATTTTCTTATGACATAGGGACTCACTAAAGGAAATAATAGGAGAACAAGCTCCAATTCATATCTGGAACTTTTCAGTAGAATTCTTGTGAAATGCATCTTTAGTGCCTTGTACTCTCCATGTAAGAGAGTAAAAAAAATAAAAAGACAAAATTTATTCATACATAGCTATATGCAAAAAGCTGGACAAACTGTTTTATGTGCCCTTATATTCTCCAAATTGTCTCAGAGTCAATAACAAATTGTAATTGCCAAACTGGTAAATTCTATCTACAACTCAAAGCAGACAATAACATAATTTTCAAGTATAAATGGATTTCACTTATTGATCTTAGAAAAATACTCTAAACTAAATAACAGACAAAATAATTAATTTTAACAGGTACTCTACTTTTTATTAAAAATAATTAAGCATATGAAAATGCTCAATTTCATTCACAGTTAAGTACCCAAGTCTTTGTTAGTAATATCATTCTCCAAATAATGAATCAGGGCTTTATGAAAAAATGGGTAATTCTGGGTTTGGGGCAGTGTCTTGTAGAGCTAGAATGTGGGAAAGTGCTTAACCACACACAGTGATAAGGATGCATCAAAGGAAACAGGAGCCAAATGAAAGACCCCTGATGTCCATAGATGGTAAAAAAATAACATAGAATTGAAATATAACTCAAGTGTGAAATAAATATTAGGAAGTTATAATGAGATAAAAAACTGGATAAATTACTAGTACATATCGGAGACTAGATAGAATTCCAGATGATTTATATAGATATTCCATCCACAAAATGTCCAACTTTTAAGTTTGAGGAAATGACTTCCATCCAAAGACAACACTATGGAATGAGGGAAGACAGTAAATTTACAGTGGAGAAATATGACAAACAGGACCTGAGTCAGGTGGTCAAAGTTAAAATCCACAGTTGTAATCACTTCAAGGGTATGTACCCATTCTTATGTTGTGCTGAAAATTATGTCATATCTCTGTGGTCTTTCTATTCATAACTATGCCCTAATTGTGGGCAAAATATCAGACAAACCCCAGTGGAGGGGTTTTATACAAAAGGGCCAACTAGTCCTCCTCAAAACTATCAAGGTCAAGGTCATCCAGAACAAGAAAAGTCAGAGAAACTGTCACTATTTGGAGAGACTGGAGAAAACTTGACACCTGAATGTAATGTGGTTTCCTGAGTCAGATGTTAGAGAGAAATATGACATCAGTAAAGACTAATGAATCTAGTTAATGTATGGGTTTTAGTTAAAAATATGTAATAATGGTGGCTAATTAATTATGACAAATGTATCATACTAGTATAAGAGCGTGGAACTGAATATAGGTTACGTGGAAAATCTCTGTATTATTGTCCAACCTACCTGTAAGTATAAACCTGTTACAAAATATAAGATTTATGAAAATGAATGGCTTTTTTTCACCTAGAATCAAGCCACATTCTTTGAATTTAGATTTCCCAAGGCAATACAATCTAGTATTTTCCATTAGAGTGATGGCCTACAGAGGGCAGCCATCACAGAGCTGTTCCAGGATGTTGAAGCTCTCCTTACCAATTTATCCCTCAGAGTTATGATGAAATTTTTGTGTTTGGAACTTCTCAGGGTGGCTGTGTAAACATTAAATGATAAACCCATTCCGATTTTCCAAACTATTTACAACTTTGGATCTCTTCCTCTACATTAAGCCAAAGCAGTTGTGGCATTTCTAGGCTGCTCACTGTGGGCCATCATTTGGTTCATATGTTAGTCACATCTCAGAAACTGTAAGAGATTTTCTTAAGCTGAAACACTAAGTGCCAAATCTCTGATTAGTGAGCCCATATCAATACATCAGATATGATCAAAGTTTATGTTTTTTTCTATGACTATCTATTCCCACAAGTATTCCCTGGACTCTACCTGTATAAATTAAAAAACTCAAGTAGTTATTTTGGAGTGCAATGTACCCCTCTTGTGTCACACTGTACCTCACTTTTAGGTACCTGCTGGGACTTTTGACTGGTTAAAGAACTGAAAGGAATTTGGGGTGTTTGTGGTGGTTCCTGAGGAGAAACAGCATTGTCTTTCATAACAACTGTCGCAGGAGAACTCATTACAGTTTCTTCAGGCAAGGAAGGGTTAATCCTCAGTCACAGGGTGAGTGGCCATGTCTACTGGGGTGGAGAGACCTTTACACTGACAAAGAACATTCATCTTCTCTCTGTTCCTTCTTCTTAGTTTCCTCAGCATCCAGTGGTCAATGTCAGAATCTGGATTTCATTCATGATTCTTCTCTCTCACAGCTTCATCCTGTATCAAGTTTTTTTTCTACTTCTAAATATTTATCAAACCTTTCTTTAGTTCTCCATTTTAATTTGGTTTTCCTAGATGCAGATGTTGAGACAGAAATTTATAAAAGTAATTTTGGAGCAGAAGGATTGAGGGAAGCTGCCTATGGTAGGAGGAAAGAGAAATAGTCTCAATTAGCCTTTCACTTTATCCTGGCACTCTGGGAGTTCTGGAGTGCTTATTGTACTAAGATACTTGTTCCACCTTAAGTCAAGAGGACCAGCCTTTCACGCCTGTTCCAGCCATTTACTGCTGACCAGTAGACCCTAGGATGGTGGACATAATTTTCAAATGAGGCCATTCCAATTTTCTCTGATGTAATTGTCCAGAAAGAATGGGGTTATGGGCTATCAGCAGCCCAGACACACAGCAGTTATGGCTGGGTGCACTGGCCTAGTAAAGGAGATTTCACCTACTGCAGCAGGTGTCCACAACATTCTGCATCATAACTGGTACCACTGAAGTTCAAGCTTCCATCATTTCACATTCAAATCATTACAGTAACATCTTTACTCTTCTGCTGCCTGTCTTACTCTCTTCAATTTATTTTCCATTCTATATCTAGAATCATTATTCTAAATCTCAAATCTAACTGTATCATTCTCTAGCTTAAAAATCCTTCCAATATTTTCTTCATAGTCCTGAGCATTAAGCTTTAACACAATGATAAGGCCCTTTCGAACTTCTCTGTTCTGATTTCTTCAACTTTATATCTTGCTGTTTTCCCTTGATAAGCAAAGTGTCCAGCATGGTGCCTGGTACACAGTGGGCATTCAATAAGTAATTTTTGAATGAATATTTGATTTAACATCCACAGCTATATCACATTTATTATAATTCCTGCATTTTTATTTTCATCTTTTTGCCTTTGTTATATATTACATCTCCTTAGAACAATCTTACACCAACTGATGGCTATTCAATCTACTGAGTCTTTTTTACCCTTTGAGTTCCATTTTTCTGAGACCTTTTAATCCTGCAGTCTTTTCTAAATTCCCGGATGTTTGTTGTATGACCATCATGCATCCTTTCATAGCAACCAGTGCTTTTACTCTCTTACTTTTTATAAAGGTGTATTTTACTTTCTGTTCTCCTTATGAGTCTCTTAATGGTTCTAAGCTCTGAGAAGGCATCACTGGGATTTTTTTTTTTCAATTCAACTCTGAATCCCCAACAACTTTTAATGTATCTGATACATTCCTTGGGGTCAAAAATATTTGTTGTTTAATGAATTTAGTACAGAAGGGATGAATATAATATATTTATCCTGAAATTGCTTTGTGTGTAAATATCCTGAAATTGCTTTGTGTGTAAATATATTTTAAAAAATAGCTTTTTATAATGAAATGTTACTCAAAGCAAATTATTAACAGACATATTTAAAAAAAAAAGCCCACACTCATATAGTGATGAAAGTTGCTAAGAGCAGGGGGAATAATAAGGAAAACCATTTATTCATATAATGCCATATTCAGTTTCAGTTTATTTCTTATTCTTAGTTTAATCATGATTAAATAGGATTAAATACAAATTATGGTTTCCCAAAGAGATATGACCAGAGTTCATCTGATACTCTGAAACAGATAAAGGTAGAGAAAATTTCCTTATCACTAGTACTACTTTTTTTTTGGCCTGTATTTTATTAGCTTTATTCATCCTCCTATATATTTAAATGTATTCATTTGTTTTTGTTTTGTTTTATTTTTTGCTTTTAGCTTTTTAGGGCCACACCCATGGCATATGGAGGCTACCAGGCTAGGGGTCAAATCAGAGCTGTAGCTTCCAGCCCACTCCACAGCCACAGCAATGAAGGAGCCAAGGCATGTCTGCAACCTACACCTACATGCTCAGGGCAATGCCGGATCCTTAACCCACTGAGCAAGGCCAGGGATTGAGCCTGCATCGTCCTGGATGCTAGTCAAATTTGGTAACCACTGAGACATGAGAGAACTCCCATTTGGGTTTTATTATGATCCAGACATGTGCTACGTGTAGAAACTTTTGTTAGAAAGTAGGCAAGTACTTTATAGAGTATGACTTTATTTAACCCATTGAAATTCCAGTCTGTCATGAAATATTATTTTATTTGAATCATTCCTATTTCTGGTTAATCATCAGCATAAAATATATACATGTGCAATGCAAAAGGATTCTGAATTCACCAAGAAATTTGGAAATATAATATAACATTTTTACTTAATCCTTTGATATGTGGCCTATTGCTTTCATATTCCTACAGTAATTATATAACAGTGTTGCAGTTCACATAAAACCATTAGCTATAATGTATAAAACTTCTGTGTTATTAATGAACATCCTCAGAATCTAGTCATATATAATAAAATATGTATAACATAATACTATATATATTCATGTATATATATACACACACATATATATGTATTTCAGAAGAGTCTGTGTATTTATAAATATTAACCAGTAGTCATGGTACCTTTCTATCATCATTGGCTGCAGTATATCACAGCAGTTAAGAGCATGGTCACAGACTCAGTTATTGATTCTTAGAGATTTCTGTTTTGGAGCTTTCTTCTTTGGGTTTGTTTCCTTATATATCAAGGGGAGATAATAGTTCTGCCTAACTCTTCGGATTGTTATAAAGATTATTGAAATTACCAGTATATTTTATTTTGTTTATTAAGGGTCTGAATCCATAAACATCGATGAAATTAGAGAAACTCACTGGCAATTTTGTAGAGTTTTCCAAATATATAAAGAAGAGTCCTGAGCTAGGTTTTTAACACTTACCTTGCACCCATTTCTTCTTCCCTCTTGGCAGAATTTATAACTTTCAAAAGCTCATTTTTTTCTTTACCTCAGCAAATAGGTATTATTTGCTGAGATTACCAACAGTGTTCTTTTGAACCTTGCCTCTGTTCAGTCAACTTGGGGCTCTATGCACATTTATATTTCACCTGAAATCAGTTTCCTACTACACAATTACCTAATAACATTTTTCATCTGGTCATTTCTCAAGGTATATATTAAGGGATTTAACATGGGAGTTATCATAGTGTAGAATACAGTGACAGCTTTATCAATAGGTAAAGTTGCTGCTGGTTTCATGTACACAAATATGCAGGGCACGAAGAATAGGATGATTGTTGTGATGTGGGAGACATAGGTAGAGAGGGCTTTTTGCCTTGCCTCCAAGCTCTGGGTCCTTAGGGAGTTCAGGATGACCACATAGGAACCCAACAAGAGGAGGAAGTTTAACAGACATAGGAAACCACTGTTGGCAGCAACAAAGAGCCCTAAATTATGGGTGTCAGTGCAGGCAAGATCCAGCAAAGGGTTCAGATCACACATAAAGTGATCTATGACTTTAGGAACAAAGAAGGGCAATTTGAATATGAAGAGGATCTGAATGAATCCATGAAGAAAGCCTCCCACCCACACCACTCCCACCAGCGGGCCACATAGCTGCTGATTCATCATAGTACAAGGGCTTGCAGATGGCCACATAGCAGTCATAGGCCATCACAGTAAGTAGGATGACATCTGCACCTCCAAAGAAGTGTTCCCCAAAGATTTGAGTCATGCATTCATTGAAAAGCCTGGTTTTCTTTTCATACAGAGAATCTAAAATGAGTTTAGGGGTATTGACACAGGAATAGCAAGCATCAATAAAAGAGAGATGAGCCAGGAAATAGTACATGGGGGATTTCAGCAATGGGCTGGTAGTGATGGTGATGACAGTGAGCACATTTCCTACCATGGAGACCATGAAGACTATCAAAAACACAACGAATATGACTTTCTGCGTCTGTGGCTTCTGTGTGAGCCCCAGTAGGATAAACTCTGTCACATTGTTCCTGGTCTCCATGTATCTAATGGTTAATTACATTGCCTGAAAAAAGTCACTTTGTCTTAGTGCAATCTTGAATTCATGAAGCCTATCTGTGTAATAAATAATAAATGTGTAGATTCTATTTCGTTCTGAATTCTTATGATTTTTTGACATAGAAAAAAAAGGTTTTGATTTCTTGAAAATAAATCTTTCCTGGGGGAAGTTAATATTTAACTTCTCAACATGAGGAACCTAAGTGAACACAGAAGCAGGAAATCATCTGTGCAGACCTAATCATGTGAAATGCCTCGGTGCCTAACACAAAGTAGTAGATCTCGCATTTAATACCAGATAAACTGGGAAAAAGAGGTGGAAATCACATGAATAGGTTATGAATTCAAAGCTAAGGACTTTTTATTTTTAGAAAATAGGAAACCAGGAAAGTTAATTGGGCATACCAGTGGAAGGATGAAGAGGGATTGGAGAATGAGGGAATGTTGGATGTAACTCCAAGATTCTTGTTCATCTTGGATGAAGTGGGCTGAGGTTCTATAAGGTGATGAAAGACAGAGAAGGGAATCTAAATATCACACTATTATAAATATGTGATACAATGTGTAACAGGGCATTTGTGATAGGAAAGAAATGAAGGGATACAGGAGCTCCTATAATGCAATGATAAACAGGATACCTAATTCTTATAACTTTATAATAGGAAGTAAATGTAATTTTAATCATCGATTGCTGTCATCATCACATGATAAAAACTGGTGTGGATAGTGTTATTTCATCTATTTTGTACATGGGAAAAATCTTAACTATTAGTGTTAGTAGTAATAATAATGAGCATATCAACTGAAACTTAATGAGTCCTGACTGTTCCAAGTGTTTGGCAAGTATATGGTTATGTAGTTCTCATTAGAAACTTACAAAACAATTACTACTATCGTTTTTATACTTACTTTATTCATCAGGAAATGGAAGTACAGAGAAGTAAAGATTCTGCCCAAGATCAAGCCAATAATAAAGATCAGTACTAATATTAGATCTCTTTTTACCTCTAAATTCTTAACCCATGCACTATATGGT
Source organism: Sus scrofa (assembly GCF_054392235.1). Lineage (NCBI taxonomy): Eukaryota > Metazoa > Chordata > Mammalia > Artiodactyla > Suidae > Sus > Sus scrofa. The sequence goes on along the minus strand of NC_139383.1, from coordinate 101,465,327 downwards.
TATGTTGAAATAAACAATGCTTAATTAGTAAACTCCTTTTGATATGACCATAATAACTATAATTACTTAGTCTTTCAGAGACAAGTATATATGAAGCAAATTCATTAAAAGTCACACAGATACACATACACATAAGCATACATACAGTATAACATATTAGAATCACCCAATCTTAATAACAATATGGTACTAGATTCATTGAAGGTCCATTTTATCTTTGTCTTTATCTCATCCTCATTTCTTCTCTTCCAAATTCTCCTCCAAAGCATAATTCCACAGACTTTTCTGCAAATGTTAAAAATGGTGATCTCACACGTGCACCCGCATGTTCATTGCAGCCCTATTCACAATAGCCAAGACATGGAAACAACCCAAATGTCCATCGACAGATGATTGGATTTGGAAGAGGTGGTATATATACACAATGGAATACTACTCAGTCATAAAAAAGAATGACATAATGCCATTTGCAGCAACAAGGATGGAGCTAGAGAATCTCATACTGAGTGAAATGAGCCAGAAAGACAGACAAATACCATACGATATCACTTATGACTGGAATCTAATATCCAGCACAAATGAACATCTCCTCAGAAAAGAAAATCATGGACTTGGAGAAGAGACTTGTGGCTGCCTGATGGGAGGGGGAGGGAGTGGGAGGGATCGGGAGCTTGGGCTTATCAGACACAACTTAGAATAGATTTACAAGGAGATACTGCTGAATAGCATTGAGAACTTTGTCTAGATACTCATGTTGCAACAGAAGAAAGGGTGGGGGAAAAACTGTAATTGTAATGTATACATGTAAGGATAACCTGACCCCCTTGCTGTACAGTGGGAAAATAAAAAAAAAAAATGGTGATCTCAGTGGTAAAATATTCTGTTTTGAATAATCAGAGTGATTATATAAGAATCTTGCCTTTCCCCACTTTCAGCTTCTTGATCAAGGGCATATCTTCTGGTGCCTTACATCATTGTTGCCTCTAATATCAAGTGAGGAAAAATAATGTTCACCCAAGCTGTTATGAATATTAATTCAGGAAACATATGTGAACATATCTACATGTACTTGTGGACACACAAAGAACCTTCTTTATTTTATGAATATTTTTGCACTGAGTAGGAGGAACTAACATTTTGAGCAATAATACAGTGAAACACTTAGCAGTACAATCAACTGCAGAAAAAAGGTCTCCAAAATTATTTTAAGGAAGCTACAGAGACTCATGATATGCATAACAGTTGATTCCAGGAAGAGTTTTTCATGTTTACGTGATGATTTATACATTATAACATTTAAATTTGTCATTTATTTCCTTTTGTTTTTGAAGTATATTTAAATTTTCTTTTCATTCTCAGGATTAGTTTTAACCATTAAAGAAGGGTATCTGCTGTTAGAGAGCTGGATCATATACATTTCTTAATTTCTATGAGCCTCATAGTTTTCATTTGTCATATTAAGTTAATGCTATTTATCAACTATCTTTTGAAGAATGGGGTGAAAATAAAATACTCTATTACTAACTTTGAAAAGTGATGAAATGTAATGATTACCACATATGTAAAGTAACAATATTTAATAAGCATTGCCACTATTGAAAAACTTACCTTCTGGGCTTAGTGATGGAATTTAGTGATGCTCGAGGGTGTTTAGAAATAATTTCATCCTCAAGTTGACCTCCTCTTGGGATAAATACCTTTCAGTATGCAAGATATGACACACAGAGAAAGAAAAAGTATAGATAATTCAATATAAAGTCAACAGTAGAAAAGTAAGGTTTTGTTTTTAGTAAGTTGAAATCTTTCGCTCTGCAGAATGCCTCAGATAGTTTTCACAGAAAATTTGGGAGTTGAATTAAAATGGATATGTATGGAATACTATGGAAAAATGATCTTTTATAGATGGCTCTGGCCCCATAGATAACGGGAAGAGTATGTGATGAAAACACAATCAGATTCATTACACCCTTAATGAATCTTACTCTGGATAATCAAACAACAAAAAAGGCATTTACACCTGCAATGCATGGATCTTTGAAGACTTTCCACAAATGGCATTTACACATGCAATGCATGGATCTTTGAAGACTTTCCACAAATGTTCCTGGGACTTGTTTATAGCTACTGTTTTCTCTCCCATGAGTTAATTATCTTCCTTGATGGAAAGGCTTTGTCTTAGAAGACAGCTTTGTCTTATGGAGAGACATGCTTGAAAAATACTCATTCTTGAGTGGGGAATTGTATTCCCTTGCCTTTTCAACCAAAACATGTAATTCCCCTTTATCTCTCTTGAACCTAGGTTTCCAAGAAATCTGAATGATTGTAAATAGCAGTGATGGCCTAATTCTAGCATGGGGGCGTGTGATACATGTGTACTTATGTCAGAGAGAGAACTTCTGTTTCATGCACATGAAGACATTTCTGGAAACCTAGTATCTATTGCCTAAAAAACAAAGCAGTGAGGGTATTTAACATTAATGGCTATAGTTTTAAAGTATTTTATACCAAAACCTTTTTTCCCCCATTGATCTTGGGACTATAAAAGTAAACAGAAATTGTAAAAAGTCTTAAAATAAGTCATCTCTGGGGTCCATGTGCTGTTATCAAGGAAACGTTGGTGACGTTAGAAAGTGGAGAGATAGCTGACTCATTTTGGTGTACAGAAGATATTAACACAAATTATAAATCAAGTATACTTCATTAAAATTAATTTTAAAAGTGTGGAGTGGTATTTTAAGCACAAGAAGTGGGTTTTAAATTCAAAGACAAGAATTGTTCCACATTCTTGTCACTTACTGTGTTACTCTTGTGTTATTTTTTTTTCCTTTTACTTATTCTGGGTGGTATACAGTGTCACATTGTTGAGGTTTTATTAATTTATCTTTTTGCCTTTTCTAGGGCCGCTCCCATGGCACATGGGGGTTCTCAGGCTAGGGATCTAATTGGAGCAGTAGCTGCCAACCTACACCAGAGCCACAGCAATGTGGGATCTGAGCCGTGTCTGCAACCTACACCACAGCTCATGGTAATGCCAGATCCTTAACCCACTGAGCAAGGCCAGGGATCAAACCCTCAACCTCATGGTTCCTAGTCAGATTCATTAACCACTGAGCCATGATGGGAACTCCATACTGTTGAGGTTTTAGATCACTTTCCCTGATGACTAATGATGTTGAACATTTTTAAAAATGTATATCTTTGTGCATCTTTTTTTTCCCCCTGGGAGTGTCTTTTCAAATGCTTTGCACAATTTAATGATAAGATTTTGGGGTTTCTTATTACCAGGTTGTTTAAGGGCTTTTAAATAATCTAGATATACATATTTTGCCATGTATATGCTATATATATATCTAATATGAAATATATTTAACTGCAAACGTTTATTCATGAATTTACATGTGTATATGTGTGTGTGTGTGTATATATATACACACACACACACAATGTTGATTTGAATATATATATGTGTACACTTAGATTTTGGATTACTTTTTCAGTTGTAAAAGAGGTGATATCTGGTTAGCAGAAGATTTTAACTATTGACAAGTTTCAATTTTTTAATTTTATTTTGTCTTATATAAAACATTGATCTACCTCAAGGTCAAAAATATTTCTTCTAGGATTTTTCCAGGCTTAGACTTGACCTTGTTCTCCGACTCATTTTACATTAACTTTTGTGGATAGTGTTAGGTGGTGGTTGAGGTTCATTTTTTTTTGTCATATGGATATCCAGTTGATCCAGCTTTTGTTGTAAAAAAAGTCTATTCTTCTGCCTTGAATGACCTTTATATCTTTTAAAAAAATTCATAGACTTATATATCTATTTATGAACATTATGTTCTGTTTCCAGACCACATAGGCTAGTCTATGGCAATATTAGAGTAAGTCTTAAATTTTGGTAGAATGATTTATCCAACTGTGTTCTTTTTTGAGAGTGATTTTCCATCCCAGTTTCCTTTACAATTGTATATTTCTGTGTACATTTCAAAACGTGATTGTCAATTTGTTCAGATATCCTGTGAGATATTTATTGGAATTTTACTGAAATTGTAGAAATTGATATGGTAAACATATAGAGTCTATTAATCTATCAACAAGACATATTTCTACCTTTACTTATGTGTTTACTTTCTCTTAGGAATATCTTCTGAGTATTTTCACATGCACATCTTGAATTTATGTTTAAAATATATCCTTCAAATTTCACGTTTTAATAACATTTTACATAATATTTTGTTTCTAATTTAAGTTTTACTCATTGTCTTATAAAAATGTTTAATATTTTGTGTTGACACTATATCCTGTACCTTATTAAATCAATTGATTAGGTCTATTTGATTTTTTTTGTAGAGGCCTTAATATTTTCTACCTATAAAATGATACCATCCCAGAGTTCCCATTGTGACTCAACAGAAATGAATCCAACTAGTAACCATGAGGTTGCAGGTTTGATCCCTGGCCTTTCTCAGTGGGTTCAGTGGGTTCAGGATCTGGCATTGCTGTGAGCTGTGGTGTAGGTCACAGACATGACTCTGATCCTGTGTTGCTGTGGCTGTGATGTAGGCCAGCAGCTGTAGCTCAGATTCAACTCCTAGTATGGGAACCTCCATATGCTGCAAGTGGGGCCCTAAAAAAGCAAAGAAAAAAAAAAAGATGCCATCTGCCCCAGAATATACTTTTATAATATTACCTCATCTTTTCTCATATGTGTATCTTTTTTTTTTTTTCTTACCTTGTTGCAATAGTTGGGGATTAGGGTATAATGCAGAAAAGAAATTGGAGGGGACAGACTTGTCTTGTTTCCAGTCTTAAGAGAGAATTCACCATTAGGTGTGATGGTAGCTGTAGGTTTTATATGCATGCTCTTGATCAGGTTGAGTAAACTCCTTTCTTCTCTTAATTTGCTAAAATGTATTTTTATTCTTAATCTAATTTGAAATGTATCAATTAGTATGCTTCTGTTGAAATGGTCATATGATTCTTCTCTTTAATTCTGTTGCTTTAGTGAATATGGTTGATTCCTTTTTGAATATTAAAAAAAAGTTTTATTGCTGATATAACCTACATTTGCCTATGGTGAATTATTATTAAATAAATTTACATGTATAGTTTATTGGTAGCTTGTTTAAAAACTCTATGTTCATAAGAGATATCTGTCATTTTCTTTATTGTTATGTTACTTGGCATTTTTGCAATACTGACTTTATGAAATGATGTGCTTAAGTGTTCTCTATTTTCTGAAATAATTTATGTAGAATTAGTATTTTTTATTTAAAAATATTTTGTAGAATTCAGAAATTGAATTTATTGAACCTGTAGTTTCTTTTTTTTTCTTTTTACTTCTACATCTGGGGCATATGGAAGATCTTGGTTTAGGGACTGAATGGAGCTACTGCTGCAGGCCAGTGCCACAGCCACAGCAACACCAGATCTAAGCCACCTCTGCAACCAACCTATGGCATAGCTTGCAGAAATGCCAGATCCTTAACACACTGGGCAAGAGCAGGCATCAAATGCACATCCTCATGGACATTATGTTAGGTTCTTAACCTGCTGAGCCACAACGAAAACTCTAACAATTGGTTTTAAAGTTTTCAATTTTCTAGCTCAAATGTGTTCATATTTCTTACCATTTGGTTCATACCTATAGAATCTGAATCTGTGGTGTTATATGTGCTTTCATTTTTCATATGAGTACTGTGTCTCTTCCTTGTTCTCTCTCTTATTTCCTCATTCTCACCCCCACCTCTCCTTATTATTCTTGCTAGGGCATTATCAGCTTTATTGATGTTTTCACAAAATCCCTTTTTTTATTTCATTGATTTTTCTAATTTTTTAAAATTTTTTCAATGATTATTTTCACATTATTTTCTCTATTCAACTTATTTTCTGTTTAATTTTCTTATTCTTATTTTTTTCTCTATATGTCAAAACTTTTGGTAAACCATATTAGATGTTATTTTCTAACATATATGTACGAGGTGTATATATGCTCTGTAATAAATATTATATATTACATACTATATATATTTTATATCTATAAAATGGTTCAAATTTCTATTTACAGAATTTACTGCTTCCCAGAATTTCAGATATGTTGTTAATCCAACTTAATTTATTTAAAAAATCTTTGTATTTTTTTTTAATTGAGGTAAAATTCATTCTTTTTTTTGGCCATTTCTTGGGCCACTTCCATGGCATATGGAGCTTCCCAGGCTAGGCATCTAACTGGAGCCATAACTGCTGGCCTACACCAGAGCCACAGCAATGTGGAATCCAAGCTGTGTCTGCAACCTATACCACAGCTCATGGCAATGCCAGATCCTTAACCCACTGAGCAAGGCCAGGGATCGAACCCACATCCTCCTGGTTCCTAATTGGATTCATTAATCACTGAGCCACAACAGGAACTCCAAATTCATTCTTTTTTATAGTGGATTAATATTATGTCTTATAGACATACCTCAAGTTCTTTATTCATTCATCAGTTATGAAAAATTTGTGTTGTTATTTTTACTGTGAATGGTGCCACTATGAACATTGCTACACATTTTCTTGAAGAGCTGTTTGCAATACTTTTGAGTATTTGTTAGGAGAGGAGATGTTAGGTCATGTGGCAGTGCTATATTTAACTTCAGAGGAATACCATCTGTGTACTCACAACTTTTCATTATTTTACATTCTCACCAGCAATGTTCTCTGGCTTTCACTTTCTGAGAACTATCACTTGATACAGAAGGGATTTCAATTTTGATGGAGTCCAGTACTTTTTTCTTTTTGCTACTTATTCATTTGTTGCCATGTTTAAGGAACCATTGGTTAATCCAAGGTCAAAAAGATTTCTTTCTGATTTTTAAGTAAGAATTTTCTACTAAAAATATTATATTTTTAGTTGTACATTAGTTCTTTAATTTATTTTGAGTTAATTTACATATATGGTGTGAGGTCATGTTCTGATTTATTCTTTTATATTCTGATATCAGTATGATACCAATTCTTTTGATTTTATCTTCTCATTCTAGACCATTGTTTTAATAACTGTATCTTTTAGTAGAAAAGTGTGAATCCTCCCAATTTGTTCTTTATTTTTCAAGACTGTTTGGCTCTTTGGGGTTCTGTAAAGGGCCTTGTGAATTGTAGCATCAACTTTTTCTTTGTGCCAAAGAAAGCTATTAATATCTTCAAAGGAATTGCATTGAACTACCAGTTATTTTGTGATGTCTATTGTCTTAATTATACTAATTGTTTAATCCAAGAATTTCGGAGTTGTTTCTATTTATGGGTATTCTTTAATTTCCTTAAAAGTTTTATAGTTTTCAGAGAGTTCCCATCATAGTGCAGTGGAAACAAATCTGTTTAGGAACCATGAGATTGCAGGTTCAAGTTTTATATTCAGTGAAAAAACTGTCTATTGATGGGGAAGGAGGGTTGGAGATGTTGGTCCTTTTTCTCTCTGAAGGTAACTACAGGTTTGCCTGGACCTCTTTCCTTGGGAACAAGTGTGTGCCCTGACTTTGCAGTTTTCTTGGAAGGAAAGAAGAACCCTCACAGCCCCTGTTTGCTGTGTCTAGTGTCCTGTCTCTCTTCACTAAATATCCTCAAGATCTGCCAGTGGTTCCCCTCATTCACATGCACAAATTCTTTCTGACTGAATTCCTAAGTACTGTTAGCATTTTATGTTCCCCAGATTCTTTAACTAACTTTAATGTTTTGCTTTCAATAATTTTATGTGGTTCTGAACCCGTCAAAATATACTTTCCATGATCAAGTTGTGAGGTAATATGTATAATGATTTAATGTTTTCACAGTTACTCTTAAATCTTAAGGATGGGCAGGACACCATATGTCTTACTTAAAGTTATTTCTTTTCTTGAACTGCAAAACCTTTGTTGCTGTATTCAGACTTTCACAAAGTTACTTTCTTTAGTTACTTACTGCTAGTTCTTTTTCAGGCTGCTTCTTATACTCCATGCAAGTATGCCTTTTTTTCAGGTCTTCCTTGAATTCTTCCACATAACCTAGTTATAATTAAATTTAGCTCTGAATCCACCCTGAAGGTTGTACTTCCAAGTCTTTAGAGCCATTGCAAGTAGGAATCTGGAGTGCTCTTCTTTCCTAACTCCTGACCTGTCCAGATTGCTGAGATTCTTGCCCCTCGTGCCTCATCCAATTGGGTACAGGATGTAGAGTGTTTGATTGTAGACCAAACTGGTTTTGGCCAGTCTTTCAGGCAGCTTCCTTCAAGCCCTTAGCAGTCCAACCAAACCATTGGTCCAAACACACAAGTCAGTGTGTATTGGACATGGGGACATTTCTCAACCCAAACAAAGTGAACAACCAGGTGCACGGATTGTTGTACCCTTTGGGAGCATTTCCATCGCACTCCTGACCTTCAGGGTTTTTCTAGAGTGGTGCTGTAGTTGTCAGCTCTCCACTGTCAAGATATGCCTACTTATCATTGTAGAACTCTCCCTATAGAAGTCCCAAGTTTCCACTTCCTCTTTCAACTGACCATTGTTAAATGCCCATGACTCCATGGGTACAGGCATGAGAGAGAAGGCAGTTTAGCAGGAGTGGGGACCATGGGCCTTTGTTCCATTTATCTATGTAAGCGTGACTTAATATCCTCCCACAGTAATGGCATTGATGGGTCAGATACCACCAAGTTCATGATTGGCATCCCAGGCTGCATAGTGACTTGGTGGCCCATGGTTTAGCATTCAGTCTCTCATTAAGGCTCACTAGTAGGTCAAGAACTATTTCTCAAAAGGAGTGTAGGTATTTGAAAAGGATGACAATATTTTGCTCTAAGATCCTAAGGACCTATATGGCAATTCACCCATAAGGCTTGCCAAAGACTCTATCTGCCACTGACATGTCAAACAACCCAGACCTACTGGTTCATTTGTCTCAAGTGACAGAGAAGTTTACATGGCATCTTTCCCTGTTGTAGAGCTTTTTATTTTTGTGTTCCCCACTCAAAACTAGCAGTATTTTGAGTCACCTGAAAAATTGTCCGAAGCAGTATTGTGAAATGAAATATACCTTGCCTCCAAAAACTACTGAGACCCACTGTAAATGATGTTATTTTTTTGGTTATGAGAGGGATAGCTTGACATCCTGTGTTCAACTGTGTTTTAATTGTCTGCTCTCTTTTGGAGGGGTCCCCTCAATTCATCTGAGCTCCATGAAAGCATCATTTGGATAACTCTTTATTTACCCCTGACCTCCCAGTTATTAGTGTGCCTAGTTCATTACTTGGGCTCAAAAATATTTGTTGTTGAATGAAAGAAGGACAAACAAAATGAATGGAATATATTAACACTTAAATTTATTTTTGTGTAGACAGAACTATCTGTTTTTAAAACTGCGTTTCATAATAAAATTTTACCAGAAAACAAACTAACACACAAAAGAAGTAGCAAAAACAACCAAAGTTCATAATATGATGAAGTCTTTCAAAGGGCCAGGACAATATCAATCAAAGAATTTTTCACATGATTACATACTAAGTTTTGATATTTTATTATTCTTGTCTTATGCAGGAGTGTAAAAACTATGGTTTCCAAAGGAGAAAATGCCAAAATTCTTTTAAGATTCAGAAAAAGATAAAGTGTAAGAAAAATTCCTAGTCTCCACCACTACGTTTCTCTCTTTTTCTGAATGTATTCATTTTCCTCTATACTTACATTTATTCATTCAATATTAGTCATGAACCAGACACTATGCTACCTGTAGAAATTATGGTTAGCAAGTAGGCATGTACTTAATGGGGGATGGCTGTTTAATACATTGACTTTCCTTTCTGACATTCAAATATTATTTTCTTTTTTAAATCATCACTTTCTGGTGGTTTATATGCTTAATTTGGTGACATGAACGATAGAGAAGGATTATTATTTTTTTTTTTGTGGCTGTACCTGTGGCACATCAAAATTCCCACACTAGGGGTCAAATCAGAGCTTCTGTTGCAGATCTACACCACAGCCACCAGAACACTGGATCCAAACCACATGTGCAAACTATGCTGCAGCTTACAGCAATGTCATATCCTTAACCCAAGAAAGGGCAGGGATTGAACCTGCATCCTCAGGGTCACTATGACAGGTTCTTAAACCACTGAGCCACAGCGGGAATTCCATCAAGAAGGACTCTTAATGCTAAAAGGAAATTTGAGAATGGTATAATATTTGTACTTGTCCATTCCTGGTTAAATGACTCATTGCTTTTACATTCCTAAAGTTTCATAGTATACAGTTGAGAGTCAACATATTACCATCAACTATTACATATAAAATTATCTGCCTTATTAATAACAACTATTAGCATTTAGTTATATATAAAGAACACATAAGTATAACAAAATATATACTAATATATATGACCAATAATACATATATAGGTGTGTATATATATATACATATATAGGTGTGTATATATATGTATATATATATATATGGACAGAATGATGGATACATGAATAGTCCCCAACCATCTCTGTTTCTAAATGGTATTTAGTAAAATGTGGTCTTTCTTTCATCATTGCCTGGCTGTACATCACAGCAGATAAGAACATTATCTGAAAAGTCATTTTCTGGTTATTAGTTCATCATTATTTCAGTTTCAGAATTTTCTTCTGTTTGTATATTCAACTATAAAATGAGAATAGTAGCAGTGCCTACCTCTTTTTGTTGTTATAAAGATTGCTGCTCAGAGTTCCTGTTGTAGCTGAGTGGTTAACAAACCCGACTAGTAACCATGAGGTTGCGGGTTCGATCCCTGGCCTCGCTCAGTGGTTCAAGGAACTGGCATTGTCGTGAGCTGTGGTGTAGGTCACAGACACTGATTGGATCCCGCATTGCTGTGGCTCTGGTGTAGGCCAGTGGCTACAGCTCCTATTAGACCCTAGCCTGGAAACCTCCATGTGCCACGGGTGTGGCCCTAGACAAGACAGACCAAAAAAAAAAAAAAAAAAAAAACATATTTCTGCTCAATATCAGTGAATTTTTATTTATTTTTTACATTTCATTGGTATGAAACCTTATGAATCCATATACAACGATGAGTAGTAAAACTTAATTCCAATTTGCTAGAACTTCTAAAATATGTTAAGGGTCTTCCCAGGATGTGTTTTTCCTTCTTTTCCTACCTCTGTTTCTTCTTCCCTCCTTGCAGAATCTATAATTTATAGGGATTATTTTTCCTTTATCTCATAGATATTTTTTGCTGAGATGACTAACAATGTTCTTTTCATCTTGGCATCAGTTGAATGGACATTGGGCTCCCTGCATGTTTTATTGATCACCTGGCATCACTTTCCTACTACACAGTTTCCTAATAGCGTTTTTCATTTGATCGTTTCTCAGGGTATATATTAAGGGGTTTAACATGGGAGTTATCATAGTGTAGAATACAGCAACTGCTTTATCAATAGGTAAAGTAACTGCTGGTCGCATGTACACAAATATGCAGGGCATAAAGAATATGATAACTGCTGTGATGTGGGAGACACAGGTAGAGAGGGCTTTGCGTCTTGCCTCTAAGCTTTGGGTCCTTAGGGTGTGAAGGATGACCGAATAGGAGCCAACCAAGAGGAGAAAGTTTAACAGACAGATTAATCCACTGTTGGCAGCAACAAAGAGCCCTAGAGTGTGGGTATCAGTGCAGGCAAGATCCAGCAAAGGATTCAGATCACACATAAAGTGATCTATGATGTTAGGACCACAGAAGGGCAATCTGAAGATGAAGAGGATCTGTATGGTTGCATGAAGAAAGCCTCCCCCCCATGACACTCCCACTAGGAGACCACAGAGCTGCCAGTTCATAATGGTTGTATAGTGCAAGGGCTTGCAGATGGCCACATAGCGGTCATAGGCCATCACAGTAAGTAGAATAACATCAGCACCTGCAAATAAATGTTCCCCAAATATCTGCGTCATGCATTCATTGAAAGGGCTGTTTTTTTTTTCATGGAGTGAATCTACAATGAGTTTAGGGGTATTGACACAGGAATTGCAAGCATCAATAAAAGAGAGATGAGCCAGGAAAAAATACATGGGGGACCCCAGTAATGGACTGAGAGTGATGGTGACCACGGTGAGCACATTTCCTACCATAGAGATGATGTAGATGATCAAAAACACAACAAATATGACTTTCTGCATCTTTGGATTCTGTGTGAGCCCCAGTAGAATAAACTCTGTCACATTGTTCCTGGTCTCCATGTCTTTCTTGTTATGATTAAGTATATCGCCTGAAAAAAAGTCACTTTTTATTAGCTCAGCTTAAATTTATTAAGGTCTCTATGTAGTAAACAATAAATACCTAGATTATCATTAGTTATGAATTCCTGTGAGTTTTTTTGATATAGAAAGTGAAGGGTTTGATATCTGGATGATTACTCAAACTCTTTCCTGGAGGAAGCTGATTTTAAATTATAGACATGAGGAATGTAGTGAACACAGAGGCAGGAGATGATCTGTGCACACTTAATCCTGTGAGATCGCTCAGAGCTTCGGGTGAGGCAGTGAGAAGATCTCACATAATGTAGCTAAGCCTAAAATGTGTGATTGAAAATGCATGCAAAGTCTATGAATTCCAAGCTAAAGAATTTTCCCTTTATTCTTAGGAAATTCAGAACTAGGTAAATAATTGAGAATATGAGTGGAAGGATTCAGAAGGTTTGAAAAAGAGGCAATATAACATCTAACTTTAGTAAAGATGTTTGTGTCGCTTGGAAGAAGTGGGCTGAGTTTCTGTAAGGAGGTGGAAGTCAGAGAAAGCAACCCCAATACCAGACTATAATACTAGTGGACCTGAAGTGTCACAGGGCATTGGTGATGGGAAAGTAATGAAAGAATATAGGAGTTATTGTAATAGCTTTGGTAAAGTATGTTGTCTAAGTCCCACGACTTTCTGATAGCTTATAGATATACTTTTAATGCTTGTTTACTATATGCATGGCATGAGAGCACCCTGTGTGGGTGGTATGATTGCATCCACTTTGCAGATGAGAAACAATCTCAGAAATGAATGTTAACAGTAATGGTAATAATAATAACTTACAGAACAGTTACCTTGCTCTTGGTGTTTTTGCAGACAGTGGTTATTTATTTCTCATTACATACTTGTGAGAAAATTACTATGGTCATTTTTGTTCTTGTTTTACACATTGAGAAATAGAAGCAGAAAGGAAGGATCCTGCACAATATCAAGCAAATAATAAAGATCAAAACCATGATTATATCTTTTTTCCCCATTCTTAATCCATGATCAATATTTTATAATGAACAAGGTCTAACTAGTAAATTATTTTTGGTATGACCATAATAATAATATTACTTTAGTTCAGTATCAGAGGCAATCCAATATATGAAGCAAATTTAGCAGAGGCATAAGTACACATAAACATGTACACACAGTGTAACATATCAAAATTCCCAAATTTTAATAACTATGGGGTACTGGATTCACTGAACTTTTGTTTGTTTTGCCTTTTCCAGGGCCATTTTCTGCTGCATATGGAGGTTCCCTGGATAGGGGCTAATTGGAGCTGTAGCCACTGGCCTATGCCAGAGCCACAGAAAAATGTGATCCAAGCCATGTCTTCAACCTACACTATAGCTCATGGCAACGCTGGATCCTTAACCCACTGAGCAAGGCCAGGGATCTAACCCACAACCTCATGGTTCCTAGTCGGATTGTTAACCACTGAGCCACAATGGGAACTCCCTGAAGGTCCATTTTATCTTTGTCTTTCCCTCACCCTCATTTCTTCTCTCCCTGATTCCCCTACAAAGCATATTCCTACAGGCTTTTCTGAAAAATTTTGAAAATGATGATCCCAGTGGTGAAGAATATTATTTGGAGGATCAGTAAGACCAGATATTAATTTGCTTTTCCTCACTTGTAACTTCTTGAACTGGGGTATATTTCTTGGCAACTTACATCCTTGTTTCCTCTAATGTCAAGTGAGAATCATATTGGCCATCTCACAGGCTGTTCTGAGTATCGGTTGAGGAAACATATATGAACATATCCACCATACATTTCTAGATAAACAAATATCCTTGATTTAGTTTTATGACCATCTTTGAACCTGGGGGTAGGAAGAATTGACATTTTGAGCAGTCGTATGAAGAAACCTTTAAGCATGCAATAAACTATGAAAAAATTTACTTTTAATAAAGCCATAGAGACTCATATTATGCCTAACAGTAGAACCAAGGAAAAGTTCTTCATATTTGGATGAAGCAGGTTATTATTTGTGTCATTTAAATAATATATAGTTACATTTATATATTTTTCATGTGTGGAGTGGATTTAAATTTTGTTTCATTCTCATAATTAGTCTTAATCATTAAAGGAAGTACCTACCTCTGGGCTGCAGCAGGATATCTGGTGTTAGAGATCTAGATCCTACAAATTTCATAATCTCTATGAGCCTTTCATCTGTCAAATTAGGATAATGGTACTTATCAACTCTCTCTTGAAGGAAGTAGTGAAGGTCAAATGCTCTATTAATATATTTGCAAAGGACTGAAAAATGATAAATCCAATGTATGGAAAGTAACAATATTTAGAAAACACTGGAAAATGACCTATGGCTTAGATGGTATTAATGCTCCTTGGAGGTGTTCAGAAATAATCCCGTCTTCAAATTGACCTCCTCTTGGAATAAGCACCTTTCCCTCTGAAAGATATGGCACACATAGAAGAGATTGTTTAGCTAATTCAATATAAAATCAAAAGTAGAAAAGTAAGGTTTTTTTAAGTCTAGATCTTTCCTAATAGTCTAAAGCCTCAAATAGTTTTCACAGAAAAGCTGGGAGCTGAATTTAGAATGGATTCATTAGGAACACTATGGAGAAACAGTCTTCTGTAGATGACCCTGGTCCCAATAAGCAGAAGGCAGAGTGTGCAGTAGAAACACATTCAAATTTATTATTCCACCCTTGATGAATCCTGCTGTGTAAATGCAGACCAAAAAGACATTTACCTGCAATGCGTGGACATTGAAAGAGGTTTCCACAAATGTTCAATGGCCTTGTCTTATAGCTGAAATTTTCTCTCCTAGGAATTAATTATCTCTTTTAATGGAAAGGCTTTGTCATGGAAGCAGGTATCCTGGAGACATACTTGAGAAACATTCATTCTTGAGTGGGGAATTGTAGTCCCTTGCACTTGCACCCAAAATATATGAGTCCCTTTTCCTCTCTGAACCTGGGTTTCTAAGAAAGCTGAATGTTGTGTATAGCAAGGATGGAATAATTCCAGCATGAGGACCTGTGGTACAGTTAGACCTGTGTTCTTGCATTAGAGAGAAAACTTCTGTTTTATCCATATGAAGGTGTTTCTGGAAACCTAGAAATCCACTGCCTAAGACCCAAAGGAGTGAGGGCATAACATTAGTGACATAGTATTGAAGTATTTGATGGCAAAATGTGTTTCCCTGCCCCAGTTATCACAGGGCTATGAAATAAACAACAACTTGAAAATGTTCCAGATATGTCATCTCTGGGACCTGTGTGGTGGTCATTATGGAATACTAGGTGCCATTAAAAATGTAGAGACATATCCAAAGCACGAATGTGCGGTTTTAGCACCTATGGTCAGCTAATGTGTGATAAAAGAGATAAGAACATACAGTGGAGGAAAGACAGTCTCCTCAATAAGAGGTGTTGGAAAAACTGGACACCTACATGTAAAAGTATGAAATTAGAATGTTCTCTAGCTCCATACCCCAAGGTAAACTCAGAATGGATTTATGACCTAAACATAAGGCTAAATACACACTATGAAACTCCTAGAGGAATACATAGGCAGAGTATCCTTTGACATAAACCACAGAAATATCTTAGAGCCACCTC
Source organism: Sus scrofa (assembly GCF_054392235.1). NCBI lineage: Eukaryota > Metazoa > Chordata > Mammalia > Artiodactyla > Suidae > Sus > Sus scrofa. The sequence goes on along the minus strand of NC_139383.1, from coordinate 101,449,458 downwards.
CTAGAATAATGCCAATAAAGACAAAAATAAATGTATGGGACCTAGTTAAACTTAAAAACTTTTAGGAGTTCCCTTTTTGACTTAGAGGTAATGAACTGAACTAGTATCCATGAGGATGTGGGTTTGATCCCTGGCATCACTCAGTGGGTTAAGAATCAATCCAGAATTGTCATGAGCTGCAGTGTAGGTCACTGATGAGGTTCGGATCCAGTACTGCAGCTGCAGCTCTAATTTGACCCCTAGCATGGGAACTTCCATGTGCTGTGAGTGCAGCCCTAAAAAGAAAACAAACAAATAAATAAATTAAAAAAAACTTTAAAGCTTTTGCTCAGCAAAGGATACCATTAAAACAAACAAACAAACAAAAACAGACAGATCACAGAATGGAAGTAAATCTTTGCAAACAAAGTGACTGACAAAGGACTAATCCTCAAAATATACAAACATCTCATGGGGCTTTATATGAAACAAAACAAAATCAAAAAAGGGGCAGGAGATCAAAATAGACATTCAAAGACAGACGAATGGATAAAAAACACATGAAAATAATTCAGCATTGCTAATAATTAGAGAAATGCAAGTCAAAGCTAGAATGAGGCATCACTTCACACCAGTCAGAATGGCCATCATCAAAAAGTCTACAAACCAATAAATGCTGGAGAGGGTATGGAGAAAATGGAACCCTCTTACACTGTTGGTGGGAATGTAAATGAGTACAACCACTATGGAGGACAGTATGGATGTTCCTTGAAAAACTAAATACAGAACTATCATATGATACAGAAATCCCACTACCTGGCATTTATAATATATAATATAATATATCAAGAGAAAACCATAATTCTATGATAAATACACTCTAGTGTTCATTGTGGCGCTATTTACAATAGCCAAAACATGGAAGCAACCTAAATGTCCATCAACAGAAGAATGGATAAAGAAGAGGTAGTGCATGTATATATGATGAAGTATTACTCAGCCATAAAAAAGAATGAAATAATGCCATTTGCAGCAACATGGATGGACCTAGAGATTATCATACTGAGTGAAGTAAGTCACACAAAGGAAGGTAAATATCATATGATATGACTTATATGCAAAGTCTAATAAAAATGACACAAAAGAACTTATCTATAAAACAGAAACAAACTCACAGATTTCAAAACTATCCTATCGTTACCATAGGTGAAACTGATGCAGGGGAAGGAAAAATTGGGAGGGTGGGAATAACACACCATACACTACTGTATAGATTAGTGAGAAACTATTGTATAGCACAGGAAAATCTACTCAATGGTTTGTATGAACCCATATGGGAAAAAAATGGACATATTAATGACTGCACATTTGATATATACCTGACAACTTATACAACATTTTAAGCCAGTTATACTTAAATGAACTTAAATAAATTTACAAAAAGACTGGGGTTCTAAGTTCAAACACAATAATTGTTCCACATTCTTGTCACTTGCTGTTATTTTTTTTCCTTTGAGCCACTCTACACTTATTGAGATTTATTGCTTTCTCTGATGTCTAATGATGGTGAACATTTTTATTTATTTATTATTTTTTAATTAATTAATGAATTTTATTACATTTATAGGTGTACCACAATCGTCATAACCAAATTGGACAGCATTTCCATCCCAAACCCTCAGTGCATCCCCCCACCCTGCAACCTGCCTCTTCAGGAAACTGGAAGTCTTTCAAAGTCTCTGAGTCAGTATCTGTTCTGCAAAGAAGATCATTGTGTCCTTTTTCTAGATTCCACATGTAAGTGATAGCATTTGAGGCTGGTGTCTCATTGACTGACATTACTTAGCATGGTGATTTCTAGGTCCATCCATGATGCTGCAAATGTCATTCTTTCTATCCTTTTTTAAAATGGTTTTTTTTTGGCCATTCGTGTATCTTGTTTTTTCCTGGAGGTTTCTTTTTAATTGCTTTGCACAATTTAAAACTTGGAATTCTGGGTTTCCTATTACTATGTTTTAAGGGCTACTTATATATTCTCTCTCATTGTATATGTGTATATATATATATATATATATATATATATAGTGTGTAGGTATATGTATTCTAGGTATATGTAATTTGTCATTTATAATATATTTTAAAATAAATATAAAATATATTTATATGGTAAATTTATGTATATATGTATTATACTATGTAAATTCATATATATGTGTATACATACATAGATATGAATACACATATATGTTCTCCTAGCCTGTGGATTGCTTTTTTGTTTTACAGATATATCTGCTTAGCAGAAGATTTAAATTATTACAGGATTTGTTGTTTTTTTATGGTTTGTACTTAATGTGTTATGTCTAAAATATTGTTTTACCTCAGGTTAAAAAAATTTCTTCTAGAATTTTTACAAATTTAGATGTAACATTTAGTTCTCTGACTCAGTTTCATTAATTTTTGTGTGTAGTTTGGAGTGGTTCCTGAAATTCTTTTTTTTACTATGATGTATGGATATCCAATTGATTCAGAATTTGTTTAGAAATCTCTTTTTTCTACTTTGTATTACACTGATATATTTGTAAAAAAAAAAAACTCATATGTTTAGATCTATTTATTAACATTCTGTTATGCTTCCATATCACATAGGCTCACTTGTTCCCATAAGTTTTATTGTGAGTTTTTTTATTCATTATGGTTTATTATAGGATATTGAATATAGTTCCCTGTGATATACAGTAGGACTTTGTTGCTTATGTCTTTATAATAGTAATTTGTATATGTCAATCCCAAACTCCTCTATTTTTTCCTATTCCAACCCCCTTTCCTCTTAGATAACATACATTTGTTTTCTGTGTCTTTGAGTACATTTCTGCTGTTTAAATAAGCTCTTTGTATAATTTTTGGATTCTACAAAAAATTGATACCATATGAAATTTGACCTTTTCTGCCTGATTTACTTCATTTAGTATGATAATCTCTCAGTTCATCCACATTGCTGCAAAAGGCATTATTACATTCTTTTTATGGCTGAGTAGTATTCCACTGCTCATATATACTACATCTTCTATCGCCATTCATCTGTCCAAGGACATTTAGTTTGCTTCCATATCTTGGCTGTTATGAATAGTGCTTTATGAAGATGGGTGTGTATTTATCTGTTTGAATTGTATTTTTCTTGGGATATATGCCAAGGAGTGTGATTGCTGTAGCATGGCAACTTTATTTAGTTTTCCAAGGAATTTCCATGCTGTTTTCCAAAGTGGAAAATGTTCCCACCAACAGTATAAGAGGGTTGCTTTTTCTTCACACCCACCCTAAAATTTGTAATTTATAGACTTTTAATGATGACCATTCTGACCTGTGCAAAGTGGTACCTCACTGTAATGTTGGTATATATTTCTTCGATTAGACCGTATTTGATTAGATCTTGTTTATGATTTGCTTTTATTTCATTTGATTTAGGAGAAAAATCACAAGTATTGTCATAATTGATGCCAAAGAGTGTTCTGGCTATGTTTTCTTCTAGGACTTTTAAAGTATCTGGTCTTGCATTTAGGTCTTTAATCCATTTTGTGTTTATTTTTGTATCTGATGTTCATCTAATTTTATCCTTTTACCTAGAGTTGTCCAGTTTACCCAGCAACCCTTGTTGGGGAGACTTTTTGCCATTGTATAATCTTGCCTGCTTTGTCATAAATTAATTGATCATAGGGGTATGGGTTTATTTCTGGGCTCTCTATTCTGTTTCATTGGTCCACATATCTGCTTTTGTTCCAATACTGCACTGCTTTGATAACTGTAGCTTTGTAGTATGGCATGAAGTTTTGGAGGGTTACACCTCCAGCTTTGTTGTTTTTCCTCAGGATTGCTTTGACAATTCTGGGTCTTTCATGGTTCCGTATAAAATTTATAAATTTTGTTTAGATCTTTTAGTTCTGTGAAAAAAGTATCATGGATAATTTGAGAGGTATGCTCTTAAATCTGTTCATTTCTTTGGATATTATTGGCATTTTAACAGTATTAATTCATCCAATCCAGTAGCATCATATATTTTTCTATTTCTTTAAATCATCTTCAGTTTCCTTTATCAAAGTTTTGTATTTCTAGGCATATAAGATTGCACCTCCATGGGCACAGGTTTATCCCTTTGTATTTTATTTTTTGATGTGATTTTACAAGGAAATGTTTTATTTATTTGTTTGTTTTTAACTTTCTTTTTCTGATATTTCATTATTGCCGTAAAAAAATGCAGCCAATTTCTGGATGTTAATCTTGTATCCTGCTAACTTGCTGAATTTACCAGTTCTAGTAATTTTTGTGTGGAATCATTAGAGTTTTCTATATATCATAAAATGTCGTGTGCAGATAATGATAATTTTATCTCTCCTCTTTCAATTTGGATAAATTTTCTTTCTTTTTTCTTTTCTGATAGCTGTGGTGAGGCCTTCCAATGCTATGTTGAATAGAAGACATGAGAGTGTGCATCTTTGTCCAGGTTTTAGCAGGAAGGATTTCAATTTTCACCACTGAGTATTTTGTTCACTGTGGGTTTGTAAAAAATTTCTTTTTTCCTTTGGTCTTTTTAGGGCCACACCCACGGCATATGGAGGTTCCCAGGCTAGGGGTCAAATCAGAGCTACAGCTGCTGGCCTACACCACAGCCACAGAAATGCCAGATCTGAGCTGCATCTGTGACCTACACCACAGCTTATGGCAATGCTAGATCCTTAACCCACTGAGAAATGCCAGGAATCAAACCCACAACCTCATAGTTCCTAGTCGGATTCATTTCCGCTGCACCATGATGGGAACTCCCAAATATATTTTATTATGTTGAGAAATGTTCATTCTATACCCACTTTGGTTAGAGTTTTAATTGTGAATAGATGTTGAATTTTATCAAATGCCTTTTCTCCATCAATTGAGATGATCATGTGGATTTTGTTGTTGACATGGTGTATGTATCACATTGATTGATTTGCATATGTTTTAACAATCTTTGTGAGCCTGGGGTAAATGCAATTGATTGTGGTGTATGATTTTTTTAATGTGTTGTCAGATTCAGTTTGCGAGTATTTATTGGGAATTTCTGCATCTATATTCATCAGATATATTGGCCTGTATTTTTTTCTTTTGTCATTGCCTTCATCCAGTTTTGGTGTTTGTGATGGTGGCTTCATAGAATGTCTTTGGGAGTTTTCCTTCCTCTTCAATCTTTAGGAAGAGTTTGAGAAGGATTGTTATAAGTTCTTTGTATTTTTGGTAAAAGGCCTCTGTGAAGTCATCTATTTCTGGATTTCTGTTTGCAGTGAGGTTTTTGCTTTGTTTGTCTTATTTTTAATCACAAATTCTTTTTCACATCTAGTGATTGGTGTTCAAATGATCTCTTACTTTTGATTCAATATTGGAGGGCTGTCTTTTTCTAGAAACAGAAGTGGTTCCTTCTCTCTTCTACTGCTGAAAGCATAAGGGGACTTTTCTGTAATATGTACTCTGGAGACATGCTTAATCTTTGGAGATAAATCCCACAATACTGTGGGTGCCTTCCTATGACTAAGTCTCCCAGGAGTTTTAACTCTCACAGTTGTCTATGCTGAGCCTCCAGCAATTCATGAATTACAGTTTGTATTTTTGTTCCTATGGAGGTTTCTGCTCACAAATTTCTACTTTGATTAAGAATGCTACCAAGTTGCAGAGTTCCCATTGGGGCGCAGTGGTTAACGAATCTGACTAGGAACCATGAGGTTGTGGGTTTGGTTCCTGCCCTTGCTCAGTGGGTTAACGATCCAGCATTGCCATGAGCTGTGGTATAGGTTGCAGACAAAGCTCGGATCCTGCATTGCTGTGGCTCTGGCATAGGCTGGTGGCTACAGCTTCGATTGGACCACTAGCCTGGGAACTGCATATGCTGCAGGAGCAGCCCAAAGAAATAGCAAAAAAACAAAACAAAAAAAAAAAAAAAAGAAAAAAAAAAGAATGCTACCAAGTTGGGAATGGAAGCAAATGGTAGAGTAGAAGAACATGGAGCTTATCTCCCTCAGGTACATCAGAAATACATCTTTATGAGGAACAATTTTCACAGAATACCTACTGAACACTGGCAGAAGATCTCTTAAAACCAAAATTGCAAGAAAGATCAGCATGTAACTGAGTTGGATGAAAGAACAAAAAAGAGTTAAGATGGGACCTGTGGGAGTCCCCTTGTGAATTTATTTTTTCATGTACATGTTATCTTTTTATTTTCTTCCTTTTATCTTCATCTCTTCATCTGAATGTAAATAACTATGATCAGTGTTTGTCTGGATCTGTGTGTGTAACGGTGCTGGTGTTAGGGAGGTTTGGATTAGATGAATGAACATTGGAATCAAGACATTTTCACTCACTTTGGCCTTTCTCATCCATGGTATGATGATGTTGAGGTACGAGTGTACACTGAACTTTGTCATGCCCCAGAAAGTAAAAATAATGAAAAAAAGTCATGTTATTTTACCAAATTTATTTCAAAATAAACTTTCACAAAAGAACATGGTTAGAATCAATAAATTTGTTCTACTTAAAGAATGAGAAACCTTGGCATTTATCTTGCCTGTGCACTCAAAAATATTGTCATAATCTTAAATTTGATTTATGTTATTCCTGCAATAGTCAGACATTACGTTGTATATCTGCACAGAATCAGCCAAACCATGAATCAGTTAGTAGTCAGGCCAAGCCCACAATTCATATTTTGCGTTCTGAATAAATTCTGACATGCCATAACTTTCTCATAGCATTCTTCACTTCTGCATTCCTCAGGGTGTAGATGAGTGGATTGAGAAAGGGTGTTCCAATAGTATAAAATATTTCCACCATTTTGTCAATGGGGAATGTGGTTGGGGGGTGTGTGTATATAAATATACATGGACCAAAAGATAAGCCAACTATAATGACATGGGAAGTGCAAGTGGAGGGAGCTTTTTTCCTCCCTTCTGCACTGTGGTTTCTCAGTGAATGCACGATGACAATGTATGAGATCATCAGTACTACAAAACTGCTTGCACAAAGGGCCCCACTATTAAATGCCACCAGGAGATTCATCACATAAATATCCATGCAGGCAAGTTTCAACAAGGGCTGCATATCACAGCAATAGTGATCAATCAAATTGGATCCACAGAAAGGTAATCACAAGGCCAGGATAACCTGAGCCATAGAATATATAAAAGACCCTATCCATGCAACAACAATCAGGATGATGCAGACCTGGCGCCTCATGATAGTTGGGTAATTCAAGGGCTTGCAGATGGCCACATAGCAATCCATGGCGTTGAGGATGAGGACAAAGATCTCCATGCATCTGAATAAATGCAGTGCAAAGACCTGAGTAAGGCACTCAATTGTAAGATGTGATTTTCTTTTTAGACAGAGAATCTGCAATTAGTCCAGGGGCTATGGAAGTTGAAAAGCAGGCATCAACCAAGGACAAATAAAATAGGAAGAAGTACATGGGGCTCCCATGTGTTTGGCTAGACTTGATGGTCACAATAATAAGCAAATTGCCCCCCAGAGTTCCCACATAGAAAATGAAGACGATCACAAACACCATTTTTTGCTTTTTAGGATCCTGTGTCAATCCTAACAGGATGAACTCAGTCATACTCTTGTTTTGCTGCATTGTTTCACTAAATGAGGAGAAATAACTGTTTAGACAAATCTACAAAGGAGAAAGGAAAGAAAAATTATGATATGAATACTATGGTTGGTGGCCAAATATATACACATGAATGTGGAAATGCCACTTTCTAATGGGTACTTATTTCCTACTGTGTCCCAATTTTATCGAACAAGATGGAAATCATAATACTTATTCAACCATTTTCCAAGCTTGTATATGTAAATAATGATATAAGAAATAGAAAAACAATGAAAAAGTCACTGATTCTTTAGACAATGAATATTATTTTTTTTAATTTGGCATACGTGAATAACTTTTCCAGCTGAAGGTTTTCTTTTCAGTTTTTATCAAGGACATAGCAATATTAGGGCTTCCTGTTGCAGCAGTAGAGAAAATTTTTCCATAACTTACTCCATGTGTTTTCACATCTTGAATAAAGCACACAGCGATAAAATACTCTTCAAGTAAATATTGTATTGAGGAATAATTGTCTAAATATTTCAGAGTGTCAGTAATAATAAAACATAAGTATGCACACACACACAGGATAGAAGGTAGGGTATAGAGAAAGAAACAAACATAAATTTTTATCAATGAATGCCAAGCCAGTGTTCCAGCCCATCACGAAATTTATTTGAATCTATTACTTTAAGCTTATGTTTTTACTTTACTTCTCAAAACTTTCTTATTGTGTACAATTTTAAGTTCAGCTTCTGTTATTAGTAGGAGCCCCTATTTAAAATCATATTATGTTGTCCAAAGTTAAATGTATCCCCTTTTTCATTATTTTTTGGTCTTTCAATATATTTTCTTATGACACAGGGGCTCACTAAAGGAAGAAAATAGACGGAGAACAAGTTCCAATTCATATCTGAAACTTCAGTAGAATTCTTGTAATATGCATCCTTAATGACTTGTACTCTTTTTTTCAAGTAAGAGAGGTGGAAAAGCAAGAAGACACAATTTATTCATATGTAGCTATATATGCCAAACATTGGACAAATTTTTTGTGCCCTTATATTCTACAAATTGTCACATAATCCATGACAAATTATAATTACCAAAGTGGTATATTATATTTACAACTCATACCAGGCAGAAGCATAATTTTCAAGTATAAATGGATTTCACTTATTAATCTTAGAAAAATACTGTAAACTAAATGAGGTGCAACAATTAATTTTAACAGAGACTCTTTACGAATAAGAATTAAACATGGGAAAATGCTCAATTTCATTCACATCTAAATACATTTACACTGTCTCCATTTTGATAACTTTTTCACCTGCCATCTATTAAAGTATTTTTCATGATGCAAAGTCTGTTGATACAGAGTTCTGACATGTTGTGGATACTCGTGAATCCCACCTGTTTTTGTAGGAGGATAAATGGGTACAATCTCTTAAGGGGTTATTTTCAGCATCTACAGTATTACAACTGCATGAAGACTTGAGTCTAGTGATTCCATTTTCAACAAATATTCTCATTTCCAAGGACAAAGACAATCACTGCACTACTTTCTGTAGTAGAAAGATGAGAACAGATTTAAACTACATGTGAAGAGAGCTTAATAAATACAGAATGGTTCTTTGATACCAGCTATTGCATAAGCCATTGATAAAAACAAAACATATAGATATGCCATGGTCTGTAAAGTACATCTGAAAGTTAAAAATAGGAGGACAGCTTTGTGTATTAGGATGATCAGTATTAATTAAAAGCAGGATAGTACATATTATACACATGTATACCCATGTATAAGCAAATTATATTTAGATGAATGGAAGCAAAATTATGTACTGGAGTCTCTGTGTGAAAAAAAAAAAAAGAAAAAGAAAAAACTACCTTCTTGGTATCAGAGCCATGAGCCATACCTAATTTTTAAGATGCACTTTTTGTTCAAGCTCGAAATACATCACTATCTTGTATTGTATTAAAAAAATAAAGCCTTTTGCAACTCCAGCTTAGGGCATGATCTGTTATTCACACTGAAATAACCCTGAACCATGGCAACTGTCTTGTGATATAGGCAGGAAGGACTATGATATTTTTTGTGACTAGAAATACTCAACTGCATGAGTTAGATCTGTGTCCACTAAAGAGGTAGTTATGGAACTCCATGCTTTTTAATAGCTCATACACCAGTATACTATCTTTAACAAAATTTTCAGTGGTTTTCTTAGATGCTTTCTGAGAATACCATGATCAATATTATTCAATAAACAAATGAAAAATTATTTGCTGTATATTTTAATTAAGAATATTGTATAAATATCTCTCCTTACCCATATATGTATATTTATACAAATATATAAATAGATAGGCACATATATATAATTCACATAACATTCTTATATCTACATACCTTTAGATATGTAGATATCTACATTTTACAAATTTCATCTATAAAGTGATGTATATTGAAATAAATTACTGAACTTGAGCATCTAGACAGTAGAATGTATTTAACAAATTTTTGTTGAAGGAATGAAAGAATTAAGAAAATATCCTGTAGATATAATCTAGTACTATTTTTCACTATACTATGCTCAGATGGCACTGAGGCAAAGGGAAGCCTGCATTCTGCTATATCCATCATCAAGTCATCATGTCTGTGGAGCATATGCTGAAACTCCTAAACAGATATTATTTCCTTGTCATTATCTCTCACAACCTCAGTTTCAATACCCATGACCTAGCAGTGCTCATTTCCATCAGAAGCTGCTGTGCATGTCCTTCGTTTCTATCATCACACTTTAGAATGTAGAACATGCCTACAAATGTCCTGAGCTTTCTCTCTGTCCACAAGTGTGTTGTATGTATTAGGTACCAATGGCACTAAACAGATTCACTTTCTCCAAGTGTTATATAAACCTAAGTTAATCCCCAACACAAGTCTTACCAGCTTTGTAGGAGTTCATGCAAAGGTTCATGCTCAGTTGTCCTCTTTTCATCCCAAGGCTATTTGGACCTTTTTTACTCACATGAACTTTTTTTTAAAGGTCCTAAAATTCTGTTTATCTGGAACCAGGATTTCTTTGATCTCACAAGGAGGCTAATGTTCTAATCTGCACACCAGAAGACAGACTAAGTGAATCCCAGATTCATTCTACACTTTCTGAAATCCACCCTCACATAAGATTTTGACTGGGGGAGTACATCTCTTTTGCCTTCTCTGGAGGAGTGTTTAAACATAGATGATGCAAAATATACAATTCTTGGGGAAGGTCATTCCCTAAAGTGTCCCTTCCTTTCCAATTAAGATTCATGAGCCAAATGTGATATGAAACTTCATTTTTAATCTATCTTATTATATTATGAAAAAAATACAGGGCTTATCCTTGAAATTAAAGATGTTTATATCTGTCATAAGTGGCATCATTTCACTAGGAAAAAAAATAATGATGATCTCCTAGTACCCCAGTATTGGTTACTAATATCATTTTCCAAATAATGAATTGGGGCTTTATGAAAAAATTGGCTAGTTCTAGGTCTGGGGCAGCATCCTGCCGAGTTAGAAATTAGGAAACTGCTAAACCCTACACAGTGATGGGGATACACTGAAGGAAAACATTAACCTAATGAAAGACCCCCTGATGCCCAAAGCTGGGGGAAAAAAATAACGTAGAATTGAATTTAACTCAAAGTACAAAATAAATATTCATAAGTTATAGTGAAATGAATAACTAGGGAAATTACTAGTACATATGGGAGCATAGGTGGTATTCCAAATCTTTTATATTTATACTCTCTCTCTGCAAAATCTTCAGTGATTAAGTGTGAGGAAGTTACCTCCTTCCAAAGGCAACGCTGTGGCATGAGGGAAAATAGTAAATTTACAGTGAAGAAATATGACAAATAGCACCTGAGTCGGATGATCAAGGTTAAAATCAAGAGTTGTAATCTACTTGGAGAGTACATACCCATTGATAAAACATGATGAAAATTGTACCCTATCACTGTGGTCTTTCTTTTTGTGTTTTTTGTTTTTGTCTTTTAAGGGCTGCACCCATGTCATATGAAGGTTCCCAGGCTAGGGGTCTAATCAGAGCTGTAGCCGCTGGCCTATGCCTCAGCCACAGCAATGTGGGCTCTGAGCCGTGTCTGCGACCTAGACCACAGCTCATGGCAATGCCAGATCATTAACCCAACTGAGAAAGGCCAGGGATCGAACCCGAAACCTCATGGTTCCTATTTGGATTTGTTAAGCACTGAGCCACGATGGGAACTCCTGTGGTCTTTCTAATACATAACTCTGCTCTAATTGTGAGTAAAACATCAGACAAACCCTAATGGAAGGGTTTTATACAAAATTTCTGACTAGTACTCCACAAAAATATCAAGGTCAAGGTCATTCAGAAAAGAAAATCAGAGAAACTGTCACTATTTGGAGGGACTGGAGAAATCTTGACACCTGGATGCAATGAGGTTTCAAGAATCAGATTCTGGAGAGAAACAGGGCATCTGTAAAGACTAATGAATCTAGTTAGTATGGATTTCTGATAAAAATAATGTAATAGTGATGGGTGATTAATTATGACAAATATACCATACTAATAAAAGATGATAAGAGGGGAAGCTGAATAAGGTTGTATGGAAATTTTCTGTGTTGTTTTTCCAGGCTACCTATAAATATAAATATTTTGCAAAGATAAAGTTTATGGAAAGTGAATGGCTTATTTTATTTAACATGTTCACTCACTTTATCTGCATTGTAGCATGTGTCAGAAACTCATTCTTTTAAATGTTGCATAATACCCTGTATATCACATTCTGTTTATCTATTCATGTGTTGATGTACAATTCGGTTCCTTACCATGTTGGCTGATCTGAATGATGCTGCTATGAATATGGTTCTACAAATAGAATATCTCTTTTGAATTCCTGATTTCAGTGCTTTTGGGCTTATGCTCAGAAGTGGAAAAATTGGATCAGAGGGTAATTCTACTTTTAACTTTTAGAGGAATTCCTTTCTGTCTTTCATGACACCTGGATTTCTATAAAGAATGCACAAGTGTGATTAACAATATTGAATGTCTTTTTCATATGCTTATTGGCCATGGGTATGGCTTCTTTAGAAAAGTGTCCTTTCAAGAAAGATCTTTGTCTGTTAATTAGATTATGATTTGTTATTGAGGAATTTCTTATATTTTTGGCATATTAACTCCTAAGATATTTGTTTGATCCAGTGGGTTGCCATTTCTCTCTGCTATTTATATCCTTTGATGCAGAGGAATTTTACATTTTGAAATAGTCCAATTTACCTATTTTGTCCTCTGTCAAGTTTGTTTTTGGTGTCATGTTCTGAGAAAACAAGGACTAATCTAATGCTCTTAGTCTTTTCTGTATAATTTTTCTAAGCACTTATTGTTTTACCTGTTATTTTAATATTTTGGACACATTTTGAGTTTATTGTGTGTATTTTATAAGTTAAGGGTCCAGCAACATTTCACCCCCATTTTGAGAGCTGCACCTGCAGCATAAAGGAAGTTCCCAGGCTTGGGGTCAAATCAGAGCTGCAGCTGCTGGCCTGTGCTACAGCCACAGCAATGCCAGATCTGAGCTACTCTTGTGACCTATGCCTCAGCCTGGGGCAATGACAGATCCTTAACCCACTGAGCAAGGCCAGGATTCAAACTGGTACCCCCATAGATATGTCAGGTTCCTAACCTGATGGGCCACAGAGAGAACTCCCAAGGGTCCACCAACATGCTTTATCATGTGGATGTCTAGTTTTGTCAGCTCTATTTGTTGAAAAATTGTCCTTTCCCCATTGGATTCTCATGTACAAATCATTTGACTATTCATAAGATGGTTCATTTCGGGACTCTCTAGGCTATTACTCTCTGTGCCTGTCTTCATGTCAGAACCACACTGTTTTGACTACTATATCTTTACAGTATGTTTTGGAATCAGAAACTATGAGACATCCAACTTTGGTTTACTTTTAAGAGTATTTAGTTTATGGGGTCCCTTTAGATTCCATATCAATGTTTTGAATACTTTATCCGTATCTGCAAAAAGTGTTACGGGGGGTTTTCATGGATTATATTGAATCTGTGATAACTTAATGCTGTTTACCAGTTCATGAAATGTGATACCTTCCAGGACTGAATAGACACACACACACACACACACACACACACACACACACACACACACACACACACATACATATCACATACATATATATGATATTTACTATACATACATATATATATATATATATATATATATATATATATATAGAGAGAGAGAGAGAGAGAGAGAGAGAGAGAGATAATATTTACTTTAAGGAATTTGCTCTTGTGATGAAGGAAGCTGGCAAGTACAAAATTTGCAGAGCCACTGTCCCAGTTTGAGTCTAGAGGCCAGAAAGTGCTATAACTATCCATATCTCAGTTCATGTCCATAACCAGGAAGCTGCTATAGAAGGAGGATGAGCTCATTTTCCAACATCAGGTCTTCAGACAGGAAGAACTGCTTCCTCCTAAGGACTCTCAGGTAGTAAAATTCCTTCATAATCTGGGGCTATAGACCTTGTGTTATTTTCAGGCCTTTATCTGATTGAATGGAGAGGGACCACCCAGGGTATAGAGGACAATCTATTTTACTCATTCTACAAATTCAGATGTTAATGTCATCAACAGACATAGCCCAACACAAGATGCATTTCCTTAAACCAGTTATTCTCTAAATTAAGACAATACTAAGGTCATAATCCCCTGCAACATGAACCACCTCTCCAGTGCACAAATGAAATAGCAGTAAGCCCTTCCCCAAAAGTGAAGGTAAAGTCCTTGAGAGTTAAGTCATCGATTATGATGTAACTTAAATACTGAGAGTGAAATTAACAATATTTCAATACTATGATATGAAGTCAGCATAGCTCAGGTTCCATGATAAAGAAAGAAGAAAAAGGAAACAAAGATATGTGTGTATAAAATACACGCAGAAAGATTTCAAAATAAAGATGACATGGAAGGAGTACGATTCTTATTTCTGGAGGTGGTTACATGGTTATAGCTGGTTTTTATAACTTAATTTCTTCTGATACTCGCCACCCCTGCATCTTTCAAGCTCTTGGTGGTGGCACTGATTTCCATAATCCTTCTTCCAAGGATTTGGCAGTGCTTTGGGGTTCATATTTCCTTAGGAATAGTTAGTAGTGGTACATTCCACTTGGTCTTTCCCAGTATAATACCTCTCACTCCACTGTGCAGTGAACCAGTGTGAGGCCTCTGCCAGTTGCTAAATATTTCTACTTATTCCAATCATGCTTCCTGGAATTGGGAAAATGAATACAGAACCTATTAGGTGACCCCTGGATCCACTTTACAGAGACCTGTGCTAAAATTTCAAAAATTGCAAGACTTCCATAAAGTACTCTCCTGCTTGATGGAGAACAGTATTTTTTTGAGTCTCTTCGAATAATTTACAGGTCAATGTCCTTGTCCAGTATTTTCTAGACATTCTACCCTCAAATCTATCTGCATCATTCTCCAGCTTAAAAGACCTTCTGGTATGCTCTTCATAGTTCTGAGCATTGAGCTTTAACACAGTGATGAGACCCTTCTTGAACTTCTCTGTTCCAATCTCTCCAACTTCATATCTTGCTCTTTTCTCTTGATAAGCTGAGTGTCCAGCATGGTGCCTGGTACACAGTGGACACTGAATAAATACTTTTTACTGAGTAATTAATTGAACAACAAGAGCTGTATCACATTTATTTGAATTCCTGTATTTTTATTTATACCTTCTATCCTTTGTTATATATCCCTTCTCCTCAGAACACTGTTATTCCAACTGATACCTGTTCACTCTGCTGAGTCTTTTTGCCCTTTGTATCCCATTTTTAATCAGGATTGAATAGGATTAAATACAAATTATGGTTTTCTAAAGAGATATAACCAGAATTCATCTGAGACTCTGAAACAGATAAAGGCAGAGAAAATTTCCTAGTCTCCAGTACTGCTTTTTTTTTGTCCAGATATTATTAAATTTATTCATCCTCCTTTATATTTATTTATTATTTTTTAAGAATGCAAGTTGTATTTTACTTTATTTTTTTATTCATAATGATTTTTATTTTTTCCCTTATAACTGGTTTACAGTATTCTGTCAATGTTTTACTGTACAGCAATATGACTCAGTTACACATACATGTATACATTATTTTTCCTCACATTATCATGCTCCATCATAAGTGACTAGACATAGTTCCCAGCACTATACAGCAGGATATCATTGGTCCTTTATATTGAAGTGTATTCATTGGGATTTTATTATGAACCAGAAATGGTACTACTTGAAGTAACTATTGTTACCAATGAGGCTAGTACTTTATGGAGTATTACCATGTATTTATTTAATCAATTGAAATTTGTGTCTAAATTAAATACTATTTTATTTGAATGCTCCCTCTTTCAGATTGGTTATCAGCATAAAATGCTTACATGAGTGATGCAAAATGCTTCTGAATGCAAAAAGGAAATTTGGAAACACAGTAAACATTCATTACTTTATGCTTAGATATTAAATGGCCCATTGTTTTATATTTCTAAAGTAATTATATATCATGGTGTTACACTTGACACAAAACCATCAGCTGTGATATATAAAAATGGTCAGATTCATTATTATCAGAATATCGTCAGAATGTATTCATATATCATGGAAATTGTACAACTATGATATTTTTATATATCCTAATATACTCTATATCTGTATACACACACACAGAGATATATTTTGGCATAGTCTGTGTCTTTATAAATGATGACTGTCATGCTATCTTTCTATCACCATCTGCCACAAACAACACATCAAACACCATGGACCTACTGATTAAATTTGCCAAGTGGTATAGAATTGTCACATGACCCAGCAATTCCTCTCTTAGATAAATGGCAGAGGGTCATTGGCCAGCCATTTTCCAGGGTGTCCACAATCCTGTAAACCCTCACACTTTTCCCTTTAATTTCCTTAAAAGCTTTATAGTTTTCAGTGTAAAGAATATCTATTGATGGAGGAGGGGTTGGAGATGTTGATCCTTTTTCTCTCTGAATGTAACTACAGGTTTGCCTGGAACTCTTTCCTTGGGAACAAGTGTGTGCCCTGACTTTGCAGTTTTCTTGTAAGGAAAGAAGAACTCTCACAGCCCCTGTTTGCTGTGCCTAGTGTCCTGTCTCTCTTCACTAAATATCCTCAAGATCTGCCAGTGGTCCCTTCATTCACATGCACAAGTTCTTTCTGACCGAATTCCTAAGTACTGTTAGCATTTTATGTTCCCCAGATTCTTTAACTAACTTTAATGTTTTGCTTTCAATAATTTTATGTGGTTCTGAACCTGTCAAAATACACTTTCCATGATCAAGTTGTGAGGTAATATGTATAATGATTTAACGTTTTCACAGTTACTCTTAAATCTTAAGGATGGGCAGGACACCATATGTCTTACTTAAAGTTATTTCTTTTCTTGAACTGCAAAACCTTTGTTGCTGTATTCAGACTTTCATAAAGTTACTTTCTTTAGTTACTTACTGTTAGTTCTTTTTCAGGCTGCTTCTTATACTCCATGCAAGTATGCCTTTTTTTCAGGTCTTCCTTGAATTCTTCCACATAACCTAGTTATAATTAAATTTAGCTCTGAATCCACCCTGAAGGTTATACTTGCAAGTCTTTAGAGCCATTGCAAGTAGGCATCTGGAATGTTCTTCTTTCCTAACTCCTGAGCTGTCCAGATTGCTGAGATTCTTGCCCCTTGTGCCTCATCCAAGTGGGTACGGGATGTAAATGACTGGAGGTAGAGTGTTTGATTGTAGACCAAACTGGTTTTGGCCAGTCTTTCAGGCAGCTTCCTTCAAGCCCTTAGCAGTCCAACCAAATCATTGGTCTAAACACACAAGTCAGTGTGTATTGGACATAGGGACATTTCTCAGCCCAAACAAAGTGAACAACCAGGTGCACGGATTGTTGTACCCTTTGGGAGCATTTCCATCGCACTCCTGACCTTCAGGGTTTTTCTAGAGTGGTGCTGTAGTTTTCAGCTCTCCACTGTCAGGATATGCCTACTTATCATTGTAGAACTCTCCCTATAGAGGTCCCAAGTTTCCACTTCCTCTTTCAACTGACCATTGTTAAATGCCCATGACTCCATAGGTACAGGCATGGAGAGAGAAGGCAGTGTAGCAGGAGTGGGGATCATGGGCCCTTTTGGTACTTATCCATGTAACCTTGACTTCATATCCTACTTAGGACATATCGCATATATAGCCCATCTATGTGGTGCTGTGATACTTCTGTGTCCATCCACAGTAATGGCATTGATGGGTCAGATACCACCAGGTTCATGATTGGCATCCCAGGTTGCATAGTGACTTGGTGGCCCATGGTTAAGCATTCAGTCTCTCATTAAGGCTCACTAGCAGGTCAAGAGCTATTTCTCAGAGTTCCCGTCATTGCTCAGTGGTTAACGAATATGACTAGGAGCCATGATGTTGCAGGTTTGATCCCTGGCCTTGCTCAGTGGGTTAAGGATCTGGTGTTGCCATGAGCTGTGGTGTAGGTTGCAGACTCGAATCAGATCCTGCATTGCTGTGGTTCTGGGGTAGGCCAGTGGCTACAGCTCCATTCGAGTCCTAGCCTGGGAACCTCCACATGCTGCAGGAGCAGCTGAAGAAATGGCAAAAAGACAAAAAAAAGAAAAAATAAATGAGCTATTTCTCAAAAGGAGTGTAGGTATTTGAAAAGGATAAGATTTTTCTCCACATTCCTAAAGTGCCTACATGGCAGTTCACCCATGAGGCTTGCCAAAGACTCCATCTGCCACTGACACATCAAACAGAGACCTACTAGATCATTTGTCTCAAGTAGCAGAGAAGTTTACATGGCACTCTGCCCTGTTGTAGAACTTTTTATTTTTGTGTTCCCCACTCAAAACTAGCAGTATTTTGAGTCACCTGAAAAATAAAATGGTCCAAAGCAGTAGTCTGAAATGAAAAATACCTTGCCTCCAAAAACTACTGAGACCCACTGGATATGGCGTGATTTTTTTTTTTTTTTTTTTTTTTTTTTTTTTTTTTTTTTTGGTTATGAGAGCGGACAGACAGTCAATGGTATTTTCACCATAAAAGGGATAGCTTGACATCCTGTGTACAACTGTGTTGTAATTGTCTGCTCTCTTTCAGAGGGGGATTCCCTCGATGCATCTGAGCTCTGTGAAAGTATCATTTGTATTTCTCTTTATTTACCCCTGACCTCTCAGTTATCAATGTGTCTGTTTTATTACTTGGGCTCAAAAATATTTGTTCTTGAATGAAAGAAGGACAAACAAAATGAATGGAATATATTTACACTGAAATTTCTTTTTGTGTAGACAGAGATACATGTTTTTAAAATTGCTTTTTGTAATAAAATGCTACCAGAAAGCAAACTTATTTACAAAAAAAAAAAGTAATAAAAACAACCAAAGTTCATAAGATGATGAAATCTTTCTAAGACCTGGGTCAATATTAATAAAAGATTTGTTCTTATGATGGTATATTAAGTTTCAATTATTTTCTTATTCATAGCTTACACAGGAGTAAAAAAAAAAATGTGGTTTCCCAAAGAGAAATAGCTGTAATTCTTCTCAGGTTCTGTAAAAGATGTAATTCAAAAAATTTCCTAGTCTCTACTACCATTTTTTTCTATATTTTACTGAATGTATGCATTTGCCTTTATCCTTGCCTTTGTTAATTCAGTATTCATCATGGAACAGATACTATGCTATTTGCAGAAATTATTGTTGCGCAGTAGATATATACTTTACGGAGCATGAGTGTTTATTTACATTGAATTTCGTGTCTGACATCAAATATTCTTTTATTTAAATCATTTATCTTTCTGATGGTTTATGAGCCTAAGTTGGTGATATGAACAATCGGGAGTTTTCCTAATGCTAAAAGGAAATTTGGAAATGGTGTAACATTTGTTACTTATACAGTAGTGGTTCAACAGTTGTAGCTTTTATATTCCTAAAGTAGTTACATACCACAGTGTTACAGTCAACATATTACCACTAACTATGATACATAATCATAAGCAAAGTTATTAATAATAACTTCTAGAAATTTATCATATATAATGAATACATACTTGTAATAATATAGTATATATTTATATGTATAACTACTTAAATATAACTCATTTAGGAGCATATATATATATAATGAACAAGATAATAAAATAAATATATTAATATAAACTAAATATATACATATATAACTAATTCATATGAGCATATTTGTGTGTGTATGTGCATGTGTGCTTACAGACAGAAAGATGGATAAATATTTACTCCAACACCATCTCTGTTAGCATAAATGCTAACTGGTATAATTATGCTTCCTTTCTGTAGTCATTGCCTGACTATATATCATAGCAGATTAGAACATGATCTGTACAGTAGAAAAAAAAAGTAACAATGTATTGGGGAAATAAAAAAAAAGAAATACGTCCTAGACTAAACTGACCCATGAAAAAGGAAAAAAATATTGTAGGCCTTGCTTGTCATTTACATTAATGAACTCAGGTTCCAGACAGAAACTGTGGGGTCTGTTAATAAAAATTAGTTTGGAAAAAAATAACAAGAAAGAACATGGTCTGAGAGGTCAGTTGTATTCTGGTTACTGCCATGTCATTATTTCTGTCTTGGATCATTCCCCTTTTTGTTTGTTTACTCACCTGTAAAAAGAGGATAATAACAGTCCCTACCTATTTGAATTGTTATTGAACTTATTACTGCATATCAGTGCCTTTCTTATTTCTTTCATTGAGATGAAAGTTTATGAATCCATACACAATGATGAATCTAGTAAAACTTAGCTTTGATTTAGCAGAAATTTTCAAATCTGCTGAGACATCCCAGGCTAGGTTCTTCTCTCATTTCTTATATCTTTTTTGTCTCTCCTTTTTTTTAATTTTTTTATTTTATTTATTTTTTTTATTTTTTTGTCTTTTTGCTATTTCTTGGGCCGCTCCCGCGGCATATGGAGGTTCCCAGGCTAGGGGTTGAATCAGAGCTGTAGCCACCGGCCTACGCCAGGGCCACAGCCACGTGGGATCCGAGCCGCGTCTGCAACCTACACCACAGCTCACGGCAATGCCGGATCGTTAACCCACTGAGCAAGGGCAGGGACTGAACCCGCAACCTCATGGTTCCTAGTCGGATTCGTTAACCACTGTGCCACGATGGGAACTCCTCCTTTTTTTTAGAATCTATGGTTTGTAGTGGTTAATTTTGTTGTTGTTGTTGTTCATATCATAAGTATTCTTATTTTCCTTTTTTTTTTTTTTTGCCTTTTTTCCTTTTCTAGGCTCACTCCCGCAGCATATGGAGGTTTCCAGGTTAGGGGTCTAATTGGAGATGTAGCCTCCAGCCTATGCCAGAGCCACAGCAATGCCATATCCAAGCCATGTCTGTGACCTACACTACAACTCAAGGGAACGCCAGATCCTTAACCCACTGAGCAAGGCCAAGGATCGAACCCACAGCCTCATTGTTCCTATTTGGATTCATTAACCACTGAGCCATGATGAGAACTCCTATCATAAGTATTCTTTACTGAGATTTCCAATAATTCCTTTTGACCTTTTCATCAGTTGCATGAATATTGCGCTCAATGTATATTTTATTGATCACTTGAAATCACTTTCCTACCACAAAATTTCCTAATGGCATTTTTCATCTCAGAGTTTCTCAGGGTATAGATTAAGGGATTTAACATGGGACTTATCATTGTGTAGAACACAGCAACTGCTTTATCAACAGGTAAAGTAGCTGATGGTCTCATGTACACAAATATGCTGGGAACAAAGAATAAGATGATCACTGTGATGTGGGAGACACAGGTAGAGAGGGCTTTTTGCCTTGCCTCTAATCTCTGGGTCCCTAGAGAGTGCAGAATGACTGTATAGGAGCCAATCAAGAGGAGGAAGATTAACAGGCAGATAAAACCACTGTTGGCAGCAACAAAGAGTCCTAGAGTGTGTGTATCAGTGCAGGCAAGATCCAGCAAAGGATTCAGATCACACATAAAGTGATCGATGATATTAGGACCACAGAAAGGCAATCTTAAGATGAAGAGGATCTGTATGGTTGCATGAAGAAAGCCTCCCACCCATGACACTCCAACTAATAGCCAACACACCTGCCAATTCATGATAGTTGTATAATGCAATGGCTTACAGATGGCCACATAGCGGTCATAGGCCATTGCAGTAAGCACAATGACATCAGCACCTGCAAATAAATGTTCCCCAAAGATCTGGGTCATGCATTCATTGAAAGGGCTGGTTTTCTTTTCATGGAGTGAATCTACAATGAGTTTAGGGGTATTGACACAGGAATAGCAAGCATCAATAAAAGAGAGATGAGCCAGGAAAAAGTACATGGGGGACTTCAACAATGGGCTGGTAGTGATGGTGACCACGGTGAGCACATTTCCTACCATAGAGATGATGTAGACGATCAAAAACACAACAAATATGACTTTCTGCATTGTTGGATTCTTTGTGAGTCCCAGTAGAACAAATTCTGTCACGTTGTGCCTATTCTCCATGTATTTCATGTTGATGTTAACCACATTACCTGAAAAAAAGTCCCTTTTTTAGCCCTGCCTTGAGTTTAGTAAGTTTCTCTATCTAATAAATAACAAATGCCTATATTTTACTGTACTATAAATTCTTATATAATTTTTATATAGAAAAATAAAAGTTCTGATCTGCTGAAGATTATTCAAGTATGAGTGCAAAAGGATATAAAAATGTGAGTTTAAGAATATGAGATGAGTGTAAGTATGAAGATAGTTTTGTAAAGGGGAGAATCTCATGTGTAAGTCTAGTAGATATATTTGTCTGACTTTGATGAAATGGGCTGAGATTCAGGAATGGAATGGGAGCCAGAGAATGGAATTTCATTATCAGGCTATTTATAATAGTTGATATTAAGTATACCATGACATTGGTAATGGGAAGATTATGAAAACATACAGTTGTTACTGAAATAGAATCAATAAATTGTGTTTACAAAATCCAATAACTTTATAATAGTTAATTAATGTACTTTTAATGATTGATTTCCATGGACATGGCATGATAGCTTCCTCTGCAGGGTACTATTTTCTCCATTACATGGAATCTCGGAAACTAATGTTAATAGTAACACTAATGAAATATTAACTAAAACAATTTAAACCAACAATTCTTCAATAAAATTTTAAAAAATTTACTGTGCTCTAAGTGTTTTTCAGGCATTTGATTATGTAATCCTTGTTACAAACCTGGGAGAGGATTACTACTACCTTTTTTATCCTTATTTAAACATTACAGGTAGAAGCGTAGAGAAGTTAAGAATCCTACCCCAAATCAAACAAGCTAATAAAGGGCAGATTTAAGATCAGGTGAGATTATACATCTTACCTTTTTTGTCTCCTTATTCTTAACATATATCATGTATTATTAGGTAAACATATGATGTTGAATTCATAAGCTACTTTTTACATGATCATAATAATTTCATTGCTCTAATACTTCTTGCAAGTATATGTGAAGCAATTTCATTGTTAGACATGTTTATAACTATGCAGTACTGCTTCATTAAAGGACCATTTTATCTTTGTCCTGCCTTCATCTCCATTTCTTTCCTCCCCAATCTCCCTGCAAAGCATAAAAACCCCACAGACTCTTCAGCAAAATGTTGAAATGACAGTCCCATTTGTTGAGAATATTGGTTTGAGACTCCAAAAGACCAGCTTAGATCTTGCCTTTCTGCACTTGCAGCTTCCTGATCTGGGGTACATTTCTTGGTCCCTTACACCCCTGTTTCCTCAATATCAAATGAGAATAATAATGTGCATCTCACACACTCTTATGAGTGTTGACTGAGGAAACATCTTTGAACATATTCACTACACTGCTATGGACATACCAAGGAACTTGACTGCTTTTTTTTTTTTTACTGTGCCCCTAAAACTTGGAAGACTTGACATTTTGAGCAAAGACACAGAGATAAATTGAACTGTCCAATAACCTGAGGAAGAAACATCTCCAGTTTTCCATTTAAAGATGCCACAGAGACATAGCAGTTCATCCAGGGAAGAATTCCCCATGTTCCTGATTGGAATAAATGGGTGATGATTTATATCTTTTAGTATGTGTATGTCTATTTTTGTGTGTGAAGTGTATTAAATTCTGTTTTTATTCCCATGATTAGTCTTACTTATTCAAAGAAGTAGCTCCGGGCAAAAGAAGGATATCTGGTATTAGAGAGCTGGGTCCTACAAATTTTTTAATCTCTATGAACCTCAAATTTTATCTGTCAATTTGGGTTAATGATGTTTATCAAGTATCTTTTGAAGAATGGGGAAGATGAAATGATATATTACTATGTTTCAAAAGTGTTGAGGTATAATGATTCCCAGATATAAACAGTAACAAATTTTAATAAGCATCAGCTCTTTTGAAAAACTTACCTTGTGTTCCTTGATGATATTAGTAGTATTTGAGAATGTTCAGAATTAATACCATCTTCATGTTGTCCTCCTTTTGGGATAAGTACCTTTCAATATGAAAGATATGACACACTCAAAAACAGACCATTCAGATAATTCAACATCACAACAGAAAAGTAATTATAAGTCTAAATCTCTCCTTCTGGCCTAAATCCTTGAATAGTTTTCACAGAAAAGCTGGGATTTAAATTTAGAATGAATTCATCTGGAACACTATGGAGAAATGATCTTTTCTAGCTGGCTCTGGTTCCATAGGCAAGAGGCAGACTGTGTGATGTAAACACTTTGAGGTTGGTCATTCCACCCTTGTTGGATATTGTTGTGTCCATGTAAACAAAAAATGACATTTTCACCAGAAGACATGCCTATTGAAAGAGCTTTCGACAAAGGTTCCTGAATCTTGTTTTATAGCTGCTATTTCCTCTCCCAGGAGTTAATTATCTCTTTTGATGGAAGGGCTTTGTCTAAGAAGCAGATAGTTGCGAGAGACATGATAGAGCAACACTCATTCTTGAGTGGGAACTGTATTCCCTGCATTTGCAACCACAATATTTGAGTCCCCTTTTCTGTATCTAAACCTGGGTTTCTGATAAAGCTGAATGCCATGTAAATAGCAAGTATGGCATACTTCCAGCATGGTGACCAGGAATAAAGTTATTAAACTCATATCAGAGAGAAAACTGTATTCTTATAGGTGTGTAAAATTTTCTTCTGGAAAACTGTTACTGATTTCTTAAGAGTTAGAAGAGTGAGGGCATAAAGTGAATGGCAACCATCTAAAAGTCCTGGAATCCAGACCCCAAAAAAAGTCTTCACATTTATTTGAGAACTGTGGAAATAAACAGACACTCAAATGAGATCCAGATAATTTATCTCTGGGACATTTGTGATGGTCCGTGTGGAACATTAGGCAACCTTACACATGTGGAGAGAAATCTCAACGTAAGAAGGGAGTTCAGAATCCAACACAAATATTGCTCCACATTCTTATCACTTTGTATTATTTTTCTTTCAGTTACTCTGGATGATAAGTTATTGTGGTTTTTGTTTGCTTTCCATGATGCTGGTATTGAATACAGTTCCCTCTGTTATACAGTAAGATCTTGTTTTTTTTGTGTGTTTTGTTCTGCTTTTATTCTGTTACAGGCTTCAAGTCCTCTTCAAGGAGACTAACCCCAAAAGCCCCTGGCCATGTGTCATTGTAATGCCCCTATCCCCACCTTGACCAGCCTGGGCTGCTCACTCTCTGCTGGAGAAGGAAGGTCGTCCATTCCTCAACCTGCCTCTATATAACCTGTTCCCCATTCAAGTAAGGGATCCTGCCCAAGACCAATCAGAAGATCAAACTGGGTCTCCACTCAGGTCACATTGTAGGATATGAAGACTCTTACAGAATGAGTCATGAGTCAGGCTCTTTTTTCTAACCTGCATGCAAGTCCTCTCTCCCACTCTGAAAATGTACTTTCACTTTAATAAATTCTTAAAAGGTCTGCCTTTCCAATACTTTGTTATGGTGAGACAGGGACTGAGGAACTTGTGATGGTAACAATTGTATTATAATTGAATCTGCTAACCACATACCCCCGATTTCTATCCCCAAACCCACCCCCATCTTGCCATCTTGACAATTCTAAGTCTGTTCTCTATGTCTGTGAGTCTGTTTCTGTTTTGTAGATAAGTTCATGGTCCTATTTTAGATTCATTTAGAAGTGATACCATTTGATTTTTTTGTTTTTCTCTTTCCGATTTATATCACTTAGCATGATAATCTCAAGATCCATCCATGTTGTGTCAAATGGCATTATTTTATTCTTTTTATGGCTGAGTGGTATTCCACTGTGTGTATGTGTTTGTACACACACCTTCTTTATCCATTCATGTGTTGATGGACATTTAAGGGGTTCCCCTGTCTTGGCTGTTGTGAATAGTGTTCCTATGGCCATAAGGGTGCATTGTATCTTTTTGAATTATATAGCTTTGTCCAGGTATATGCGTGAAAAGTAGGATTGCTGGATCATATGGTAGTATATTTTTTTAGTTTTTTGAGGAAATACCATGCTGGATATTTTCCATATTGGATGCACCAGTTTGCATTCTCTCTGACAGTGAAGGAGGAAATTAGGGAGTTATCGATGATACCGCTCACAAATATCTTCTCCCAATTTGGTAAGTTCTGTTTTCATGTTGTTTATGGTTTTCTTTGCTGTACAAAAGCATGTAAGCTTGATTATTTTCCATTTATTTTTTATTTTATTTTTATTGACTGAGAGACTCACTTAGGAAAATATTGGAATGACTTATGGCAGAGAAGATTTTGCTTATGTTCTCTTCTAGGAATTTAATGGTGTTGGGTTTAAGTCTCTAAGCCATTTTGAATTTATTTTTGTGTATGGTGTGAGGGTATGTTATAACTTGACTGATTTACACGCACCTGTCCAATTTTCCAAATACCACTTGCTGAAGAGACTATCTTTTCTCCATGTCTTATTCTTGCCTCCTTTGTGGAGGATTAACTGACTGTAACTGTGTGGGTTTATTTATTGTATGAAGTCTGGGAGGGTTATGCCTCTCTCTCTCTTTTTTTTTTTTGTTTGTTTGTTTATTTTTTGGTCTGATAAGTGGCTTAGACTTATAATAATATGTTGAAAGAAGTGGTGAGAGTGGGGGACATGCTTGTCTTGTCCAGATTTTAGCAGGAGGGCTTTCAGCTTTTCACCATTGAGTGTTCCGCTGGCTGTTGTTTTGTCATGGGCGGCTTTTATTATGTTAAGATATGTTCCCTGTATACCCACTTAGGTAAGAGTTTTTATCCTGAATGAACTTTGAAGTGTATGAAATGCTTTTTCTGCATCTATTGAGAAGATCACGTGGCTTTTCTCTTCTCTTTTTTTAATGTGTTGTATTACACTAATTGATGTACATGTTAATCTATCCTTGTGATCCTGGGTTGAATCCAAATTGATCATGTATATGATCTTTTTTATGTATTGTTGGATTCATTTTGCTAGTGCTTTGTTGAGGATTTTTTGCACCTATCTTTATTGATGTTATTGGCCTTTGCTTGTGGTATTGTTTTTGTCTGGTTTTGGTATTGGGCGATGGTGGTTTCATAACCTACTTTGGGAGTGTTCCATATCAATGTTTTAGAAGGGTTTGAGAAAGTTCTTTTTATGTTTGGTAGAATTCCTCAGTGAAGTCATCTGGTCCTGGACTTTTGTTTGCTGGGAAGCTTGTTTTTGGTTTTGGGGTTTATTTTTTTAATTACAGATTTCATTTTAGTGATTAATCTGTACAAATTATATGTTTTTCTTGATTCACTTTTGGTATGATGTATTTGTCTTGAAGCATGAGGGGATTTTTCTCTGACACTTACAATGGGGTCATGGTTGATATCCTGAGGTGAATCTCAAAATATTGTGGGTGCCTCCTTATGACTGAGTCCCTAGAGTTAACTCTCAGAGGTGTACACATTGAGCGTCCAGCAATTCCTGAATTACAGTTCAGATTTTGGTTCCTGTGGAGGTTTCTGCTGACAAATTTCTGCCCTGAATCAAGAAGGCTACCATGGTGAGGGCCAGATTGGGAAGGGAGGATAGAAGGGTTTTGAATCGACATCCTCTCAGATAAATAAAAAATATGTCTACATGTGGGAGAATTTTCATAGAATTCTGCCTACTGAACACTGGCAGATCTCATAAAACCAAAATTGCAAAAAATATCACTGTGTTACTGAGTAGGGTAAAAGGGAAAGGGGGGATCAGGGTGGAATCTGGACTTCATGGAAGGTTCTGTAAAAGACAAATCTTCCCTCCCTTTGGAAGCCCTTCACCACTTCAGCACAGCAGAAAGGTAGCTTCAGAGGCTTAGAAAAGAGTGCAGCAGCCAGTTTGCACCAAGCAGAACAGAGAGAGACCAGTAGAGAGGGTCTTGTCCACCTGCATGCATTCCCCAACCTGAGAAATGCATCTGCTGGTGCAGGGTGGCACTGGGAGCTGAAACTTAGGCTTTAGAGGACCGACCCATGGAGAGGACTGAGTTTGGCTACAGAAAGTAGGACTGAAGTTGCTAGAGTGTGGCCCAGTGGTACGCAGGTGTGTGTACAAGAAGGAGCCCGAGTTTGCCATTGTTAACTTGCATGCTAGAATGGAGGGGTAGGACCCACCATAGTGGCCTCATTCTCAGTTGTCTTACAGTGGGCATGGCTCCAGCTCCATGAGATATGGAAGCCCACAAGCACTGGTAAGTTGCCGAATCATAAAGGTGGGTCTGAAATCCAAGCTGATTCCTCAGAGGCCATGTGACTTCAGAAGTAGGGCTGAAATCTGAATGTCCCAGTAGCCCTGTAATCTTCAAATATGATGCATAGCAGATGGCTTTGAATACTCCTTGCCCGCAGGACACTGGAGCAGTGTACTGGTGTTCCCTTGGCTGGGGCAAGTTTGTGAATAGTGGCTGCAGGCTCTGTGGGTATGCTCACACAGTTGGGGGTTATGGTCTGGATTGACTCAGTAGCTCCCACTGTCAATACAAGTGCTCAATACAGTGGTCCTAGTGCCTGACCTAAACAGTTCTGTGCCAGTGTATCTGCCCTAAGTGGCTTTGTGAGCCCAGCACCTAAGGACCAACCAGGCCATCTACCCAAGTTCTCCTGATTTAAGTTGGAAAGAGCACATTGCCAAAAACTGTGTACTTTGTGAGCCTGTACAACGAGTGACAAGTGACACCACAGAAAGCACGTCTTGAGAATAGCTCCTCTAGAGGAATATTCAGTGGCTCCTCTCCCAGCAGGAGCACTACTTCTCCACCTACCTCACACCAAAGTTTAGAAATGGATCTGTGGGTATTTATTCCAAAAGC
The DNA here is from genome assembly GCF_054392235.1 of Sus scrofa. NCBI lineage: Eukaryota > Metazoa > Chordata > Mammalia > Artiodactyla > Suidae > Sus > Sus scrofa. Next base: position 101,420,415 of record NC_139383.1, on the reverse strand, counting down.
TGGAGATCAGACCCTGCCCACAACAAGGCTTCAAAAAGCACAAAGCAAAGAGGAGGCCCTTTGAACATATAGCTCAGGTTCTGGTCAGCACAGCAGCAATTATAACCCATATCAAGGGAATAATAGTCAAACATACATTTTGGAAAGACTTGACAGGCATCCATATTAAAGACATTCCTTCCACCCAAAATATTAGACGCCTGTGAGATATGCAGGAACACAGCCACACATAAGCAGCACTTCAAGACCACAGCAGGTAGCTGTTTATCCTAACACATAAAGTCAGAGATACACAAGTCAAATGAAGAAGCACCACTCTCAATTAAAAGACCAAGAGAATTCCCCTTAAAGAAAAAATGATGAAACAGATCTAACCAGTGTACCAGAGTCTGAGTTCAAAGGAGGACTTAATGAATGTATTGAATGTATTAAGAAGGGGTATTGATATAAATGCATATTACTGCAGACAGGAAATAGAACCTATAAAAAGGATCCGATTAGAAGTAGAAAACTCATTTGCTGAGCCAAAAACTGAGATAAAGGCAATACATAGGAAATTGGATAATGCAGAAGAACAAATGCATGATCAGGAAGATAGAATAATTGGAATCACCTAATCACAACAACAGAGAAAGACAAATTAAAAAAAAAGTAAATCAACATATTAGACCTATGGAACAATATAAAGCATTTAAATCTGTTCATAAATGGGATCTCAGAAGAAAAAAAGAAAAACAGATCAAAAATGTGTTTGAAGCAATTATGACTGAACTCTTCACAAACATAAAGAAGGAAACAGCTATCCAGGAACAGGAAGCACAGAGGGTGCCAAAGAAGATGATCCTAACTAGACCTTCACCAAGACGTATTATAATTAAAATGCTAAATTTAAAGATAAAGAGAGAATTCAGAAGCAGCAGGAGAAAAACAAAGAGTAGTTACAAGAGAACCCCAAATAGGCTATTGGCTGATTTCTCCACAGAAAAGTTGCATGCCAGAAGGCAGTGGTCAGATTTATTCAAAGTCCTGAAAAAGAAAAATCTGCAACCTAGGATATTCTGTCCATCAAGATTATCATTTTGAATAGAAAGATAGATAAATAATTCCCCATACAAGCAAAAACTAAAAAATATGAATAAATCACAAAAAAATACAATGATACTAAACTTAAAAATATTAGTGATTGATCTTCCCTACATAAGAGGAATATCCAGGATAGAGCACATCATAACTGGAAAGTACATCACTTAAATAAGTATAGAAATTAAAAAAAAAACAAAGTGAAAGCAATAGTAACTACCATGAACAATAAAATTAAAAAAAAAATAGATGATCTGGATTAGGAAAATAGTTTATGTATGGTACCAATACTGGTATATTAAAAAAAGTGTACGTTTTCAAAATTAAGTTTGTGTCAGAATGAGTTATATGACCAGAAATGAATTCAGGATTTGAGGATGTTAATGGAACACATATATGTGTCTCTATGCAGTGTCAAATTTATTTTTATGGAAGATGGAGATTCAAGATGTGACCAGCTGTCTCTTAATATAGATTGATACAGGATAGTTTCAGTAAAAGCTTGGTCAACACAGAGCATAGTGTTGAGGTGGACAACCAGTAAAACTCCAGATTTTGTTTTCCCCTATGTTGAAGTACTAGATTGTTCATTTATTTAAGACAACTCAACTGGAAGCAAGCATTAATCTAACATTTTCTTGCTGCTGTTGCTTACTGGGTTACTGGTTTGAGCTAGAATCTTAAGAATCTTCAGTGTTGTTTTCTCATAGTAGAGCTAATAATATATCAAATACTATCATGAGTATCAAAAATACAATAAATATAAACATACAAAAATACATAAACATTGAACTCTGTCAATATATTCTTGTTAGTATTATTTTTTGGCCAAGTCATTTGCTCTGAGCCAGATTAGACAGAACAGATTATGCCTTCCTAAACTTTTAAATGTGTAAGCAATGATTCAATGTATGGATATGTATATGACAGAGAGAGAGATACTCAGTGAACTTCACTGTGGGCATATGAGGCTGAATCTAAATAATCTGTGGTTATTCAGTGACAAAAGAACAAAGTGCGAAAGGGAATAAAAGCCATGCTGTCCTTTGTGTGCTTCTGTCCTCTGCATTTTCCATCTCTTTCACTTAATGATGCATCCTTTTCCTCCCTACCATGTTTATGCAGCAAAGAATGCTTAGTCTTCTCTTTTTTTGTTTCTTTTTCTCCCATTCCCCACTGATCTATTCTGGCAATGTTAGTCCCTAGAAACAAGGAACCTTGTACCAAGTATGACTTGGCAGATTGTGGATTTATTCATCTATCTACTCTGTATGCCTAGGATCTTGATAATGGTCCATACTGAGAATGTAACTGCCCATGTTTGGTTCTCTTTGTCCTATTTCATCTCTGGTTTTATTGCAAGACAACCTAATGCTCTTACAGGTTGTACTAATTCCCTCCTACTCTTCAGAATGATGGAAGAACACAAGGCAGACAGTTTGATGAACTGCTCTTGACTACGGCTTTGAGGGTCCCCAGAGAAAAAAATGCCTAAGGCAAGTTGAGATAAATGTGGAAAGTAAACAAACTGGGGACTCAGGGACTTTACCATGGACAGTGGCTTGGCAACATTTGGCCTTGATCTGTTTAGAAATGCTTTTGGGAACATAATTATTTAGAACCTTCAAAGACCTATTAATATTTGCTTAGATGCTTGAGTTTCTGTTCTGTTCTTCCCAACCAATTTTCTTCAGACATTGGCATGAAATAGATGACATCTAGGACCTATATACTGGTGCTGTTTTTTCAAGAATTTGAAAATGCTCTTTATTATTTAGTCAGCTAGTATTGAGAACAAATCAACATTCCAAATTAGTAGGCTGCTTTCCTGATGGATAAGGATATACTTCTTGCATCACTGATCACTTTAGTGAAATGTTAAGCCCACTTTCCATGCAATCCCTGGTTGAAGGATGAAGATGTGCTGAGTTTACAAGATATTTGAGAAAACTAATCTGAATGTGTTTGAGTTAACTGTTTTTCATTTCTCTGCACTTAATTCAGACTGTTTATACTGGAAACAAATTGGCAGAGTAAGTATCTGGGGGCATCAGCTGGAAATATTACTGATGCATCCTCAATTTAACCTGACAGCCACTCAGGTCTGTAGGTAGTGAATTATCCATGTCACTGTTATGGTAAGTGTCCCATCAACCAGGCTTGCATTAGGCTTATTTATGTTGTATATATATTTTTGCTATAAATTCCTTCTAAAAGGTTTTACTTCTCTTATAGAGTGTGATCATTTGATTAGTATAAAAATGCTAGAGCATACTTTAGTTTTAATCATGCATTATTTAAATGAAAAATATTAATAATAATAAAATCTCACATGAAAGCATTTTCAAGTTGGCAGTGAATTTCATTGGGTCTCATATCATCCTTATATAAATTCTTCCATATTACTATTAAGTAAAGGCTCAGTTTGGGATTGAATATCTACAAATATTAAGGACTTTTCCATTTCAAAATACCTGCCATCTTACATAGAATAGTTTTACATGAATCAACCAAAATAAATTTATAACATGCTACATTTTAATATATTAAGAGAGAACCTAAATATGTCCTGACAAATTTAAGTTAAATGTAAGAGCTTCTGCTCCTGTGCTGATGGCATGAAACATGTAAAAGATTTATTCAAGCCTAGGAAAAAAATAAATATTTTCAGTCTATTTCATAGTGCCAGAAAACTCAGGCAAGTGATATGTGTTAAAAATGTCCTAAGATAACTGGCCTATCACCAAACTAATTTAAATTTTTTCATGATCATATTATTGAAATTGAAGTGTATCTGATTGCACATGTTTAAACTATGGTTGAATTTTTTTTAAAACATTTTCTGTTATACTTAGGTTTACATGTAGGCATGACAATTTGGTTGCTAAACTGCTCACTCAAACAAGAGAGAGTGTGAGAGGAAAAGAACTGTGTGTTATGAATGAGATCTGTCCCAGAGATATTTCATATTCCTCATTAACTTATGAATTATGTAATGATATCCTAATTTTAAGAAGAGACTTTAGAAAGCTTAAACAATTAGTTTGAGAATTATACCTGACTATCAAGGCATTCAGTGTTTTCCAAAACAGACACCTGTGGGCCAAGATATGACTGTCATACACAAGGTATGCTGGCTTTTGCAAACCCACTGTGGAGAGAGAATATCTTATCAGTGGATAAAATGGCCACCAGAAGTGATGTATTTCTATCCTATACTTAGTTTACAAGATTAAATAGTCTTAAAATTACATGTTAGATACAAAAGACAAAAATCCATGAAATTTTCCTTTATTCAACATTGAAACAAAAGCTGAAAGATAACTGACCAAAAGTTACCATCGCATTACCTCCTTTTATTGACATTGGTTTTTGCATGAAATTTCTAGCAAAAGTCAAACATACTTGGGCAATTTCACAATTGTACCTATTCTTTACCAATTGCCATAAACTTTAATATCAGTATGTATTTTTAAATTGTATTAACACATGAAATATAAATATGATAATTTGCTGATGATTTTTTACACTTGACGTCATTAGTTGCCATTCTTTCCTAAGTTATATTTCTTAATTATCCTTGAATGCAACAACAGTTACACTGGTTTACTATGACAGGTTGTCAGTGTTTGATCACAAGCAAGGAAGTATATATCTACCCAAATTAATGTTCGGCAGCCCAATCTGGGTGGATTATTTTTGGATTCATTCCTAGATAAATCAGGGAATCTGACCCTATAAAAAGAAGGAAAGTTGACTTAATATATATAGCCACAAAAATTGAAAAATATGCAAAATAATCTTTTGTCTTAAGTCAATTAGCTTTCTTTGTTTTGTAAAAAAAAATTATTAACAGCAATGAAATATTTTATTTTCAAAGTCATATTTAAATATTTAAAATCATTAAAAGTAGTATTTTGTAAATCTATAGGATTTTATTATAATTATAATATAGTTTACATTATAAATTAATCTGTACATTTATGAAATGAAAGAATACAAATTTTTAAATTAATTCAATCAACAATAATTAATATTAAGATTATACTCATGTTGCAACAGAACAAATGGTGGGGAAAAAATGTAAATGTAATGTATACATGTAAGGATAACTTGATCCCCTTGCTGTACAGTGGGAAAATAAAATAAAAAAAAATCTAGTGAAAGACAAGTGAGATGTGGCCTAAAAACAGATTAAGACACAAGATGAAATAAAAACAAAAAAGCAGTTTTTCTGCTCATGGATGTTTGTAACAGCTCTATTCATGTGTACCAAATGCTGGGAAAAAAATAAGATACTCATTAGTAGGTAAATAGATAAATAAAAGGTAACATAGTCAGACAATCGAATAGCATTCAAATCTAAAAAGAAATGAGCTATTAAGCTATGAAAATACATGCAGGAAACCTTAGTGTATTATACAGATAGAAAGAATCCAAACTGAAAAGACTCCTTGCTGTGTAATTTCAATTATATGACAATCTGTAAAAGGCAGAAGCATGGTGACAGCAGAAATATCAGTGAACATAAGGGGTTTGGAAAAGAGGAGGGATGAATAGGTGGAGCATTGAGGATTTATAGGGAGTAAAACTCATCTGTATGTTATGACCATTTTGGATGTTGTCATCATACATGTCAAAACCCATAGAATGTACAGTCCCTAGAGGGACCGTTAATGTAAACTGAATTTGGGGTGTCATGATGAATCAGTATAGGTTCCTTTGATTTTAACAAGTGTATCATTCTGATGAGGAGAGTGTCACAGTGTGGAAACAAGGGCTCTATATGGTCTCTGAACTTCTTTCTCGATTTAGCTGTGAACCTAAAATCACTCGAAAAATAAAAGTTTATGAATTAGTACATGCGTTGTGGCTCAATACCTAAAGGAAATCTTATAACGTAGTGAAGAACTGACTCATTACAGTAGTAACACCTCTCCCTTTGCCTTTCCCCCTAGACTGCCCTTTAATTTACAGGTCAAGGAATCAATGTGGGGATGCTGCCCATTGTTAATTATCCTGTTCCAATTATGTGTTCTGGAACTGGGGAAATAATCACAGCATGGGTTCTGTGACCATGGACCCACTGTAAATGGACCGGAACTAAAGTTGCAAAAATCATAAATTTTCTATCAGTTACTACTCTGCTGGACAACAGTATTATTTTGAATTTCCTCATATAATTTTCAGATTAATGTCAGTAGTCCTAGAAGTTCTGATTATTTCCTTTTCCACAATGGACAGTTACTCTGATTGAATGCCATTTGTCCCTTTGGAGAAGTCTAGGAGAATGATACATTGTAAATTGTTAGCAAGGTATGAGGGTCCTTCCAATTTCCTCTATATTCATGGAATTCTAAGATATATATGTCCAAGAGTTGATTGCAAAGCCATGCATATCTGTTTTTGTGATTCCAGTCAGCATGCTTTTGCCATCAGCTAGAGATTTTCTGCTGACACAGATGGGTTAAGTATTGATTACGGTTATTATTTGTCTCACTTCTAGGGATGCCATGATCAACTGGACAACAATCTAAGTGTTCTTGTGTGTTTTATTCAGCCTGTTGTTTTGACTCTGCTGTCCATTATGGTGACCAGGCCCACACCACCTTTGGGATTAATGGCCATTGCTTGGCCACTCAGACCTGGGATTCAGTTACTTTCATTGAAATTACTTACATTCATTAAGTTACAGTCATTGGGATTTCCCAAATCAATGGCCATAATTTCCACTAATGGTCTAGCCCATGGAAAAGGGCCATCACAGACCTTTTCAAGAATGTTGAGGTTCCCTCTACAGATTTCTTTCTCTGGGTATTGATGAAATTGATGTCTCTAGATCATCCCAGGGTGGCTGAGTAGATTTCAATTGATGTATTGACTCAAATATTCCAACTTACCCATGCCTTTGACTGTCTTTCTCAGCATTAAACCAAGGCAGGTCTGGCATTTTTAAGCCATTCACTGTGGGTCACCTTTGGTTCATGTGTTCCTCCTCACCTTGCAGACTGTTAGTGCTTTTCATGACTCCCCCAGCAGCAGTGTTAAATGACACACCTGGGATTTCCTTTGTGGCTTAGCAGTAACGAACCCACTTGTGTCTGTGAAGATTCGGGTTTGGTCTCTGGCCTCGCCCAGTGGGTTAAGGATCCAGCATTGCTGTGAGCTGTGGTGTAGGCCTGAAGTTAAAGCTCTGATTGAACACCTAGCCTTGGATCTTCCATATGCCACCAGTGTGGCCCTAAAAAATACAAGAAAAAAAAGAAAAAGAAAAAGCAGGATCTCTGCTTTTGTGTCCATACCAACAAGTCAAGCCTAGTTCAAAAATTTTTTTTCTTACTATGATATCCATTCTCATATATATTTCATGGATTTCTGTCTGTATAAATTAAAGAACTCAAGGCGTTATTTTGGAGTGTAGGGCACCCCTCTTGTGTCACACTGTATCTCGCTTTTAGGGGTCTGCTGGGACTGTTGCCTGGTTAAAGAATGAAGAGCACCTTGGGGAGTCCATAGTGGGTCCTGAGGAGAATCAGCATTGCATTTCATGACAACTGTTATAGGGGAGCTCATGACAGGTTTTTCAGGCAAGGAAGGGTTAATCCTTCAGCCAGAGGGTGAGTGCCCATGTCCACTGGGGTGAAGAGACCTCTTCACTGACAAAGGTCATCATCTTCTCTCGGTTCCTTTTTTGCTGCTTCCTTAAGCATCCAATGAACCAAAGCAGAATATGGATTTCATTCATCATTCTTCTGTCTTACATCATCATCTTCTATCAAGCCCTTTTACTTATAACTCCTAAATATTTCTTGAACTGTTCTCGATTTTCCATTTTAATTTGGTTTTCCTAGATGCAGACTCTTGGAACAAATGTTTATGAAAGTAATTTGTAAGTGGAAGTTAGGAGGGAAACTGCCTGTGAGAGGAGGAAAAGGGGGATATACTTGGCTTCAGCCTGGATACATGGAACTCTGCAGTATATACTGTATGGCAGAGCTCTTTCCAGTGATGGGCATGAGACCAGGCCTTTTCCATCATGCTTCAATCATTCATTGCCCACTGGTGCAACCTTGGATATGTGGGCATGATCCCTAAGTGGGGGTAGTTCCACTTTTCTCTAATGCAGTCATCCAAAAAGGAAAGGGCAGTGGGCTCTCAGCAGTGCAGACACACAGCAGCTGTTCCTGGGGCCCAGTGATTGAGATCTGACCAGAAGCAGCTGTTTTCACCCCCATTCCGCATCATCACTGGCAAAGCTCAAGCCTCCAGTGTTCTTTCACACTGAAATCATTACAGTAACCTCTAGGTCCCCTTTGCTGCATGTTTGGTTCCTTCAATTTATTTTCCTTATACTGAAGCCAGAATTGTCCTTCTAAAACTCAAAGCTAATGTGATAATTTTATAGTTTAAAAATATGTATGCTGGAAACTTTCCCTAGAGTACTTAGCATTAAACCTTCAAACAATTATGAGAAACTCCTTGACCTTCTCTGTTCTGTTCCTTTCTCTCCAACTTCATAATGTACTATTGTCCCTTTATGACCTAAGTGTCCAGCATTTTGCCTGGCATACAGTGGACATTTTGGAATTAACTTTTGAATAAACAGTTGATTTAACAAGCACAGGAATATTTAATTTATTAGGACTTCTGCATTCTTATTTTCACCTGCTCACCTTTGATATATATTCCATCTCACAGCAACACTGTTACTCTCCCTGATGGTTATTCATTCTTCTGATGTAGTTATCGATTGCATCCCATTTTGATGTCTTTTCATCCAATAAAATTTCTGACCCACCATGTCTGTGTTGGGTGTCTTCCCAACAGACTTTTATGACACACTGTGTTTTATTATCTTACAGGTTATAACACTGTGATGTCATTTTCTACTCCTTTGTTGAGGTCCCTCTGTTAAAGCATCACTCAGGTTTTTTTCTTTATTCAGTACTAAAGCCCCAGCAACTACTGATGTGCCTGCTAGAATCCTTGAACACAAAATATGTGTTTTTTAATGAATGAAAAACAAAAGCAATGAATGGAATATATTTACTCTAAAATTGCAGAAATTGCATATATGAAGCTACATATGTCAAAAACAGCTTTCCATGATGTAATGTTACCAAAAAGCCAACTGATGAACATAGAAATAGAGGAAAAACCCACATTAACAGTGTGATGAAATCTTGCTAAGGTCTGGGAAGTTATCAGGTAAACAGTTTCTTCATAAAATGACACACGCAGATTCCATTTTTTCCTTATTCCTAGTTTAAGCAGTAAGGAAAACAAATTGTGGTTTCAGAAGAGATATAAATAAAAGTCTCAGATAAAGGTAGAAAGAATTTCCTAGGCTCAAGTACTTTTTCTATATTTTATAATATTATTCCCACTTTACACTTATATTTATTCATTTGTTAATTGTGATAACCCACAAATATTCTACTTGATCAATCTCATGTTTTCAAGTGGGCATATACTTTCTGAGTATGACTGTTTTTGTTGTTTCTTCTTGTAATTACGGCCCCTGTAGCATAGGAAAGTTCCTGGACCAGGGATGGAATCCCAGCCACAGCTGTGGCAATGCGTGGTCCTCTAATCCACTGAACTGGGGATCAAACTTGTGCCTCCTCAGTGACCCTGAGCCACTGCAGTCAGATTGTTTACCTACTGTGCCAGAGAGGGAACTTCAATATGATTGTTTAATATATTGAAATTCATAACAAAATATTAATTTAATGAATTTAATAAAATTCCTGTCAGACAAAATATTACTTATTTTTTACTATAAGATGGTGACAAGGACAATACAAAATGATTTTTAGTGATATAAGGAAATTTGGAAATATGATGTAATATTCATTATTCATGTTTTTGAGATTAAATGGCCCATATCTTTTATATGCCTAAAGGAGTTACAAAGCACAATGTACAGAAAATATCTAACCATCAACCATGATATTTAAAAATGGACAGATTGACTAATAAAATTGTTGGAATTTAGATATATGTAATCAACACATTATATAATAGTATATATATGCTAAAGATATGCATATATAGTGTAACATCATACATGCTATGAAAAAAATTTATTTCTTCCTATGATGATATATATGTAATAAGTTAGTTTATTTATTACATATGTATATGGTCCAGCACAGTCCCACAGTCCATTGCTAATAACAGTGACTATTCTAACCATGTTACCTTTTTGTCATCATTTCCTGACAGTGTGTCATAGCAGTAAAGATGATACTCTGAGCGATCAGTGATATTCTGATTACTGGTTCTTCAGTATTTCTGTTTTGGAACTTACTCATTTCTGTTTGTTCTCTCAGCTCTTAGTGGCAATAATAGCAGTGTCTACCTACCTAACTCTTTGGATTGTAGCAGAGATTATTGTTAAACCTCAGTATATACTTTTATTGACTTTATGTTGTTGCATTAGAATAAAAACTTCAGGGAGTTCCAATCATGGCTCAGTGCTTAATGAATCCTACTAGGATCCATGAGGTTTTGGGTTCAATCCCTGGCCTTGCTCAGTGGGTTAAGGATCCAGCATTGCATTGGTGTAGGTTGCAGACACGGCTTGAATTCCGCATTGCTGTGGCTCTGGTGTAGGCCAGCGGCTACTGCTCCGATTAGATCCCAAGCCTGGGAACCTCAATATACCACAGGTACAACCCTAGAAAAGGCAAAAAGACAAAAAAAAAAGAATAAAAATTTTGCATCCAGATGAATTGATGAATTTAGCTATAGTGTGCTCCAATTTGAAGGAATTTTCCAAATATTTAGAGAATAGTCCTGGGCTAATTATTTTTTTGTTTGTTTGTTTGTTAGTTTAAATTTTCTTGCACCCATTGTAATTCCCCTTTTGACAGAATATATGCTTTCTAGTGGTTTTTATGTTCATTCTCTCACAGGTATTATTTTCTGAGAATAACAAAAATGTCCTTCTGTCTCTTGATATGTTAACTCAAATTAGAGCCCTAGGCACATTTCTATTTCACTTGAAATGGCTTTCCCACTAAAGAGTTTCCTAAAGGCATTTTTCAGCTGGGCATTTCTCAAGGTATAGATTAAGGGGTTTAACATGGGAGTTATCATAGTGTAGAATACAGCAACTGCTTTATCAATGGGTAAAGTAACTGCTGGTCGCATGTACTCGAATATGCAGGGCACAAAGAAGATGACAACTGCTGCGATGTGGGAGACACAGGTAGAGAGGGCTTTGCATCTGGCCTGCAAGCTTTGGGCCCTTATGGTTTGAAGGATGACCCCATAGGATGCAACCAAGAGTAGGAAGTTTGACAGACAGATGAATCCACTGTTGGCAGCAACAAAGAGCCCTAGAGTGTGGGTATCGGTGCAGGCCAGATTAAGCAAAGGAATCAGGTCACATGTAAAGTGATCTATGACGTTAGGACCACAGAAGGGCAATCTAAAGATGAAAAGGATCTGTTTGAATCCATGGAGAAAGCCTCCCACCCATGACACTCCCACCAGCAGGCCACAGAGCTGCCAATTCATGATGGTTGCATAGCACAAGGCCTTGCAGATGGCCACATATCGGTCATAGGCCATCACAGTCAGCAGGATGATATCAGCCCCTCCAAAGAAATGTTGCCCAAAGATTTGCATCATGCATGCATTGAAGGTGCTTGTTTTCTTTTCATAGAGCGAATCTACAACCAGTTTAGGGGTATCCACACAGGAATGGCAAGCATTGATGAAAGAGAGATGAGCCAGGAAATAGTACATGGGGCACCCCATTAATGGGCTGGTAGTGATGGTGACCATGGTGAGCACATTTCCCCCAGAGAGACAGTGTAGATGACCAAAAACACAACAAATATGACTTTCTGCACCTGTGGATTCTGTGTGAGTCCCAGTAGAATGAAATCCATTACATCATTCCTAGTTTCCATGTAGTTCATGTTATTAACCACATTACCTGGAAAAAAAGTCCTTTTTTAGCTCAATCTTGAGTTTATTAAGCCTATTCCTCTAATAAATAACAAAGGCCTGTATTTTATTGGCCTCTAAATTCTTGTAAGATTTTCCTTGAGATAAAATATTTGGTCTAATCTCTTGAAGATTTATCAATTGTGAATGTATGAGAAAATGAGATTATTAGGGTCCATATGAAAATATACATGTAAGACTCTTATTGTATGAGTGTTAGCAGAAGAAGGATCTGAGAGAGATGGAATCTTGTGTACAAGTCTAGTGAAGAGTTTTGTGTGACATGTCTTCTGTAAATGTGTTAAACAATGGCAATGACAGGATCGAAAGAGGTGCTAAGCCCGGCTTGGACAAATGACCAAGATAGTCACATACTATCCATCCTCAGGGTCAGGGAGACCCCAAATACACATGATCTCTAGGTCAGAAAGGGAAGGGGTGCCAGGCCATCACAAGTCGAGATTACCTTTCCACCATGCCTTGCTTTAGAATCCATCTTGGTCCAAAGATGTACACAGAGATCACAGGAGGGCCCAGAGTCTGGTCAGGTGTGAAAGATAAAACAAGATAATTGCTCAAAGGAAGACAAGGACCTGGAATAACTGTCCTATATAAGTGACTTATATCATCTCTCTGGTGCACTCCCCATTCAGGAGGATGCTCCTTTGGGTGTGGATTACTGCTTTGCATTCGACGACTTCTCTGTGTGCTCTCCCACGTGTTGCACTGTGTTTCCAACAATACATTTTGTACCTGTCTTTATGGTCTTTGCCTCCTTGAAACATTCCTGCTTTCAAGAGAGAACAAGAATCAGGGCAATTCTGCTTTCAGCCCCTAGCTAGTCTACTGACTGGCATTCCTGGTGTTCATCCGGGCTGCCCAAATTCAACTCCTGAACAGAGAAGTAAGACCTCACTCCAAGTCATCACTCACTGCTGTCTCTCTGAGATCAGTTCCACTGAAAGTTCAAAATCCTATGGTAACTTAGTCAATCAGGAAATATCTTGGACATTATTCAAGTATCTCAATATGTGAAGCACACACTTAACATTCTGGGCAAAAACTTAAATAAAAATAAACAAAACAAAAACATTATGCACAGTGGCAATGCAGATGGGTAGTATTTTTAAAGCAAATTATCATTTTACCACTATATTATAATGAAATGATAACAATCATTATATTATAATCTACAATTTGGAGGAAACCTAGGTCTCTCCATCCCCACTCAGAGGACATCCACCTACTGCTCTGAAGATAATATTGGACCTTGAACATTCTATTGCATGGGCTGATAACTGTGACCTACAAACCAAATATGGCCTACCATTTTCATAAATAAAATTTTATTGGAAGAGTTTTGTTTATTGATTTGTGTATTGCCTATGGCTGCATTCATACTATAGGATGCAGAATTGAGTAGCTGAAATCAGATAGAATTCAATATTTGAAATTTTAGCCCACAAAAACAAAAATATTTACTGTAAGACACTTTCCAAAAATAAAGCTTGCTGATACCTGTTCTATTAAATCAAAGCACTGATATTGAAATATTTATATGTTAAGATATGGCAGTTTTTAAAATAGTAAATATGTTTTCCTTCCCACAAAGCTAGACTATAAATTAAAAACCTGAGTACTAGCTTTTTTTTTTCAATTTCAATAATAAATATAAGAATTAAGCAGAGTTGTGCTCATATTTGGAATAGTAATTCAAACAGCATTGTCTTAAGAAAACCTATGGTTTTCAAAGACAAGGAAGCTCACAGTACAATGTTAAAGAAAGGGTAAGGAACACTATAATTATAACATCATACTTATTATGTAAGTTTTATAATTAAACCACATTGATAAATACATATTCATATATAGACGGGGAAAATCAGAAATTCAATAATGATTAAGAATTTTGGGATTGCTGCCCAACAGCTAATTTTTTGGTACATTTATGTATTTTCCAAGTATTTAAAGATAAAGCACATTTTCCGGTTCAACATTCTTACAAGACAAATGGGTTACTTTAAATCAGCTATTAAGGAAAAAAAATCAATTAAAAGAGAAATGGGTTAGATAGAGTCATGATTAATTTATTCACCAATCTTTAGAAAAAAATCTTATGCAAACAAAATATCACAGGAGCTAATTGCTCTATTTGCGGTCTCCTAGGCAATATTTCAATGATATTCTCTAGTGTTAACATCCCTAAGGTTTTGGTGGCATATATATCTGACGGCTTGATGTTTGGGTTCAGCGTTTGGTTGTGTTTTCTCTTTATCACTTCTTAACTTATTTTATTTCATTTCATTTTTTTGTCTTCACCCATGGCACATGAAATTTCCCAGGCCCTCTAAACATATTATAAATGTGCCAAAGAAGAGGTGAAAGCTTTTTTATAATTTCAGTAATTAAGTAAATGTAGCTAATGAATTAGATTGTTCTTCTGCAAGAAATACCTAAAATGAGGGGAGAGAAATGTGTGATTAAGCGTAACAGGGTTATTGGAAAGGAAAATCCAGAAATAGAACAACAACAGCAAAATAAAAATTGACCATTTTGCTGAGTCATTAATTGCTTTTTGAGTTCTACATTCTTACAATACAACAAGTTAGGTGGAGAAGAACTTGTAGATTCTCAATGGTTTCTTAATATGTTTCTCTCAAGAGCAGCAATTCAACTAAAATCATATTTATGCAAAATATTAGGTCAGTCTGTCTCATGAAGATAGCTGCCGCTATACATACTGAGTCACATCTTTTGAGACAGGGCCAACTCCAATTTTGTTTTCCCTAACTCCACAGATTTATTTTACTATTCCAGTTGCACATATTTCATACTCTTTCTAAAACTGTGATATTAGTAAATTCTAGCTTTTGAAAATAATGTAAAAGTTGAAACCAAGTATTTTCCATAACACAATTTATAGGTATTCACTAGGTCTCTCCACATTTCCTCATTTTAACCTGCTGTATCCAAAATTAACTTCTCATTTCTCTGAATCAAATTTTATACATTGTCCACAGAAACCAAGAAAACCAGAGTGATATCGTCACTTTCACTTTATAGGGCCTCTCGGAATATCCAGGTCTCTAGCTGCCACTCTCCCTGGTCTTCCTCACCATCTACATGGTCACTGTGCTGGGGAACTTGGGCATGATCCTGATGATCAAGCTCAGTCCCAGACTCTGCACCCCATGTACTTCTTCCTCAGCCACATGTCCTTGGCAGATTTCTGTTACTCCACAGTTGTTACACCCAAACTATTAGAAAACTTGGTTGTAGAAGACAGAACCATTTCCTTCACTGGATGCATCATGCAGTTCTTCTTTGCCTGCCTATTTGTGGTGACAGAAACTTTCATGTTGGCAGTGATGGCCTATGACCGATTTGTGGCGGTTTGTAACCCTCTTCTCTACACAGTTGTCATGTCCCAGAAGCTTTGTTCCTTGCTAGTGGGTGCATCATACTCTTGGGCTATGGTCTGTTCCCTGACCCTTATCTACTTTCTATTGGAATTGTCCTTCAGAGGGAATAATATCATAAACAACTTTGTCTGTGAGCATGCTGCCATTGTGGCTGTTTCCTGCTCTGACACCCACATCGGCCAGCAGATCATCTTAGTCTCAGCCACATTCAATGAAATAAGCAGCCTGATGGTCATTCTTACTTCCTGTGTTTTCATTTTTATCACTATCATGAAGATGCCCTCAACAGGGGGGAATTACAAAGCCTTCTCCACCTGTGCTTCCCACCTGACCGCCATCACCATCTTCCATAGGACCATCCTTTTTCTCTACTGTGTTCCTAACTCCAAAGGTTCATGGGTCATGGTCAAGGGGGGCTCTGTCTTTTACACAGTGGTCATCCCCATGCTGAACCCACTGACCTACAACCTCAGAAACAAAGATGTGAGTCAGTGAAGAGGTTAATCAAGGCTAAAATATTAAATCAATGTTAAATTGATAAAATGTAAAGCTGGACATAATCATTTTTTCTTTTTTGAGGACTGTAAGAATTTTTCAGTAATAAATCAATACAGGAATCTATGCTAACCTTGCAATTTACAGTCCAACATCTGTTCACTCTTTTATTTTATTAAAATTACCTTAAATTACAAATAATAATAGAAATAAAAGACTATTTAAACTAGATTTTTGATTTGGATATTGAAATATAAATGTGTTAGTATTCCTGACCTTGTCATTGTCTGGGTAAATTTAATTTTATTTATCATTTAAATGTATTTTTTTCTTTTTTTAGGGCCACACCCATGGCATATGGAGTTTCCGAGGCTAGGGGTGGAATTGGAGCTATAGTTGCTGGCCTACACCACAGCCATAGCAATGCAGAATTCAAGCCATTGTCTATGGCCTACCACTAGATCCTAAACACACTGAGAGAGGCCAGGGACCAATCTTGCATCCTCACAGATCCTAGTTGTGTTTGTTAATCACTGAGTCATGTAGGGAATTCCAAACTATCATTTTAAATTAGTAACTTTACTGGGGTAGCTCTGTTAATAACTGATAGGTCATCAAGCTTCACAGCTGAGCTAACAAGATCAGCTAACCTTCAGTCTATAGACCTATGTGTATGTCATCTTCCTTGGACTATTTGAGTAATGGTCTTTTTGAAAGCAGAGTCACAGTAAAGCATTCCCAACAACAAAATCATATTGCAAGTCTGTTTGGGTCTTTTCTATTAATATCTATTATTATTTTATGAGTTAAAACACACACAGACACAACTGCTGCAGAAGAGGAATTTCCCTCTAAATGTTTTGTTTTGGTTTGTTTGTGGGTCATGACAATAAAATCTCTCAGGATTCTCCTTTGTCTGTGTTCCCAAGGTTAGGCAGTAGATTTAAATTAAATGACACAGGGAGTTCCTGTTGTGGCTCAGTGGTTAACAAATCCAACTAGGAGCCATGAGGTTGTGGGTCAATCCCTGGCCTTGCTCCGTGGGTTGGAGATCCGGTGTTGCCATGAGCTGTGGTGTGGGTCACAGATGTGGCTCAGATCTGGAATTGATGTGGCTCTGGCGTAGGCCAGTGGCTATAGCTCTGATTAGACCCCTAGCCTGGGAACCTCCATATGCCATGAGAGCAGCTCTAGAAAAGGCAAAAAGACAAAAAATAAATGAAATAATAAAATAAAATAAAATAAAATAAAATAAAATAAAATAAAATAAAATAAAATAAAATAAAATAAAATAAAACACACACTAACAGAGTATAATTTCTAGATTTGTCTATTCTTCAAGGATATCTCCATGCTCCCTCCACAATTTCTTGACAGTTGCAAAAAAAAATAGTATTTCTTAGTCATTTATTAATTATATTTTTCAAGAATCATCAACTCTGATTTAAGGACTGGAAAAATTTAAACAAGAATTTTAATTTTGAGAGAGAATGTGTATGAGCTTATTAGTACTATCAAGGAAGCCATCAATAAAAATAAATCAGGAAAATCTGGCTTTTGTTGGGTTGATTCAACCTAGGATCATCTTTTCATTACAATCTGAGGGATATTGGAATCAAGCAGTTTTTGGCAGCAGAAACCTATGTAAGCTGAATAACCACAATATTTACCTTGTGGTTTATATTCAACAGGCTAAATCCTACTTTCATTATTCTCAGGGCCATTGTCCTAAAACTGAAAATATGTCCCTAATTGTTATGTTAGGTACTTTGGAGGGTAACAGAAGAAATGTTACATGTAAGTCTTATCCTAAAGAAGTAATATTATTCAAGAAAAAAGCTAATATGCATACATGCATGCATATACACAGACATAAACACATAATAAATAATCATATGCTAGGCATTGAATAAACATTATGATGATATAAATGGAAAGAAAATAAAGCAAGAGAAAATGCACTTAAATTAACCAGCAAAGTTTTCTTGGAAGAGTTATGTAGTAATTTGTGAAATGATGACACAATGTGGGGAAAAAAAATGACATTTCAGAGGGATAAAATGTTGAAGATTGATTAAATGTAAATAATGTGTTTTTACAGTAAAGATTTAAAATACATCTATGAATTAAGTAGTGTAGTTTTTAGTTCCTATAGAAATCTAAGTAGAAAAGTTCAATTTGATTTACTTATTATAAAATGCCTTCAAAACCACTTACACTACTAGTACATTCCATGCTAAGTAGGAGTCAACAAAGTTAATCTTATAGATTGGCCTATAGTTTAATAAGAGAGATGGAAATCTTAAGTTCAGATGATTAAATAGTTGATAACAGTGGAAATGAAGGTGCTATATTTTGAATATTTCTCCGTCTTTATTTTTCTCTGATTGCCTTTCCTATGGTCAAAGATATGAGATGATCAAAATAGAGTCAGAAAGAACAAGATGGCGTTTGAGAAAAAGGGGAAAATGGCTACATATTGATAGATTAGAAACAGATACAATTGTGACTCCCAGAATAAGAAGAAAGTCTAACATTAAAATGATTCCAGGATATGAAACCATTTTAAAAATAAATTTGCTGGCAAAGGGGCTTTGAAAACTTGGAACTTTTTAGCCTTATAAATTATCACACAGTGGGTATGAGAGAACTTAGTTATCAGTAAAATTTTTGATGAGACCACTTTTAAGATCCTCTTGAGCAGATGTTCTATGCATCTGTAATAATGGGACATAACCTAGAACGGTAAAAATTCAATACATCAATACAAAGTTGTGAAGGTATGATAACGCATTTTACCCCAAAGAAATTTTCTCTTTTTTTTATGTATTAAAAGTATTTAACCTCTCAAAGCCCCTTCTGCCATTATCATAAGGCTACTATAACCAGCTCAATTTTTTTTTTCATGATTTCCCTCTATGTCTCCTTTGTCCTCAGACAATTATACTGGGGATATATATACAATATAATGGGGATATTCAGTGCTCGAAGTATCATATCATTTAGCTATCATTTATATACAATAATACTATTGATAAGTACTGTTTTTTTTCTTGTTTTCCAGATGAGGAAGCTACAATTCTGTAGTTCTATAAAATGCAAGTTTTTGTTTTTTAAAAAACTCCATTTAATTCCAAGCAAAAGGAAAACCTTAGAGTTTACATTATGAAAAGCATTATCTGACTTTAAGTAAGAAGACGGTGAAAATATTAACTAGTCTCTAATTGCATCACTCATTTTTTGAGTATCAGTGTGACATATGATAGTCCAACAAAAGGTGTTGAAAATAACATGGAATACTAAGAAAAAGTTAATTCATTTCCAAGGAGACATAGTAATTACTGAATATTACAAAAACTAAGATTAGTAAAATGTAGTCTTTGGTCATCAATTATCACCCCAAATTTTCCCACCTACCAGTTTTCTCCATATCAGTAAATGACATCCACATTTACTGTTTAAGCAAAACAAAGGAGAGAACGTTATTATATTATTTATTTTTTCCGATAATACATATTGTTGCACACAATTATAATGTGAACAATTATGATTCATTTGAATATTTCATAGTAATAAATAGTTTAGATTTTTTTCTACTATGATGGACATTGGAAAGCTTCAATTTAGGCTATACATGTGTACTCATTAGGCTATACATGTGTACTCTGGAAGATGGAGTTTGCACCTAGAACTATGATGCATTTATTTAGTTCTAAATTTTTCAAAATTATTTTATCAATTTAGATTTCCTAAAAGCAATGTTTGAAAGTTCTAAAATTATGAGCCACTTCTTGACCCATTTTCAGTATTATCAGAATTTATGATTTCCCCCACTTACTTGATATAGAATATTTAATTTACAGTTTTAATTTGAATAATGGATCATTGAGGTTGACACCTTGATTTAATACTTGTGATAACTTGAATAGATGGACCACTTGTGCTGTGCCTGACTTCTGATATACAGATTTGTGAACTAATAAATGAGTATTTTTTGAGCCATTGGATTTGCAACAGTTTATCATGATGAAAGAGAACATTAGCACACTATATGATTCAGCAAACCTATCAAGTGCCTCATTAAAAAGCATATTTTCAATATGAGTTTTCAAAAAAGAGGAATATATTGAGGTACAATGTTAAACACAAAGGCCATAATATCAGATCTACATTCAATGTGGCACTGAAAGTGTTATTTACAAGAAGATAGATGTCTAAACAAGAAAACTAGGGGGAAAGACTGAAATTGAACACAACACACTAACTATACTATGGCTGGCTTATTGGGCTGTGATTGTGATTTTTCTCTTTGTGAATTTTGGTAGTTATATTTTCCCTGCTGAATACACAATATGCCAGACAATAAGTTGATGGCAACCATTATTTTTCAAAGACCAGAAGATTATTCAACATTCCTATATGATTTAATAATTTAAATACATTGCATTCTAAATTAGGAATACAGTATTTTCTTTAAATTGTCTAATTTGTAGTTCATGACAAACACCTCAATCAAAATTCTCTAGGGTGTGATTCCTCAAAGCCACTCAGGTAGATGCAAATTTATAGCATAATCCCTAAATTTAGTTTGCAAGTCTGGCTCACCCTTCAGAGGTTCTCTATGTTGTCCTTGATTTAGTGTTTTACTGAGAAAAATGTAACTTTCTTGAAGCCTATACTGGAATATACTTTGGAAGGAGTTCTGACAGCCTAATATTATAAGTTGCAATATTTTTTTATAAAAGTTAAGTTTTGTGAAATAATTTTCAAGAATCTTATTTAAATCAAAGAAGATTTCAGTCAATAAATCTAAAAAGAATATCTGTATTCTGGTAAGTTGTTAAACTAAATGTCATACTTTAATTCTGATGTGGGAAACTCTGAAATCATCAATATTTTTGGCAAACACCTTTGCAAATCCAGTAGCGGTGCAATGGTACACATTTAATTAAGTTAAGAATAAGAATATGAGTTACTAACCTCTATTTCTTACATCTTTTAAGATTCTTGGAATGTGTTTGTCTTTGAACCTTCCTTCTACAGCTTATTTGATGGATATTCAAGTAATATTACCTGTTCTCAATTTAAAAAACATTTTAGAAAAATATTAAAAAGAAATCCATAAAACCATAGCATTAAAATTTTGAGTTTAAAACCACCTAGGCGGAAGCAAGATGGAGCAGTAAAGTAACTTTGAGTTATGGATTCATCACCAAAGTTATTTGGAAGCATTTTTCCAGGAATTTGATATTAAAATGTAATAATGCTTAAAATCTGATGGGGTTAGAAGACAATGTGATCAATGTGATGAAGATACGGAGTTTTTAAAAAAAATATGTTTTATGTGGAAACAATCAAAATCACCTGTGTAAGTGAAACAAAAGGAGTATCACTTAAAGAGTCTCAGTGATATAGTGACATTAGATATTATGGAAATCCAGACAGAAGGGTTAACATTTGAAGTAATTCGTAAGGAGGTAATTTTGAAAACATGTAAGGACTTAAGCACAAATCGAAAATAAAATTTAATGAAAAATAGTCCTGAAGGGTGGATGTAGGCAGGCTAAATAAAGATGATTCTTACCTAGGTGAATAGATGGTGGTAGCTAGGGATAAAGATGGGAGCACATTTTGAAGAATACTTTCATTTAGTCCTAATTGCCTTTCTCTAAACCTTAACCTGAGAAGAACAGCGAAGCATAGCAATCCAGATAAGGACAGGGAAGAATAATGGAGAAAAGTAAGTTATGCGTGGCTGAATTGAGATGATAATTGAAATGTGTATCTAAGAAGAAAGCATTAGAAAAGAATCACGAAAGACAGCTATTTCCTTTATGTCCCTGCCTTATTTTTTCCCATGTCCTATTCTCTATGTGCACAACTTCATATTTCCAAAGTTATAACTGGTGCTGCATTCTAGAGCATTTTGCAGACATATATTTGAAATTCAAAGTGTGCTTATTTAAAAACAGAATTAGAAATATAAGAAGAGAAGAAATTACATTTGAGGTGACATTTACTGCATGTCCAATTTAATCTTAGATGTTTAAAATATAGCTAAGTTATGCCTTATATAAAATTGTACACAAAATAAATGCTAATACTGTTATAATATTTCTACAGATAAGGGAATGAGTGGCAGAGCAATTAAACAACTTGTCAGAGACACATATTGATAGGTGGCTGAGACCAAATTTTAATCTAGGTTAACCATATTACAAAGCCTAAGATCTTTACAAGATGTCGTTCATTTTCTCTAGAAAATGCAACAAATGACCTATTAACAATGTTAAGCCAGTTGATGAAATCATCATAAGGATTTAAAACTGGGGATTGTCTGATGGTCAGAGAGGAAAAATGACAAGGAAAACAGAAAAGTGAGGGAAAATGAGAGTAAAAGAGAAGACATCTTGGCCAATTAAAATGGCCACAGTAAATGTAAGAATTTGTAGTCATAGTCAATGGTTTTAATTAAATGGATCTGTTTAAAGAAACATTCATTTGGAGGGAAGTGGAAATAGCTAAGATGAGCAAATTCATACTGGTCCATTCCCTGAGCCACTCGTGATGCATAGATCATTCTAGTCCATCCTCTCCCTGACCTTCCATCAGGACCCAAACTTACTCTCCCATGAAAACCCGAAGACACGCAGTGCAGCCTCTGGGTTCTAACTATGCCCTGTTTGCCTTCCTGGGAAACCGCAGACTCCACCCACCTGTTCCATGCCCCAGCCCAGCCTGGAAAAAAAAATAGCCCCCTACCTCTGTCGTATTTGGTTGCTCAGGACAGATTCTCTGATTTTCTCCAGCAGGAACCATAGTGATGGAAAAGGCAAATCAGAGTATTGGAATCACCTTCATCCTCCTGGGCTTCTCTGAATACCCACACCTCTGGGCACCCCTCTTCTTGGTCTTCTTGGCCATCTACACAGTCTCTGTAGTGGGGAACGTGGGTATGATTGCAGTCATCAGAATCAATCCCAAGCTCCACACCCCCATGTACTTTTTTCTCAGCCATCTCTCCTTTCTTGATTTCTGTTACTCTTCTGTAACTACACCCAAACTCTTAGAGATCTTGGTTGTGAACATAAAGACTATCTCTTACATGGGTTGCATGATGCAGTTTTTCTTTGGCTGCACATTTGTGATTACGGAAATGTTCATGTTAGCCGTGATGGCCTATGACCGGTTTGTTGCTGTTTGTAACCCCCTGCTCTACACAGTTGCTATGTCTCCTAAGCTCTGTATCCTCCTAGTGGCCTCAACTTACTCATGGGGTGGGTTATGTTCCTTGACCCTCACACGTTCTCTTTTGGAACTATCCTTCTGCGGGTCACACATCATAAATCACTTTGGCTGTGAGTATTCTGCCATCATCTCTGCCTCCTGCTCTGACACTTATTTCATTCTGATGCTGGTTTTTATCATGTCCATATTCAATGAGGTGTGTAGTCTCCTGATTATCCTCTCCTCCTACCTTTTCATTATTGTCACAGTTATCAAGATGCCATTTGCTGGTGGGCTCCAAAAAGCTTTCTCCACCTGTGCCTCCCATCTGACTGCCATCGCCATCTTCCATGGAACCATCTTTCTTCTCTACTCTGTGCCCAGCTCCAAAAAATCACTTCTCTTCATCAAAATAGCCACCGTGTTTTACACAGTGGTGATCCCCATGTTAAACCCCCTTATCTATAGCCTTAGAAATAACGATGTGAAAGAGACGATCAGAGAGTTAATCAATGTCAAACAACTGTTTTCTCAATGTAATTTTGACTAGAGGGAGAGAGAGGAGTTATTTTCTTAAATGTGCTATATACATTTAAGTTGTTATTACATTTTTCTTCAAGTAATTGGATACCATTTATTGAGGAAATTAGATAATATATGTGTGTATATGTATATATATGATTATTAAATCTAATTCTGCTTTAAAAAATCATCTTCAGTTCAAAAGGGAAAGAAGGAGGAAAATTCTGTTTATGTATCACTCCCAGAACATAGGAGGCTTAAAACATTCCTCTAAAGATGTCTGTATCCTAATTTCTGGACTCCTGTAAATTATTACCCTTCTGTGTTTTCCTTGCTTCCTTTCTGATGCCTCTCTTTTTCTCTTCCTCTCTCTTTCACTTCAGGAAATATGACAAGCAGACAAATAATTCTGAATAAGAATTCTGTATGTTACTTTCTCCAAGACATTAAAGATAGAATGCTGTCAGCATTTTACAAAATTTCCATAAACATTTTCTAGTCACTATGCCTCTCTAACACCACCTGGAGCAATCTCCTTCAAGGACTGTGTCATATTCAGAACTTTTTCTTTTTTGGTTGCAACCCCTGAGATGAGGTTATGAGAGTCTCAAAGTTACCTTTTTGCCTCCTTTTGGAATGCATATAAAGTTTTAGAGGATATATGTCCTCGCACCTGGCTTCTTTGGTTTAGCATTTTGTTTTAAAAGAATATGTAAATGATTAAATGTAACAGCAGTTCCTTTTATATGGCTGAAGCATGTTCCGTAAAATTAATATATCGAATTTGCTTATTCATACTACTACTAATAGAGTTTGGCTATTTACTCCTTTATAGTGAAGTATATTTGATTTACAGTATTTTATTGTTTTAGGTGTACAGTATAGTAGTTCAGCATTTTTATAGGATATTCTCCATTAAAAGTTATCATTACAAAAGAAGTTCCTGCTGTGGCTTAGTGGATTAAGAACATGATGCTGTGTCAAAGAGGATGTGGGTTCAATTGCTGGCTTCACATACTGAGATTCTGGTGTGGCCGAAAGCTGTCTCATATATGGCTGGGATCTGGCATTGCTGTGGCTGTGCCATAGGTGGCAATTCCAGGTCCTGTTTGACCCCCTAGGCTAGGAACTCCCATATGCCTTGGGTACAGCCATAAAAAGGAAGCTAACAAACAAACTTATTACAAGATCATAGCTATAATTCTTGTGCTGTATGATATAACCTTGTTGCTTATCTAATGTGTACAGAGTATTTTGTGTATCTTAATTCAATATCCATAAATTTCCCCATCTCCTTTTCTTCTGCAAAGCCTACAAATAACCAGTGTTGGAGAGGATGTGCAGAAAAGAGAACCCTTGCACACTGTTGGTGAGAATGTAAATTGGTGCAACCAATTACATACTGTATGGAAAACAGTATGGAGGTGTTCTTCCCAAAATTAAAAATAGAACTACTATATTATTCAGCAGTTCCTCTCCTGGATATTTACCTGTTTTTTGTCTTTAATGGAAATGCTGCTGTGAACATTCTTACACAAGAATATGCTGCATTGTACATAAAGCCTACATTTAATGTTATGGATTAAAGGGAGCTTGTTTCTTTCATTCTTTTTTTTTTTTTTACTAGATGCCATCAAATAATTTCCCCAAGTAGTTATATTAGTTTACATTCTGCCCATCTTGTGCCAAGTTCTAATTATTGCCCATTTTAGCCAACATTTGATATTGTCACTATTTTCAATTTGATGAGTAGTAATACCTCATTTTGGCATATAATTTAAATTCCTCATTATTAAGGCAGCCATTTAAAAAATACCCTTACAATAATTGTTATGTTTGGAGTATACCCTAAGGCAGCTATGATTTTCTAGTTTCTCTTTACATGAAGAGGATGGTATTTGCTTTTTATGGATGCACCCACAGCATATGGAAGTTCCCAGGCTAGGGGACAAATCAGAGCTGCAGCTGCTGGCCTGTGCCACAGCCACAGCAACACCAGATCTGAGCTACATCTGTGACCTACACTCAACTGCAGTGCTGAATACTTAACCCACTGACCAAGGCCAGGGATCAAATCAGCATCCTCATGGATACTAGTCGTGTTCTTAACCCATTGAGCCACAACATAAATTCCTGCACTTCTACCTTTTAATATCAAATTCTTGGCAAAACAATTCCAGACAACATTGGTGATTAATCCAGAACTCAAAGTTACTTTACTGCTCCAAGTTACTCCCACTATAGTTTTAAACTCAACATTTTCATGCAAAGTCTGACATATTTCTCTACAATTGTATAGGTTTCTCTTTATCAGTCACAACAGGAACTCTGAGAATAGTATTTGAATCCAGACTTCTCCAAATACCAATTCTGTGATCTAGGGAATTAGAATTTGTGTGTCTTGTTTACATCCTTGTGAAATGTGTGTACTATCAGGAAATAGTATGTAAGTTTGCATTCACTAAATTAGTTCTTATTTAGTTATAAGAGTTTAAAATTTTACTTACTACTCCCAACCACCACCCTTAAACCTCGTCCCAACACACTCAGAGCCACAGACACTAAAAACAAAGTCTGGCAAGGGGAATGGCAAAACAATTCAGTCGGAGGAGAAGTGGAGGCTGAGAGGCTGCTTATTATGTTCACACTATTTCAGTTCAGAGGGGAGGTGTGTTGGCATAGAGCTGGTTGTGTTATTAGATACATAATACAATGGGACCATTAAGTGACAGATATTTTAAAAATAAATTTTACAATTTTTAATAACTTTTGATTTACAAAATAAGGTACAAAGATATTCCAGATAGTTCTCATCACACCTCACTGTACATTGTTAGTATGAAGGAAAATGTCATAGCTGCTGCGGAAAACAGTATGGAGGTTCTCTACAAATTAAAAATTGAATTGTATACTGGAGTTCCTGTCATGGTTCAGTGGTTAATGAATCCGAATAGGAACCATGAGGTTGCAGGTTTGATCCCTTGGTCTCACTCAGTGGGTTAAGGATCTGGCATTACCATGAGCTGTGGTGTAGGTCGCAGACACAGCTTGGATCCCTCATTGCTGTGGCTCTGGTGTAGTCTGGCAGCTATATCTCCAATTAGACCCCTAGCCTGGGAACCTCCATAACCACGGGAACGGCCCTAGAAAAGGCAAAAAGACAAATAAGTAAATAAATAAATAAATAAAATCATCAAGTGTTGCCGCAGTAGGTCACAACTGTGGCTCAGATCTGATACCTGGTCGGGGAAATCCAGAAAAAAGAAAAAAACTAAAAATAACTTGAGAGAGTAGATCTCTTAAGTGTTTCTACCACAGTAAAATAATATTAAAAAATAAATAATGTTACATTATGATGGTTAAAATATAAATTTTATTTGGATTCTATCAGTTTTTTCTCTTTTTTTTCCCCCAGTAATGTTCTTTTTCTTTTCTTGAATCCAGTCCAAGGGACCACATTGCGTTAAGCTGGCTTGTTTCCCAAATCACCTCTGGTTGGTCTGTGACAGACCATACACAACTATTAGCATGAGTAAAATGAAATAGGTCCTAGAAGTAAACATAACAAAACCAAAAATTAGCATATGACAGAAAAAGTCTTTCAAAATTTAGGGTGGGAATTTTTTGGATGAAACATAAAGAAGCTGGATCATTTTTTTTAAATTATAAAAGGAACTTCATAGCATGAAAGGCATGAGGTAAAAAGTTCTTAAGTGTAAATGACACCATTAATAAAATGACAATATAAGCCTCAGATTATGAGTAAACACTTGCAATATGCATATAATTGATAAAGAATTTCTATGTGGAACATATCAAGAACTATTTATTCTCAAAACAAGAAAAAAATGATCTAATTAAAGAGTTGGTGAAATATTTGAGCAGACAATTGACAAAATAGAATAAACAAAGAGTCTATATACATATGAAAAAATATCCTTAGTCATCAATGATGTTCTTATTACAAGTAAAAATAAAACCTCAATGAGTTATTTCTGCACTCCCACTGGAACGGCTAAAATGATGAGGAGTTTTAGATATTGGTGAAAATGTGGAGCAAGCTGAATGCTTATGCATCTCCAATGAAAATAGAAGTTTCAATGACTTTGAAAACCGTTCAGCAATATCTTGCGAAGTTATGCAAACACTTCTCATACAACTCAACAATTTCTTCCCATGAAACTAAAAATTTCCCAGACTATTATGCTACGGAAACTATGATTTAACTATGTCTAATAATTTAAGCCACTGTGTTCGTGGCAATTTGTTATGCAGCATAGAAAGTTATTATAAGAGAAAGCTGCAAGCTTTGAGTGATGTGGGTGCAGGAATTGGCTCCTGGAGAGCTGGTCCAAGGTGCAGAAGTGTCAGTGTCAGTGCATTGCAAAAATGAAGGCTCTCCTGGTGAAAGAATAACTATGCAGACTTGTAGGATTCTGGTTCAAGACCATGTTACATACAATAAATAATTCTCTGCCTGGTGATAAACAGCCTCTGTTGTGTTATGGCTACCTGGTAAAGCCTGGCAAGGGTTGGTCATTTATCAGTGGCCAGGGGAAAGCAGAAGTAGATCTAATTGGGTGTTACTTTGGTGTAGTGGAAACAATGGATTGGTTTACACCCAGTGGTTCTAGAGAATTAAACATGTTTCCAAAATGCATTTGTCAATCTTAGGAGATTATACTTTATAATTGTATTAATATATACTTGGAAGTGTGGATTGCCTATATTTGGAAGACACAATTTGATGTCAATAAAGTACATCACTGTTTCCAAAGACAATAATAATTATTTACATTAAGCAAAAAAGGCAGAATCCAAGTCATGTTGTTATTTGTCTCAAAGTACGTATACCATCTACATAGAAAAATGGACAGAAAAATCATACTGTAAATTCAATAGCAGCTATCTCTTAATGGTTGCATTTGAGCTGATTTATCTTTCACTTTGGGTTTTACTGTAGTGACCATGTTTCTAACTGTTTCTATATTTCTCTATAATTCATGTTTTAAAGAAGTTCTTGAAGTAGGCTAGGTGAGGTACTACCTCCAGTGATTTAGAAGAAAGAACGTTCTTATAAATTGCCACTTAGGAGGGCATTCAATCTAATTTCTGAGATCGTGATATAAAAAGAAAGAGTTCAGTAAATATTCCCTGGGTCATAGAGAAAAACATAAGCCCTCTGTTATGCTAGGAATCAGATCCAGCTTCCAAATCTCTCTTTTTTTCTGTACAAAACTCTTTCTCTGAGTTTTTCTGGATATTAAGAAAGAAATATATTCCAGTCACATTAATTTAAATTCACTGTGGACTTGTGCACTATGGATCAACTTCTTAATGTTTTACATGATGTGTGAATTCTGAGTGGGAACTTCTGTGGAGTCTGTTAATAGAAACACAATCTGCAGGTGAGTTGTTTTCAGGTTGGGTAACCTATCTTGTGTTATCTTTTTCTCATATGGTGAATGCTGGGTTCCTGCAACCTGTAAGGCAGGGGACACTCTTTGTCAGTCTTAGCGCCAAATATCTCTCAAGTCCATCTTCCTGAAGGGTCTCATTGCTAAGCTTTGATCTCACCCCCCTTTTCCTGGGGTGTCGTCCTGATTTTTGCACTGAGAATATCCACCATGTGCCTAACATGGTTGTCCCAGTGAAATTTTTGAAAAGACTATTATTATGTTGGAGAATTCCCCCTCAACATCTCAAAAGATGATAGGAATAATATTAACATTTCAAAAGAAGATAAGGATAATATGTATACAGTGATAGTGAACACTATGTATAATACAATTCCAATTTTCTGATATTCTACAGGTATACCAAGAATGAAGAAAATATTCCTGGAGTCAAAATGGGAAGTGTACGAACTGCTTTCAAATACAAAATGCTTTTGTTTTCTCAAAAGAATGTGTACAAAAAAATTGCATGACCTAAAACAATATTATCACATGTAGTTTTAATTTAATGTTCCTGTCACCAGAAATTTTGAAGGTGATAATGTAACCACTGGTGTCTATTACCACATTTTCTAGTTCTTGAGAGAAAACTTACAGTGTGTGGAAGGGTTGAGCAAAATGTATTTTAAGTTACTCTCTAGTTCAGGTATTCTGTAAGTATTTAATGCTATATTGTTCCTAGTAATTTGATCAGATTAAAAATATGAAGAGTAAGCTGAAAGATAATGGTCAAAGAATTTGGAAGATGATGTTGAAAGCATCAGTAACACTAAGTGAGAATAGTGAGAAACAAATAGTGAAGTTATTACAAGTTGTAAATATGACTTCATTATTTTATCAGATTGCTTAGAACACTAAGGCAATAATATTAGTATCCAACTGGAGTCAATGGAAAGCTTTAAGATACACAGGACACTATTTCCTTCAAAATACATATATTTTTTCAAAACTTTAAAATTCTTGCCATGACTTATAAATTCTGATTTTCCTAATGAGCTCCAGTTTGAACATCATAACTCTAGAAGTATTAATATCTTTAATACATTATTTCTCCTGATTCTTTTTTTTAAAACAAATTTTATTGCTAAAGTTACATTCATTCTTATAGTAGTATTAAAAAGCACAGTCTTTCAGAATGATGAAACTGTGAAAACACATTTTCTACAACACTGTAGAAGTTTCTAACTTTGAACCTAATTCTTTTTCTATCACTCATGGTCAGCTTCAAACCTTAACTCATTATTATCAAGCCGTGTAATATTAAACAAGTATCTTAACTCATGTATGCTTGTTTCCCACTTTGAAGGTTATTGCATTATTTAGCAATCAAAATTAATGTGTCCTTGAGTTCCCTGGTGACTCAGTGGGTTAAGGATCCATCGCTGTCACTGTTGTGTCACGGGTTTGATCCCATGTAGGAACATCTACATGCTGAAGACACAACCAATAATAATAATAATAATAATAATAATAATAATAATAATAATAATATAATAATGTATCTTAATATCATGGCACAATATCTGCCACATGGTGAATGTGATCTACATACACTATCATCATCATCACTGGTATCATTTTTGTTGGCACTATTTCAGATTTCCTCCAACAGCAATCACGGATTTAGCAAGGAGATCAGAGTGCTGGGGCCACATGCACCCTCTTGGGCTTCTCAGAATATCCTGACCTCCAGGTTCCCTTGTTCCTGGTGTTCCTCGCCATCTACACAGTCACCGTGACAGGGAATCTTGGCAGAATCACCATAATCAGGGTCAGTCCCAATCTGCAAACTCCCATGTACTATTTTCTCAGCCACCTGTCCCTTGTTGACTGCTGTTATTCCCCCACAGTTACTCCCAAACTCTTGAAGAACTTTGTTGTAGAAGTCAGAACTATCTCCTTCATCAGATGCATCATGCAGTTCTTCATATTGTGCTCATTTGCAGTGGCAGAAACATTTATGTTAGCAGTGATGGCCTATGACCAATTTGTGGCAGTTCTTAAGCCTCTTATCCACACAGTGGTCATGTCTCCAAAGCTCTGTGCATCATTAGTGGCCAGACCCTACCCATGGGGTATAGTCGCTCCCTTGATGTTCACCTTTTTCCTCCTGGCATTGTCCTTTTGTGGGTCTAACATCATAAATAATTTTGTCTGTGAGCACTCTGTCATTGTGTCTGTCTCCTGCACTGACCCCTCCATTAGCCAAGTGCTTTGTTTTGTCATCGCCGTATTTAATGAGGAGATCAGCCTTGTAATTATCCTCACTACTTATATATACATTTTGTCACTATCCTAAAAATGCTTTCTGCTGGTGGGCACCAGAAAGCCTTCTCTACTTGTGCCTCCCATCTCACCACCATCACCCTTTTCCATGGGATGGTCCTATTCCTTTATTGTGTACCCAAATCTGAAAACTCATGGCTCATAGTCAAAGTGGGTTCTGCATTTTAGGCAGTGCTGATTCCCATGCTGAATCCTCTGATCTACAGCCTCAGAAACAAAGATGTGAAAGAGAGTGCCAGAAGTGAAAGAGAGTGCCAGGAAGTTAATGAATCGCTTAATACAATGTTGTTGAAGTTTTGTATTTCCAAAAGAAATGTGATCATTACATAGAGCACTGTTCAATGCTTCTCGTAGAGACGGTGATTCCAATTACATAGTCAGCTTATGAGGTTTTTAATCATATAGTCATAAACCACTTTTTGATCATTTGGTTTCTATTCAGTTCAATGTATAGTAAAAGAGCTGTAAACCAAATGTGAAATAACATAAATGTTATGGGTGTATTGGTGTCCCCCCAAAATGTCCACATCCACCCAGAAGCTCAGAATATGACTTTATTTAGAAACAGGATCTTGGCAGATGTAATTAAGGTAAGAATCAAGATAAGATGAAAGTGAACCCTAAATCCAATGCATGTGTCCTTAGACAGAAAAGGACATGCAGAGGTACACAGGGATAAGGGGTATGAAGATGTAGGCAGAGATTTCCCCTTTTCCAATACCCATCAGGGGGCTTCAGGGGCCACTGGAATCTGAGAATGCAAGGAAGGGAGAGCCCTACCTGCTGCTAGAGTTAAGGCTTCCCAGTCTTGGGAACGGTGAGGTAATACATTTCCATTGTTTAAACCACCAAGTCTGTAGTCATTTCTTCCAGCAACACGAGCAACACAATAAATAACAGACCATAAAATCTTGACTCATACACTGATGCAGTAAATCATTTTTTTTTGAAAAATATTATTCCATTCCATGCAAGTAATCGGAATCTCAGGATTAGAGAGGAATTCTGAAAAGTTGTAGCTGACTCAGAGTGTGAATATGGGCCAATTAGCAATGAGAGCCTGGATGGACCATCACTAAAATGAGGCCAAGTTCTTTACTCCTTTCTTCCTGAGGCCTCCTGTGATTTTACTGTAATACAGGAAATGACGTTAAACAAAATGACCCTGACTTTCAAGGAAAAGTATGGATTTTATATCTGGAAAGATTAACAGGGGGACTGGAACAAAAATGCACAATTAACTGTTACTAATCCCACATATTTCACAGCCTGATGTGTCAAACTTGATACTGTAAATTTTATTTACTAATACGATATCATAATACATTCAAAAAATTTCTCTAATTATTGTTTTGCTTTCAAAGGTTAATCATTAGTTAACAACATGTTTTACTTGCATGGCATAAATTCATGTGCCAGACAAATATGGCAGGGTTACACTTATTTTAATTGAACTGTCCTCTAAATTGATTATTCATTTGTTGGTCTTAACCCACTAAGTGACTGAGTTAGAAAATAATTCAAAATGTCATCTGTGTTTATTTCTCGCTGACCATAGTCTGTATCACAGAAGTTTCCTTATGATATGTACTGTATAGATGTGTGATATTGTGGTTCCACATCACCTTTGTGATTAAATAATAGCCACATCTCCAGAGCACATGTGTTGGTCTCAAATAAAACACTTAACTTCACCTTATACTATAAAGGTATGTCACCCTACCTTGTGAGTAGGTAGACAACTATAAAACATAAACAGATATCTTACTTTTATTTTTTCTTAGCTATAAAGCAGGTTTCCCATGTGACTACCATAATATTCTGACCAGTTACTAAAGTACCCTATTGTCCATTTTACAGATAATGCCACTCAAAGGCTAGTCTTCATTCTGGACAATGAAATGAAAATTTTCAGTTTTAATTCCATCAGGAAGGATTGTATCTATCTTTCTTCTTTTTTTGTCTTTTGTCTTTTTAAGGTCACACCTACAGAATATAGAGGTTCCCAAGCTAGAGGTCTAATCAGAGATACAGCTGCCGGTCTACACCACAGCCATGACAACATGGGATCCAAGCCATGTCTTCAACCTAGAGCAGAGCTCATGACAATCCTGGATTCTTGACCCACTGAGTGAGGCCAGGGATCAAACCTGCATCCTCATGGATACTAGTTGAGTTTGTTAACCACTGAGCCATGATGAGAACTCCTCACTCCCTCTCTCTCTCTCTCTCTCTTTTTAATTTTTTTTTCTAACAGCTGCACCTGTGGCCTATGGAAGTTCCCAGGCCAGGGGTCAAATCAGAGCGGCCGCTGCCAGCTTATGCCACAGCCACAACAATGCCAGATCTGAGACAAATCTGTGACCTATACCACAGATCACAGCAATGCCAGATCCTTAACCCACTGAGCAAGGCCAGGGATCAAACCTGAATCCTCACAAACACTATGTCAGGTTCTTAATCTGCTGAGCCACAGCAGGAACTCCCTGGGACTACATATTTCTGTGTGTGTCTGTGTGTGTGTAGTGTGTGTGTGTGTGTGTGTGTGTATGTGTGTGTGTGTTTGTATGTGTGGTATTGGGATGCAAAATGTATAGACACTCCCTTTTCCAAAACACTTATGACAAAGTAATCATTGTCATCCATTTCCCTTCAGAAAGAATCACATTATTCCATACTTTGTGGCACATTGGCTTGCATATGGAGAAAACATGACTTCTCTCTGGACTTGAATTTGTGAATAAAAGAGGAAGAAGGTGATAAAAGACAACATAGAAAAAGGCAGAAAAAAGTGCCTGAATCTATTCATTTATTTTTATTTGGCCAAATTACCAAAATTTCCATCAAACCAAGATAATCATTGGTTTTAAAGCCTTATTCCTCTTGCACACCATTGAGGTGTGCATGAAAACTCAGATATTGGTGCTGTGGTCCTTGATGGACCCAAAGAGTCTGCACTTCTAATAGACTTCCAAGTAAGTGATTCTGGTATTATGTGACATTGGACCAGACTCTGAAAAGTAGGAATCTAAACAGACATTTTTATTTCAGGTAAAATTCAGCTGGTTTAGATGCATGTCGGATTGTGTATGGAGTCATCAGATGCCTCTTAATGTCAACTCCCCCTTTCCCCTTTCTTCCATAGGCAACAGTTTGACTAGTTATTAAACTGATTTAAGTTATGACTGAAATAAAATAATTTTAATCATGAAATTTTGATAATTTCACAAACTTTATAACCAGCATGTTTCCTTAATGTGAAATATTTAAATTAGAGAAATAAAGCCTTCATAACCTTGGGTCTTAGTACACTCCCTTTTTAAATTTTCTTTAAAGTTTTTAAATCTTTGTAGAAGTTAGAAAGGCAAGAAACATACTCAAGCAGGGCTTTGTTGTATATTTTAAGAGCAATAGCTTTTACTTTAAGGGAAATGGGGAAATACGTAGGATTTTAGAAGAGTGATATGATGTAGCCTAAATTTTAAAAGCAACATGTCTAATGTTGAGAACAAACTGTGAGAGAAGAAAAGGGATAGAAATCAGAAGCATGTTAAGTATATGTATATAGTGTACAAAAGATGATGAATTCTGCTTCTCTCTTTCCTCCTAAACCACACACAATTCTTACAAAAAAAGTCTAAGTTTTAGCAGCACTGGTCTTAAATGCTTCCTGAACACTTGTAAGTCCCCGAAAGCTCACAGTTGTCCTATACCAGTTGTGTTCCATCCTCCTGGCTGGATACCACAGTTGGGTATAGACTCTTCCCTACACTCATCCTCTTGATTGTATTGCCTGCTCTGAGCTCATCATAGTTAATATGTTTTGCATGAATATTTTGTTGCCCTTTTGTATCCTGTTCATTTTATCAAGATAATGTGTTTATTTTAGCCAATTTCAATGAATTAAGAAAGTTCACAGTCGTCATTTCCTAGCTTTCCTTTCGATCATTTTCCTAAAGGCACTTTCTACCTGGGAGCAACACAGAGTCCTCCCTACCTGTGTCGTCCACCACCATCATCCTTTCTCTTCATAGTATGCTAAACTCCAAATGCTCATTGGGAATTGTTCCAGGAGGGTCTGTGTTTTTACACTGTGCTAATCCCTACGCTAATCTCACTGATATATACCTTGAGATACTAAAGTGTGAACGATCCTGTGAGTAAGTTAATAGGCTCCAAAATATTTTAGTGCTCAATCTAATATTGATAAATATTTCCTGTGAAATTATTTATGGGCCTATTCAAATGTTACCTTCCCATAAATTCTTCCCTAAAAACTATAATGAGAGAGTCAAACCTTGTCCATTTGATCCGACTTAACGTTTTTTTCATAATAATTGATGATACGGTTAGGGCATGCAATGTTTTGTCTCTTGTTTGTTTCTCTCAGTAGAATATAAACTCTAAGAGTGGAAATTTCTTATATTATTATTATTGTACTTTATATCTCTACTGCTTAGAAAGTACCTAGAAAACACATTTGACCTTCAGTGGCTACTATCTGGATGAATAAAAGAAGAAAGGAAATATACATTTCAGATGAAACTGATAATATTCAGTATTATGTTTTGTTCACTTAGGTAAGACTTTAGGTATTGTCTCCGCAATGAATACAGTTGTCACTTGAGATTCAAAAAGCTAAACAAATGCAAATAATACACTCAAATTAACTGTGATTATTTATGTGAATGCTTCTGCTGATCATTGAACTGTGGAAGATATTTCTAGTCTAATTTTAAGTGCTTAGCTGTAGTTGGATATCCTATAGCCACTTACCAATCTTGCAGTTGTTAGAACCATAAAAATTATGCTTCCACCATCAATGGTGTCTCTTATAATTAGGCTGAGAATAGTTTTAAAAAACTGGTCATGCTTAATTTAAATATCCTTCCTTTTCAGATTTTAGCACAGATTTCAGAAAAATTGAAGAGTTTATTCAGCAATATAGTTAATATTTCAGGCAATATTGGCTCATTGAATTATTTAGACTCAAGAATTCAAACCTTTAAGGCTGTAGGTATAATTGATAAATAATATCCATAGATTAGATGGACCCTGGTTCGCCATAATGGGAGAAAGTTGTGTATAGCTTTGATTAAGTACCAGAACACTTCTGGATCATTCCATATATTTCTGGCTAAATTTCTTTGGGGCACTGGCCAAGCAATAATTTTGCTTGTTGTAAAGACTGAAATAATAATGTATCACCACCAGAATTCTTGAAGTATAGAACGTCAAAAATATTTAAGATTCATAAATAATTATGCACAATTCACAAGAAAAAGTGTCTGAAATATGTAAGTAGTCTGCAAAATATCTATGCAAAGCCCTCTGTAAAAAATAATTTCTATTAAGAAATCTTGGAGTTCCCTTTGTGGCTCAGGAGGTTAAGCACTCAACATTACCTCTATAAGGATGCTGGTTTGATCCCTGGCCGCAATCAGTGGGTTAAGAATTTGGCATTGCCACAAGCTATGGCATAGATTACAGATGTGGCTCAGATCTGGTGTTGACATGGCTGTGGTGTGATTTGCAGCTGTAGCTCCAGTTCAGCCTTTTGCCCAGGAACTTTCATATGCTGTGGGTGCATAAAAAGAGAGAGAAAAAAAGAATTCTTATAGGAGTTTCCACTGTGGTGCATTGGGTTAGGGATTCACCATTGTTTCTGTGGTGGTGTGGGTTTAATCCCTGGACCAGCACAGTAAGTTAAGGATCCAGTGCGGCTGTAGCTGTGGTGTAGGTATGGTTGCATTTGAGGCTTGAATTCAATCCATGGCCCAGGAACTTCCACACACATCAGGTGCAGCCTTAAAAACAAAACAAATGAACAAAAAAGGCCTCTCTTAAGACAATAAAGAAAATTTATTTGCAGTTTCGGAGTAGGCAAACACTCAAAAAGTGAAATAAATGTTACCACATTAAAATTAAAGCATATGTCATTGAAGAACATGGGGATATTAAAAAAGAGAAGCCTCAGAAGGAGAGAAAAAATTTGGAACATATTTAAAAGACTAAAGATCAACCTCTAGGAGTTCCCATCGTGGCGCAGTGGTTAACGAATC
This sequence comes from Sus scrofa, assembly GCF_054392235.1. NCBI lineage: Eukaryota > Metazoa > Chordata > Mammalia > Artiodactyla > Suidae > Sus > Sus scrofa. The sequence continues at coordinate 101,382,903 of NC_139383.1, read as the reverse complement.
CGACTAGGAACCATAAGGTTGCGGGTTCAATCCCTGGCCTTGCTCAGTGGGTTAAGGATCTGGTGTTGCCGTGAGCTGTGGTGTAGGTTGCAGACGTGGCTTGGATCCTGCATTGCTGTGTCTCTGGTGTAGGCCGGTGACTACAGCTCCGATTCAACCCCTAGCCTGGGAACCTCCATATGCCACAGGAAGTGGCCTTAGAAAAGGCAAAAATACAAAAAAATTCAATATCTATAATAAATATGTGCTAAATATCAATATTGCAATATCCATGACAAATTAATTGGGAAAGTCATTAAAGAAAGTGATAGTACTGGGAAAATAAAACAAATCATCTTCAGTTTTTCCTTGTGTATCCTCTAAATATTATTTTCTGTGTATATCATGTTATGAGAAAAAGGGGGAAAAATCACTGCTCTGGAGAAACTCAAACACATATGCACAAAAAGAGGTCTACAAAAGCTCTTAAAGGAGTTCCATTGTGGTGCAGTAGGTTAAGGATCCAACATTGTCCCTAAAGCAGCTTGGGTCACTGCTGTAGTATGGGTTTGATCCCTGGCCTAGTAACTTCCATATGCCTCAGGTATAGCCAAAAAAAAAAAAAAAAGATTCCATTGTATATAGCTTATAATTTAAAAAAAGCAAATAGCAAAATAAATATTAAAAATAGTTACATTGAACTATACAAGTTAAAATTATATTAGAAAAAATATACCAGTTAGTATAAATATTATTGAAAATCATTTAAATAGTTGAGAATTACAATGAAAGTGTTCCCTGGTTGCCTAGTGGTTAAGGATTTGGCATTGCCATCACTGTGGCACAGGTTCAATTCTGCATACTGAGGGAAAGGCCAAAAAAAAGTGCAATGAATACTACACACACACACACACACACACACACACACATATGTATATTAGTTATGAATATTCACTTAGGAACAAAATAAATTGTATCATGAAAATGAAAATCACCAAATTAAAGATGAAGTTAGCACTGAGGAGGGAGAGGGGTATGAAATATCTGGAGGTTATGAAAGGGTCTTTGATCTGTAATGTAGTTTCTAAAAAACAAGTACATGTTAATTTGTTTCAAGTCAACCTCTCAAGTACTTTATAGGGAAAAAAAATCACAACAAAATGTTTCAGTGTTCTTTCATTCTGCCCCAAGGGAGATCATTAAACTGGAGCAAAATATCTTTTTCTAAGAAGCAATTACCTTTCAATACTCAGGGAGCTTGGAGTCAGTAAAACAACCTGTCTTCATATGTAGTTTGCTTGCTTACACCCATTATGACCGATTTCTCTGGTGTAAACCCAAAACTGTTTATGCTTTTATAAGGCAAGAAATTTCACATGTAGAAGGTTAGCAAGTTTCAAATCGTAAATGGTTCATATTTAAAGGTATATTGGTAGAGAATAAAAGAAACTCTAGAAAATTAAAGTATAAAAAAGCTCTTTAACTGAGCTTATTCGGTATTCTGAAATTATCTCATTGAAAAAAATTACGAAGTCTCAGCTAAAAGAAGGGAGTCACCTTGATTTACAACATAATTATAATGTTCTTCTTTTTCCTAAAAGAGGTAACGTATTATTTCCAAAAAACATACAAATGACCAATATATACACGAAAACATACTCAACATCACTATTAGGGAACTGGAAATCAAACCCAAAATGAGAGTTATCACCTCATACCTGTTAGAATGCTTATTATCCAAAACACAAAAAAGATAGAAGAAATGCTAAAATGGCTTAGTTTCTAGTAAGGAAAAGACAGAATCCTGGTGCACTATGGATAAGAATGTAAATTTGTATAACCACTGTGGAAAATAGTATGGAAATTCCTTAAAAAAAGGTAAATTAAAATGAAAATAGAACTACCATATGATCCAACAATCTCATTTCTGAGTATCTATCCAAAGGAAATGAAATTACAACTTTTTATTTTTTTTTCCACTGTGCTTGCAGCATATGGAAGTTCCTGGGCCAGGGATTGAGCCCAAGACACATCTGTGACCTATACTGAAACTACAGAAATGTCAGATCTTTAACCCACTGCACCACAGCAGGAACACATTTTTTTAAAAATAACTATATCTTTTTTTTTTTTTTTGATGGGCACACCTGTGGCATGTGCAAGTTCCCACTAGGTGTTCAAGCACAGCTGCAGCTTCTGGCCTACCCCACAGCCACACCAATGCAGTATCCGAGCCATATCTGTGACCTATACCACAGGTCACAGCAACTCCAGATCCTTAACCCACTGAGCGAGTCCAGGGATTGAACCTGTGTCCTCATGGATCCTAGTCAGGTTCGTTACCACTGAGTCACAGTGGGAATGCCTAAGTCACTATATCCTGAAGAGATATCTGCTCCTCCATACCTGGTGCAGAATTATTCACGATAGCCAAGACATGGAAACCACTTAAATATCCGTTAAAGAACGAATGGATAAAGAATTATATAAAGCTGGAAAAAGAGTTGAGCTAATCTATTCTCTTTATTCAGTGGGGCAGATGATACATATAGAAAACATAAAGATCAAATAAATAAGAATAGAAATACTAAATGATTGTAACACCAGGTCCTGAGAGAGGGGAAGTATTTCCTCTTAATTAGGAGCATTGCCTAGCATTTCATGGAGCTTAATGAAAGAAGATAAATAAATAAATACTGAATATACAAACATATAAATGCATACATACATACACACATACATAAAATGTCTTCACTGAGCAAAAGTAGAGGATTACTGTGATAGATTGAAGAAGGACCCCAAAGATACCCAGGCTTTAAACTCTGGAATCTGTGAATGTTACCTTTTAACCAAAAGGGACTTTACAGATATGATTACAGATTTTGAGATAGAAATATTGTCCTTCATTATCTGACCTGATCCTAAATATGAGTGTCTCTATAAAAGGGAGGAAAGGGGAATTTGTTAGGGAAGAGGTAGAGATGTAACCATGGAAGCAAAGATTGGATGCTGCAGCCATAAGCCAAGGAATGTCAGCAGCCAGCAGAAGAAGCAAGGAATGGATGTCCTCTGGAACATCCAGAAGGAACCAGCTTTGCAGACTCCTTAAGGCCCATGAGACTCTTTTTGGACAACTTGCCTGCAAGAACTCAAGATGATAATTAATGTGGTATTTTAAACCACAGCATTTTTGGTACATTTATTATTGTAGTGACAGGAAACAAATACAGTAATCTTTCTAAATAATGAAAACTGAAAGATGCATGATCAGAGACTAAATAAATATGACCACATTGACTAATCTCTTAGCCAAAGAGTTGGGACAAGAACATCACAAGAAAATCAGAAAACTTACTTAAAGTGAGGAGTATGTTCCTATTCAGTCCAGGACATTAAGAATCAGACTGACCTCTGTCTAGGAAAATCATGGAGAAAAAGGAAAATGGTTATTGTGAGGATGTCTCTGGAGTGTTTCCTTATTCCTATGATGGAAACGAGGTTACAGTGATACTCAAAGAAAGTAATTATGCTGTTTCAGAACACTGGCCCAGGTAAGCCTAAATATTTCTCTCCACAGTGTTGATCAAAACTTTTCTTGAAATATAAAATAAGTCCTATTTGAATACTATTCAAAACAGCCTGGGGCATGTTTCAAAAACTTATTTATCCCCTCCCAAAAAAAAAAGAAAAAAAAAGAAAAGGACGACAGTTTTATAGAATTGACAAGGTAGTTTTGTGAGCTATATAGAAAGAGACATTTGTTTAGCTTACTAGATATTTTATACAAACTAAATGAAAGAGCAATGATGAGTTCAACCATGAGGAGGGAGAGGAACCCATTGTAGTATTTTTCTCTGATTTCGTTTGGACAGAAATCACCTACTTATGGAATCCCATTACACACAGAGTAGCTGACTGTGAATTGATTTGTGTTCTATTTATGATAACTCACACACAAAACATATCTCAACCAAAGACTTTCTAGGAAAATAATCACATCAATGGGTACAGTGAGTGTAAAAAAATATTTTTTCATCCAAACTTCAGGAAAGTATATCTGAATCTTGTCATTTTTTGGTAAATGAGAAATAGATCCAGAACAGAATAGGTATTATACTATGTATTCAAGAAATAGACAAATCAAAATGCAAAGAAAATGTTGTGACTCAGCTTCCAATTGTGAACCTCAATTTATACATATATATAAAATGTTGCCTTTCCTTAGGTTAGTTTTATTAATTCCAGAGGGCATTTCAGTTATGTGCAAACAAAGCCTAGTAGTCAATTTGAAGCAACTGTTACTCTGTGTAATTTTAAAGAAATTCCAGTCATTAAAATGGTAAAAGAGACCTGTCATTTGCTTTAATGACCTGTTTTGATGCTTGTGGGGAATAAATTGCCAGTGATCCTCCAGAGTTTGAGTCCCCAAGGGCTACAAAGGTCGATGTAAGAAACTAGGTGCTCCAGAAATACCCACTTTACAGAGAAACGGGGTGGGGGGTGACCTGCTTCTCTGTAGCAGGTAAGTTTTCAGGCTGTTTATGAAGCAGTAAAAGGATTACTTTCTTTATATGGTAACTAGGATCTTTTTTAACTTTTCTTTTTATGTTAATTCACTGTAAATGCTATCCAATCCTGAGTCCAATAATATTAAAGAAAGAAGTGAACAATCATGCAGAGTTGGCCTCCTGACAAGTGGAAGCTATTTCACAAATAAGATAACCTCCTGGATGTAAATATTTATACATATTGCTCTATATGCACCTTAATTTGATATATAAATTTTCACAAGAATGAGGACAATTATTAGTTTTTAATGGCTGCACTTGCAGCATATGGAAATTTCCAGGTCAGGGATTGAATCCAAACCATACCTGCCACCTATGCTGCAGCTGTGGCAAAACAATATCCTTTAACCCACTGCACTGGGCCAGAAATTGAACCCATACCTCTTCAGGGACCTGAACCAGCTATGGTCAGATTCTTAACCCAGTGTGCCCCAATTGGAACTCTGAAGGAATTCTTACCTGATATGTCTTGTGGGCCTTAAGAGATATATATACAATGGAAGATAATTCATAGTCTATAAATGTTAATGAAGTATACACTCCATTCAGAATTCAAAATGAGCCCTTGTCCTCCTCAGCAGCTGAAATATTCCTTGAGAGAATTAGCCATCACCGAACAAAAGGTGCTAAAATGGGATTGCTATGTTCTGTTCTTAGATTTCTCTTCTAATTTACTTTATCCTTAGAAGAGAAACATATTGATTTGTGTATGCAGGCAGAATATACTAGCAATGCATGTTGTTCTTTGCAGCCAGCATGTTATGTTTTTTCTTAGACTCCTTCACTAGTTTATGCATTTATGTGCAAATGTTTTCTAACAGTTATGTGCATGTTATGTTACTAGCTAATGGGTGGATTTATACAGTATAATATGATAAGTATTTCATATGGAAATACCAATTGCAATGGGAGAGCAAGGACATTTCAGAGACTCAGCTTGGTTTAGTATATCCTTAGCCGTTATGTGTATGAGGCATGCTCTGTTTGGAAGAAACTAGGGTTTAAGATGGATAATTCTTTCTCCTCATTTTCCTTAGTCCACTGTAGAATGTCATGACATGTTTTCTACTCATTTCTGTATATCTTCTCTTTGTCAGGAACAACTCTCTTCCCCCACCCCTTCTTTTCAAAGACATTATGCTAATGGCTTCAAGAAACTTGAGTGTGGAGACAACCTTTGCCCTCTTGGGTTTCACAGATTACCCAGAGCTTCAGATTCCCCTCTTCCTCGTGTTTCTGATCATGTACATTATCACCCTGGTAGGAAATCTTGGGATGATAGTAATCATCAAAATTAACCCCAAGTTTCACACCCCCATGTACTTTGTCCTTAGTCACCTTTCTTTTGCTGATTTTTGTTACTCTTCCATTGTTATTCCCAAAGCTCCTGAAGAACTTGGTCATGGCTGATAAAATCATCTTCTACTCTAGCTGCATGTTGCAGTACTTCCTGTCCTGCACTGCTGTGGTGACAGACAGTGTCCTTCTTGCTGGCAGTGATGGCCTATGACTGCTTTGTGGCCATCTGCAATCCCCTGCTTTATACAGTGGTCATGTCACAGAGGCTCTGTGCCCTGCTGGTGGCTGCGTCATATCTCCGGGGTATGTTTAGCCCCTTGGTACTCCTTTGCTATGCTCTCCAATTGAACTTTTCTGGGCATCACATAATCAACCACTTTTTCTGTGAATACACGGCTCTCATTGCTGTCTCGAGCTCCAACATATGCATTCCCCACCTGCTACTCTTTGGCTTTGCCACCTTCAATGAGGTGAGTACACTGCTTATAATCCTCACTTCCTATGTCTTCATTTTTGTTATGGTCCTAAACATCCATTCTGTCAGTGGTCGCCGCAAGGCCTTCTCCACCTGCGCCTCCCGCCTGACCGCTATCACCATCTTCCACGGGACCATCCTTTCCCTGTACTGTGTGCCCAACTCCCAGAACTCTCGACAGACTGTCAAAGTGGCCTCTGTAACTTACACAGTGGTCAACCCCATGCTGAACCCTCTGATCTACAGCCTGAGGAATAAAGATGTGAAGGATGCCTTCCAGAAATTAATAGACACAAAAGTCTCATTTCACTGATGTCAAGGGGCGTCTTAAATCTCCATGAAAAATAGGAGCAGAGCCTTCTATAACCCATAGCATATACTTGCATGAGGTTTTTATAGATGTCTGTGATGTTAATATGTTAATTTGGTTAGTTCAAATCACTTGGTAATGCAAAGGAAGTAAATTCTGGGACTAATTTGACATGAGTTTGGTCATAAAGCATCTATTTCTTAAAATTCTCTAAAAGCAAACAAATAAAATATTACAAAGCAAAAGCAAAGATTCAATGTGGGACACTAGTGATTGGATGATGTTAACTCATCATAGAAAAGGATTTTCTTTTTTGTTACTGCCTATGACAATGACTCACTTGCCCTTAAAGTTTCTTGTATTGCATCTCACTGAAGCATCGTGTAATTGTTGAGAGATAAGATGGATATGCTGTGTGATAAAAGTGAGGGGACACTTTTATTTATTTTCTGATACTTTCATCCTTTGGGTTCTATGGATTCCATTGATGGACAGTCTTATACTTCAGTCAGCTTACGTGTAGAAGTACAGAGGGCAAGGACACTTAGACCAATTGTGTAGGTGAGGACACAGAGGTTCAAGAAACTGATCTGAAAATGACTGACATGAGAGAGGAAGGCACTTCTGGTGATTCTAAATCTAGTGCTTTTTTACCATGGTACTTCTAGGTCACAAAAATATGTTTTGTCCTTCAGAACGGACCATCATTTTTGTCATTTCAATACTCTTTGATATTATTGGATATTATTACTCAAAAGGCTTCAGTCTCAGTATTACTAGGTTTGGAAATCTCTACAGGCATTATCTAGTCTCCTTCATATGCATTAAAGCTGGTATGGATATAATATACATTATATCAGGAAATACTGAGGTCATATTTTAAAAGTTCTGTTCCAATGTTTATATGAATGACTAAATAAGCACAAATATCTGTTTACAAACCACCTAAAAATTAAAGCAAATTATATTACAAAGACTATCTGTATATAATTAAAATATTAAAACCCCATTATTAAAACAGTGTCATATTGGGACAAAGCATTAGCCATATGAGAAAATAATACAATTAGATCTTGCTTTATTTCACACATCAAAAGAGAGTTCTAAAAGTCACTTTAAAACTAACATTACATGAATATATATAAAACTTCTTGGCAAAATAGTAGAAAATGAAATAAAATTACAAATAACAAAGTGAGAAAAAGTTACCACTATGTCATATACAGCAGAGGAAGAAATGACAATCCTCTAGAAAAAGTTACAATAAGATGTAATTTCACAGTCTATACAAAAGAAATACAAATAGACCCTAAACGTGAAGAATTGTATAATTGTATAATTCTCATAATAACTGAAACACAAATGACAACTTCTCTGAGCTCTTGTTTTATGCCTATCAGAATGTCCAAAGCCCTGTTAATGCAGCTGTGGGGAAATAGACATTTTTATACATTGGGGGCATGAAGGTAGCATGTTACATGGAATTTGAAGTAATAGCAATGATACATGTGCATTTATCCCTTTTCAAAGCATTTACAGATCAGTAGGTATGCAGTTGTGTAAATGAAAATAGGAAGATTTCTATATATTGCTATGGCGTATCCTCTAGAACATAAGTGAATAAACACAAGATGTAGAAAAGATTTTATACTATGATAAATTATGTGAAAGGAGAGAGAAAGGCAAAATAAAAACCCATAAGCATAAGAGGAGATGAAAGAAATTGATTAGCAGAGTTCCCGTTGTGGCACAGTGGAAAAGAATCAGACTAGGAACCATGAGGTTGCTGGTTCAATTCCTGGCCTCTCTCAGTGGGTTAAGGATTCAGTGTTGCAGTGAGCTGTGGTGCAGGTTGCAGATGAAGGTCAGATCTGGCCTTGCTGTGACTCTGGCATAGGCCTGTGTCAACAGCTCTGATTAGACCCCTAGCTTGGGAATCTCCCTCATATGCCGTGGGTGTGGCTCTAAAAGGACAAAAAAGACAAAAAAAAAAGATAAAAAATAAATTGATTAGCAATGTACCTTATAGCTTTAATTTGGAGGACATTCAATATTTCACATAGTTTAAGACATAGGTTTATATCAAAAAGTATACCAAATATATATATATAATTAAAAAGAATAATCTGATTATAAATTTGGAAACATGGTCAAAAAGAGTGAAACATTTTCTATAAAGGACTTTAAACCCAGCATTTTGAGTGTACCATCTCATTATGTAATGCTTTATTGAAAAGCATTTATTTTAGTGAAAAGTAAATAAGTGAAATGACATAAATTATTAACATGCAGGTGAAATTCAAGTTATTAGCATGAGAGGAGAGTTACAGCTCTAAGAGAAGGTAAAAAGAAAAAAAATCATTTCAATTTAAATTAGAAATTCAGTTTGAAATACTTTTTTTTTCTCTTAAAACAAATATCACTAATAGTGACAATTCAATAGCAAAGAACATCTCTACTCTAAAAATTCCCTCTGAAAGGAAATCATTACCATCTGAACCAAAACAGAGCTTTTTGGAGAAATGGCTGATTTGAAGTATGAAGAAGAAAATAAAATGAGTCTTAAGCAACTTAATTTCCAAGAAACAAGAACTATAATAGTAGCTAGATGGATCAATTCAAAGAGACACAGGAGGCAATTTGAAATGGCTCCCACTGGCTTTTGATGAACATAAAATTAAAATTAAGTTAATATAAAGGCAGCAAATATGTTTAAATCTAAAACATGTCTAGTTACAATAAAATAAAAATAAATTATTTTTTTAATGTGTGGGGAAAGGGCAGACTTTTCTGTTGTTTTGTTTTGTTTTGTTTTGTTTTGTTTTATGGCTATGTCTGTGGCATAAGGGAGTTCTTGGGCTAGGGATTCAATCTGAGCCACAGCTGTGACCTAAGCCACAGCTGTAGCAATGCTGGATTTTTAACCCTCTGTATCAGGTCAGGGGTCAATCCCTCACCTCCACAGAGACCTGAGCCACTGCAGGTGGATTTTTAAGCCACTGTGCCACAAAGGGAACTCCAGGGCAGACTTTTTAATAAGTGTTTTGGGGATAATTTAACAGACATATGGGAAAAGATAAAATTAATTCTGTTCCTTATGCCTATCAAGATAAATTAAAGTTGGTAGGGGTATCAGGTCATTATTCTGAGACTTGGTAAATAAATGAGGTAATTGTTTATTCTGTCTTTCCTTCCCAAACTGTATTTCAGGGTTACCCAACAGTTATGAGGGGAAATTCAGAAGAAATACAATTAAAAAATAATTAAAAAAAGGATGGGAAGATCAAGGCATGACTTCAATGGGTATTAAAATCATTAATTGAGTAGTTGGTAGGAAATGTTAAAATGAAGTAATTAAGCTGACAGTACTTGAATCCACAGATAAGACTAAGCATGACTAAAAGTCAGACAACCAGCTGACACAGAGCTCACAGGGCAATGCAACTGGCAGCAATCAGAACCACATATGAAGAATTCTTGCCTAGAAGAAACTATAAGTGTGACTCTGAACTAATACAGCTTTTTTTTTTAATCTACTAATCTTCATGCATTTTTCTTAGGGCTGCACCTGTGGCATATGGAAGTTCCCAGTCCTACCTCACAGCAATTTGGGATCTGAGCCGCATCAGTGACCTACACCACAGCTCATGGCAATGCCAGATCCTTAACCCACTGAGTGAGGCTGGGGATTGAACCTGCATCCTCATGGATACTAGTCAGGTTTGTCACTGCTGAGCCACAACAGGAACGCCTACCTGCATTTTTTATTATAGTTGACTTACAATGTTCAGTCAATTTCTGCTGTACAGCAAAGTGACCCAGTTATACACACACATATATATACACATTCTTTTTCTCACATTTTCCTCCATTATGTTCCATCACAACTAGCTAGATATAGTTCCCTGTGCTATACAGCAGGATCACATTGCTTATCTGCTCCAAATGCAGTAGTTTGCTTCTAATAACCACAAACTCCCAGTTCTTGATGTAACAGTTTAAAAAATTTGTTTAGGAATAAATCAGATGACACCAAATAAAGCAATAAGTCAAATACAGGCTATGAAGCATTCTACAACTGATACAATTTCTCAAAAATAATTACCTAAACACACACACAAGGAACTGTTACATAATATCACATAACACTGGAATGGTCATATAATAAAGGAAATCTAGTTACAACTAAATTTGTTTGAATCGTGATTCAAACTTCCTGTAAAAATATATCTCGACGACACTTGTAGAAGTTTAAACATAGATCTGGTATGAAATTACATTAAGACTATGTTATTATTTTTGTTAGGTGAGATTTTGGCATAGGTATTTAATCAAATTCTTACTTCATTTGTGGTTACACCTTTTTAAACCACCATTAATGACTTAGTTATTTTGGCAAGTGGATTGATAGAGAAACATAATGTCCTACCAATATGATTATGTTTTACACCACTCCAGTTTATTGAATTGAAATGAGGGATTCACTGTCCTTGGAATGTCCTGATTCTTCAGGACGGACAAAGAATGATCTACATGCTCTCCTATTCTAATGCTGCATTCAGGAATATGTGGCCAAAAATTACATCTGGGACAGGAAAAAAGTATAGCAAGCTGTTCTTAAAATTATGATTTGAGGCTTGTAGCTTTGGCTTGAGTACTTTTTATTTCCTTGAAAATCTTCAAAAGACTTAAAATTTTAATTTTTTTTGTGTTTCAGTATCCAGATTATTTATGTTGAGCTTCAATTATTTAATAATAATTTATTAATGAAATTGAACTGGAAAAGTATTTTACAAGTGTCATCCCATATTTTGTTATTTTTCTAAGAACTGCCAATTCAGTGAAATAAATACATTTAAAAAAATACCTGTAGATATTCTCAGAAAAGTTTTCTTTTTTATTTCCTGCTATAACTAATGTCACTCTGATATATATATGAAATTTAGAATGCCTGGAATATCACTGTAAAATGCAGAATTATTGAGATGCATTTTTCTAAAGCTATTTGAAAATAAGTTGTGGATTTCCCGTCGTGGCGCAGTGGTTAACGAATCCGACTAGGAACCATGAAGTGGCGGGTTCAGTCCCTGCCCTTGCTCAGTGGGTTAACGATCCGGGGTTGCCGTGAGCTGTGGTGTAGGTTGCAGATGCGGCTCGGATCCCGAGTTGCTGTGGCTCTGACATAGGCTGGCAGCTACAGCTCCGATTGGACCCCTAGCCTGGGAACCTCCATATGCTGCGGGAGTGGCTCACGTAAAGGCAAAAAGACAAAAAAAAAAAGAAAAAAAAAGAAAAGAAAAGAAGTTGTTTTCCATTCCCTTTGCCCAAACTCAACACTCTTCCACCATTTATCTGTATAACTTTCTCCCTCACTTCATAATGGTCCATGCTCAAAAAGCACCTCATAGTAGACTTGTCTGAACTCCCTATTGAAAATGGTGCCTTCAATTATATATTTTTAGCACTTAGAATTATTGGAAAATGACTGCTATATGTATTTTTGTGTGTCGCCCATCAAATATAAATTGTTGACAAAACAAAGATCTTTTTCTTTTCCCCCAATATCTAAGAACCTAGCTCAGGGTAAACCTATAATAAATATGTATTTAATAAATGCATGAATGAATGTAAGAATGAGTAATTATGTATCCTCATTTTGTACTCAATAGTCTCTATTGCTTGTCATATAACAATTAAATATATCTACTATTCTTCCCTTTTAAAGAACCCTGATTAAAACAATGAAGAGTTTGGGAGTTCCCATTGTGGCTCAGCAGAAATGAATCTTACTAGTATCCACAAGGACATAGGTTCGATCCCTGGCCTTGCGCAATGGGTTAAAGATCTGGTGTTGCTGTGAGCTGTGTTGTAGGTTGTAGATGAGGCTTGGATCTAGGTGATGCTGTGGCTCTGGTGTAGGCTGCCAGCTAGATCCCCAGTCTGACTGACCCCTAGCCTGGGAACCTCCATATACCACAGATGTGGCCCTAAAATGACAAAAAAAAAGAAGAGTTTAGAAAATTTTACATGTTGAATTCATCAAAACTTTCTTCTAAAATGGTATTATTTTAGGTGGATTAAATACAGTTCATCAAAAACTTAGAACTTCATATTTAGATTATTCAACTTATGGGATAATGGTCATGAAATAAATTGCAATAATATTTTAATATTTAATTTTTAAAAAAAACCACTTTCCGACTCTTTATGATTAAGATAAACAATTAAGAAAAGCAACTTTCCTGTGAGTGGGTTGCTCAGATAGTGTAAAGTTTCACTGCCAATGATGGTCTTTATAGATTTTGTTTAGTTTTACTGTCATGAGACTCTTTCATTCGGGGGATATATTTTGTGACAAGAGGTTCAGGACAACAAAAAAAAACAGATACTAAACAAATCTCATCAAGCTATTAGTATCTAATTTCAAAACATCATTGTATTGGCTGAAACACATCTAAAGCCATTATTTTCCACAATAAATTGTACAGGTAGGTAGGTAGATAGATGATAGAAAGATAAGGATATATAGACTTGATTAAAGCTCCATGGAAATAAATATTTCACAGAGCTCTTATGTTTTAGGTTTTTGAAGGCTGCTTTCATTTTTTTTTATTTTCCCACTGTACAGCAAGAGGGTCAGGTTATCCTTACATGTATACATTACAATTACATTTTTTCCCCACCCTTTCTTCTGTTGCAACATGAGTATCTAGAGATAGTTCTCAATGCTATTCAGCAGGATCTCCTTGTACATCTACTCTTTTTTTTTTTTTTTTTTTTTTGTTGTTGTTGTTGTTGCTATTTCTTGGGCCACTCCCGCGGCATATGGAGGTTCCCACGCTAGGGGTTGAATCAGAGCTGTAGCCACCGGCCTACGCCAGAGCCACAGCAACTCGGGATCCGAGCCGTGTCTGCAACCTACACCACAGCTCACGGCAACGCCGGATCGTTAACCCACTGAGCAAGGCCAGGGATCGAACCCGCGACCTCATGGTTCCTAGTCGGATTCGTTAACCACTGCGCCACGATGGGAACTCCTGTACATCTATTCTAAGTTGTGTCTGATAAGCCCAAGCTCCTGATCCCTCCCACTCCCTCCCCCTCCCATCAGGCAGCCACAATTCTCTTCTCCAAGTCCATGATTTTCTCTTCTGAGGAGATGTTCATTTGTGCTGGATATTAGATTCCAGTTATAAGTGATATCATATGGTACTTGTCTTTGTCTTTCTGGCTCATTTCACTCAGTATGAGAGTCCCTAGTTCCATCCATGTTGCTGCAAATGGCATTATGTCATTCCTTTTTATGGCTGAGTAGTATTCCATTGTGTATATATACCACATCTGCCAAATGCAATCATCTGTTGATGGACATTTGGGTTGTTTCCATGTCTTGGCTATTGTGAATAGTGCTGCAATGAACTCTCTTTTAAGTAGAGTTTTGTCCGGATAGATGCCCAAGAGTGGGATTGCAGGGTCATATGGAAGTTCTATGTATAGATTTCTAAGGTGTCTGCAAACTGTTCTCCATAGTGGCTGTACTAGTTTACATTCCCACCAACAGTGCAGGAGGGTTCCCTTTCCTCCACAGCCTCTCCAGCACTTGTTATTTGTGGATTTATGAATGATGGCCATTCTGACTGGTGTGAGGTGATATCTCACGGTAGTTTTGATTTGCATTTCTCTTATAACCAGCGTTGTTGAGCATTTTTTCATGTGTTGGTTGGCCATCTGTATATCTTCTTTGAAGAACAGCCTCTTCAGGTCTTTTGCCCATTTTTCCATTGATTGATGGGCTTTTTTACTGTTGGGTTGTATAAGTTGTTTATATATTCTAGAGATTAAGCCCTTGTCAGTTGCATCATTTGAAACTATTTTCTCCCATTCTGAAAGTCGTCTTTTTGTTTTCTTCTGGGTTTCCTTTGCTGTGCAAAAGCTTGTCAGTTTGAGGAGGTCCCATGGGTTTATTTTTGCTCTTATTTCTATTGCTTTGGGAGACTGACCTGAGAAAATATTCATGGTGTTGATGTCAGAGAGTGTTTTGCCTATGTTTTCTTCTAGGAGTTTGATGGTGTCCTGTCGTATATTTAAGTCTTTCAGCCATTTGGAGTTTATTTTGGTGCATGGTGTGAGGGTGTGTTCTCGTTTCATTGCTTTGCATGCAGCTGTCCAGGTTTCCCAGCAATGCTTGCTGAATAGACTTTCCTTTTCCCATTTGATGTTCTTGCCTCCCTTGTCAAAGATTAATTGACCATAGGTGTCAGGGTTTATTTCCGGATTCTCTATATTGTGTTCCATTGGTCTGTCTGTCTGTTTTGAAACCAGTACCACACTGTTTTGATGACTGTGGCTTTGTAGTATTTCTTGAAGTCTGGGAGAGTGATGCCTCCTGCTTGGTTTTTGTTTCTCAGGATTGCTTTAGCGATTCTGAGTCTTTTGTGGTTCCATATGAATGTTTGGATTGTTTGTTCTAGTTCTGTGAAAAACGTCATGGGTAAATTGTTAGGGATTGCATTGAATCTGTAGATTTCTTTGGGTAGTATGGCCATTTTTACAATATTGATTTCTCCAATCCAGGAACATGGAATATCTTTCCATTACTTTACATCTTCTTTGATTTTTTTGATTAAAGTTTTATAGTTCTCGGCATATAGGTCCTTTACCTCCTTGGTCAGGTGTATTCCAAGGTTTTTGATTTTGTGAAGTTCAATTTTAAAAGATATCGTGTTTTTGAATTTTTTTTTTTTGGTATTTTTGTTGTTGTTGTTGTTGTTGCTATTTCTTGGGCCGCTCCCGCGGCATATGGAGGTTCCCAGGCTAGGGGTTGAATCGGAGCTGTAGCCACCAGCCTACGCCAGAGCCACAGCAACACAGCATCCGAGCTGCATCTGCAACCTACACCACAGCTCACGGCAACGCCGGATCATTAACCCACTGAGCAAGGGCAGGGACCGAACCCACAACCTCATGGTTCCTAGTCAGATTCGCTAACCACTGTGCCACAACGGGAATTCCTGGTATCATATTTTTGAATTCCTTTTCTAATATTTCATTGCTGGTATACAGCAATGAAATGCGACTGACTTCTGAATGTTAATCTTATATCTTGCTACTTTGCTGAATTTATTAATCAGTTCAAGTAGTTTTGGGGTTGGGTCCTTAGGGTTTTCTATGTATAGTATCATGTCATCTGCACACAGTGACAGTTTGATCTCTTCTCTTCCTATATAGATGCCTTTTGTTTCTTCTGATTGTCTAATTGCTGTGGCTAGGACTTCCAAAACTAAGTTGAAGAGCAGTGGTGAGAGTGGGCATCCCTGTCTTGTTCCAGATTGGAGTGAGAAGGCTTTCAGTTTTTCCCCATTGAGGATTATATTTGCTGTGGGTTTATCATAAATGGCTTTGAATATATTCAGGAATGTTGCCTCTATACCCACTTTGGCAAGGGTCTTGATCATGAATGGATGTTGGACTTTGTCAAATGCTTTTTCTGCATCTATTGATTTGATCATATGATTTTTGACTTTTCTTTTGTTAATGTGGTGTATGATGTTGAATGATTTGCGTATGTTGAACCATCCTTGTGAACTTGGGATGAACCCTACCTGGTCATGGTGTATGATCTTCTTGATATGTTGTTGAATGCAGTTGGCTAAGATTTTGTTGAGAATTTTTGCATCTATATTCATCAAAGATATTGGGCGATAGTTTTCTTTTTTGGTGGTATCTCTGTCTGGTTTTGGAATGAGGGTGATGGTGGCATCATAGAATGTGTTTAGGAGTATTCCTTCTTCTTCAACCTTTTGAAAGAGTTTAAGGAGGATGGGCACCAGTTCCTCTTTATATGTTTGATAGAATTCACCTGTGAAGCCATCTGGTCCTGGACTTTTATTTGTAGGGAATGATATTATGACCTCTTCAATTTCATTTCTAGTGATCGGTGTGTTCAGTTGGTCTGTTTCTACTTGATTCAGTTTTGGAAGGCTGTAAGATTCTAGAAAATTGTCCATTTCTTCCAGATTGTCAAACTTGTTGCCGTATAGTTGTTCATAGTATGCTCTTACGGTTTTTTGTATTTCTGCTGTATCCCTTGTTATTTCTCCTTTTTCATTTATAATTTTGGTTTTTTGGGTTCTTTCTCTCCTCTTTTTAGTGAGTCTGGCCAGGGGTTTGTCAATTTTGTTCACCTTTTCAAAGGACCAGCTCTTGGTTTTATTAATTTTCTCTATTGTTCTTTGAGTCTCTATTTTATTGACTTCTTCTTTGATCTTTACAATTTCCTTCCTTCCGCTGACTTTAGGATTTCTTTGTTATTCTTTTCTTATTCATTTAGGTGGAGGGTTAAGTTGTCCATTTGGGATCTTTCTTCTTTTTTGAGAAAGGCCTGGATTGCTATAAATTTCCCTCTGAGCACTGCTTTCGCAGCATCCCATAGATTTGGAGAGGTTGTGTCTTCATTATCATTTGTTTCAAGGTAGTTTTTAATTTCCTTCTTGATTTCCTCATTGACCCATTGGTTTTTCAGTAGCATGCTGTTTAGTCTCCATGGAGTAGGTTTTTTCTCTTTGCTTTACCCATGGTTGATTTCTAATTTCATGGCATTGTGGTCAGAGAAGATACTTGAGATAATTTCTATGCTCCTAAATTTATTGAGATTCGCTTTGTGTCCCAATATGTGCTCGATTCTTGAGAATGTTCCATGAGCATTTGAGAAGAATATGTATTCTGATGTTCTTGGGTGTAGTGTCCTGAAGATATCAATGAAGTCTAACTTTTCTATTTTTTCCTTTAGGATCTCTGTTGCTTTATTGGTTTTCTGTCTAGAGGATCTGTCCATTGATGTGAGGGGGGTATTAAAGTCTCCTACTATGATTGTATTCTCATCAATATCTCCCTTTATGTCTGTTAATATTTGTTGTATGTATCTGGGTGCTCCTATATTTGGGGCATATATGTTGACCATAGTCACATCTTCTCCTTGGATGGATCCCTTAATCATTAAGTAGTGTCCTTCTTTGTCTTTCTTTATGTCTTTTGTCTTAAAGTCTATTTTGTCTGATATGAGCATTGCGACTCCTGCTTTTCTGTCTTGTCTATTGGCGTGAAATATTTTCCCCACCCTTTCACTTTCAATCTATATGTATATTTTGTCCTAAGGTGAGTTTCTTGTAGGCAGCATATTGAAGGTTTTTGCCTTTTTATCCACTCAGCCCCTCTGTGTGTGTCTATTGATTGGGGCATTCAGTCCATTGACATTAAAGGTGATAATTGAGAGATGATTATTTATTGCCATTTGAACCTCATGTTCCAGTTGATTCTATGGTTCTCCTTTCTTCCTTTCTTTATTCTTTTTTTTTTTTTTTTTGGTTGGATGGTCTCATGTTATTATCTGCTTGAGTGTTTTTTTTTTTTCATTTTTTGCAAATGCAATATTTGCTTTTGGCTTGTGGTTGCCCTGTTTTTTAAGTATGCTAACCCCTTCCCATAATTGTGTGTTTTAGTCTGATGGACCTGTAAGTTCAAACACTTCATTACTATATTAAAATGAAGAAGAGAAACATACAAACAAACAAGCAAAAAGGGTTATTTACTTCCTAACATCTCTTGCCCACATTTTATGGTTTTGATGACTCTTTTTTATTGTTTTCTTTTTAATTTTATTTTGCTTTAAACATGTTCATGATTAAATCTGTATGCTGGCTTATATGAGTGACTGCTCTCTGATTGCAGTTTCCTCAGTCCTAGTTCTTCCTCTTCTTTTTTTTTATTTTTTCTTTTCTTTTTTCTTCCCTTTCCTTCCTTTCCTTTTGGTTTAGAGAAGCCCTTTCAATATTTCCTTTAACCTGGGTTTTGTGTTGCTGTATTCTTTAAGTTTTTGTTTGTTGCAAAAAATTTTTATTTCCCCTTCTCTTTTAAATGATATTCTTGCTGAATAGAGTATTCTAGGTTGCATATTTTTTCCTTTTAGCACTTTAAATATCTCTTGCCATTCCCTCCTGGCCTGTAGTGTTTCTGTAGAGAAATCAGCTGATATTCTTATGGGGGTTCCCTTGTAGGTAACATTCTGTTTTTCTCTTGCTGCCTTTAGGATCCTCTCTTTATCACTAACTTTTGCCATTTTTATTATGATGTGTCTTGGTGTGGGTCTGTTTGGGTTCAGTTTGTTTGGGGCCCTCTGTGCGTCTTGTATCTTGAACCCAGTATCCTTTAGATTTGGGAAGTTTCCATCGATAATTTCTTCAAATATATTTTCCATCCCCTTATCTTTTTCTACTCCTTCTGGAATTCCTATTATGCGTAGATTGGCCCGCTTTATATTATCCCATAGGTCTCTTATATTGCTTTCCAGTTTTTTGATTCGGTTTTCTGTCTGTTGACCAGATTGAGTGATTTCCATTATTCTATCTTCCATATCACTGATTCGTTCTTCTGCATTATTCATTCTGGTTTTTACTGCCCTTAGTTCAGTTTGCATCTCTGCAAATGAGTGTTCTAGTTTTTCTTGGGTCCTCATATTTTCTAGTTCCTTTCTGAGGGCATCTGCTTTACTGTTTATATCTTCTCTTAATTCCTTCAGTATTTTCACTCTTTCTCTTTTAAACTCCAGGTATGTCTGACTGCAGAGATCTGTTTCATTGTTGACTGTTTTAGGTGAGTTCTGTTGGCTTGACTGGGGGTGGTTTCTCAGCTTCTTCATCTTTTTTGTTGTTTTCTTTCTCCTGAGGGAGTTGTCCTCTCTGTTATCGGGCAGTGTTTGCCTTGTCACTGCCGTGGAATATTTCCTGAGGGCTGGCGTTGTTGGTCAATCTTTTTTGAGGCAGTGTGGCTTTTCTGGAGTGTTGATGGGGCTAACAGTGTTTCTTTGAAGCAAAGGAGGACTTCCTGAGGGCAGACAGGACTGGGAGGTCCACACCACGATGGTAGCAGATTTCACTTGGTCATGCAGAGCTTGCTCTGGCGTTTTTAGGCTTTGGGGTTCTTGCAGAGGTTTGGCGGTGTTGGGCAGCTGTTCCTCAGGAGTGTAGCACTCCCTGATGCCTGGAGAAGCTATCCGGGTCACTGAGAACCTTTGAGGCTCTTCCCTAGGGCAGCCCAACTCAGAAGGACGGCCTGAGAATGTAGTTGGATATTTTCACATTCTGGCCAAGCTTCTTGCAGCTTTTCTGGGCTTCAGGGCCTCTTCCAGGGGGCTGGTGGTGCTGAGCAGCTATTTCATGGGAGTGGGGCACCCCCTGGGGGCTTAGGTGGGTAGAAGGGCCAGTGGAAACCCAAGAGGTTCCTCCCCAGGGCAGCCTGACTCAGAAGGATCGTCTGAGATTTTTTCCCAGCCAGGCCGAGCTTGTTGCAGCTTTTCTGGGCTGCAGGGGGTCCTGCCTGTAGCTGGCAATCCTATGCAGCTGATCCACTAGGTCTCGGCACTCCCTGGGGGCTTTGTTGGGTAGCAAGGGCTCTGGAAGCCCAAGAGGCTCCTCCCCAGGGCAGCCCAACTCAGAAAGACCGTCTGAGATCTTTTCCCGACTCGGCCAGGCTTGTTTCAGCTTTTCTGGGCTGCAGGGGGTCCTGCCTGGAGCTGGCAGTCCTATGCAGCTGGTCCACTAGGTCTCGGCACCCCCTGTGGGCTTTGGCGGGTAGCAGGGCTGTTGGAGACTCAAGAGGCTCCTCCACGGGGCAGTCCAACTCAGAAAAACCATCCGAGAATTAGGCAGATCTATTCACGGCCTGGCTAGGCTTGTTCTAGCTTTTCTGGGCTGCAGGCCTTTTCTCAGGGGCTGGTGGTGTTTGGTGCTGCTCTGCAGAAGTGTAGCCCCTCCAAAGGGCAAGCAGGCCTGTGCAGGGACAGCCCCTGCGGTGGTAGGCTTCAGGCAATTGTTGAGGCCAGCCCTCCTGGATGGCAGGTAGCCCCAAGTTTGGCGAGAGAGTAGGGGGTGGTGGGGGTGGGGGGGTGGGGGGAGGGGATGCACTGGGAAGCACAGCTTTCTGCTAGCTAGCGGGCCTGTAAGCTTCCTGTGGCGTGGGGGGTATTCTATGGGGACCCACCCCTTCTTCTCTCCCCTCCCCAGCATGGGCGCAGACCAGGCTCTTCTCCCAGGTTCCCTCTGATGCGGCTTTCCACTTTCCTGCCCCTAGAGTATTGCTCCCTTCCTCTGCAACAGCTTTGTTTTCTAGTCTCCCAGGCAGTCTCTGCCCCGTCAAATGGTTTCTAGACCTCCCAAGCAGTTTCCGCTCCACCCCGCCCCCCAGCCCATTCTCAGGGTCTAAACTCTGGAGCCGAGGTCTCAGTGCCCAGCCCCCACCCAGGCGTCCCCCGGCCCTTTCTCAGGGACTAACCTTCGGAGGCGAGGTCTTGGTGCCCAGCCCCCACCCAGGCGTCCCCCTGCCCTTTCCTGGGGACTAACCTCTGGAGCCGAGGATTCAGTGCCCAGCCCCTACCCAGGCGTCTCAATTTTTGGTGACTGTTCTGGTAGTTCAGATGGTCCATTCGGTTCTAGATCGGCTTTTCCGTACTCCAACTTACTGCTACACTCTTCTCTGCATCTGGAGATTCCTCCGGTTCGATTGATCTTTCTCCCGTGTAGGTGACTTTCCAGGGTGCAGGATCCCTTTCTCCTCCACAGTTCCCTTTCGGGAGCACCCGTCCCGCTCGGATTCACCTTCTCTCACTCTCCTCTTTTCTCCCATTCTGCCCAGTAATGTCACGAACTTCTTGCCGTTATTGGAGTTTAGGTTCCTCTCCAGTGATTGGTTGCTGTTCTGTGCGAGTCATTTATTCTGTAGATGTGTTTTTTTTGCTGTGTTTGTGGGAGAGGGAGATTGTGTCCCCATACTCCTCCGCCATCTTGTCCTCTCTCTGCTTTCATTTTTTAATTTGGATAACTCACAGAGTAATAAGATAAATCCTTGCTTTTAAAAAAATGAAAGAGTGGAAAGTGAGAGTGCTAGGTGGAATGGAAACACAGAAGAACTATTCAATCTCAGGGAATTATCAGATTGATCAGTTTTAGGGAAAACCTCATAGGTTATTGAGAATTTGGAAACAGATTACCTGAAACTAATTATATTTAAGGAACTCCTGAAATATTTGGTGTATCCAAAGACACAAACCACATACTGCTGTTTACACACTATTGGTTTAGGGAGACATTCTATAGTCAGCAAAGGAGCAGATCTGGGAGAAGTCCTTCCAGCAAACCTAATAAGTGGCCTCTGGCATCAAGTAGAGAGTAGACTATTCAGGACTGTTCAGTAGTTCTGCTATTTACAGGATTGTGTGGGTGGCACAGGCCAAAGAATTATATGTGAACTCATTCTATCAGCGATTCCACTTATGGCTTTGTGCAACTTACACCCGTCTGTGCAACTGTCACCTCATTCATAACGGTGCATGATTATACTTAACTCACTTATTTCTGGAAAGTGAAATGTGTTAATAGGTGTATTCAGAATACTACCTAACACATAGGAAGTGGTTAGTGTACATGAGCAGCTTTATTCTCATAAAGAAATTCATCCAAAACAAGACAAAGATACCACCAAAAAAGAAAACTATCGCCCAATATCTTTGATGAATATAGATGCAAAAATTCTCAACAAAATCTTAGCCAACTGCATTCAACAACATATCAAAAAGATCATACACCAAGACCAGGTAGAGTTCATCCCAGGTTCACAAGGATGGTTCAACATACGCAAATCATTCAACATCATACACCACATTAACAAAAGAAAAGTCAAAAATCATATGATCAAATCAATAGATGCAGAAAAAGCATTTGACAAAGTCCAACATCCATTCATGATCAAGACCCTTGCCAAAGTGGGTATAGAGGCAACATTCCTGAATATATTCAAAGCCATTTATGATAAACCCACAGCAAATATAATCCTCAATGGGGAAAAACTGAAAGCCTTCTCACTCCAATCTGGAACAAGACAGGGATGCCCACTCTCACCACTGCTCTTCAACTTAGTTTTGGAAGTCCTAGCCACAGCAATTAGACAATCAGAAGAAACAAAAGGCATCTATATAGGAAGAGAAGAGATCAAACTGTCACTGTGTGCAGATGACATGATACTATACATAGAAAACCCTAAGGACTCAACCCCAAAACTACTTGAACTGATTAATAAATTCAGCAAAGTAGCAGGATATAAGATTAACATGCAGAAGTCAGTTGCATTTCTGTATACCAGCAATGAAATATTAGAAAAGGAATTAAAAAATACAATACCTTTTAAAATTGCACCTCACAAAATCAAATACCTCGGAATACACCCGACCAAGGAGGTAAAGAACTTATATGCTGATAACTATAAAACTATAATCAAAGAAATCAAAGATGTAAAGAAATGGAAAGATATTCCATGTTCCTGGATTGGAGAAATCAATATTGTAAAAATGGCCATACTACCCAAAGCAATCTACAGATTCAATGCAATCCCGATCAAATTACCCATGACATTTTTCCCAGAACTAGAACAAACAATCCAAACACCCATATGGAACCACAAAAGACTCAGAATCGCTAAAGCAATCCTGAGAAACAAAAACCAAGCAGGAGGCATAACTTTCCTAGACTTCAAAAAATATTACAAAGCCACAGTCGTCAAAACAGTGTGGTACTGGTTTCAAAACAGACAGACAGACCAATGGAACACAATATAGAGAATCCGGAAATAAACCCTGACACCTATGGTCAATTAATCTTTGACAAGGGAGGCAAGAACATCAAATGGGAAAAGGAAAGTCTATTCAGCAAGCATTGCTGGGAAACCTGGACAGCTGCATGCAAAGCGATGAAACGAGAACACACCCTCACACCATGCACCAAAATAAACTCCAAATGGCTGAAAGACTTAAATATACGACAGGACACCATCAAACTCCTAGAAGAAAACATAGGCAAAACACTCTCTGACATCAACACCATGAATATTTTCTCAGGTCAGTCTCCCAAAGCAATAGAAATAAGAGCAAAAATAAACCCATGGGACCTCCTCAAACTGACAAGCTTTTGCACAGCAAAGGAAACCCAGAAGAAAACAAAAAGACGACTTTCAGAATGGGAGAAAATAGTTTCAAATGATGCAACTGACAAGGGCTTAATCTCTAGAATATATAAACAACTTATACAACCCAACAGTAAAAAAGCCAATCAATCAATGGAAAAATGGGCAAAAGACCTGAAGAGGCTGTTCTTCAAAGAAGATATACAGATGGCCAACCAACACATGAAAAAATGCTCAACAACGCTGGTTATAAGAGAAATGCAAATCAAAACTACCGTGAGATATCACCTCACACCAGTCAGAATGGCCATCATTCATAAATCCACAAATAACAAGTGCTGGAGAGGCTGTGGAGGAAAGGGAACCCTCCTGCACTGTTGGTGGGAATGTAAACTAGTACAGCCACTATGGAGAACAGTTTGCAGACACCTTAGAAATCTATACATAGAACTTCCATATGACCCTGCAATCCCACTCTTGGGCATCTATCCGGACAAAACTCTACTTAAAAGAGAGTTCATTGCAGCACTATTCACAATAGCCAAGACATGGAAACAACCCAAATGTCCATCAACAGATGATTGCATTTGGCAGATGTGGTATATATACACAATGGAATACTACTCAGCCATAAAAAGGAATGACATAATGCCATTTGCAGCAACATGGATGGAACTAGGGACTCTCATACTGAGTGAAATGAGCCAGAAAGACAAAGACAAGTACCATATGATATCACTTATAACTGGAATCTAATATCCAGCACAAATGAACATCTCCTCAGAAAAGAAAATCATGGACTTGGAGAAGAGACTTGTGGCTGCCTGATGGGAGGGGGAGGGAGTGGGAGGGATCGGGAGCTTGGGCTTATCAGACACAACCTAGAATAGATTTACAAGGAGATCCTGCTGAATAGCATTGAGAACTTTGTCCAGATACGTATATATCAACAGAACAAAGGGTGGGGGAAAAATGTATACATGTAAGGATAACTTGATCCTCTTGGTATACACTGGGAAAAAATGAAAGAAAAGGAAGGAAGGAAGGAAGGAAGAAAGAAGGAAAAAAAGAAAGAAAGAAAGAAAGAATGAAAGAAAGAAAGAAAGAAAGAAAGAAAGAAAGAAAGAAAGAAAGAAAG
The DNA here is from genome assembly GCF_054392235.1 of Sus scrofa. Lineage (NCBI taxonomy): Eukaryota > Metazoa > Chordata > Mammalia > Artiodactyla > Suidae > Sus > Sus scrofa. The sequence goes on along the minus strand of NC_139383.1, from coordinate 101,358,130 downwards.
AAAGAAAGAAAGAGAGAGAGAAAGAGAGAGAGGGAGGGAGGGAGGGAGGGAGGAAGGAAGGAAGGGAGAGAGGGAGGAAGGAAGGGAGAGAGGGAGGAAGGAAGGAAAAGAAAGAAGGAAGCAAGAGACAGACAGTAAGAAAGAAAGAAAGAAAGAAAGAAAGAAAGAAAGAAAGAAAGAAAGAAAGAAAGAAAAAGAAAGAAAGAAATTAAGAAAGAAGGAAAGAAAGAAAGAGAAAGAAAGAAAGAAAGAAAGAAAGAAAGAAAGAAAGAAAGAAAGAAAGAAAGAAGGAAAGAAGGAAAGAAAGAAAGAAAGAAAGAAAGAAAAAGAAAGAAAGAGAGAAAGAAAGAAATTTATTATTCCCATCCCTTTCTGGTGTTCGGCACTACTCTGCTGTGCCTTCAGACCCTCAGCCCACCAGGAGGGAGCCTGTTGAGTAATAGACAGGCAAAAGTAATAAGACGTATTCTATTTCATGATGGTAACATGATCCCTGGTTCACTGAGGGATGTTAGGATGCAGTATACAATGCTCTAATATTCTTCATGACCTCTGAAGGGGAGCATGTCTTATTAGAATGATATGTACCAACTTGGGATAGTTACTCTCATCAAAGTCATTAATTATTTGAGTCCCAAGATATCATTGTTTTGGTCATGTCTTGTGAATGTCCCACAGAGATCAATGATTGATTTTGGAAATAGGAATATGGTCTCCAGGGACACACATGCATAAAAGGACAAAGCCTGTAATGTTTACCTATCCTAGCATCTTTAGAAACAGGAAGCAATCTTTATGCCACAGGTTGGTTGGTAGGACTACACTCTGATTGTTTGGGGAACTTGAGAGCAGTTGTATTGATGTGTGTTTAAGAATCTGTATCTAGTCCTCTTTTAATCAGAAAGTGAAGAACTGCAAGGATTTGGCACTCCTATAAAAATAAGTTTCCCTTTTTGTCCTAAGAAACCATCTCAATGGGAAATGGTAGCAATTTAATTGGCAGAAGGGAATATCGTATAACAACTCTTGGTGTAACAGGGAAGAGTGATTTCAATCTCCTTCCCTCTTCCTCCTCTCTCGATTTAACTCTATCCATGGCACCTGGCAAAGACAGCATGGAGATTGTCCTAACAGTCATTCTAGTGCTGAGAGTGAGAATGAGCGGTCTCCAGGACTGTTCATGAAGGGACATAGACATGGTAACCAACTCTGAAACAGATAGGAAAGGAATTACTTGGACCTTGTGCCAAAGGGACATTGAGATGTCTTTCCACAGAAAGTGTCTAGATAATGACATTTTTGGAACTGAGTTCTAATTCCTCTTCCACCAGGAATATCTGGCTCCTCTAAAGCATGTATAACTAACAAGGATCAGGAGAGAAAGATAGGAAATAAGCATGTTTGTACCCCTGTTGCTATTTTCTAGATATCAAAGTCCATTCCTAAAAAATCCCACCATCCTTTCCCATACCACCCCATAATGCTTATATTTTGTGAGAAATCAGACATTTCCATCTCATTTTTTTAAGTTATCTGGAATAAAATATTTATGGTTCAATATTTTGTGAGTATTAAATATGTACAGAAATATAACATCCTATCTATTCAATCTGTTTTACTATCTTTTAACTTGATATCTTTCATAATCTTTTTTCAAGGAATTAAAAGTTCTTAAAAAAGCTGCAGAATTTTCCATAATATATATGTGTCATAGCTTTGACCACTTCTCTGGTGTTTACTGTTTGTTTCTAAATTTAAAAAAAAACACTGCAATGCAGCAGCAAGCATTTATATAAATTTTATAGTCACCTCTTTGTTCGGGTTCTTCAAATAAGTAAAAGCAGTGATTTATTCATTAAATATGTCTTCATAAGGCTTTAGAGTTAGTTACAGAAATTTTGTATCTGAGTACCAACATACTGAATGAGAACAGACATTCTATAGCATAATTAACAAAATATCTATGCAAATTTTGTAGAAAAATGCTAATATTTTATAAAGACTAATTTTCTATCTAAAACATATTGATAAAAAATTAACACTCATGGTTTAATGACCTAAAATAAGGATGTTTCTCATCATTTCAGTGGGAATAAAGAAAGTTAGTATGAGTTATTTTAAAAATTATTTCTTGGAGCAACAAGTTACTACTATATAGCACAGGAAGATATATCCAGTCTCCTGGGATGGACCATGATGGAAAATAATATAAAAAGTAGTATATAATATATATATATGTCATATATATGTATGACTGAGTCATTTTGCTGTAGAGACGAAATTGGCACATTGTAAGTCAAGTGTGTATATATATATATTTATATTTATATTTAACATTTTTTTTCTTTTTAGAGCCACACCCATGGCATATGGAAGTTCGCAGGCTATGGATCAAATGGCAGCCACAGCCACAGCAACACGGGATCTGAACCATGTCTGTGAACTACACCACAGCTCATGGTAATGCCAGATTCCCAGTCCACTGAGTGAGGCCAGGGATTGAACCACCATCCTCCTGGATACTAGTCAGATTCGTTTCCACTGAGCCACAATAAGACCCCCAATCAACTATATTTTAATAAAAAAGTAAAAAATATTTCTTAGGATCTCAATATTTTCAGTTGTGTTTAATGAGTCTTCCATTAAAAAGAAATTTGAATTTCATAAAAAATATGGCAAATTAAATTACATTGGATGTCTTGCAGTTGATTCAATTCCAAACTTTAAATTGTGTAGAGCAGATTAAGTAATTATACAGGCTCTTATGAATATCAAACTTTTTCTGAGATTTGTAAATAAAACTATGAGCTCTATGCATTTGTGTGATATAAAATCTGAACTTTTCCTAAACTTCACACTGGTCTATTTATTTGCTAAAAAAAATGCTAATCTTATTTATTCTTATGTGTGTTTTAGGAGAGAGAAAACTAGACTGGGATGATATAATGAAAAATAACTACTAAAATGTTTCTCCAGCGCCAATAGTATGGGGTCCATGGGCGAGGAAAACTGCACCTCCGTCACAGAGTTCATTCTCCTGGGATTCTCAGATGTCCCTGAGTTGAGAGTCTTCCTCGTCCTGGTGTTTCTTGTCATCTACGGAGTCACCGTCTTGGGTAACCTAGGCATGGTTGGGCTGATTCAGGTCAGCCCTCGACTCCACACCCCCATGTACTTTTTCCTCAGCCACTTGTCCTTTGTGGATTTCTCTTACTCCACGATCATTGTGCCCAAGATACTGGCTAACATCATAAACGAAGACAAAGCCATTTCCTTCCTGGGGTGTGTTGTGCAATTCTACTTGTTTTGCATATGTGGAGTAACTGAGGTCATCCTACTGGCTGTGATGGCCTATGACCGCTTTGTGGCCATCTGTAACCCTCTCTTGTACAAGGTCACCATGTCCCGAAATGTCTGTGTGGAGCTAGTGTCTTGTTGCTACCTGTGTGGGACTGTGTGTTCTCTGATTCACCTGTGTTTAGCTCTGAAGATCCCATCCTACAGATCAAATGTGATCAACCACTTCTTTTGTGATCTGCCTCCTCTCTTATCTCTTGCTTGCTCTGATGTCACTATGAATCAATTGCTGCTGTACATTGTGGCCACGTTCAATGAGATCCTGTCCAGTGTGATCATCCTCACCTCCTACTTGTTCATTCTCATCACCATCCTGAGGATGCGCTCTGTGGAAGGAAGGTCCAAAGCCTTCTCCACCTGTGCCTCCCACCTCACAACCATAGCTGTCTTACAGGGAACAATCCTTTTCATGTATTGCCGACCCAATTCTGGAAACAACAGTATGGCCATTGACAAAGTGGCCACGGTGTTCTACACTGTGGTGATTCCCATGTTGAACCCCCTGATCTATAGTCTGAGGAACAAGGACGTGAAAGAAGCTCTCAGAAAAGCAGTGAACTCCAAAGTATTTTCCTAGAGGATATTTTCCTACCAGGACTCAGGTTTCCAAAGTGAGGCTGGAAGAAGCATGAAATGATAGGCTGCCCTGTTGGAAGAGGGAGAAGAGTGAAGGGGTTGGTAGCTGTGGTTGAGTATTTTTGATTCATTTATATTTGTGACTTGTCAATTTACAAGGGAGGCATTGAGAATGATTCAAAATTTGCAGACTACTTTGCTTTTATGCAATCTAAAATGTTTGAAATGCATTTCAGAAATGAATTGTTAAGACATACGCACTTAGTTTGCTGTAAAACTTTCATAAATTTAATGAACTCACATTTTATTTCAGTATCCATTATGAAAACTAATTTATTTCAAAATTTAATTTCTGTCCTTTCACAATTAAAGATAAATCTTCTTCAGCAGATTTCCTTTTTTCATTTCTCTTTAACTGTCCCTCCTTTCTCCCATCCTATCCCCCTCTCCTCAACCTTTTTAACCTTTGGAAATGTGAAAAGAAAGCAGCTAGCAAGGGCATCTGGGGATTCAGTTTTCAAATCCCAGTAGCAGCAGCACAGCCCAAGAAATAGAAGACCAGCCGTGAAAATAGAACATAAAGGAACAGGTGACTTACAATTTATGATGCTAAGAAAGAGATTCTTTTTATCTTTTCATGTCTTCCTTGGATTACATAAATCTCTATAACTGAATATTGAAATATACCTCAGATTTCTTCACACTTAATTTTTGTTATGATGTTTATAGATGCATTTTATTCTTTTTTTTTTTAATTTTTTTACAATGATTTTTATTTTTTCCATTATGGCTGATTAACAGTGTTCTGTCAATTTTCTTTTTTTTTTTTTTTTTTTTTAATTTTATTTTCCCACTGTACAGCAAGGGGGTCAGGTTATCCTTACATGTATACATTACAATTACAGTTTTTCCCCCATCACTTCTTCTGTTGCAACATGAGTATCTAGACATAGTTCTCAATGCTATTCAGCGGGATCTCCTTGTAAATCTATTCTAGGTTGTGACTGATAAGCCCAAGCTCCCGATCCCTCCCACTCCCTCCCCCTCCCATCAGGCAACCACAAGTCTCTTCTCCAAGTCCATGATTTTCTCTTCTGAGGAGATGTTCATTTGTGCTGGATATTAGATTCCAGTTATAAGTGATATCATATGGTATTTGTCTTTGTCTTTCTGGCTCATTTCACTCAGTATGAGATTCTCTAGTTCCATCCATGTTGCTGCAAATGGCATGATGTCATCCTTTTTTATGGCTGAGTAGTATTCCATCGTGTATATATACCACATCTTCCGAATCCAATCCTCTGTCGATGGACATTTGGGTTGTTTCCATGTCCTGGCTATTGTGAATAGTGCTGCAATGAACATGCGGGTGCATGTGTCTCTTGTAAGTAGAGCTTTGTCCGGATAGATGCCCAAGAGTGGGATTGCAGGGTCATATGGAAGGTCTATGTATAGATTTCTAAGGTATCTCCAAACTGTTCTCCATAGTGGCTGTACCAGTTTACATTCCCACCAACAGTGCAGGAGGGTTCCCTTTTCTGCGCATTTTATTCTTTATAAAATTTATAAACGCAGTGTGTCGGACCGCAGCTGTCAACCCCTAAGGCCTACCTATGTAAAATTACATGGTTTTATAGTATGTTAACTATACTGCTTTCCCTACAATTTCTAAAAATTGAAAAGTCTTATATTTCCCTTGGCTGATTGTAACCATAGTAACAAAGATGAGACTTTCTTTGGCAACTTTTCCCAAAGGAATTTTAGTCATCCATAATAAATTCTCTTCACATAAGATAGATTGCAAAGGATGATTCAGAATTTGGAAAGGGGGTGAGGGAGAGGCATAAATTATTGGACCATAGAGAGTAGATAGAGTGCTAAACTTCATTTCATTATTTTATGTCTTGGGTCAAATAAAATGATATTTAAATTACATAAAAGTGTATAAAGAAACATCATCTCAATAGTAATGTTTTAGATATTTAGACTAAGACTTCAGGAACATTCTAATGCTGATTTTTATCCAAGAGTTAGGTTTACTTTTTGTATCAACCTAAACATGAGAGACAAGAGAGAAAAAATAAAAACAGCAGGATGTCTGAAAATGAAGTGTTTTAGTGTTCAATGATTTTTAACTCTTTTCTGTGAGGTTTCTATTCAAACACTTTTCTCACATTTCCACTGGGTGTTGATTTTTTTTGTAATTATTGAAAGATATTTTACATCTTAAAAGCCTTAACCTCTAAGGTTGATATTCATAAAATATCATAATTTGGTATTGTCATTTAGTTTTATGTAATAGGCATGATTTTTGATCTGTAGTTTACATTTTTATATATTTATATTCATTATTTGGTCTTTTGAAGAATCAGTGCAGTGAAAATAAATCTTTATCCATTCTGTGTTTTATCTTAAATTCTTATGACTTTTGAACTTAAATCTTGGTAAGTATTAAGCTTCATTTTTAAACATCTTGCTGTTTTTATTTTTTCTCTACAACATTCATTTTGAAAGATGGGATTTGAACACTTGCCATATCAGTTTACTTTAACTACATTAAATGGTTAGGGTTCAGCATTCTCCCCCCACAGCTATCCAAAACCAGAAATGCTGGCCAAGGTATAAATATTTAAGAAAGATGAATAAATTCTGATGATATAACATATAACAATGTGACTATAATTAACGAGACTGTATTGTTTTCTTGGAACTTACTGAGAGGGTAGAACCTATCTTAAAAAAAAAAAGACCGTACTGAGAGCTGATATATATGTTAATTAGTTTGAAAGTGTGATTCTTTCATGAAATATATGTATATCAGAACATCTTTTGTACAACATAAATATGTACAATTTTGTTTATCAATTTTACTCAAATACAAAAAAGTTATAAAACAATATACTAGAAAAGAGAAACATTTGCTGAGTAACTTTTGTTATCCAAAAATTTTGGAGTCTGTGGAGATGATCATGGAGCATGTGGAGAAGACATTCGATCTTTTGATGAATGTTTCTATAAAATGCTTGTACAACTGCTAGTTGTATTTCTTTAGGTTTTCCAAAACACCAGAATTACATCCAAAAGCAACAATTAATTTTAATTGCTTATTTTGAGGCCTCTGAAAGATGGGACAAGAGATTTTTCTCCAGGGTCCTGAAGGCACAGGGAGGGGAAGACACTTGAGACTTAGCCTGTCCCCCAAACCAGGAAGCTCTCCAGAGGCTGGACAAGGGGCCCTTTTAACAAGTAGTGTTGTCTGAATGTCTGAGAACATATGTATATTTTTACCATGTAAGATATGTAAAAGATACCATAGGTTCAGTCATTTTTCATGAGAAAAATCATTTGGGGGAAATTTTGAGCCTCTGCAAATATTAGGTATCAGTGATAGGAAGTGCATACTTTCTACAGAGCTTTGTAGAGGAGGCCTGGCTTACCCGAGGTCTACATAGTTGTGTCCTGAACAAGTGTTTCCTGGAGTGGGGAACCAGAAGGGCCCTGAGAGTTTTCAGGTATATGTGTCTCTGCTTATATGAACTTTTAGAAGACATGTACATGGGAGAATAAGCTGGTTTTTATACAAGATTGAATCAAAAAGAATTTATATGACTCTTTTGGAGAAATAGGAATAACAGATCAGCTCTAAATAAGATTTTAGAGCATGGGTGAAAGAAGCTGATTCACAGGAGCAAAAAGAAAATAAAATGGGAAGAAATTATATGGATAAAGATTTTAGAAACCTGAGTTCCCATCGTGGCACAGCAGAAACAAATCCAACTAGGAAACATGAGGTAGTGGGCTCGATCCCTGGCCTCACTCAGTGGGTTAAGGATCCAGAATTGCCATGAGCTGTGGTGTAGGTTGCAGATGTGGCTCGGATCTGGTGTTGCTGCAGCTGAGGTGTAGGCTACAGCTCCGATTAGACACCTAGCCTGGGAACCTCCATATGCCACCGGTGCAGCCCCAAAAGGACCAAAAAAAAAAAAAAAAAGGAAAGAAAAAGGATTTTAGAAGCCATTCTTCTCTGGTTTAATGATAATACAAAATGTTTAATCTATATAATAATATCATTTAGGATGAGGGACTACATATTTAATTTGCACATTAGTCAAACAGAAGAACATGAGGGAGTTCCTGTTGTAACTCAGTGGGTTAAGAACCTGACTAGTACCATGAGAATGAGGGTTTGATCCCTGGCCTTGTTCAGTGGGATAAGGATCCTGTGTTGTCTCAACGTGCAGTGTGTAGGTCACAGATGAAACTTGGGCCTGCATTGCTGTGGTAGTGGTGTAGGCCTGCAGTTGCCTCTCTGATTTGACCCCTAACCTAAGAATTTCCATATGTCTCAGGGGCAGCCCTAAAAAGACAATAAAACCAAAAACAAAAACATAAGAATCTGAAATCTGCTAGATTCAAGACAATAAGGCAGTAGTTCCCAACCTCAGTAGATTATGTACCTCGCTTCCCATCACAAAGGGACATTTGACAATATCTGGAGATATTTTTGATGTCTCGCAAAGGAGGGACACAGTTGAGGGTGATACTATCATCTCCTGGACAGAGGCCAGAGATGCTGCTATACATACCAGGCACAGGGTAGTTCCCCATAAAAAGAATAGTACAGCATGAAATATCAATAGTGCCAAGGTTGAAGAACTCTGAAAAAAATCACTGATAAAGAATTTTATAATAATGGGAATTGACTTGGAGAGATTGCCTTCTGATTGATTCTTAAATCCTAGTATATCTGAATGATTTATGTTAGGAACTATCTCACTGTTTTATGTTTTATGGGACCTCTAACTTTTAGTGCTGAAACATCTAGAATCGGCTAGGTCTAAAGTTGTAGGAATAGAGATGATCTTGTCATAAATGTTTATCTTAGAAAAAAATATTTATCATACAGGGGTATGTTTGAGGGATTTCTTTGTTTGTGTGACTTACAGCACTAAATTGAGGACAGTTCCAGGTGAACTGGGTGTGCTGATCACCACAATATTCTGAATTATTCCCATTATTAATATGTTACCCATTTGCCACATACTTTTTTTCAAAACATCCTGAAGAGCAAAGTTTCATGATTTCTACCTCATTTTGGTATTTGAGAGCACTCTGGTATGACTTCAGACCCTATTGCCTCTAGGAAGGAGTTTTGAGTACAGACTTACTCCAAACTCAATAAGTTAATCAGATGTATTCATATATTTCATAATTGTAACATAATCCCTGCATCACAGAATGACTTTTGGATGCAATGTACAATGCTCTACAAGCCATTATGACCTCTGAAATGAATTATGTCCTATTATAACAACACACTTGGGATGATTTTCCCCTGCTTTCATTTTATGAAAGTTAAAGGAGTCCCAAGGTGATTTTTTTTGACATCTTGTCCCACAGAGATCAATGATTCTTGGAAGCTTAATGAATATGGTTTCCAGGAATGCATGCACATAAAAACCTAAAGCCTCTAACATTGTCCATCATAGCATTTTCAGAAACAGGGGAAGCAATGCCTATACTACGGGTTGGTTGAACTGCATTCTATTTTGGGTGAATGGATTGAATATTATCTTGGGTCTAAAAGTTTGTTGGTGTTTCTCATGATGGAAATTCACTATCACCATGTATCAGAGGAAAGGAATTTTTTAAAAAGGCAGTGATAGTAGACTTAATTTTAGAAGTCTATATTTAGCCCTCTCTTAATTAGAGAGTGTCAGGAAATGCCAAGGTTGAAGCACTCCTTTATGAAATATTTTCCATTATTGTACTGAGAGATAATCTCTGTTGGGAATGGGAACAATTTAATCTGCAGAACTAAATATCTTCTAAGAGCTATCAGTGTAAGAGGGTGAAGAGTTGAAAAAAATAGGGAAGAGTGCTTGATTTCTCTCTCCTTTCCTCTTCCTTCTCTCTCACTCTAACTCCATCGATGGAACCTGATGAAGACCTCATGGAGATTGTCCTAGCCATCACTCTGATGCTGAGGGTGGGAATGAAGGGTCCCCAGGACTGTTACAAAAGGACACAGACATGAGAACCACCTCTGAAGCAGACAGCAGAGGAATTACTTTGACCTTGTGCCAAAAGGACTTTGAGGTGCATCTCCATAGCAGGTTTCTCACCCTCGGGATTACTAACCTTTGGGACCAGATCATATTTTGGTGTTTGCATGTGTTGTAGTATGTGTGCAGAGAGGGGTCGGGGAGGCGATGCTCTCCTGTGCCTTGTAGAGTTGTAGAGTGTATGGCATTGTTACCAAGGGTCAGGAGAGAGAATAAAAGAGTAAGTTATTATCTTTTGTTGGCATTTTCAACATGTCAAAGGCTTTCGGTATATTCCTTCTCTATTAAAAAAAATTACAGCACCACACAACACAAGTTTTGTGAGAATTCAGGCCAGTCGTTTCATTGCTTTTTTAAAAAAGTAATTGGAATAGAATGTCATGGGTGTTTTGAGAGTTAATTATACAATGTGATTTATGTATACACATACAATATTCTATTTTTCAACACAGCTTTCTATTTTTTGACTTGCCATTTTATTATAGTCTTTCAAATCATTAAAATTTCTTCAGAAAGCTGCATAATATTCCATATATATATATATATATATATATATGCACTGTAACTTGGACCATTTCCCTATACTTTTACACATTATTTTTAAGTTTTGCTATTATAAATAATGCTGAGATGATGCAGCAAGCATTTCTATTAATTACATATTCATGTATTTTAGTTCTTCAAATAGATTTAAGGCAATGAATTCCTTTGTAAAGTAAGATGCAAGAGTCACAGTTTAAGAAAGTTTGAAAATAGTACCAATTCTCTGAATAATGACAGACCTTGTATAGCCTAATTAGCAAATCGCTAAATTCATTTTTTGAGAAAATGCTGATATAGTATAAAAACTACTTTCCCAATTAAAAATATTGCAAAAATGAACACTCGCGAATTATCAATAGTAACAGGCATGTTTCACATAATTTCAGTGGGAAAAAAGTGCTATTTTTATTTATTTATTTATTTATTTATTGTCTTTTTTCCTTTTCTAGGGCCAATTCCTCGGCCCTAGGAGCTAATCAGAGCCATAGCCACCGGCCTATGCCAGAGCCACAACAACGCAGGATCCAAGCCATGTCTGCAACCAACACCACGGCTCGCCACAATACTGGATCCTTAACCCACTGAGTAAGGCCAGGGATCGAACCTGAAAGCTCATGGTTCCTAGTCAGATTCATTAACTTCTGCATCACGACAGGAACTCCACTTTTTATTTTTTTATATAATGATTTTTATTTTTTTCCATTATAGCTGGTTTACAGTGTTCTGTCAGTTTTATACTGTACAGCATGGTGTCCCATTTAAGCATATTTTTTCTCACATTATCATGCTCCATCATAAGTGCAATGTGCTATATTTAGTTAAATTATTTCTAGGAGCAGTAATATTTCCAATATTAAAAAATCTGCCAATAAAAAGGAATTTGAATGTCCAAAAACAAAATGGCTAATTAAATAATATTGATGTCTTTCTAATAATTCAGTTACAAGCTCTTAATTCTGTAGAACTGATTTAAAGAATCACATTATGGATGTGAATGCATTTGTGTGATTTGTGAATTAAAGTATGAGCTCTATGCATTTGTGTGCTACACTATCTGAATTTTTTTCCTGAACTTCCAACAGCAATGTTCTATTTCTCTGCTGAAGAAGCTTAACTATTTGATTTTTTCTAATGTCTTATTTAGGATGGAGTCAAAAACTGAATTTGTGATGCTATAATGAAAAATAACTACTAAAATGTTTCTCCAGCGCCAATAGTATGGGGTCCATGGGCGAGGAAAACTGCACCTCCGTCACAGAGTTCATTCTCCTGGGATTCTCAGATGTCCCTGAGTTGAGAGTCTTCCTCGTCCTGGTGTTTCTTGTCATCTACGGAGTCACCGTCTTGGGTAACCTAGGCATGGTTGGGCTGATTCAGGTCAGCCCTCGACTCCACACCCCCATGTACTTTTTCCTCAGCCACTTGTCCTTTGTGGATTTCTCTTACTCCACGATCATTGTGCCCAAGATACTGGCTAACATCATAAACGAAGACAAAGCCATTTCCTTCCTGGGGTGTGTTGTGCAATTCTACTTGTTTTGCATATGTGGAGTAACTGAGGTCATCCTACTGGCTGTGATGGCCTATGACCGCTTTGTGGCCATCTGTAACCCTCTCTTGTACAAGGTCACCATGTCCCGAAATGTCTGTGTGGAGCTAGTGTCTTGTTGCTACCTGTGTGGGACTGTGTGTTCTCTGATTCACCTGTGTTTAGCTCTGAAGATCCCATCCTACAGATCAAATGTGATCAACCACTTCTTTTGTGATCTGCCTCCTCTCTTATCTCTTGCTTGCTCTGATGTCACTATGAATCAATTGCTACTGTACATTGTGGCTATGTTCAATGAGATCCTGTCCAGTGTGATCATCCTCATCTCCTACTTGTTCATTCTCATCACCATCCTGAGGATGCGCTCTGTGGAAGGAAGGTCCAAAGCCTTCTCCACCTGTGCCTCCCACCTCACAACCATAGCTGTCTTACAGGGAACAATCCTTTTCATGTATTGCCGACCCAATTCTGGAAACAACAGTATGGCCACTGACAAAGTGGCCACGGTGTTCTACACTGTGGTGATTCCCATGTTGAACCCCCTGATCTATAGTCTGAGGAACAAGAACGTGAAAGAAACTCTCAGAAAAGTGGTGAAGTCAAAAAGATTTTCCCAGAGAACAATATCATAGTGGGTACTCAGGTTTCCAAAGTGAGACTGGGTGGAATTGTGTAATGACAGGTTGCAGTGCTGGGGGTGGGGAACAGTCAAGAAGCGAGGAGCAATAGTGATGTTTTCTCATTCACTGCTCTTTGTGCCTTGTCAGTTTACATGCTTAAGATTGAGCATATTTCAATATTTGAAGCCCATTTTTTTCCTTTATTTAATCTAAAATGTGTTAAATGGGTCTGGGGAATGGATGTTAAGACTTGCTGTAAAGCGTTCATAGGTTTAATGAGGCACTCACATATTATTTCAGTATCTATTATGGAAATGTAAGTTTATTTCCAAATTGGATACTTGTTATTTTTCAATGGAAGACTCACCTTGTTCATTTAAGCTCAGAACAAGATTCCCACAAGTGTATATATTCTTTTATTTCTTACTTCCTTTATTATTTTTTATTGTTGCCATTGCTGTGTCAAGTATTTTTGAGACTTTATATATCATCACATCTGAAAAATTTAGACATTAATGATAACTCATTCATGGAAATCTTAAGAAAGTTATATAATTTTAGGTCATGTGCAAATAGGCTAGAACAATCCCCAGATCATAATAGCTCTCTTTCTCCATCTCTTGTGTCTGTGTTTCTTTCTCTTTGTCTCTCTCTGTGTCAGTGTGTGTTTGTATGCAAAAGCATATGTCTTTTTATTGAACTTCAAATATATTTTGTGTTTTTATTAATCTAAATTCAGTGTTTGTGGCAACTATGCATTAAGTATATTTCAGCCGTTTTTTTTTTCCCCAAAATAAATTATTCACCTCATGTCTCTTTATCACATTTTGTTAACTCTGGCAATATTTCAAATTTATTCATTATTCTGTTATTATTGCGATTGGTAATTAATGGTGATTGATTTACTATACCAAAAAAAAAATGCTATGGTCTGGAACCCAGATTCCAGTATCTCCTAGGTAGTATGCCTCTGTGTGTGTGTGTGTGTGTGTGTGTGTGTGTGTGTGTGTTCATAATGACTTAATAACTGTTATAATGAGGAGCAGGTAGAAAAAATATAAAGAAACACTTTCTCTGTAACAATATATTTTGAATATGATAAGACTTCAGAAAACATCCTAATATTGATTATATCCAAGAGATCAGCTTATTTTCTGTGTCAACCTGAAATTTGGGACGAGAGAGAGAAAATAAATGAAAAGAGCAAGAGAAATATGAAAATGGAAGCATTTTAATGGCCAATGGTTTGGAATTTTTCTGTGAAGTTTCTGTTCACTTTGTTCAAAGCTCCACTGGGAGTCACTATTTTTCAAAATGATTTACAGGACATTTTGCATTTTAGAAGCATTCACCCCTAGGATAATATTTACAAAAACACTATAATTTTGTAATGTCCTTTAAATTTATGTATCAAGTATGTGTTTAATCTGTAGTTTATATTTTTATGTAATGATGGTCTCTCTCTGTCAATTTAAAATATAAATACAATAAAAGAATTAAACATTTCAATTCAAAAAATACCATGGTAAAGAAATAGGGGATAACTGTTCAGAGTAAAAATAGCCCATATTTTGAAATTTTAGAGTTTCTTTAATGATATAGGCACTCTAAGTGGAATCCAGCAGTGACCTCCCCCCATTCCAAGTACAAAGACCTTCTATGTCCCTTCCCTCGTTTGAAAAGCTGAAATTTTCCAGGCCTCCCTCAGTAACAAATAGTAGGTGTGAGCATTTAATGATCAGGACGATAGTTAGGATGGTAGACTCACAGACTCAGTGGTACAGGTTCCTGGGTTGTTATACAGGTACTATAACTGCCTCCAGAGGGGAAAAAAACCCTATCTTCCTCTTCTTTTTTAGGACCACACCTGTGGCATATAGAATTTCCCAGGCTAAGGGTTAAATTTGAACTGCCACTGAGACCAAGGCCTCAGCCAGAGCAACACTGAGCCTCATCCAAGGAGGAATCCAAGCCTCATCAGTGACCTATATTGCAATGAGTGACCATGTGTGTGGCAATACCAGATCCTTAACCCACTGAGTGATGCTAAGGGTTGAACAGGCATTGTTAGTGGGCTCTTAACCCCATGAACTACAATGAGAACTCCAAAAGCTAATTTCTTGATGACTAGACTGTGGTCATGACATAAGCTTCTCCATCTTGAGCAGTACTCATTCTATGGTACTGAAACTGTTCCAAAACTGGGCTTAAGAGACTGGAATTAACACTCTTGCTTATAATAATCTATGTCTCTTTGGACGTAAAAATAATTCCAGCTTGTTCTGTCTGAAACTGTAAGCTGCCCACTCAAACTGTCAGCAAAGAGATGCTTCAAGCCCATGTTTACATCTTTCGTCCTAAGACCTCAATACCTTTTCTAAGCATGAATCACTTATAGAGGATGGACTTCCCTCCCTAATTCCATAGAAATGGAATGATATTTGATGGGTAGGGGAAGGGCGAACAGATCTTTGTAGAAAATTACCCTACACAGGAAACCCCTTTTGCCTTGTCACTACAGCAAAGCTACATTGCAACTAAGTTTTTTTTTTTTTTTTTTTTCAAATGTCCCTGGTATTTAGAAGTTCCAGGGCCAAATATCAAATCCAGGCCATGGCAGCAACCTAAACCACTGCAGTGACAACATCAAACCCTTAACCTTCTGTGCCACAGGGGAACTCCTGTAACTAAATTTATAACCAGAATCCCCTATGCTCTGCTCAACTCCAGCTCTGGCACTCTTTAAAATCTTTTGATCATGCAACACCTTGCCATTAACATGTTGGCTCTTTCTGTACATTAAAGAAATAGAAATGAAGAATAAGTAATTAACAGATGACCAGATTGCTTCCCTAGTTCTCCTTCAGTAATCTGGAGAATAGAATTTAAAGAAGATCATGAGGATTCAACAAGCCTGCCTGTTGTGGGGGAAGGCTACAAGTCTGATCCCCTATCTCACTGGTTAATTGAGATTATTTCCCCTTTTTCCTTTATAAATTTCACAAGCAGAATTTTCAGAGTTTGGTTTAAAAACATGAGCCCACTCTCTCCAAATGCTGCCTACATTCTGACTTAAAGCCTCTTGGCATTGCTATTCAAGTGGTGAGCAGAGCCGTCTGATTTCCATAACAGAAGCAGAACCATCTTTGAAAATACAGGAGTTAGAGTTGTTCAGGACATTTTCAGCCTACAGAAAATCATAATTTATAATTATAATGTTATAACACCAAATTCAGTGTGTGTTTGTTTTTTTTATTTTTCAAATATACAAAACAAACAAATGAACAATGAAACATTCATTCCATTGCATTTTGTCCATGTCACTATCTGTAAGTTTAGTCAAATCCACCTGGACTCTGTGGCCTTTGTTTCATCCATAGTATTTATTCTGAAAGACAGTATTTGGACAGGAATCTCATTTTATTTTCAAATTAATCTTAACTTAGACATGATTACCCTAAATGGAGATTTGAGGACACTGCTACTCAGTCTCAGGAATGCTATCTCTGAATATTTTTCAAGAAATCAGAATTACATCAGACCATAGTAATTAATTTTAATTGCAAATTTGGAGGCCTCTGAGGAATAAGACAAATAATTTTCTCTAGGGTCCTGGTGATACACGGAATGAAAGCAAGTATAGAAGCCTTAGACTCTCCCCATAAGCAAAAATGCTCTCCTGGGGCTGGACAGGGCTGCCTTTTACACCTGCAAGGGTGTATGAAGGTCAGAGAAAATACAGAAAATACAGATATTCTCTATCATATGTGGACTATAAAAGACACCTTAGGTGCAGTTATTTCTTCATGAGAAAAATCATTTGGGAGAAATTTTGAGCCACTGAAAACATTAAGTATCAGGAACAGGAAGCACATAATTTCTACAGAGATTTGTAGAGGGGAACTGGCTTAGCTGACATCTACATAGCAGTGTCTTAAACAAGTGTTCTCTGGGGGTGAGGAGCAGAAGGGTCCAGAATGATTCCAAATATATATCTCAATGCTTCTGGGAAATTTAGAAGAATTGAACACTGGCTAATAGACAGGCATTTTAAAAAACGGAATAAAAGTGAATCTTCTGGAGAAATAGAATCAATAGGGTAAGTTCTAAGTATGATTTTAAAGCATGGGAAAAAGATGCTCATTCACAGGAGCAAAAAGAAAAAAAATGAGAATAAATTATACGGATAAAAATTGTATATCCCTTTTTTTTCCAGGTTTAAAGATAATATAGATTGTTTAATCTATATAATAACATCATTCGGGATAAGGGACTAAATATTTTATTTGCACATAAGTCAAAACCTTTTTCCTTAAAAAATCTAAAAGTATACCTACCATATACATGGGCATATACTTGGGCATGTATCTGGAGAAAACCATAAATTGAAAAGATAAATCAACTATACTTCAATAAAACTTTAAAAAAAAAACCCATACATAGTTAATGTGAAAAAAAAGAGTGAGAGAGAGAGAAATACAAATCAAAACTACAAGGAGATATCACCTCACACCAGTGAAAATGGCCATCATTAAAAAGTCTATAAACAATAAAAGCTAGAGAGAGTGTGGAGATCATTTGAGATCACTAATATGCAGAAACACTTGTTTCTTCTCTTATTTTTCTCAGAATAAACACAACATATATTATTTTATTTCCCAAACGTAACATATGGTAACATTGTCCCCCTGTTATAGAGTTCATTGCTGCTGGACAATCAAATTCAAGTGAGGAGAGAATTTTTCTCTCCTTGCTGTTCCTTCTCCTGTATGGAATCAGTTTTGGCCAACCTGGGCATGCCTGCACCAATTCAAGTCAGCGCTCTACGTCACACTCCCATGAACTTTTTCCTCAGACACTTGTCTTTTGCAGATTTTTGCTACTCCACAATCATTGTGCCAAAGATGTTAATATCTCAAGCATGGAAAAAAAATCCATCCCCTTTCTGGGGTTCATGGTGAAATTCTAATATTTTGCACGTGTGTAGTCACTGAGGTCTTCCTTGTTAACTCGGATGGTCTTATGACTGTTTTGTGCCCGTCCATAGCCCACTGCTGTACAAAGTCTTCATGTCCTGAAAACTCCATACAGTGCTGGTTTCTGGTTGCTTACTTTTATGGAACTGTGTGTTCTCTGACTGACTTGCATTTAGCTCTTGAGATCCCATCCTATCGATCGACGGTAGTTAGCCACCTGTTTTGGGATCTATCTGCCATCTTTATCTAAATGCCTTCTGTGACATTTCAAGTAATGAGCTCATGGTGTCTTGATTAATGAACTCAAGTCCACTTTCAATCATGGCCAGTGATTGGCAAGATCATTGCCAATGTGATCATCCTCACCTCCTGTGTGTTTATTCTCATCACCATCCTGAGGGTGTGCTTTGCTGAGGGAAGATGCAAATCCTTTTCCACCTGTGTCTCCCACATCACAGCATGGTTGTCTTTCAGGGAATAGTCATTTTCATTTACTGCCAGAAAGCTTTGATTTTAGGGTTTGCATTTTAGGGATTTTAGGTACATTGCTGTAAAACAGTCACATAAAATTTTATTTTGTATTTCTTTAAGTGGTTTTATTTTACATATAAAATCTGGTTACTTCTTCACTTGCAAATTATAGGGATGAATATGCATTTCTCATTCTCTTACCAAAAGCATCTCAATTTCCTGGCAGGGACCCAGCCTCTCCTGTTGTTTGTAGGTCCTGGTCTTTGTATCCAACAGCATTTGGTGAAGTATTTTTTCCTTTTTTTTTTTTTTTTTAGGAACACACCTGTGGCACATGGAAGTTCCCACCTTAGGGGTTGAATCGGAGCTGCCGGCCTATACCACAGCTCACGGCAATGCTGGATCCTTGACCTACCGAGCGAGGCCAGGGATCGAACCTGCATCCTCATGGTTTCTAGTCAGGTTCATTTCCACTGAGCCACAGTGGGAACTCCAACATTTGTGACGTGCTCATGGCCAGTCACCAAGAGACCCAGTGATTGGTTTCTGAGTGGACGCTAGTTAGCTATGGACTTAACTGTGGGATTTTTCTGGAATTACTGGAAGATTACTTTCTGCTGAAGTTAATCCTATGGGCAGGTAGAGGCTCAAAATTGCTCATAGCTCTCTTTTTCAAGATATATATATATATATATATTTTTTTTTTATATATAGATATATTTATATTTCTTCGTTAGGCAACATCTTCTTTCTAAATCTCAAGTCTTCAAACATGCCATGGACTTGCCAGTCTCCTTGAAACCCCTTATAGTTTTTGGTTTTGATTTTTTTTTTCCTCTACCATGTCTCATACATTATTCTTTACTTGACAAAATTCTAAGTGTCCAGTTCAATTTATCCTCTTTTGCTCTGTTTTGTATCTAGAACACTATCTGACACAAATTCATAGACTGAATGTATTTATTGAATTAAGACATTCAGATTGATTCTGGACTTAGATATGCAAATTCCATTTGCATATGATGCACATATAGCACATATTCAAATTATTGACTTCATTTGTAATTTCCTTTCTACCTGCATGGGCTTTTAAAAAAAATTTTTTTGTAGTCATTCTACCCTCATTTTGACTTTATGGATCTTCTCATTTTAAACATCTGTGTAGATGCATGTTTTTTGCTTCTTTCCAGTTTATTCCACATCCTACTACATAGAAAACTCTGTTAGATGAGATTATTTGAGATTATTTGAGCACTTTAAATCAAGTTAGATAGCAAGTATCGTAATCCAATTTGATGTATAATAATCAACCACTTAGAAAGCTGTAATATATTTTTTACTTGATACACTATTAAGATGTAGAAGAACATTTCATAATTTTGTGTTTAATCAACTCAGCAGAATTATAATTTCCTGGGTAAATGGTCCCACTGGCATTGGGTATCAGAGTATATGTGCCTGGGATTTGATGTGAGATGAGAAAGCTAATCTCAAAAGAATCAAAGCAAAATATAAAAAGGCTTGCATTACCCTAGAGAACTACCACCTTCCTATGGGAGGCACACCTTTCTTCTAAGAACACAGAAGGCCTGCTCAAATGGATTATAAAAAAAAAAAAAATTCCAGTGGGCCAATTTCTTTAGTGTCAAAGTGTCAAAATTGATTTTTCACATAAAACATGAACTGATGTTAACAGTGTGGTAAGAAGGTAAATGAAAAAGATAATCTGGTAAGTGTTCTTACCTTAATCTTAAAGGTTAAAAGTTGATGGAATTTTAAGTGCTTATCTTCCACAGCCACTGATTTTATATTTAGAAACTGATGTTTTGAGCTTAAACATGTCTGGGGTAACACAGGTTTTAAGTTCTCAAGATTTATCCAACAAAAGCAACAGCAACTACAAAAACATTTAACAGGAGGTTTCAAAAGTGCTGGATTTCAGAACTAAGATTCACTTACTTATGTAGCTTATTTAGAATCTTTTCGCTTTTAATTTTATCAGTGGATTTCAAGCACTGTTAGTAAGTTCCTTTGTTCCTCAGAGGCAAAGCCACATCTCAAGGTAAAAAAGATGGAACTTCTACTCATCAATATTAGACTTCTCCTGGAATGGCAATATTTTATTTTAACTAGGAGAGTAGAGGCTAGTTACTCTGAGTTTGCTGTATAGCAGTGTAATCAACTGCAATCACTTGGTATTGATGGAAAATGAGAGAGCTAATGAAAGTCAGAGTGGAGCCCAGATTTAAAGTTCACCTACTGCTTTGATGGTGTGTCATTTAATGTGGAAAACAATGGCTTTAAGGAATAGAAGTTAATGTTATCAATATATTAAAAAAAACTATGCATTATGCTGTACTTACTGTATATATCTAGATGTTATCAGGATGCCCGCACTGATTTAAAGTTACTATTCTAGGGAGTTCCCTTGTGGTTTAGTGGGTTAAGGATCCAGGGTCGTCACTGTAGTGGTTTGGGTCACTGCTGTGTCACAGGTTCAATCCCTGGTCAGGGAACTTCCATGTGACGTGGTTGTGGTCCAGAAAACAAATACATACATACATATGTAAAATTACTATTCTAATTATTTTAACTATTTAAAAAATTTTTTGTTAACATTGAGGTTATTATTTGCACTGCCATTTTTACTCTGCCACAACCTCAGTAGTCCAGGAGCACAGCAGAGAATGGAGATGGAGTATAGCACTGTGAAGATAAAGTTCTTTCTCATGGGATTCAGTGACCATCCAGAACTACAGGATGCGCTTATTGCTATGTTTTTGTTCATTTACTCTGTTATTGCTCATGGGGAACCTTAGGATGAAAACGTGACCAGAGGCTCACAGGAACCTAACCTTTATTTCTCCTAGGATCCAGGGTTCAATACTGGCTAACTCAGGTAAATTTACAGAACACGGCCAATGCAAATAATGGTAATTGACTGTGCCTGGCAATGAAAATGTCATTGATGAAGTGGGAACCACAAAGGCAACAGAATAGAGAGATAACTGAATGTCACGACACCCATGGTGTGGGTCTGGGTCTGTGCATGGCCTTCTAAGTCACTCTGTGTGGGAGGTCAGTGCCCCTTGCACACCCCTATGTACTTTTTTCTGTGAGTATTGTCTTTCATAGATGCATCTATTCCGTCATCGCCCCCAAGTCACTTGCTGACTTGCTTTCCAATAAGAAGACAATTTCTTACAATGGTTGTGTGGCACAGTTATATTTTTTTTTTTGCTCTTTGGTTGACACAGAATCTTTCCTATTGGCTGCCATAGCTTATGACCGGTATGTAGCCATCTGCAGCCCTCTGCTCTATTCGGTTATTATGTCCAAAAGGATTTGCTGCCAGCTTGCCATTGGAGCCTTTTTGGGAGGCACCATGAGCTTGGTTATTCACACCACTAATATCTTTTATCTGTTTTTCTGCTCCAAATAAATTAACCATTTATTTTGTGATATCTCCCCACTCTTCTCTCTGTCCTGCTCTGACATGTATATACATGATGTTGTTCTGGTGGTCTTCACTAATTTGGTGGAAGCTATCTGCCTTCTGACAGTTCTTCTCTCTTACGTCTGCATCATAGCAGCTATTCTTAAAACAGGTTCTTCCCGGGGAAGAAGAAAATGATTCTCCCACCTGTGCTTCCCATTTGACTGTGGTCACTATCTACCACAGTACCCTGATTTTCACTTATTTGCGCCCGAGTACTGGTCAGTCCCTGGATATTGACAAAGTGACCTCCGTGTTCTATACCTTGATTATACCTATGTTGAACCCCCTGATTTACAGTCTAAGGAACAAAGATGTGAAAAATGCCTTTAGGAAAATGATGAGCAGGAAATTGCTTTATTAAGCAAGGATGACACTGAGCCTGAGAACAGTTCAACACTGTTTCTCAAGTATTGGTTCTAACCAATGGAAAAGTCAGCTTGATATAGAAGTTCCTCAATTCTATAGGCCAAGAGGACTCAACCATAAAGTAGGACCAGAGCCTAACATTAGAGCCAGCCCTTCTCACATCACTTATATTATGCTTAATTCTTTATCATTTTCAAGTTGAAATTTTTATCACATTCATTGTTGGTGGAAGTGAAAATTAGTATTTTTTATAGAAGATTGTTTGCTAATATTTGTTATGGAGCATAATTCATTGAGCATTTAAAAATTAAATATGCATGGACCATTTAAACTAGTAATTCTGCTCCTAGGAATTAAACTTATAAAAGTTCATCACTTTCAAAAATATCTGTTGCATCATACTTTGGAGTAGAAAATTATTGAAAACAATCTAAATGTCCCTGAAGAGGGGACAGGTTAAATAAAAGAAATTTGAATGTTTAAATATGTATTCCACGGGTAGAAATATTATATTCCATATTTCCTATTCTTGCTCCTTTTCTCTTCTCATCCTATGAATCTTGTTATTAGCTAGTCTCAATATTACATAAGCCATTGATATATATCACGAGAAAGGAAATAAAAGCAATCCACTGAAACTCTTTGTTAATGTGATTTCTGAGTAAATACACACACATCTGAGCTGTGTAAATTGTATTCATCATAAAAAGATTTCCTCAAATATTAACACATTCATGACCTCTTTTTCTGACTTCCCTCTTCAGTTACTGATCTTAACTCATATTCTAAACATCACTAGAATCTTCTGTGTTCCTCTTAAGACTCAGAATTTACTTATCATGGAGTTATGTGTGTCTGTGTTATAATCCTGTACTAGATTTATCCATTAATAATTATTCTTTATTTGAACACTTGCCTCTTTATCGCTGTAGCTTCCCTATTGTATATACTAAGATTTTATAAAATATACAAATTTTTATTATTGATTATTTTTAATTTAGATTATATATCTGTAATAGAAATTATTTCTTCCTCTTGCAGTATTTTTGGTTCATTTCTCGAAGGGGTACTGTATACACACATGTCTATTTTAAGATATTGTCAAGTATGATGGCTTTTTACAAAGCAGTTTGTGAATATCAACTACATCGATGCCTGGCTCATAAATTTTTTTTCACAAATAGATTTAGTCTGGGAGTCCTGTCGTGGCTCAGTGGTTAACGAATCCGACTAGGAACCATGAGGTTGTAGGTTCTATCCCTGGCCGTGCTCAGTGGGTTAAGGATCCCACATTGCTGTGGATTTGGCATAGACCAGCGGCTACAGGTCCAATTCGACCTCTGGCCTGGGAACCTCCATATATCTTGGGAGCGGTCCAAACAATAGCAAAAAGACAAAAAAAATTAGATTAAGTCTGAAAAATCTTGATGGGTAAGTAACAAATATTTCTGGAAGATACCCTCTGAGAGCAAGAAATGGGAACTGAAGCAGATGAATGATCAGATGATAGTTTGGTCGGCTGCTGGGGCATGACCAGTAAAGAAGACATGGGTGGAAAGTCTAAAGCAAGTGACAGTGGTTCACATGTACCTGGACCATGTCCACAGGCGGGACGATCTGCCCTACTCTTCCGTGGACAGGTTCCATTTACACTGCTTCCTGGGTGTCCAGTTGGTGACCTTTTTACTCTCAAAAGTGTCCCTATACAAATTAGACTATGGTGTTCACTGCACAATTCTATGCATTTGCTAAAAATCATTAAATAATACACTCACCCTGGATAAATTTCATGATGTGTCAATTATACCTCAATAACTTTTTTTTTTAAGTCAAAAAAAAGCAAAAACCCTAAGGTGAGTTGAATAGAGTAAGAGAGGATGAACTAGAGAGGAAAGCCTTCTGAAAATAAAAATGGATGCCTGCTGAGACCAGCTCAGCAGGGGAGGGCTGAAGAACAGGTGCTGTGAAACTCAAGGAAAAAAGTTAACATAAAGCAAGACACAGAGATATTTATCTTAATTAAGGGTGGGAACCAGGGGACTCAAGGTCTCAGGGACCAAGAGCACCACCTCAAGAAACCACACTGCTTTAATTGTGCTCTTTAGGATTATGTCAAGTGAGGTACAGGATATAGTTATATATATATATATATATATATATATATATATATATATATATATATATATTATTTTAAAAGTTCTTTTATTATTTTAAAAGTCTCACAGCTGGTATATGGTTAATATTTTATTCTGACTTTTTGGCATTTAACAATTATCAGCATTGAGGAAGCTTGGCATTAGCTATCTATGCATAGCATTCTAGAGAATCACCATTGTGCTTCTGCAGACAGTGTGCCTATCTGCAGCAACCCGGGGTGCCTGGGTTTGCACCTCGGTTCTCCTTGCTAATGCATATCCTGCTAATGACCACTCATAAACCACTTGGGACCATGAGGCTCATCTTCCTCTTATTATTTAGAGGACATATCATGTTGTGCAAACAGCATGCCTATCTGCACAGTCCGGCTTGCCTAGACCAATGCAGTATGTCTTCATTCAGCTGACCCTATGAATAACTTATGCCTTTAGGTCTTTGTTCTTAAGCTTAAGTCATTTACCAGCCCTGTGACTGTTTTCCAAGCAGGAATACGGGGTACAATAAAGCAGGACAAGATGGAGTTTTCAGCTTAGAAAATAGAAGCAAAGAGGCTAAGAAAATATTGTAGAAACATGTCTCGCGACAGACCCCGGGTTCTAAATCCAGACTTCCATTCCACTCACTACAGTGGAAACTTATTTTACAAGAAGGGTTTTGTCCGCACAATGGGTGGTGAGATATGGTTCGGCTAATGTGGGATTTCAGTGGGGACAAATGGAATGAGAGTCTGAGAGAGATAAGAGCCACGTGCTTTGCCCTAGACAGCAGGAAATGGTGCCAGAAGTGCATTGGTTCTCACAACAGATAGTGTTCCCTTTGTCGGTGAGTGGGACCTTTCAGCTACACCCCCTGGGACAGAGCCACACAGAACATAAAGCATGGTATTTCTGGGTTGTTTAAACCCATTTCTTGGTCATGGGGGATCTGGGAATTAGATTACTAGAGTAGTTGCAGGCATCTGGCCTGGGTTGGGAGTGGTATGGCCAGCATGGTCACTGTAAGAAATCTCCACTCATTTCCAACCTGGAATGAATTCAGGGAAATGCAAGTCCTGGGGTTGCCAGGCAGAAAACTCCAAACATGAGCATGACCTGAACCTGGATGTGCAATTGGAATCTGAGAGACTGGGTGAGCTGAAACTCCATCTCATGACTCGATGTGGTGAACAATACCATCTTTTCTTTCAGCACCAGGGCCTTAGTCCCTGATGGGGAGGTAGTTGGCTAAGGTCACAGATCTGACAAGTGAATGGCAGTATACAGGTTTGAAATCAGGTCTATCTGAGTTCAAACTGTTATTTTCTTAAATTCTCTTCTGTCTTTATCATTTTCTTAAAGTGAATATAAAAGGAAAACAAAAACAAACAAGATGGGTTTCCTGACCATTTGTAAAGTCTCTTAAATTGAAATCTTGAAAGGAAAATCTAACAGAAAAAAGGGAGTATCTTTTATTGTTACATGTATATGTGACAGATGGCCAGTGAAGCCAATTTTACATAGTAGAGCGGGTTTCATTTTTATAGATATGAATATTTTGAGGGGTTTTTAATAATGTACATTGGGTTAAAAAGAGGTTTGGACAGTGATTGTGTGTTCATGATATAGGATATATTCTATGAACAACAAATAAATTGTCTATATTATAAAAGAAAGTATTGAAGACATTGTAAAACATTTTGGTCTAAAATTCTGTTTAATCTACAATGCAAGACAAATGACCTGCTGAAAATTTCATGTCTCTCATATGTTGTTTCCTTCCTATGATGCTTTGATTACAAAACAACTGACACATTTTGTACACGAAAGGAATATTCATAATTAGGGGAGAGGACCTACATAATAACCTTGCATAAGACATTACTCTCTCCTCTTGGAACCAAAAATAGATCCTCCATGTTCCTTTCTTGGCAACAACCTAAGATAAAATTAACACTTCTGAGAAGTTGAAATGGTGGTATGTTTTCACAACTGGATTAATTGTTTATTGAATACAGGGTGAATCAAATATGCAAAATTAATTTAGTTTTTAGAAGAGGTTACAGGATTCACTAACATCAACCACTAAGCACAACGCAATAGCAGTGACCAATGTTAAAATTTTGTTTACCATTTCCAATGTAAATTATATATCAATGAAGCATTTCAGTTTTTTTATTTATTTCTTTTTTTTTGTGGGTGGCACACCCACAGCATATGGAAGTTCCCAGGCTCGGGGTCAAATCAGAGCTATAGCTGCCGGCCTACACCACAGCCACAGCAATGCAGGATCCAAGCCAGGTCTGTGACCTACACCACAGTTTGTGTTAATGCCAGATTCTTACCCCACTGAGCAAGGCTAGGGATCAAACCTGCATCCTCATAGATGCTAGTCTGATTCATTACTGCTTATTCACAATGGGAATTCCATTTCTTTCAATTTTAAGTGGTGTAATGCTATGAACCCCTGGGGAGCTGGAGGATGGGGGAATATTTGCTGATATACTTGAGGCAGAAGGAAGAGGAATAGTCTAAGATTTTTGCAGCAAATAATGCCTGTCCTAGAGTCTCATTTCTGCCTAAGGCAAAAGAAAACAAATGCAGATAGATTTCACCTAAAGTGAACATGCTAGAATGAAATTAAAAGAGGATCTTGTTGGGTTTTTTGTTTGTTTGTTTGGGAAATTTACAAATGTTCAAATTTGCATTACTTTTTCAGGCTATACTCTTTCATTTATTCAATAAATATTAATTAACAGTATCCTGAAGCCAAGCATTGTGAAGAGAAAAGCAGAAATAATGGTGACTAAGACAGTAAGGTCTGTGCTTTAATGGAATATTTAGTATAGAGAGGGAAATTTCTTATTTATTTATGCAACAATTATTTACTTCTCAGTGTTGGAATATTTATAGGATGATGTAAGTACATAAAAAGATAAAAACAAATCTGATTGGACCCACTAACCCTCACTTTTGCCTGAGCAAGTTTAAACAACATATAATATAATTTCTATGTGGAATCTAAAAACAATACAAATGAAATTATTTGCAGAACATAAACACTCACCGGTTTGAAAACAAGCCTGTGGTTACCAAAGGGGACAGGTGTCAGGGAGGGATGGACTGGGGGTTTGGGTTTGGCATGTGCACACTGTGGTATGTGGAACGATTGACCAACAGGGACCTCTACCTGATATTCTGTAATAATCTGTATGAGAAAAGAATCTGAAAAGGAATGGATGTGCATGTAGCATGTATGTATAACTGAATCACATTGTTGTACAGCAGAAATGATCACAACACTGTAATTTAACTATACCTCAATAAAACTTTAAAGAAAAGTAAAACAACAAAAAAGTTTGAAGGCTTAAGGAAGATAACTTAAATTAACTTGGTGGAAATATTACTTGCCCAAAATATCTCATACTAGAGCAACTCAAGAACAGGAAAGAGAGGTATAAAAATACTATCTTTGCAAAAAAGTAAAGTGACTCCAAGATGACTTTTCCTTAGTTTGGAGAAAAGATGAAGGTCAACAATACCTACTCCCTACAATCAACTTAGGCACAAAGGTAAGTAAGAGGCAATATCCTGTACAGGTGAGACTACAGGAATCTATATCAAGGGACTTGAGCTTCAGCTCTCAGAATCTTTAAATAGATTTGGATGAAAACCCTGTATTATCCAGCACATAGTTTAGTGCTGATTGTTTTCTTTGGGGCACCATTCACTTCCTTATTCCTTAAGCTGTAGATCAGTGGGTTTAACATGGGGATGACCACTGTGTAGAAGACAGAGGCTACTTTGTCCATGTCCATGGAGTAACTGGAGCTGGGTCTGAAATACATGAACGGGAGTGTGCCATGAAACACAGCCACAGCAGTTAAGTGGGAGGCACATGCAGAGAAGGCTTTGCATCTCCCCTCGGCTGAGTTCATTCTAAGGATGGTGGTTAGGATGTAGCTATTGGAGAGGAGGACAGTGATGATGCTACAGCCCACAACACAACAACTGGAGATGAGCAACATTATCTCATTGATGGTTGTATCTGAGGAGCTGAGGGCTAGCAAGGGTGGAATGTCACAGAAAAAGTGCTTAATGATATTGGAGTTGCAGAATGACAGTCGAAATGTACAACAGGTGTGGATTGCTGAATCCACCAAACCTACAATGTAGGCAATAGCCACAAGCCGGGTACAGACTCTCCTGGACATGGCCATTGTATAAAGGAGTGGATTGCAAATGGCTACATAATGGTCATAAGCCATGGCAGCCAACATAAGACATTCCACATCTGCAAAGGTCCCAAAAAGGTACATCTAGACAGCACATAAATTGTATGGAATCCTCTTTTGCTCACATAAGAAATCAGCCAGCATCTTGGGAGAGACAGAGGAGGAGTAGAAGACATCACAGAAGGACAGATTGTTCAGGAAATAGTACATGGGTGTGTGGAGTCTGAGGTCCTTCTGGATCGGCAGGATCATCCCTAGATTGGCCACCACAGTTATGCCATAAACCAGCAGGAAGAGCACAAAGAGCCCCTGCTGCACGTCCTGTCTGCTTGAAAGTTCCAGGAACGTGAACTCAGTAAACATGGTACAGTTCTCAGCTGCCATCGCTCAGACCTGGAAATCCCTGGTTGTGAAAGAGGAAATGGAAGTGAAGGTTTAGTATAATTTTACTATCTTAACAAAATGCTGGTCATTTTTATATACCCATAATTATAGAAGAGAAAGACAGTGCTAGGTCTGCTTGATGGTAACCTGACTCTTTGGAAATATATGCAATTTGGAATGTATTTATAAAATGATTATGATGCCACTTAGCATTTCTATAGCATTGTGAAGTGTTTGCACCACACTTTCAATTCAATTAATCACTCTGTTTCTACTTCATTCTATGTCGTATTTAGGATAAATTAGGCTACTTTTATCTAATATTAAGAAGTTGATGTTCTCAGAGTCAAGGAACGAATTTTTACCATCCACCTGGCCAGATAAACTAGGTCATTTGACAAAATTATTTTTATTCTTGTTTTTCACTTGTTTTTTGTTTGTTTGTTTGTTTTTGTTTTGGGGCTGCACCCACCACATGGGGAAGCTCCCTGTGCCAGGAATGGAACCTTGCAATAGCAGTGACCCAAAATGCTGCAGTTACAAAAGTGAATCTGATTTAACCTGCTGCACCTCCAGGAAATTCCTATTTTTCTGTGTGTGTGTGTTTTTTTTTTTTTTTTTTAGAGAACTGTGATTATATCTGGTATATAGAGAAATGCATTAAGTATTAAGTGAGAGGTACAGATAATGAATAAACTCCTTTGTTATCCACTCATTCAAAGTGGTGGACAGGCAGCACTGTGATGAATTCCTAATATAACATTCCCCTTTTCCCTATGAACTCCTCAGAACATATGTAGCCTTAATAAAAAGTGATGAAGACACACAACATCCAGGACCCACTGGAGTGGAAAGAGTGGTGTTTTGAATAATAGGGTAGAAAGGTCACCACATTGGTGTGGACAGGCTGTAATATACAAGAGTTGATCATGCTGGCTTTGACATTTGCTATTTTCAGGGAAATTGTGAAGACACTTTCCTGGTTTTTCTATTCATTGTTTTAGTCTGATAATATTAAAATAATCTAACTATCTCCGCCCATCTAGTTTGAGACATTCTGCTTGAAATTAAAGATTCACTTTTTTCTACTTTACAATTTATTATAAATTGTGTATAAGATTAGCTGATTAATGGTTCTCATTTTCACTATAATGATTCATTAGTAAGGAAACGCCTGGATTCATCAAGTCTATTAAGTACAAATCACTTAGAAGTGTAAATTGGGGAGTTCCTGCTGTGGCACAGTGGGTCAAGAATTTGATTATAGCAGCTCAGGGTGCTGCAGAGGCACAAGTTCAATCCCTGGCTCAGTGCTGTAGGTTAAGGATCACGGCATTGTTGCAGCTCCTGTGTAAGTAATGGCTGTGGCTCAGATTAAGTCCCTGGCCCAGAAACTTTCATGTAGCATAAATGTGGCTATTTTTAAAAAAATAGGAAGTGTAAAAGTGTATTCTGAACCCTAACATTGCTTAGAATAATTAAATGATGTCTAGTGTAAATGTCAAATAGATGAAAAATTGACATACTGAGATTGAGATTGGAAAAGAGGATCACTTTTATTTCTTTATTAAAGAAAAAGAACTTATTGTATAACTGACAATGACATTTCATATAAGCTAACAAATATAAATTATTATGGTACTGTTATTGGTTTATAACATCTTTAATGTTTGCTGAAACATAAAACATGTTTTATTGAACTATTCTATGATGCTCCTTCACTGGTTTTGTCACAACATTTAATATCCATTTGTATGACTGACCTTTGCCTGAGAACAAACACATTGAAAGCCAAGGAGAAGTGATAAAAAGAGGTAGCGATAACAGACTATAGTGGATAAATTTGCATACATTTGGATTGAATTTGCAGATTTTGGTATTCCTAATATGTTATATCTCTTATTATGACAAAAGATAAGTATAAAATCTTAAATTTACATGTTCAGTGATATCACACATGATAAAAATAATAATTTACTTATCCACCTTGATTAAAATATAAATCAGTAAAATATTTCATATCCTTACACAAATGACAAATGTGGTTAGTCAAATTTACACAGGCTTAAGAAAGAAATATCAGGAGTTCCCATTGTGGTGCAGTGGAAATGAATCTGACTAGGAAGCATGAGGTTGAGGCCTAGATCCTTGGCCTCACTCAGTGGGTTAAGGATCCAGCGTTGCCATGAGCTGTGGTGTAGGTCGAAGATGCAGTTTGGTCCCACGTTGCTGTGGCTGTGGCTTAGGCCAGCAGCTGTAGCTCCAATTTGACCTCTAGCCTGGGAACATCTATATGCCATGAGTGTGGCCCTAAAAGAAGAAGAAAAAGAAAGAAAGGAAGAAAGAAAGAAAGAAATATCACCCTTTCCCATTAGATTACAGAGTTTATTTAAATAAATAAAACAATTTATTTATAAATTTCTCTATAACCGATTCCTCATTTTTCCAAAAGGATATAGTTTCTCTCCTTCTATTCTTGAATCTTTTCCATTTTTAGGCTTACCCAGTTGAGAAAATCTTTCTGTTCCTATCTCTTGTCCAAGAACAACAGGAAGATTGCATTTTACTTCTATTTAGTGACTTTGGGGACTTAAATCTCCAAAGCCTCTGTCTTCTTCTGTGTTATAAGAACATGATTAATTGGATTTCTGATTCTGCATTTTCTCCTGTGGGTACAACAACTTTAGCAAGGGCTGAAATTTTAATCATTCACTATTTTCACCAAGTTTATGAAAGAAATGTTAAGAAAGTTAACAGAATTTAATGCTATGCTTTCTGGCTATCATAAATTTCTGCAATACTCCAGTGAAAGCGGATGTCTAATGAAATTAGAATAGACCCTCCACTAATGATTTTCCTTTCCTTTCCTTTGCCATACAGTGTCTTCCATTTCTGAAAGACCAATAATACATATTGCTTTTTTCATTAGTCATCGTCTGGATCCTTTCCCCAAAATAAATGTCAACCACCCTCATTTCAATAATTTTTTTAACTGTGTAGGGGCAGGAAATGTTTCCCTTCTTCCCCCTAGGTTCTTTGACTGTCCTAATAGTTAAATTGACATAAGACAGAGTAAAGAAGAAAAAAATAATCTAATTTTATATTTATGGGAGTCCCATGAAAAGAATGAGATGCAAAAAATTGACCAAAGCAGACATATTTTATAACTTTCAGACAAAGAAAAAAAATAAATTTGTGAAGAACTGACAAGACAATGGGATTTGGAATTGTGGTATTAATTAGTGAAAAAGTAACACAACTGGTGAATGTATTCCTCATAGCCCTAAATTTCTTATTTCTGGTGATAAGGATGTCTCCTACCTTTCTGTATAGGGAGGGTACTTTTCACATGGGAGATTTATTTCCAGCTTTCAGTAGGATAGAGGAAGCTCAGAATGTCTTTTTCCCATAACTATTTTTTAAGTAACTTATATTCAAGGTAATCAATATCCCAAAGTGACATCATAGGAGGGTATATTCTATTCTTCTTCAACTCTGCAATGCCCACTAGACACAGTACACTCGTTAACAAATTATGTGTTTTATTCATTTATATATGCGCCTTTCTACTTGCACAGTGAGGTCTTTATAAATATAATCAATTTGCTGTTATAGAAGATATTGTTAAGGCCAAGCTCACACTAAATAATTATAATAATTTGCCATATATTAAACTGAATATGCTAATGTGTTTGCCACCCAAGAACTTCATTACCATTGTCTTCTTCCTAGGTACAGATTTGAAGGAATGAGATTTGTCTTTCCTTCCTTTACTCTGATTCCTTTCCAAATTCATTTTTGCATCAGTCACTTATACCTCCAGGGACGACAAAGCATTTCAGCATTCACTCTGTTGAGACAGGACCTAAATTTAGCTTCCTAAACATGATTGTGCTTGCAGACTATTTAGTGTGGCTTCTCTCCATTATGAGACGATGAGCTGGAATGGCTGCACTATTATTAAAAATTGGATTGCCATGTTCCTAAATGGATTCAGATTTAATTGAAGTTTGTTTTCATATATCATGGAAGAAAATGACTTAGCTGAAATTTATATGAGAAAAAAACAACATGTCTCTATGACACCCCTGCTGCTACTGTGCCTCTATCTGTAACACTATGTAGGCAACTGTCTACTTGAAACCATCTGCCTTTAGAAAATAGTTGGGTGGCCTTGAGGCATTTGTTATTATGATGATTGATTAAAATCCCCTGTTTTTTCCAAATCCTCACCAATACTTAATGTTTCTCTGTCATTTTAATTTTAGCCATTATATAAAATGTATTTTCCCTTATTGCTAATAAATCTGGATATCCACTTTTATGAAGTGTCCCTTAAAGTCAAAATACAGAATGCATGCCAGTTAAATGCATCTGGCTTGATGGTATTGAGGCTCATGCAATCTGTACTGTTTTTCCATCTGTCATCATTGTGGGACTTCAAGGCCCCTTCAAGGAGATAGCACTCAAAGCTTCTGGCCAAGCAAAGAATCAGTAATTAAGCAAGTATATTGTAAGACATCTCCTCTCCCTAAGCTATAAAAACAAACTTGAACACGGACTTAGAGTTGGCTCTCCCTGACTATCAGGGAGTCATCCCATTGTGCTAGCAGGGTCTCATACCAATAAACACTTTTTTCTTTTCACCCCACTATGAATCTGGAAAATTCTTTTCCAACCCATGTACACAGAACAAGACAATCATTAGCATCTCCATTTCAGGTCAAATAGGCCTTGGGATGCAATATAGTGCTTTGGTATGAATATGCCCCACCCATTTTTTTAATATCTCCAGAATTAAAAGTAGGTTTGTTCATTATTCATTGATGGAATAAAATCCAATAGAATGTGGTAGCTGGAATCGACAATAAATATTATTCAGTTGAAACATTTTGTAGTGGAGAAAAACGTTTCCTTTGTTCCCTTTTAGGGTCTTGGCTAGTTTAATAAAAAAAATTCATATAAGACATTAACAGAAGAGAATAAATTTAATGTCTTTTGTCTGAGAATTCTGTAAATAGATTAAATGTTTCCTGACAGTCAAGCAATTGAGATTTATGTGCTATCCTGAGCCAAGAAGGACAGTGGGATCTGGGACTTCAAAGGGAAAGAAAACAATTTATAAGAATATTAAAAAAACAAATATTTGGTAAACAAATGTTGGCCATGCCATGGAGATAAGTATATGTATATATATTTTTTCTTTTTAAAGCCTCATCTGGGACATATGGAAATTCCCAGCCTAGGGGTCAAACCAGAGCTGCAACAGAGGCATGTGCCACAGCCACAGCAACACCAGATCCAAGCCACGCCTGCAAACTACACCACAGCTTGTAGCAATGCCAGATCTATTATCCCCTGAGCAAGGCCAGGGATCAAACTTTCATCCTAATGGGGGCTTTGCGAGGTTCTTAACCCTCTGAACCACGATAGGAACTCCAAAATAAGTATTTTTGATTTAAAATATTTTATGTTCTAATAACTTTCTTTATAGTAAGACACCATATCTGAATTATTTTAGGCAGTTGAGGAAAAGGAAAATCTCTCCGCAAATCTATTGGGTGTTGACTATTTTCAGCCTGAAATAATTCAAATGCTAAAGTGGTATGTTCTGGGATGTCTTCCCTGAGGCCCATCACCCTTTTCTGATAGAATTAAAACTTTGCACCAAGGAAGAAATGTGATGTGTTGAAGGTCACACAATAGTGTGTTATGGTGTAGGGTAGATTTATACCAACTTTTGTTGTCATTATTTCTCCAGTTCATAGTGTGTCTGGAGAGAATATCAAGCTAAGTCAAATTTGTTTCCTCTTAAATAAGAGCCACATACTTATAAAAGCCATGAGAAATTGTAGCTTTTTGTTTTAATAAATAATTTTCACCAGCTTTTTGCCATTTTGTAGATAATTGCTTGTATCAACAAATAAATATCCTAATCTGTCATCATCAGATATGCTCATATTTAAGAATGTCAGTACTTGAGCAGAAACAAGAAAATATGATGATGATATTGAGTTATAATGAGTTTTTACACATAGAAATTGTTACTGTCTGTCTTAGACAACATCTGCCACCAATTGGTGGTGAATATACTATGAGAAGCATATGAATTAGAAATACAAAAAAATGGGAAATATAGTTAGGATTTAATTAGATAATGTAAGATAAAGTATTTTTTCTAGATTTCCTTGATTTCTATGGAAAATAGACAGAAATCAATTGCATGTCATTAGCCCGATCCCCTAGTCGAATCATGAATCCCATAACATCTATTAAGTAATTATCCATCCTTTGCTTTTACAACTTTAGACACAGACATCTAAGAAATATTACCAATCAGTCCCTTTTATTTTTAGACATCCTTTTATTGAGCTTGAATTCTTCATTTACTTCTCAACATTTCTCTGTTTAGTGTACATGTTAGTTATAGATTTGTTTCTAGGAGCTAAGATTCAGTTGATACCCTATTTTAAATATGTTACAGTTGCCTCATGGGAGAGCAATGTGCTAGCTAGATGATATTTTTACACTTCTGAGATTGATGCCCATCTTTGCTTGGGCTTTTAATTCATCCCCACTCTTGTCTTTGCTGCAGTTCAAGAGAGTTCCTAATTCTTATGTAAAATCTCCAAAACATCATGGGTTCATTGATGAAATGCTATAAACTAAAAGAGGCATCATCCATAGTTTTGTTTGTTAGTTTTTCCCTTCCTCTATACTTCCCTTTCCAGGTCTCAGAATCTCAGAAAGACTTTTACCCAGGAGAACAGAAAAGTATCATTGTCTTACAGAGTTGGATTTTACTGGCAATCTGAAATATTTTTGCTCAAAGGTATTTTACAATGGCACCTAGATAGCCTTAAATACTGAATGACTTTTTTTTTTTCCATCTTTTTGCCATTTTTTTGCGCCGCTCTTGTGGCATACGGAGGTTCCCAGGCTAGCAGTCCAATCGGAGCTATAGCCACCAGCCTACATCAGAGCCACAGCAACACAACGCAGGACCTACACCACAGCTCACAGCAACACCGGATCCTCAACCCACTGAGCAAGGCCAGGGATCAAACCCGCAACCTCATGGTTCCTAGTCGGATTCATTAACCACTGTGCCACAACGGGAACTTCAAATACTGAATGACTTTTATCTTGCTTTATTGTTGCAAACACTTAATATTGCCCCTGATTCTTGTATGTTCCTTTGAATATATGTCTTTGTTCCTGTTTTACTGAACAAGCCCCTTTCAGTGATTTGATCATGTGAAACTGTCAAATATTTTGCACACTTCCAGAAAATATCTCTTTGGTAATTATTTTCCAAATAGTCTACTTGTATGTCTTTAGCTTTCCATTATGTCTAACATTCACAATCACTTTATGTACTTATATGCAAGATACAAAACATGTATTTAGGGCACATACTAGAACTCAATAATTTTTTTTCATTTGACTTATATGAATAAATATTCAATAAAATTAACCATTTTGTGTATATTTCTCTCTTCGTTTACCCATATTTATGTTGGTGTCTGGAAGAGAGATAAAATATACAATCTTTAAACTTGGGGTCTATAACCCTGCATAGGAGCTTAATGATTTAGAAAACAGAGTCATAGTTTCAAGAATGTTCTGAGGCACAGTGGGGAATGGATGTGTGAACCAAGCTTAGAGAGTGTTAAAGGGAAGGAAAGCCTCCTGGAGGAAGTGACCAAGTTGTGGGTGTAGAACTCTAACCTACCATACTGGTTTATTTTAAATGACACTATCCTAAACACCTCTGGGCTTCTCTAATTACTCATCCATCTGCGCAGAATGCTTTCTCTGCTGACTCGCATTGATCAGTTAATTCCTGCTTATCTTTTCCCTACCAGATTAACTGTCTCCATTTTCAGGAAGCACTTGTCAACTTCCTTCCTTATATTTGAACAATGAATTTTGGGCTTATAGTATATGGCCTTTTTTATACAATGTCATAATTAAAGTTTATAGGAAATAATTTTAATAATTATTTAATTGACATTCATCACTTCCCTTAAAAGACAAGATTAATTAGTATAAAAACTGCTGGATTCACCATGAAATAAAGAGCATATAGAACTGCAACGGTAAGTTAGAAAATACTCTATGACTTTCAGAAAATTTAATTAATGCACATATGAAGACCAAAAAACAAAAATTTGGCAAACGAAGAGGCTGAAACTTTTCCACAAATGAGGAGTACCAAATAGAAATTTAAGACATAAAAAGAAGCCTGTGTTATTTAGGAAATCACACATATTGGAATGGATATTACATAATATCTATTCCATAATACCTATTGGATCACACAACATTAGGGAAAACAATTTCAATTTTCATAAATTATTGTGTAAGATTGGGAAAAAAACAGATATATGCTATTTTCAAAAGAACCTCCTTTTATTTTTAAATTTCTTCAGAGCCTCTTTCACATCCTTGTTCCTTAAGCTATAAATCAGAGGGTTTAACATGGGAATCACAAGGGTGTAAAACAATGAGCTCATTTTGTCTTGATCTAGAGAGTATGAAGAACTCGGCCTGAAATACATGAAGAGCATAGTTCCCTGGAACATTGCCACAGCAGTGAGGTGGGAAGTACAGGTGGAAAAAGCTTTGAACCGTGCCTCTGCTGAGTTGATATTTATCACTGCTAGGATGATATAACAATAAGACACAAAAAGACCTGAAAGGGTGGTCAGTTCAATAAAGCCAAAAACGGTAAATATCACTAACTCATTGATCTGTGTATCTGAGCAAGACAGCAAAAGGAGAGGTGGAACATCACAGAAGAAATGGTTAATCTCATTTGACCCACAGAAGCATAAGCGGAATGTTAATGTTGTGTGTATCAAAGCGTCTGCCATCCCCACCACGTAAGCCCCAGCTGTGAGCATGGAGCACACTCTGCTAGACATGCTGACCATGTAGAGCAAGGGGTTGCTGATGGCCTTGTACCGATCATAGGCCATAACTGCCAGCAGTAGACACTCAGCATCTACAAAGATACAGAAGACCAAGAATTGCAGAGCACAGCCGTAGAAGGGGATTGCCTTGTACTTGGCAAGTAGGTCCACCAGCATCTTGGGCCCAACTGCTGTGGAATAGCAGAGGTCACAGAAGGAGAGGTGACTGAGGAAAAAGTACATGGGTGTGTGCAGCTGGGGATCCATTCGAATTAAAGTGATCATTCCAAGGTTTGCAACAAGAATAATGAGATAAACAACTAGAAACATGGTAAACAGAGTCACTTTGATTACAGGGTGATTACTAATTCCCAAGAGAAGGAATTCATTCAAGACAGAGCAGTTTTCTCCATCCATTCTTTATTCTTCTAAAAGTGCTCCAGAAATAATCAAGAAATGGAGAGATCAATGTGTTCCCCCTTTTGAACACAAAACATAATGTGTAAGTCAGATTTAATTTTTTTCAGTACATGATATTCTCAGAAAATAGCCCAGACACAAGGCTAAGCTATTTGATTGAAAAAAGGTAGTGTCTAGGATGGAATCTTGAGAAAGTTTGATTCTAAATTTGGATGTTATCCATGATATATGTGACAAGTGTAAACCTTCACTCCTTTATCTCATCAATCAATCTGAACTGAAATCTCATTGCAGGTCAAGTATAATATGAAAGCCACACCTAAATTAAGGACAAAGCTGGAATACTCAGCCTTATATTTTAAGAATATATATATATGCAATTAAGCATAAAAGTGATTATACTTACTGAGTACTTAAGAATCACAATTTATCACTGTATAATTTAAAAAAGACACAGTCAACTTATTTATGATTTAAAAACAATGAATATATGCTATTATTATTTCTGATCTACACTTTAATGTGTCTACTGAGACATTAGATATGTTTTAGTAATATTTATCGAGCAATATTTTACTGCTTTGCCACATTATTATTACTTACAAGCAGGAGTGGTTTGGTACCAAAGGACATGTCTCTTGACCAGCCAAAAAAAATGCTGAAAAGAAGTGAAAACAACAGAATTCAACTGATGCATTCTCATCCTGTTAGATTTTAACCTGACTTGTTCATTAAAAACAGAGATGACGTTTGACACCTAACCTAACCTGGGAAATTCCATATGCCGCAGGTGTGGTCGTGAAAAGAAAAAAAAAAAAAAAAGACAGAGAGAGGAACAAGAGTAATAAACATATGTTTGATATAAACTTCTGTTTGTGTGTTTGGGTGCATCTGCATGAGCCTATGTCTCTGTTGATAGAGTGCTGCCTCTTGCTATCCGATCACTGGTTTGGTGCAGGGAAGTTCAGTCATGTGAAAGGCACCTCAAACGTATTCTCCTTTAAGGAGAAACCTGATTTGGGATGAAAATGCCTTATTTTTGCAAGTTGGATAAAGCAGCCCTTAGCTAGCTAGTACACCCAGGACAGAATGGCCAGCTCACAAACTCCACAAAACAAGAGTTTGGAAGTGTCCTGCTTGCAAAAGATGTTCAACTCAGTGGACTGGGAATGATGGACCAATTTTTGTTTTAGACTTTAGTAAATAAGTAAGTGGTTTGTATGGGGTTGCATTTACACGAACATGTATTTGTATTGTGATATATCACTTTTCCCTTATTAAAAACAGAAAAAAATCTTGAATTTGCATATCCCTTTTCACAATGAAGTTAAAAATTCAATCTTTTCTTAATTTTGTTTAATATATAGTACATAAAACCATTAATTTGATAATCAACATGAACCTGCTTTATCTTGATTTAATAAGAAATGCAATTTTTGCCATTAGATTGCAGATTATTAACCCAAGCAAATAAATAAAATATTCATTTACAAATTTCTAAATATTTTATTCTTTATTTTTATAAATGTAAGGTCATTATTCTTCATTCTTTAAATGTGGCAACTCAGAAACCTACCTGTGATGAACAAGTCCTTCTGTGCTTGCCTCTGAGAACTGAGAAATACAGACACATCACATTTTATTTTTACTTAATGACATTTGGGACTTAAGTCTCTAAAGTCTCTGCCTTCTAGCATCTGTGATATTTAAACAAGTGATTAATTAAATATCTAGTGCTCTATTTTTCCCCATGAATGTTATAACAACTTCAGCAAAAGCCAGACTTTTAATTCTTCACACTTACACCAAATTGATAAAAATCGGGAAGTTAAAGTGATTTTTACAGTATGATTCATTACTATCCTCCAATCAAATCAGACATCTAATGAAGCTCAAATAGAGCTTCCACTTTAATTATTTTATGTTATTATCTCTCCTGTAAAAATTGTGAAATTAATTCATTTATTAAATAATTACATTATCTACTTATTGTTTATCCATAGTTATTTTATACTGTTTCTTTCATTTCTGAAATAATCTCTTGCATCTTTCCACTTAGAATCATAACAGTTTTTCACTGGATATGTTAAATACTCCTTTTTATTTTATCATTAAACATTTCTCCAGGCACGTCATCAGGTTTCAATTATTTATATAATTTCCCATTTAAAAAATCATCTCATTATTCTCCAAATGGATCCTGGGGAAAAAAAGATATTTCATATTTAGACTCAGTTCTAAACTAATTTGACTGAACAGAAGACCTTCCAAATTATCACTTACTTAGCTTCCTTGATGATTACATTAGAGGACTATCTTTAGTTCATAAAAACGATTGTCTCACGAGTATTAAAGAGTTATCCTGTTTCATCTTATATTTTCCTCTATATCCAGTGAGGCAAGACCAAGACAGTTTTGTAATAAGAATTGCTGAAGCGATGTGCATTTAAGTTGCCTTAACAGTCAAATGGGTGATACCACGGTAGCTGTTCAGAGACATTATATTCAATTAGTAAAATACTTGAATAGCTGAGGAAGGGCTGGAGAAGAGGAATCACCCTGACAACATTGATTTGTATGCAGTATTGTGATTTTATGGTTTGACCATAGAAGAAAAGTAATATCAGTAGCCATGTCACTGAATTTCCAGGAACAATGTGCACATATGCATATATACACATGTATCCTATATATATTTATGTGAATGTGTGGTTGTATATGTGTGCACACACTGGTTAAAACAAAAGAAGGTTGGGCTGTGCTTGTTTTAGTATGTTGTTTATGTGTGCAACTGTAGCAGTATTCCTTCATTTCTGCTTAATAATCAGGTGTAATGTCTAGTCATTCCTGTATCATACATACATGTCGACATTTATGCACAAAACACATGTATATGTGTGTGTGTATATGTATACATACATACATATATATTAATTCATGACCATAACTGTTTTTTTTTGGCTGCATCCTTGGCATGTGGCAGTTCCCTGTCCCAGGATTGAACCTGTGCCACAGCAATGACAGTGCAGGATCTTTAAGCCACTGAGCCACCATGGAACTCCTCCTTCTTAACCATAATTTAACAGATATGTTTGCTTTTAAAATCTGTAGACATGCATCAAATGCAATACCAGCAGAGCCCCTATTTAGAATTTGTGTCCTTATTATTAAAAATTATACTTATCTATTTTAACTGGAAGCAAGTCTATTTGAATAGAAAATAACTAAAATGTGTTACTTTTTGAATCTGTATAAAAGAGAGTATACCATTTTGTTCAGTGGTACTTAGACTTGTACGTCTCTGCAGGCTATTCTAATTCAGTATGTAGCTAAAATATGTATTTAATTAAGATTTATTCCAAAATAAATATTGCAACCGTGCCTACTAAAGTGGACAAGTTTTACTTTAGTGGGAAAAAGGGAAATTACTTAGGAAATCTAAATGTAACTTAGAAAACCAAAAGAAAAATATTCGTACCTGAGAATGAACTAGTGGTGGTTTTGTTTGGTTTTGGTTTGGTTTGGTTTGGTTTAGTTTTATCAGATGCAGCCCTAAAGGTTCTGTATAGTCTCTGGAATAATTTATATTATATCCTATCTCTGTTTCTGGCCCCTGGGTTTTTCAGTATCCGACTCTCAGAAACAAGTTACAGATTTAATTATATGGTTTAATCTTCTGACATTTCATTTAGTCAGGGTTATTGAGAAAAATGTATAAGCCTTTTCCCCATTATATTTACTCCTAATTACTTCAATATCCAATCTCATACCTGATTAAAAATAGTTTAT
Source organism: Sus scrofa (assembly GCF_054392235.1). Classification (NCBI taxonomy): domain Eukaryota; kingdom Metazoa; phylum Chordata; class Mammalia; order Artiodactyla; family Suidae; genus Sus; species Sus scrofa. The sequence goes on along the minus strand of NC_139383.1, from coordinate 101,316,230 downwards.
GTGTTGTCCAACATTCATTATTTATACTCCAGCAATCTCAAAATACATACATTGTTTTAATTTTGTAATATATAACATGAACACACAGATACACATACACAAGCAGACACACTTACACACACTCCTATTAAAATGTACTGAGGCAATTATGGAAGATTTTTATAAAGACATAAAAATTCTACTCAAATCATACTCCCTTAGAAAGCATGTTTCCTGGCATATACAATCAGATTTTTAAACAAAATCAAGATCATTATGAACACATTCACTTATAAATGATTGTGAAAAAAGGCATATGCAATAATGGAAAGAAAACTTTGCATGGATAATTCTTCAAATCATAAACAACTCTGAATTGAGTGAAAGTATGCCTATATAATCCATCATATCCATGAAAATACTTAGAAATCGACTTGAGGAGGAATTCCCATGTTAACTCAGTGAGTTAACCTGACATAGCCTCTCTGAGGATGCGGGTATGAACCCTGGCCTGGCTCAGTGGGTTAAGGATGCGGTGTTGCCACAGGCTGTAGTGTAGGTCTCAGGAGCAGCTTGGATCCAGTATTGCTATGGGTGTGGTGTTTATTCTTGAAGCTGCAACTCTGATTGGACCTCTAGTCTGGGAATTTACATATGCCTCAGGTACGGCCAAAAAAAGAAAAAGAAAGAAAGAAAGAAAGAGAGGGAGAAAGAAAGAAAGAAAGATAGAAAGAAAGAAAGAAAGGAAGGAAGGAAGGAAGGAAGGAAGGAAGGAAGGAAGGAAGGAAGGAAGAAAGAAAGAAAGAAAGAGAGAGAGAGAGAGAAAGAAAAGAAAAGAAAAAAGAAGAAAGAAAAGAAAATAAATGGACTTTAAGAACAACAGGAGACCATTGTGAAGTTGTTACCAAATACTAGGAGTTTTCATATATCATTCATTACTAAAAAATACCATCTATTTTATACATTTTCTCATATATTTTAAATGTTTATTAAGAACCTCCTTACAGAGTTGCAGAAATTGACATCCAGCATCACAGATATTAGGTTTTCCTGGCTGCAAAGCACATGCTCTCAGTAGGTTCCTGATTACAGTGTAATGAAATAAATCCTTCTTAAGATATCATTATCTATTGGCTAATCTCATGGAATGCTAAACTGTGTTTACAAAGACTGGTTTACAAAATCAGTGCTCCACAGATTTCCAGAATTCTGAGCAATTGAGACATCATCTAAGTCTCACTTCTAAAACAA